>NC_044327.1:84024684-84639539 GCF_007399415.2 Gopherus evgoodei
CTGACTCTCAACTAAGCAGTTGCCAAAACCCGTTTACCTTTACTACCTTTGCTACTATTTATGTGAATTACCAGAGTACCCTAAAATGAAGGCTCATTTGTATTGCATGCAACGAACATCTGAACTGTTCTCTACTAGACAGATAATCTCAACTTTGATATACAGTAGGCTTAGAGATTGCTTGTACTGGTATACTTACAAATCCATCCTTATTTATATTATGAAAAGTAGAAATACTGCTGAAGAATCCACCTTGTTCCTCTGTGATAAGTTTTTCTTTGTTTGAACAACCCAGAAGAGTGTGTTATCATGTAAAATCACTAGAGTTTTGGTCAAAATCACTAATGTTTGAAGGTTCATGATCCTGTTGGCCTTATTTTTAGAGAAGCTGAGCACCCAACTCTTGCACTGATTTCCATGGAAGCTGAGGGTACTCATCATCACCTCTGAAAATTGGGCCATGTATGACTTCACTCTTTAAATCATGGTTAGATAAATATTGCGGGACAAATTTACCCTGATGTAACTCCACTGACATCAGTGAACATCAATGGAACTACAAGGGTTTGGCTCTTTTTCAACAAATGTATTGGCCACAAGTGTTCCCCTATCATCTTCTGATTGCTGATTTTGAATTTTTCTAGAATACTTTTCAATGATAGTAAAATATTTTCAAAAACTTTATCCTAGTTTATTTAGGATTCCTTTTTCCTGTGGCAAATTCAGAGTGTCAATATTATTACATGAACCATGTATCTCAGAAATTTGATGTAAATAATATATTTAGCAGCCAGGAGCTTCCATATTTAAAAATCTGTTCACATTCTGCTAGTGACCAAAAGTGCAAAACCTCCTACACAACTCCATTCCATTCCATACCGTGACTTGCTTCTATGTGAACTGAAAAGCCTGTTGTACACTAGCTCTTTAGGTATTTTATGCCTCCTCAGTGGCATATTTCTGTCAAAATTCAACACATAACCCTTTCACTTCACTCACTGTATATGGGAGATTGCAGCTATGTGCACACAAACAGACAAAAATTGCAAAAGTGCACACACACTTCTGTTTGCACATAGCTGAAGATTTAGCCCCTGGTATCTCCATGTCAAGTGATCATTTACATGCCTAATCAGTCATCAGTCCACACATAATGCACAGTTCTGGTAATCACAGATGCAAATTATGAGAAAAATACTATGACACTTGCTCACTGCAATCAAAGGGACTATTTGTGTAGTGAGGTAATATGTGTAATGATGGCAATATCTGACTCTTTTACCCACATTTGGGGGTACCGAATTCTGAACACCAGACTCTATTGTCTTTCACAGTTATATTAAGCTGTACTGATTAAAACCTGTAGCATTAGCTACAGTTAGTTTAGTCTTCATGTAATGACAATCATAGTTATTATATGGGTTTCTATTATGCTGAATAAATAGGTTTTTTGGAAGTCTGGTCTTGACTGGGTCAATCAGAACAAGATAAATAGTTGCCACAAATATGCTATAACGGTAGAAGTAAACGTTGAACACTGATCAGGTCTGTCAGAGATGTGACTCTTCTAACTCTTTTCATATCAGATTTTCACACAGATTCGTGAAAGGTCAAAGGACAGCATATAATATGAGCTTCAGGGCCATAATAGCAGCAGCGATCTGCCAAATTTTTCAACATCAATGCCCTTCTCTACAAAAGAGCAGTGTGGAGTGTAGTCTGGAAATGATTTTCTCTTAGATCTACCCTTCCATTTCTTACTTTCTTTTGAAAAGTTCCTGCAGGATTTAGGATCACTTACACATGTTCTTGAGTGACAAATTGATAGTGATATAACTAAAGAGAAATCACAGCAGCAGGTGGAGATTAGGTGTAAAATTGCTATCCACTTTGCAACATAGGACCTTCTTTAGGTAGCTAGTGTCTATGTGTGGTTGCTTTCACCATCAAATATTTTACAAGGTTTTTGTTTCCTAAAGTAAGTGATCATCGTGTCTCAATAGTTTGTTGTGACCTCATCAGATGGAAAACTAGGTGCTACTTCTGGCATGCTTAAGTACCTACAGTTTAGTCCTAAAAGTTTTGCAAGAAAAGAATATTCATTTCCACTGAAAAGCTTTGTAGAATATATGTAGAGGATAGTAACAGCTGCTCTTTATTAACAAGAAGGCCTCCTACCATGTGTACTGCTAACCCACTGAGTTAAGGTCAAGCTAAGTAGCAGTTTTTTTTCTGCATTGTTTAAGAGCTTTTAAATGAAACCATATTCGAAATGCAGTCAACTCTGGTAACATTATGATTTTCACAAACAAAGGTAGAAGAGGTACATGGGTTTTAAAGCCCTTCTTTGTTTGTTATTTAACTGGTCTTTCCTTTTCTTTGTTGTAACATTGTCCCTTTTTAATCCTGTCACTGCTGGGGACTTTTTGGACCAATTCTTGCCACTTTTATTCACCAAGAACTGAACCTTACTCATAAGAGTAGTGTCAGAGACTGGATTTACAGTCACTGAGATCTCCAGAAATTCTTATGGTGCTGTCTTTTATTTACTTATATATATATATATATATACACATATATATATACATACACACACACACACATGAATGAGCAACTTCTATAGTGTTTATATATATATATTTATAAATTAACACTATAGAACTTGCTCATTCAATCTGCTTATAGATAGATAATGCAGACTGATGATGATGTAACACCTATCTTGACTAGCTCGGCTTCTAGCACAGGGCAAATTTCGTATATTTCAGAAGAAGACAACTGATTTTGCTAGCACAGGCTTCATTCAAGGCACTGTCTTTTCTTTCTCTTCACTTTTCTGTTTATAATGGGACTCTGTTCCTCTGTGTGATGCACCCAGATGTCATGGTAATGAGTGCATCATAAACTACTCAAATAAACTATATACAAATAAATCAGGAGGGCCATGCAAAAGTGGAAGAGAGCTGAGGGTCCATCTCTGTGCTTGGACTGCTTCCAGCCACTCTGCACTGGGTGAAATAGACAAGCATACAGCCAGGCCAAGTTCAGAAAGGATGATTCTGATTACCTGACAGTAGCTGCAGAAGAGAGGACAAGCTCAACAGTCAGCTGGACTAAAGAAGAGAGACATGCAAAATGAAAAGAGAGAGAGAGAGAGAGAATGAGAGTGGTGCTGTTGTCCTGTTTTCCCTCTTACAATCTCTCTTGCTGAATTATTGGGGGATGGACTTTATCACCCTAAGCCACCTGATCACCATCACCGGGGCGGCTCCAGGCCCCAGCATGAAAAGTGCGTGCTTGGGGCAGCAAGCCGCAGGGGGCGCTCTGCTGGCGCCACAAGGGCAGCAGGCAAGTTGCCTTCAGCAGTATGCCTGCGGAGGGTCTGCTGGTCCTGCGGCTTCAGAGGACCTGCTGCAGGCGTGCCTGCGGGAGGTCCTCCGAAGCCACAGAACCAGTGAACCCTCCGCAGGCAAGCTGCCAAAGGCAGCCTGCCTGCTGTGCTTGGGATGGCAAAATGCCTAGAGTCGCCCTTGACCAGCACTCTGGCATGTGATTAGGGTGACCAGATGTCCCAATTTTATAGGAACAGTCTTGATATTTGGGGCTTTTTTTCAGTATGGGCTCCTTTACCCCCCACCCTCTGTCCAGATTTTTCACGCTTGCTGTCTGGTCACGCTACGTGTGATCATGAAACAAAAGACCCGATAGTAAGGCATCCATGGGAGGATGGGACTTCCAGCACCCCTGCAGCAAATGTAACAATTTGTATAGTGGAGATGCTCAGAGCCATTGAACCAAATTGTAAACCACTGTGTATGATAGAAATCACTTCAAGCCAAAGAGTGCAGCAACACCCCTAGTGCCAGCACCTCTGATTTGTTGTGAGAACCATATCCAAATGTAAGGGTTCTGCATATAACTTAATAGTAAAAATTATCCTTATGTTGTGGGAACTCACTCTTTTTCTTGTATTCATTGTAATATATTCAAAGAAAACAATCCAATGTACCATGTGTAAATATATAGATATTAATGTTCTTAAAAAAAAAAAAATTAAAGAGACCAGAAATATGCATGATTTGTAATTAAATTACTTGTTTTTAGGACTTTGACAATAATGGTGCATATGGATAAGTACAGAATCTTTGTTGACTGTTTTCTTTATAATATATAACATAATGTATGACACAACTTATTGCTTTCTAGTAGAAACAGCCACTGCAGGCATGGAACAATGAAGGTGTATTTTTCTATAGCTTCTTGTGCCCTGCCAGATTCTCAAATGGGAGTAAAGAATAACAAATTGCAATATATTAATGAAACTGCAAATGTTCAGTTCTAATCAGTTGGACCACTATCACACCCCATATTTATGTTCGTTTTCTGAAACAGGATTGAAAAGGAAACCAGAGATCATCAAAAATATTTCAGTACATGATTTTTCTGCGCTTCAGTTCTTGGTACACCAGACCTTTTGTCCTACAGCAAGCTTAGACCATTGGTGGCATTAAGCAGGAATTAAAATATGAATGTTAAACACATGCCTTCTTGCCTTTTTGGGGCTTATATCACTAAATTAATCAGAGTAATTGTATCCATTAACATAATATAATTCCATTGGAAGAGATGGCTAGCGGTGAAGAAATGTGGATGAATTTGTAAAACTTGTCCTCATTCTCTGGGATTGATTTGAAATAGAACAGCTTTTTTTCCATCTGTAGGGAACTCAGTTCCCACCAGTACTATACATTTTTCCTCCATATGAAAATCTTACCCAGCTCACACAGTACTTTTGATAAAAGTATTTTCTACTTTGAAAAATACCATGAGCAGCTTTCACATGATGTACAAGATCTAATTGCTTTACTCATCATTCCATGGCAGCTGGTGCTATGTATTACTACCAGCCGGCTAGCATCTGTCATGTGCTGAGTGGTTATAGCGTCTCGACAAAATCAAAACTGAAAAAGCAACACACAAATGGAGAAGAACCTTATTACACTGCTGGGTTTTCAAATCAATTCAAGCTCCAATAACTAGTCAGGACTTTTAGGCTATTATCAGGGTGTTTCCTAAGTGGGTCCAAGTTCTGAATATAGCTCCAAATATTTGAATTCACCCAGCCATGCCTAGTCTGGAAAATTATTGTAATGGCCTGGATACTGAACAAAGAAAATAGCATCAATGAAGTACAGTTATATGCACCAATAAAACAAATGAATTTTTAATGGAACTTAAAAAGAAAACCTGCCATGTTGGAACAAATCTTCTGAGGGGTGAACTTGAAATAAATACACTACACAGAAAAGAGAGATGGCTTAAAGGATCCATGATTTGGTTTGATTTTTAACCCTATGAAATAGTTATTTTAATCACAAACTAACTCATATGCTAATAAAAATAGGGGCGGTGTCCTGCGTTAATGACAGAATGTCAGTCCTTTCTTTAAAATTCCCTGGTACTGGTTGGTTATTTATCATCATAATAAATTTTCATAAATGGTCTATGTCATTAGGTGTAACATAAAAAAAGCATCACAGAGGTAAAAATGTACCAAAAAATGACCTTTTTATTACTGAAACTAACAACAGGACTCCTATTGACTCCAGGCTTCAGAGCAGGATATGACATGGAGAGGCCTCTTTCAGGACAGCTAAATTACCTCATTATATTACTTGGCCTCTCTGCAGCCTTTCACAAAATTGATCTCAAGATGCCATCAATCTGTTTAGTAGACCTCACCAAAATAGATGGCCCACACTACAAATGGCTTCAATCATTCTCAAGACACTCAATCAACAGCGAGAGAGGAATAATTTAAACATCCAAATGTGAATGATAATTGGGATTTGTGCAAGATTGCTTTATTAGATGTCCCTGAACAACTTCCTTGTAGCCACTATCATCTGTCTCATGAGATTTGTGTAATTCACAACAAACTGCTAGTGAAAGCAAGAATTGCTGTCTGTTCAGGCATACATACAACACTGTACAACTCTCCATCACTGGAAAAGGTACTGTACTTCAGTAACATTAACAAGACTTACTTTGACAGATGACCAGGACCGGCGCTAGGGGTTTGAGTGCCCTAGGCGCACAGCAATGTTGCCGCCCTGCGTGCTGGTCCCGCGGCTCCGCTGGAGCTGCCGCAGTCATGCCTGTGGGCGATCCACCGGAGCTGCGGCACCACTGCGGCAGCTCCACCGGAGCCGCCTGCCACCCCCTCCGGCAAAACAGTGCCCACCAATTATTCTGGCGCCCTAGGCAATTGCCTAGGCTGCCTAAATGGTAGCGCCGGCCCTGCAGATGACATAGGCAAAATGGGCTTGATCCGACAAAATGCTGAGAGAGGCTGAACACCCTAAACTCTCATTCATACCAGGTAGAGTTGAGTGTCAGATAAGGCCATACATATCCAGTGCCCCTATCCCGTATGTAACTCATGTAAGGTTCGACTGATGTCATGGAATTGCATCAAGAATATCAAGATTTTCATATATTTTGAGATTTGTGTGTGCAGGTAAGTGGCTATGCTGGTAAAAGCTTGACTACATTCATTGAAAAGTTTGAGAGCCAGTAAGTTAAAACCTGGGAAGACTGAAAGGTTAAGAAGAGAGCAGGAATTCTTATAAAATAGTTTATGTAATCTTTTGTCACATGGTCATGGGGTGAGGGTGGAGCCTAGTGCAGGATTACACTAACCAGCACCAGGATTGCCATTTTAGTTGTTTTAAGCTATCCCTTAAAGGTTATATATTGATATATCATTTCTTGTGAAAAATAAAGGTTATTTTGTTTAAAAGAATGCTACCAAAGATTTTGCCTTTTTCCTCCTGATCAGTCAATGATGTCACAATATTACCTCAATTACTTAAACTGCTATTAATCCTTCTCATGACACTTCAGGATACATTGGGCTTCCATCATCTTTCTCCAGTTCCTTATGTGTCACATTGCAGTGTCTTGAGAATGGGACTGGTCAGCATATAGGATTATGAGCCTGTAACTGAAAAACAACGTTTTTATTGTCTGACATATAACAAGGGCAAAACTACCTTATAGCAATCATCCACTTTATAGCAACCACATCACTTTTCCTTTAGCTGTGGAGTCTACAGCTTTTTTCTCAGGAGCACCCTTACCTGAAATCATATACACCGTGCCAGAAACAAATATTCGGATCAGCAATGTCAGGTTTTGGGTGTCTTCGTGGTTGTCCATAGCCTAAATACAGCTCTGAGAAAAAAAACATTTCATGTCTGCCCTGGATAGCATGGCATAAAATGGGAATGTAGTTATTGAAATTGAATCAATTTTTGGCACTGAAGATGGCTTAAAGTGTTTTTAAAGCTTTTATGAAAGATTCTAAAGCATGTATTTATTACTCTGGTCTCTGAAGGTAAATACATATGTATTTTCTGAGTTCTAATTAGGTATTAATTTAGTATTATACAGTTAATTGCATGTTAAGTACTATGTTATCATATAATGAGGAATTATGGGGCAGCATTCTCTCTCCAGGGAGAAACCCAAGGGAGGGTAGAAAGTACTTGAAAATAATAACGAATACGCTATTTCTCTTCCCTCCCCCTTTAGGCTTAGGAAGCCTGCAGCTAGAACTCCAGCCTACTGTGTTGTCATCATTTCTGTCTCTTCCTCCATAGTGTGGAAGAGCATTCAAAATCTGATATTTATAATGGTAAAAGTCAATTTTTGAACAAAAATTGTGAGGAGGAAATCATGGGCTCGTAGAATTCTCCATATCTACACTGGTGTGTTGATGGTGCCATTTCTCCCCAGGAGTAATTTGCATTCACCCTAATTCCCACATACACTGCCAGAGTGGTGTAATGGGGCCTTAGTGTAAATGACAACCAAACCTATCACTTTTATTTTTCACTACAATTCACCTTTAAAACTTCCCAAGCTCAAATGAAAGAAAACCCTGAGGTTGTTTCTCTAATACCATAAGCAACATTTTGTCACAAATAAGCTAATATAATAAAGTGCTCTGTACTTTCACACCTTTCCTACATTCGTTATTTTTAGCTAGACCATCATCACTACCCCCATTAAAAAAAACATGTAGCAGGTTGCATCAGAAGTAATTAATAACTGGCATTTTTCTTTCAGCTTTGATCTGAAGAATCATCTAACAAATATCTTCCATATATTAAAGGGACTGTTTGAAAGTAGTTTAAGCAATATCTGTAACAATCAAAACACCAAAAGGAAATTTCACAAGAAGTGGCATATGCCACACAATTATTACTGGGGAATTCTTGACATTTGAGTTCTTGCCTTTCAATTCAGCATAAGACTGGAGGAGAGGGAGTAGATCTGCGAACCCTCTACCTCTCACAAATTAAAAACTGGTTTTTTTGACCTGCAAAGTAAAGCCAGTCAGGAAATTTCAAATTTTGAAATCTTTTGATGAAAAACAGACACATATTAGTGACAATTTTCACCAAAAAATCCCATTTTTTGACCAGCAAGATAGAAATACTTCCAGCAAAAATGTTGAGGATAGGCTTCTGCTACCAAAAGATTAAATTTGGTTGGGGCAATCTCTAGAGCAGTTGGGGAATGCTGATGCATCTGAAGAAGTGGGTTTTTTAACCACAAAAGCTTACGCCCAAATAAATCTGATAGTCTTTAAGATGCCACCAGACTCCTTCTTCTTTTGATGGTTGATTGTGTATTTGTAGAGGACAACTTGACAATCAAGCCTTGGAATATATCAATATTGCAGTAATAATAAATATCATGCTGCAGGGATGTCACTTGGAACTTCTTCAACATTCCTTTGGCCCCACAGCTGGATCTAGAGTCTTATGCTCTTCCCCATATTGAGTAGCACCTTATACCATGAATGACTAGTCCTACTGACATAGAGAATAAGAAATGTACCAGCTAACAGGAAGGTGGAACTCAGTGGCCAGAAAGAATCTCATGCTCTTACTTCATTGTGCCATTCATTGCTTTTTATTATTTCTCCCCACCCTCTTCCCAGGATAAAGAACCACATTTCATTTTCTGAAATCACAAAGAGCCACTGAGTACAAATAAAATGCAGCACCAAAATGCATTGAACTCCAAACCTCAAACCACAGTCCATCTCTCATTCAATAGTAAGTGCTTCATCAAAGTAGTATTAAATATGGTGAAATGCTTTGTGTTTCTCAATGTTTATAATCTCGTTTCCCTTTTTCCCTGGTGAAAGCATATAAGTATGAAAGGTTCTCTGGAAATTATTAGTCACAAACCTGGAAGAATCAATAGAAACCTGATCAATCAAAATGCCACAAATATATATTGGTACACTGTGTTATTCACAAATATAATTTACAACACTGTTATGTTCTGGAAACATTGTAGGGTTTATAACCATATTAATTTACTACTGTTATTCTTAGCCTAACCTGCATTCCCTATTTGGCATATTTACTTTTGTGTTTTGTCTTAAATTAGATTGTAATCTCTTTGGGGTGAGGACCATGTTTTCCCATGCACTAACCAGAAAAGGTAAGGGTTGCACAATCCTAACCCATAGAGTTTTCTATATTACTGAAGGACCCCATTCTGCAACCATTATTTGAGTTGAGTGGGACTTACTTACATGAGGAGTTTCCTTGAGCCTCCCTAAGTTCCCTCAACTTCCCTGTACGTATTATAGGGAATACTGACACGTTGGAAATGTAGTTATTTAATTATCTGATGCATAGAAGTGATGAAAAAAATTCAAATTTTTATATTTTGACAAAAAAGAAATTTGGATGGGAAAAAAACAGAAAATTGTTGATAAATATTTCAACACTTGTTTGTTTTTCACCAGCTATACCACTTGTTGGAATTTTTAAATTTTCAAAATATTTTGTCAAATTATAAAAAAAAAAAAAAAAAGCAAACATTTTCAAAAAAGTGTTCACTAAATTATTGTACTTGGCTTTTTGATTAGATCTGCCAAGGGACTTGGCAAGTTTTTATGGGTAAGCAGTACACATGGCCTATGAGAAGGTTGCAAATGTTGACATTTGTTTAATTTGCTATTCAAACGTGCAGGGAATAAAAAACTTTATAATTTTTTTCCGAAGGCAGCAGGGCTGCCCATATCAGTCCAATTACCTAAGACCAGCTGGTTTATGAACTCCAGCAGGTCCATTTCATTGTCACATGTTGTTTTTCACACATCACATTCACTTTGAAATAAATCTGAAATCCTGGGAAGCTCATCGGAACACAGGGAAAAGCAGCTTTCAGTATGGACGTATTTCTGATGTAAGAAGTTATTTTGATTTTTGTTGGTTTGGAATTGGTCATTTCAATATTATTATAGTATCCCATTGGGATAAAAGGTTGCCTGTGGAGAAAGTCTGTAAAGACTTTACAGTTAAGCATGAGCTCAAAGACTTGCTGATTCTTTACAAGAAAACATTTTACTTGGAGACAATTCTGGTATAGCCTATATATTCTGTATGTCTCTTCTCCTGTGTTTATAACTAAGGATATTTGCAGGAAAATTGTCTTTGTTGTTCATTTCTTAATCTCATTTTATGTATTCATTTAATTAATAATCTTTGTTTATGAAATCCCCATTGGTAATGCTGGGGATATGCTGGAGGAATTAGGAATTCAACTGAAAAACAACAAGTAGGAATAAACTCCTAAGAAAAAACAGTCCTGGTTTCATGCAAATATCCCCAGTCCTCCTTATGCACCTGTCTGCAACCAAAACAACAATGCTTAGAGCCATACATGCATCCTACTATACTTAGGCTTGGTCTGCACTATTCAAATCAATAGCAGTTTTTCTATTGATTTGAATGGGTTTAGGATTAAGCTCTTACTCCCCTTGTGCAGCCTCATTAGGACACATCACAACATGGTCCCAAAGGATATACTGTAGCTGCCAGTATGTAATCTCTACACTCCAGGCGCTTCTGAAGGGATCTTGGGACTTGGCAAATGTGCATTGCTCCTTACTATTAGCTGTGCTCAAATGGCACAATCAGGGCCCACAGTGATCAAATGCTGTGTGACTACACTGATGACTCTACACAGGTCTAGATGCACAGTTGTGCCAAAGTTCCCACTGAAACCTCTGATGCACATATCATGAGCAAGTTGATGCCAAGCTAGCTAGCTTGCCTGAGGGGCGTGGATCAGAGCTGTGGCTTGGCCTCTACTCAGCCATTTTACAGTGTGGATGTGGTAAGAGGGTGAGCACCAGGTATCAAGTTTCAATAGTCCTTCCATCCAATTCCACCAAGCACTATACCCATTTCTTCTAAACTCAAGTGAATAAAGTTACTTCTCCCCTTCTATGAAACAGTAGCATTCTGCTGTAGTGTGCAAAGTTCATTGCTACAGGTGAAAATGGCAACAGTTCAGCAAGCAGTGAGTTGGCCCAAAGGGCATACCAGAGTTTTAATAAATATCAGGGCTGAATACAGCCAGCAGCACAGCTTCAGGTGGAGCAGCAAGAACATCCACCTGTAACGGCAAATTTCCAGCAAGCTGGATGCTTGTTACACTCTGAAGCACCCCAGAATAGCAATCCAAAACACCAAAAAGGAAGGAAGACACATAGGTAGATTGTCAATCAAATGTGAGAGAACCATGAACCAGCTAGGTCAGCAACAGTCTGAACAAAACATGGTAACAGTCTGAAGAACAGATATGTAGTGGTGCACTGCAAGTAGCTCTCCACACCCAATGCTATGTGCAAACATGCATACCCTTAAACAGGAACAGGAATCCTGAGGTCAGGGAGTCGGAGACAAAACTGGAACAGAGAGCAGGAAGCATGATGGCAACACACACACACATGCACCAGTCATCACAATTTCCTTCCCTGCTCCCCAAAAGCTCAGCAGTACCTGACTGGAGGCAGCAGATGATGCCAGGGCTATAGGTTATACCTCTGATTCAGCTCGGGGGCTGGATGCTGTTCCTGTGGTGCAAGTTCCCCAGTTGGCCACATAGTTCAGCATCTTGAAGAGTGGCATCAGCAATCCACCCTAAATCAATTGGCACATCTTGCAATAAAAAGGTCTATCATATACTCTGCGGTTTCTGCCTACAAAAATGCCAGTCCAGCAGAGTTTCTCGAACAGCACCACCAGGTAAATTACATCTTCCTTCCAAACCAAAGTCATACTGCTGCAACTGAGTAATCGGGTCAATGGCCTTATGATAGAGGCCCAGAACAGGCAAATGATCTATTTTTAAGGTGAAATGTCTTCCCAGTAAGCAAAGCTTGAAGCATACAACAGCAAAAACCATCCCCAAGAACTTTAGCTCAATCTGGGAATACTTTGCTTTCGTTGGGGTGAGAGTATGGGGGACACACTGTCCATCCTTCCTGGAGCAGAACTGTTCCCAGATCCTGAGTGCTGCATCAGTTTGAATCACTACGGGCCTCCAGGGAACAAATAAGCATGTGATTGGATCTGACAGAGGCTTGAAGCAGGTTTCTTTAATCCAAACCCACTATCCCTGGGTTAAATTGCACATCAACTTGGCAAGGATACTAAATGCAGCAACCACACCATCTATGTATTCAGCTCAGCCAAGGAGTAAACGTAAACCATTACTACCAGAGAGTAACAAAACAAAGCAACAACCTGTAGCAATTCAGGCCTCATTGCTCAGTTTTACACATCAGCTGACAGAGAATGCCCTAGAAACTCCACAACTTTCTTTTGGCAAAATTGCACTCGGCCACATTCAATTTTATTCCAGCTTGTTGGAGTCTAGTTAGCACCCAGTCCAGAAAGCATTACTCAGGTAAGAGTATTAACAAGATGTGAATGTCAGCTTGGATATTATCCAGGAGTTTAGAGACTATGCTCTGAAATACCTCAGGTGCAAAGCCTAAGCCTAAAGAGAGTCATTGGATATGTCCACACTGCAATTAGACACTCATGACTGGCTTATGCCCATTGACTCTGGCTCACGAGGCTCAGTCTAAGGGGCTGTTTAAATGCTGTGTAGACATTTGGGCCCCTGCAGGGTCCTAGAGCCTGAATATCTACACTGCAGTTAAACAGCCCTTTACCTCAGTCCACAAGCCTGAGTCAGCTGGCACAGGCCAGCCATGGGTTTTAATTGCAGTGGAGACATATCCATGGATAGCAGTACCTACCAAATGGCATGCTGAAAGTCAG
This sequence comes from Gopherus evgoodei, assembly GCF_007399415.2. Taxonomy (NCBI): domain Eukaryota; kingdom Metazoa; phylum Chordata; order Testudines; family Testudinidae; genus Gopherus; species Gopherus evgoodei. The sequence goes on from NC_044327.1 coordinate 84,037,854, forward strand.
TAACAGCTGCAAACTTTCAGACACAGGTCTTTACCAATAACCAGATTGGTAAACCAACACAGAGAAAATCCAAGATCCACTTACCCACCAAGTCACCTCTTCAAAGGTTGGCATTGAACTGCTCACATTTCACACATTTAGTAAGTGTCCTAACATCTGGTACACAGTCAAATATCATCTTTCCTTTGCACACAGATCACTGTGGATGAACTCCACTCCATGGGGCCCTTCCACCTCCTGAATGATACCATTATCTTCATGCCTGTAAATCTGCTTGGATTTGGTCCACAAGTGCAAGTGGGTGCAAAGGCTTGGGGTTCAAATCCAGCTGTGGATAGAACACCTACCCCATGGGACAGAACACCATCACCATTAATAAATCATGGTGTCTTAACAATTCTTTGGTATCCCCTTCTAGGCTACGTGACGTATCACACCTGAGGTGTCGTCTTTGAGTTCCAAATACAAGCTGTATCACAGATCGTAGAACAATAATCAACACCATTCACAGCCCAACTTTAACAATGTAAATCTTTGCAGTTAAAGCTATGCCTTTGTAGAGCACAGAGCATACAGCTTCAAGCCACTGTTTGCCAGGCATACAAATTACAAGCTTTTATAACCACTGTAGTTGGCAAATGTCTAGATTGTTAACAAATGTGTCCAGAGTGTTAACTTCAGCACACCCTTATCGCCATGCACTTCCATTGTGTATCATTAATTTCCATTATACAGAATACCAGCTCCAGCACTTGGCCACATAAGAAGATCACACTAAAGGAAATATCAGGGTCCCTGCTAAGGGTGGTCCCATGCAACTCCACATCCACAATATGCACTTCAGGCCTCCCATCTTTGTGAACCAGTGTACCATAGCACACTAACTTAATGTCTATGCTTCCCACAAGCCTAGCACATAGCAGTTCTAGCCAGGCAGGCAGGGAAAATGGCCAAGTAACCCTTAGTACCATGCTGGAAACAATGAGGAGGTGGCAGCTTTCACAGCTGATGTCATGGAGACAGCGTAGATAGTGTCATATGACTCTGGGCAATGGAAGTAGGAGGAGCAGCTGATGGTTTAAGTGTAGATGTAAAAGTAGCAGCAGTCTGAACCCCTTTCAGCCTGAGTGCTCTCAAATGCCTCACTCTTAGCAACCGCGGCATCAAAAGTTAGCATTGTAGCATCTTTAGCCAGTAATCATTTGCCCAGGTGGTCAGTGGCTGCAGCAGTGGTTTTCAACCTGTGGTCCATGGACCCCGGGGGGTCCACAGATTATGTCTAAGGGGTCCGCAAAAGGTGACTATGCAAATAAAGTTTCAGATCTCAAAACAAGCATTGTTTTTCTGATCAATCAAAAATATGTGAACACTCCCACCTACAGGTCAAACCCAGAAGTGTTGTTGTTACTAAAGAAGCCCACAGTTTCAGCACCCTTTGCATGCTGTGTCAAAGACCATGCCAAACATGTGCAACATTTATAGTGGAATTCTATTCAGTCAGTTTTCAGTCTAAGTCTTCTATAGTACGGGTCCGGAGGCTGTAGGTTGAATTTCCAAATGGGTCTGCACTTCCATTTGTAATTTTTTAGGGGTTCACAAATGAAAAAAGGTTGAAAACCACTGGGTTACGCCAATCACAAAAATATCACTGAGCAAGATCATAACATCCCCAGATTCACAGTCCTGGGCCAAGTGCTGCAAACGACATACAAACTCACGTATGGTTTCGTTGGGCTGATGGAGAGGTTCAAAAAATATTTTCCTATTTAATAGACCAGAATCTCCAGTGCTGGAATACTTGTTGAGGCACTTTACAGCCACATCAAAGGAGGACTTGGACTCTGGGACTCCATCATAAATATCAATGTGATGCCTTCATGGCCCATGCAGTTCTGCAGCAAGGATAACCTAGCAGCATTGGAGAGTTGCATGATTTGCACATAGTTCTGAACATTCCGAATAACGTATCGCCAGTCAGCAGCTAAAGGATGAGCATACAGCATGGGTTGCAGAATAGAAGCACTCATCTCCATAATGTTTTGCTCTGATGCAACCAGAATAACAACCCAAAAACACCCAGAAAAAAAAATGCAAGACACACAGGTAGGTTGTAATTTAAAACATGTAAGAACCATGAAGTGTTTAGGTCAGCAACAGTCTGAACAAAACATAATAGTCAGAAAAGCAGATATGTAGCAAGCTCTGAATAGCTGCACATACCCAATGCTATGCATGTGCGCACACACACACACACACATACCTTTAAACTGGAACACTGAGTTCAGGAAGCAGGAAACAAAACAGGCACAAGAACAGGAAGCAGGAAAGAATACACACACCAGTCATCGCAAGGAGATGGGCATTGATCATACTGCAATTCAAGGCAGGGAGCAAATGAAGCATGTGACATAGTTGTACAGAAAGTCCCAAGACTCCAACTGGTCCAGGAACACACATGCCACAGTCCTGTTCTATGAGGAACACAACTGTACATTTTCAAAAGCCCTCAGTATTGTGACTAATGTGGCTCATAACGTGCAGCTGAATCCTGCAGGACTCGTTGTCCAATGGGACAGTGATGAGGCTGAAGATGCAGCTGGGAATATCAAGGATATCCTGGAAGACCTGAAAAACCAGAAAGAACTGATTCTGCAATTGTATCCAGAGAACCAGGTTGCAGATACTCTGGAGGAAGATCCTGAAGATGCACCAGTCTCTTAGATAATATGCCCTGCAGTGTCTATTACTGTGTGGGAGGTATAGTGCTGACGCCATACCATTATCATGCTTCATCCCTATATACCTTCCTCCTCCACGCTTTTCCCCTTCCAATCCAACAAGCTTCTGCTGCTCTCAGACCTAATGGACTTCCAGATGAAAAAAAATTCTCATTAAACATTAAGTTTACTGTTTTCCAAAGACTACGACTATAGGGAGTGTGGCTTACAGTGCGGACCACATTCTGTAGAACTTGGAAATGCAAAATTCAGTGTGTCTCTTTGTCTATCCATTTCACAGCCACACGGATGCAGGGAATGTCTTGGGGAAGCGCAGAGCAGGGAACCCGGTTTTGGGGGCGGAGAAGAAAATAAAGTTGCAGTGTTTCTCCTTCCATCTGCTTTCCTGGCCATCAGGCAGTCCACAGAGTCGGAGCTTTCCAACAAGGGCATGAGTGGTTCAAATCTCCTCTTGTATCAAAGCTCTCTATCCTAGCTCAGGATTTTGTCAATTTTCATTGTTATTCCTCCCAGTCCTGGACTCACTCCAACAGATCTGTCATGCAGCATGAAATCCATGGTTCTTCAGGTTCACTGGTAGTGCAATCTGCAGGGACCATCTGGGAGCTCATTAGACTCCTCCATCCATTGATATGTTGTGACATGATCATACTCATAAAAATCTCCCTGGTGTACATCAAAGATTCTCTACCACTGCACTGGAAAGACACTTTTTTTTTCCATTCCGGTACTTGAAATATAACTATAATCTCAGTTATAGAAAGAAATTTACACTGGTGACAAAGACCCTGGGGATAAATTAACCCCTCATCCCGGTCCCCGTTCCCTTCCCCCTCCCCCTGCAACAACCCTTACTACATGCCACAGAGTTGAATTTCCAAAAAGTACTGTATGTATCTCACCAGTCTATGTGAATGGTCCTTTCTCATGGGCTGCAACAACTTTCTTTTCCCCCAGTGAATGGTGTTCTCCTGTTATTTTAGGTATACCAATATATTCTCTGACTGTTGCTGCCATTGCTGGAATTAAGCCCCTCCATTAACAAACTCATAACATCTCACCACGTTGGTATTAATTTTTATTTTGCATATGGAAAACACTAGCAATCATACTTCCCTGCAGCAACCCCACCCTCTGCCTTAAGCCAAAGAGAACACAAAGTATTGCATTTTCTTAACCTTACAGTTGCATGACTACACATGCAGCACTGTGAATAATTGTTTGCCCATAAATTACTGATTTAAAATCGAATGCTATTTTTAATGGCTCAGAACCACTTGCGGTTAGGCGTCCAATTTTGGCAGAAGCTGTGTCATAATGGTACCTCTTCTGGCTTGGAGCTGAATAGACCAAATGGACCATTTCAAAGCCAAGTAAGCAGTACTCTTCCAAAAGGAAACCGCACTATTGCTGAGAAGAGACAGATAGAACTGGGAGGAAAATTAGAAAGTCCTGCTTCACTGAAATAGAGTCCATCACCCAGAATAAATATACTGTCAATTCTGAAATATATGATGAAGCAGAAATGGATGGGCAGCTGATTGCAGTGCTTGGCTGAATGTTCCAAGCTATAGCTCTGCGTGCTAGGTGCCTTGTAAAAAGGGAACATGAACATCCCATGTTGCCAGCTGGGGAGATGTTAAGCAGGCATTCACAGCCTGGAGGTCATGAACAGGTGTCAGAGGGTAGTGACCACCCTGCCCTTCTCATATTAATAAATGGCTGGATCCTGACTATATGGGAGAGAGGTCATTGTATGGAAAATGTTAAGAACCATTGTATTAAACAACCACATTTTAATGCACAAAAGTGTATTCTCTTAATAAAATTGCTTTATAACATAATTATAGCATGGTGAATATTTACAATGGAATTAGTGAACATTTTCTTCTCAGGAGAAATCTTAGAATACACTTGGAAATCCTCTTTCAGAGCCAAGTTATAATAAGGACTAAGTCCTGAAGTCATTACTCAGTTTAACTGACTTTACTCAGGCAAAACTCCCAGTGAAATTAAATTTGATAAAATAATTTAAACTGATAGAATGCAAGAGCATGTAAAACCAGCTGCAGAGTAACTACAGGCTTGGCCAGAAGAAGATTCCCTTTTTGGATACCCTGACAGAGTCACTGCCCTCAGATCAGGAGGAATCCAGTTCAAATCTCAGCTCCAGTAATATTCAGGACATTCAAATACAAGTCCATCCACCAGTGCAGCCAACTAGCTAGATCTCTACTAATGATTTAGGATTTCAAGTGTGGCACAGTGTCCCAGCAAGAGCTCAGGAGGCATTGAACCTGACTTTGGTCAGCTGCATCTCCCAGAGCTCTGAGGACAGCATGGAGAGCACAGCCATTGTGCCAGTTCTCTGAATGTACTCCCCCATTTCACCCAGAACTAGCTTCACTTCCTGGTTAGCGCTAGCCCACACTCCCTGGGTGAACTTCACCTCTATGCGTAAGGCCTATGTGCACCATTGTCCTATTTAATCCATATTTAAGAATGTAAGTGAGTTCGTAGTGGAGGATTGTCCTGGTGCCAGTTCTCTGCACGAGGTGAATTTACTCCTGGAGTGCAAGGTGATTGTGTCCGATCTCTATATAGACGCACTGGTGCAGTGTGGAGAGAAGGCTGTTTGCAACCTCCTTCCCGTTTCCTAACTGGCACAACTATATGACTCTCGGTTGACAGACACAACAGTACCTACCACTTTCATCACAGAAATGAAAAATGACACAAACACCTACTTGATAAGAATATGTAAGAATAGAATGACCAAAGCATTCTCCACTTTCAGAACCGATCAAATACAACAATCAGTTGGTTTTCTAGAAACAGATATGAAAAAGTCTCAGTATTGCTAACCCTCTGGTTTCCCAACCATTTCTGCTAATTTCCTGAGAATACCAGGGCCCAAAGGTTATGATTAAAAGTAGTGAAACTCTAGGTTTTGTGAACCTCTTAAATCATTGTTTGGGTCTGCAAAACTAGTATGAGTTTGTGGAACTTGATTCCTGTAACTTAAATAATTTCTCCCAAGCCACACAGAAATGATCCCATTTAAAAACAAAGATGTCTTTCCAGCTAAAGAGAAACCTATATGAATTAAGAATAGAACAACCCCTCGTCCTACCAAATGATAAGGCTCACGAAAATGTGAATCCTAATATATACCTATTTTTTCATAAGAATTTCTCTCTTTCCTTCTCTACTTGTTTTTTACTTTGTTTTGTTTGTTTTTCATTTTCCCATTCTGCCTGCTCTCAGGTCTCTTTCCTTATTTATCAGTTGGGTTTTCTCCACAACCCTTTTCTGCTTCTTTTTACTGAACCTCTCATAACCAGAATATAAACCAAGAATGTTAGAGTTCTAGTTGAACTTTCAAACTCACTATGTTCAGGTGGGTTAGAAATTAGGCAAACTGAATTCTCCCGTTTCTAATTAAAAGTTCCTGAGTGTATTTCATTTTTTTAAACTGAAGGCACATGTTAAAAACACTGTTACAATGAAAGCCAGAAATCTAGAGGCACAACATAAGACAGACTTTAACCATATGCATATAGTAACCAGTGATTCTCGGTGTCTGGCAAAGCAGTGTTAACAACGTTAATTTTTATGTGGAGAACAGAAGATACGAACTTAGAAAAGATTTTGAAAGAATATTGTTAAAAAAAGTTTGGTGGCAAGGGTGGCTTAATGAAACACATAAGATATTTTAAATGTAACACAGAGACACACTAAACCATGATCAAACATAAAAAAAAAGATTTGCAGTCACCTTCCTTAAAAGTTTTATGCAAAATCAGTAGCTTCCCCATTGCAAGACCATTCTTAGCTTAACGTGCTACAAATAGGGTGTTCCCAAATCTTGAACAGATTGTTCTTATATGGTACACAGTAGAAGTTGGCTCCTTTCAGGAAGCCTTAGGAAATGTCTGCACATAATGTATAGGATGCCACTGCCAGAATACTAACATTCCATTTACATCACAAAGGCCCACAAGTGAATTCTGATCCAACAAATAAACCTCCGTAAGCCCCATGAAAACTTGAAGACAAAAGTTCCTAAAGAGCCAATGTCTGGGCAGCATTTTGTGGAAAAGCCACAGAGATTAAATGATTTCAGCTCCCTGAAAGAGAATCTGTTTCCAGAGCTCCTCTCTTTGGCTAGATTTTCAAACACACCATGTATGTATTATTATTTATATCAGAGATTCACTTATACTAAATTTAAGCAGATTAAAAATTTATCTGTAAAAATCTGAAATATGATAGACTGAGGTAAGGGTTCTTGTCATGAAATATGAAGGATAATGGGATCTTCTCCATATCTGATGAAGCCCTCTGGATCCTTCCACTTTCTCCTTTCATTCACCAATAAGTCCTAGACCCCATTAAAAGGATTGTTGTTGAGGGACATGAAGCTCTCTCCTCCAAAAATGCATTTTTTTCCAGACTAGTCACAGTACTGGTGCACTGAAGACCAAGAGACCAAGACTGGGAGTCAGTCATGGCCCTTGTGCATGGCAGTGCAGAATGCCAGTACTGGGTTATTAGTCCAAAACAAATTTGTGATCTTAGAATCAGTCATATTTCCAGGAATAGGTGCCTAACTAGTGCACAGAAAATACACCTGTAGAAGAGCAAACAGGTAATTGCATGCACAAAATGAGAAATAACATTTCTTCTCAGAAGTGTAAAATTCACCTATTGGCAGAGGATCTGTGCAAAGCTCTACATGTTGACAAATCTCTACCTGGAGTGGAGGACAATGGCAGAGAATCTATACAAGAAGTCCTCTTCGAAATAGGAGAGGTGAATTCAGTGCCAATTCCCAATATTCCAGTGCAGATGTGAGCCTTGGGGCAAGGAGCAGGCTGATGTAGGAGCCACTGAACCCATTGTTACATAGATCCCGTAAGGTTGCAAAGGGACCTGTAGCCTGCACTCTAGTTGGGGTTATATGTGAATTCCATTTTCACAAACCCCTGCTTATTTCTCTAGACAAAGGATGTTTACTCAGGCTTTGTGTGAAGAATATATGCTTCTGACTCTTAAGTAACTGATAAGTACTTTCAACCTTAATTCCAGTTTAACATAATTTTTTGTCTGTGAATAAAAGCTAGAACTGAGGCCTTGGGAGTAAGGAAACCTTGGCTCTTTTCCTGACTCTACCACTGACTCACTGTCTGATCCTGAGCATGTCATTCAGTAACCTGAGGATAATAACAGTAATAATAGATCAGTGGTAATTGTACTGTATCATGAGAAATTCCCTGTGATTGACTATGAAAAATGGTTCTTTAAAAGGAACTTTTTATATGGAAGCTATAAAAACTTAATGTTATAAAAAGACCACAATTTATCCATTAGACTAAAAATACTGAAATATAAAGTTGGTTTTAGTATGAAAATATCCTTTTGAACGTGTACTATTCATAAACTTTATTAACAATGTATTTGCTAACTAATTTTATAGTTCATATTTTATATTTTGTGCTACAGATGATCTATGTTCCTTATGTTAACTAATGCTGGTATTCTTCAGAACAAAGCCTGTATACATTAAATATGCAATTTTACAAAAATTAATAATATATAATAATAATCCAAATTATAAATTTACACAATTCACACAATGGACACTATTTTCTCAGGGCCTGATCCCGTAGTCAATGGAAGCTGAGAGCGATCAGCACTTCCCATGACCACGCTACAGATCTTGTGGTGATATTATTGGAATCCTGAAACTGGGACTAATCCCTGACTTCCTAATTTGTCGTCATTTTATTTTTTCAACAAAGGTGAATCACATGCATGGGGCTGAAATGAAGTACTCACCATTACAGCAAATAAACTGCCATTCAGCATGTAGTATCACTCTTCATTGTAAGTCTGAATGTAGGGCTTAAATTCTTAGAGTATTTCTGAGAACCCCCATATCCCCCATCCCAACATGCCATAAAATCTCCAGGGGAGTTGAAAATATTTACTGCTACTCCACTCCAGACAGCTCCGGCTGATTTGAAGCCCTGTCCAAATGCCTCCATCAGACCCATAATGAACAATGAGCCTAATAGAATATACTGAAATATGGCACTACACCAGGAGAGTGTGTAAATTCAAGCTCAAAAGAGCTGCTGGAGACAAGGATAGTGTTTGTGCATCACAATATCACTCTTAAATGGGCATGTGGGGGTATTTTTGGTGTGTCTATAAAGTGAACTCATGAAGAATTGGAGATTGAGTCAGGAGACAGCAGAAAGGTGAACTAAGCACCAGACAGAACTTGTAAGTTGTTTTATATTTGAAAAAATAATGTGTAAATGGGTTTAATAAAAACTGACACTCCTTTCCTTTGAATTTATTTTGGGACTATATAACAGCAAAGGAAATCAAAAACATTTGTCAGCCTAAAATAAGAGAACACTCTTCATAGTTTCTTTTCCTCTGAAATGTATGTGATGTAAAAATATCAGAGACCAATCAAAGAAAGTAGAATTAATGTATATTTAATACTTTAATAATTGTGGGTAAATGAAAGCTCAGTGATTCAGCACTCAAACATAAATAAAGAAGTGGGGAGCATCACAACTTTGAAAGCTGATCACGGCTACCAATAGGGAGATCCCTGTTCCATAGATTCAAAGCTCAAAATGGCTTTGTGATCATCTAGTCTGACCCACAGAACACAGGCCATAGAACTTCCCTCAAATAATTGCTGTTTGAACTACAGAGTATCTTTTAGAAAGCACCCAATCTTGATTAAAAAATTGTCAGTGATGGAGAATCCACCATGGCCCTTGGTAAATTGTTCCAATGGTTAATTACCCTCACTTAAAAACATACGCCTTATTTCCAGTCTGAATTTCTCTAGCTTAAACTTCCAGTCACTGGATCCTGTTAATTCATTGTCTGGTAAAGACAAAGCTAAATAGACTGAGCTCCTTGAGTTTCTTATCACAAGGCATTATCAAAGGGTGACTGATCCCTGTGAGTAAAATAAGTGCCCCTCCCCCGTGCCAGCGCATGCGCCTTGCAGTTGACCCAATTAAGTGGTGGGATTGCACCTGGGCTCTAGAGGGTCAGAGACGGGCATGTCAGTGAGGGCAGAGCTAGAAGGAAAGCTATAGAGCAGCGGTCAGCAACCTTTCAGAAGCAGTGTTCCAAGTCTTCATTTATTCACTCTGATTTAAGGGTTCGCGTGCCAGTAATACAGTTTAACATTTTTAGAAAGTCTCTTTTTAAGTCTATAATATATAACTAAACCATTATTGTATGTAAAGTAAATAAGGTTTTTAAAAATGTTTAAGAAGCTTCATTTAAAATTAAATTAAAATGCAGAGCCCCCTGGACCGGTGGCCAGGACCCAGGCAGTGTGAGTGCCACTGAAAACCAGCTCGCTTCCCGCCTTCAGCACGCGTGCCATAGGTTGCCTACCCCAATATAGAGGTCTCCTGCAGTGGTCCCTGAGGAAGGGAGCTGGGGCTGAGTAAGACCCAGCTGAAGTTTTGGGTTTTTTTTTCCTTTGGGAGAAGGAGGCTTGCATCTTCTCTGATTGTTAAGAAAGCAGGAAGGAATAATACCTCAGGGAGGAGGACTGTGACCAGCTCTAAGGCCTGGGTAGAAGATTTTGTTTATTTTTTAGAACTTTGTTAATTTAATAAACAGACCCCATATAGGGCTGTGATTGGATGAGAGTCTGTGTGCAGTTTGTTTAAGGAGCCTGAAGAAAGGGAAAATAGAGACAAGGCACTGTGCTTTCAAGAGGCATCTGACCTTGTTACAGACATGTTTTCCAATCCTTTAACCATTTTTTGTGGCTCTTCTTGAACTGTCTCCAATTTATCAACATCCTCCTTGAACTGTAGATTCTAGGAAGTGAAATGGTATTCAGCAGCAGTCATACCAGTACCACATATAGAAGTAATATAACCTCTCTACTCAAGATTCTCCTGCTTAGGCATACAAAGACTGCATGAATTCTTCTGGCAACAGTGTTGAACTGGGTGCTTGTGTTCAGTTGATTATCTACCAGGAATCACAAGTCTTTTTCAGAGTTGCTGGTTCCCAGATAGAATCCCCATCCTGTAAGTATGGCCTACTTCTTAGTTTCTATAGGTATAAATTTAGCTATATTAAAATGCATGTTGTTTGCTTGCACTCAACTATTTAGCTTCTTCTGTATCAGTGACCTGTCTTCTTCATTATATACCACTCCCCCAAACTTTGTCATCTGCAAATTTTATCTATGATGTTTTTGTTTCCTTCTAGGTCATTGATAAAAATGTTCAGTAGAATAAAGCCAAGAAGTGATCCCTGTTAGACACTCTTTGGAAACGCATCCACTTAATGATGATTATTCAGTTATATTGAGAGAACTGTCAGTTAGCCAATCTGTAATAAATTTAACATGTACAGTACCACCTTTAGTTGACATCACCTAATTGTGTGGGTCAGAAAAGCATGTGATGTTCGCTCACTGTTATATCTATAGTTAGTCTCCCTAAACGACCAGTGACAAATACACTTCCTGAATTATAATCAATGCTTTTGAAAGATTTTTTGCACCCAATGGAAAGCTCACTCAGCCTCTGATGTGTGAAACATTTTTTAAATTTTAGCATGGTTTTGGCACATACTACAATACAATAAGTTAAGTCTGTCAGGCAAGAAAATATATTTCATTCTTAGAGGTAGTGATTGCAGTGGCTTGTGAATACTAGTCTTTAGAAGACTAAGAAATGCTGAGCCTTGGGATGGAAGAAGTGTAACATTTCCCAGTAGCAATCTTAGCTTAAAGAGCAATGTTGAAAGAATGTGGAATGAGCAAACTGGCATGATAGTGATTAAAAAATAATAAAGGATCACAGTTAAACATTAAACACCACAGTGCAAATGGCATGTCTGTGGGACCTCCATGGGCCAAATATTGAAGTCCTTACTCAAGGAAATCTTTCACTGTCCCATATTCTATAACTGATTATACCAACCCCACCTGGAGGGGTGATGCTGAGGTACATCAGAGAATAATTTGGTCTCAAAGCGAGTTTTGACTAAATAAGAAGAGTTTTTTGCCTTTTGTATAAAAAATAAATTAATTAAAATAAAGAGGTCAGATGACTTAAAGGGCACAGATAGATTAAGTTAATTAAATCACAAGCTGAAGAACTGTCAAAACATTTTGAAATATCCAAAAGTTCAGATAAAAATTAAGTCTCCAAAATCTAATATATTTGCTTCTCATTTTAAACTCATTTAGTCTGATTACATTTTAAGGTATTATTGCTTAAATACACATACTTTTATCCCAATGGAGCCATTTTGGCCTCTGGTTGTCTATTAAACATATTCAGATTTAACATGTGACTCTTAGTATTTTCAGAAATCTAGTTATTGTCTTAATTCTCAAGTGGCTGCAGCTGGCCATACCAAAATAAAACAGCTGGAACAGCCCTCTCAGACTCAGTATTAGAGATTATTTGAGGGTCTACAAACAAAGTGCCATTTTCCGTGTTGTGAAAATGAATGTCAGCTAAAGATTTAAAATGTGGGCAGCCAGTTGGACACTACCAAATTACTAGGACCCATTGGGCCTAAAAAGGCTTACAACCCCATCCAAAAGGAATATATAAAATACACCTGAGACCACTTCAATGGGAACATGTGATATAAAATTGCTTTTCTTTTTAAAAGAGCTTATTCCTTTGTGAGCTATTACTTTAAAAGGTGTTAATTATATCTGCAGGTAGCTTTCAAAAATGAATGCTTGTGGCTGACATTTATTCTCACTGGGTGTTATGTGGGGGTTGTATGTAATAGATTTATTCTGTGTTTGGTGTTCATTTCAAAGAGTTTCGCTAAAATGGCATTGTCTGTAGAAACTGGTGTGTGTGTTGTACGTAATCTTCTGAGCTATTATGTTAGTCATTTATAGCTCTTTGCCTCACTGCATGTACTAAAATTTCTCTGGTATGTCTTTACTACTGACCTCAAAAGTATATTTGATGCTAGTTTCAGCTAATTAAGCACAAATGTCCATGCAATAATGTTAATTTAAGAATCAAAGCCACTGCCAGCAAAAATATGAATTGCATCTCACTGAAGCAGATTTTTTACTTCCCTTTAAGCTTCCACCACAGATAAGTACTGGATCTTTTAAATGAAATTCTGCTTCCTCTCACATACACTATTACACTTTCCCACGAAATAATTCTTCTGTACATCTTGAGCCAGATCCTCAGCTAGTGTAAAAGTGATATCAATGGAGCTATGCTGATTTACCTCAGCTGACAACTTTGTCCATCTCTGCTTCTGGGGTAGTATACACTATTAGCATTTTGGCCTCTCATGCTTCACTGCGAAACAGTGATATTGAGATTAAACTTTCATTGCATAAAGGACTACATGTTGTGGAGTTTCCTGTGTTATCCTCCAAACCTGGATTCAAGCCCTGGCACTTAAATGTAGATTAGCTGTCTCACATTTTATTTATTTACTGTTTCCTGAGTTATTAATATAGTAAGCCTTCTCCAGCTATATTGACCCCCACACTGCCCTAGCACAACAAAGACCTTTTAAATATCCCATTTCCTGTTTCTGAAACTGCACCTTCTCTGTGTGATTTCCTCAGTTCACATGAAATGATTGATTGTATATGTGCACACATCATATAAAGGGTACCTTGCAAGTGGCTTTTTACTCTGTTCACTCACTAATTCGTCATTTGTAATGTAAGTGTAAACTACCATAAAGTAAACATATTAACATGAAGCACTAAAAGCAGGATTGCCCCAGGGCCAATAAACCCTTATGATGACCAATTGTAAAGACTTAGCTCCTTGACTAACTATAGAGCGTAGACAGTACTGAGGTGGCATTGTTCCCACTTTCACTCCTATAGCAACTTTCCCAAATAACCAATTAACTCATGCTATACCCCATGAGGTAGATATTGTTATGCCCCTTTTATAGCTGGATACCGGGAAGCCTGTTCTTCCTCTCTTCCAGAACAGCCCAGCTTTAATGGTTTCCTGCTGTTAGAGAATATGACCAGCCCATTCATATTTAACCAATAAAGACTGGTTTCTGACATCTCTGGCTCAAAACATGAGCACAATCAACAAGTTTACTTGGTAGAAATAAGCTAAACACAAACAATTGTTAGCCAAGTCTTCTAAATGCCTGCCACTTGTTTACCTCTTGAGCACCAATTCATCAGCTGTTACAAAAGGTCCAACAGAACTAAGGCCTCCACTACGAAATGGAACTAATGCCAACAATGGTTGTCACAATGACGGCAGCTAAACTAGTGCTGAATATGGTTTACCTGTAAATGTAGACAAGGACAAGCTATGTTCGATAACAATTCAGCTAGCTGTCATAGAGCCCATTGTTAACATTTCACTGAGTACTCTAGACAAGGTTGAATGGACTGCAAATGCTATTCACATTCCCTTTAGTCACAGGAAAAAATCTCTATCTCTAATTTGAAAAATAAAACTTCCCAGAAATAAAGAATTCCCTGGCCTGTGTTATGAAGGAGTTCAGGCTAGATGATCACAGTAGTCTCTTCTGTCCTTAGAATCTATGAATCTACAGTTGTTACTCTTCAAAATTTGTCAGTTTTCCTTTAAGCAATAGGTGTGTAAACAGTGAAGTAAAATTATTTCATTATCCAAGTCAAGTTTTTAAGGGTGACCCCTGTGACTACAGGAGAAAGGAAATCTTTATCCAGTATTATTTTGCATTTACTGAGATACGTAATAAAGTTAACCAAAAAAATGCATTTTATTTATTGGCAAATTAACTAATTTTCCAGCACAGGTTTTCCAATTCATGTTCCACCAGCTGTTGTGGAAATAAACAATTTTACTGCAATGGCTATTGAATAAGAATATTTTACCCAATTCCATCAAAATAATCCCTTCACAATTTGTCAAAGCAAAACAGGCCTATTGTCAGTTTCTCTCCAGGGATGTAAAAGAAAATCCTCACAAAAAATGTAGAATCCTCCTGGCTTGGCTCAAAAGTGACTCAAGGAGCTTGCTATCCATTTCTGGTAAAATATATGTCAAGTTGACTGGTTGTATGAAAAAAAAACACTTTTTGCCAAATATGAAAACAAACAGGTATTCTTATCAATTATCAGTTACTACAGAGCAAAAGATAGATCAGGGTTTCTTTGACCCTGAATCAGTAATTTTAATATGTTAGATTCAGGTTAAAGGTGTCATGCTGTCTGCAGTGGCTCACAACTGTGACTGACAACCTTAAGTCAGACTGTCAGAAAGCAGGACTGAGACCCAAAGCTCCTGGGATATTCTATAATTAGATTTCACCAAACCAGTCACTTACCCCAGATCAACTGAAGCTCCAGATCTCACACCAAAGACAATGCTAGCAGCCAATTCTCTAAACTAACTGAAGATTTATTAGTGAAGAAAAAGAAATGAGTTTTTGAGAGGTTAAGGCAGGTAAAATGCATTAATAGGTGAGCCAAAGTCTGTAAATCCAAATGATAGGAGAGAGGTAATAATCTGTCAGTTTCCCAACAGCCCTTTCAGCACTACCCAGAATATCTCTGGGGATCTCCATCTTTTTGTTCAGTTATTCTATCCTGTTAGAATCCAAACAGTCTAGATATACAGGACCATTCCTTGAATCTATATTTATAGCTTCTTCCCCAGAAAACAATCTGAACAGTGTCTTTACCCACATGGGCTTTCCTTTTGACGATGAGTCTGTGAATTCCGATTGTTGAACACAATGACCCTTGCTTTGAAGTTAGCACTCTTCTTCATTCGCATTTGATTTATTTGGTCACAGGGATATACATAATGTAAATGCCTTCCATTATAATATAATAGGAATAGATAAGTGAAAACAATACAAGTAGCATTCCATTAGTTTTCAAGAAGTTCTAACACCTGAATACACATTTACATTAACACACACTTTGGTCTAGAATTACTTAATTACCAACCATGCATAATATCAGTGTAATATAATAGTAAACAGGATATAGACAGGCAAAAACAATTAACATCTCCTTTCATCTCTAGTCACACACGAGTGAATTGGCCTGTGGCTCTGGTCTGAGCTGGTCTGTCAGCATCGCAACAGGTATCTGGTTTAATTCTGCTCTCAGTTACACCTGGATTTCAATGTAAGTTTCAAGCAGTGATATACTGGTGATATACTAGACCTGACTCTCCTTTCTCCTACACCAATGTAATTCCACTGATGTTAATGGAGTTTCTCTTTTCACAGCAGTGGAAACGTGGTGTATCAGACCCTATTGATTTCAGCGGGTTTCCACCAGGGTAAATTAGAGCAGAATCTGGCCTATTAGTTATATCGATTATCCTTTAAATGTATTAGCATAAAAATCCAGTACATTTATCTATCTCATATATAAAGAAAATGTTCCTTGTTAAAGACCAAAACCAAAGTCTGTCCTTTTTAATCAAGTCTTTCAGTATTTATCAAACTCCTTATAATGGAAAAAGTCCTGGTTCAGTTTTACTATATCAAACATCTCTTTACACAACATGAATTGAACCTAGTGGTTAATATTTAATAACAAAGCTTGGGTCAAATCAAGATGCTATAGTGATAAACCCCATACAAATGCCTAGAATAATAAGAATATCAATCTTCAGGATCTGTGAAATGTAACGTCTCTGATGTTTATTCTAAACACTGTGAGAATTTAATCATTTGTATACACTTCTATATCCTTTGAGATTCAGCTTAAATTGCCTTCAGATATCTGACAGAAACAAGCATATGGTTGTCAGATTTTTCAAAGTATTGTACAAATATTAACTGATCAGTCCTCACAACACTGCTGTAAGGGAGGTATTATGGCACCCATTTTATACATGGAGAAAGTGAGGCTACAGAAACAAAAGAGCCAGTGGCAGAGTTAAAATTAAAAGGCAAGTATTCTTGCCTCTCAGCCCTATCTTTGATCCAATAGACTCTGCTGAATTACATTCAGGAGTTCAGATGTTTGAAAGGTTTTTGAAAGGCAAAGATGCCTAAGGCAAAACTTTCAAAAGCATCTTATTGATTTAGAAGCCTAAGCCTAGGGAGCTGCTGAGTAGAGCTAAGCAAATAACTGACTTTGGGGGGGCGGGCAGGAGGGAAAGGGGGTAGTTTTGAACCAAAACCATTTTGACATTTCGAGGGGAGAGATGTTGGCTGAAATTATTCACCAAATTTAATCCAAATTGGTGAATAGTTTCAGAACCCCCAAAAAATTCATTTTCAGTAATTTACTGCTTGCTAAAAAAACTTGCATAGCTGTACCCCCCCCAGTGTCTAAATCACTTTTGAAAATGGGACTCAGGTTCCTAACTCATTTAGGCAAATTTCACATCTAATTTACAGTTAGTACAGCATCACCTTTTTCACAATGCCTGATTTGATCTCAAACCTTCACAACAGTGCTCAGTACCGTACTCAAAAGTGAAGCTCAAGTATAATACCTATATTAAACATGACCTGTGGTTTATTCATTTTGCTGAGTGCCCATACAAGTACCTCCACCCCACTATTTTCTTACAGTATCCCTGTGCAAGGCAGCCACTGCACATGTTGCCTGCTGGTCAGCTGCGCTCTGTGCCAGTGGTGACGAAGCTAGGACAAAGGGGTGGTGTGGTGAACAGCTAATGAGCTGCCCAGGAGCCCCTACTCGAGAAGCATGGAAGTCAGTGAATTGCCGTTGCCGTTGCCGTTGCAACACACACTACTATATATAAAGCATTATGCATAGACCCAACTAAGAACGGAGAGTCTAAATTACTGATAACAAAGTAACACATCACCCTTTGCAAATCCCAAGTAGACAACCTCTATGTAAGGTACTCCATGGGGCCCAGAATGAAATCTTTGCCCTTCAAGCCCTGAGGCATCCTAGGCCCAAGTTTTAGCCTCTAGAGCATTATAAATGGAAATAAAAGTTTCTTTCTGTAAGGCAATGACTTAGAAATCTAAATCCCATTTTCAAAAAAGACTTATACACTACAAAAAGTGACAAGGAGTCCTGTGGCACCTTATAGACTAACAGAAGTATTGGAGCATAAGTTTTCGTGGGTGAATACCCACTTCGTCAGATGCACTGCAAAGTCTCAAGTTATGATCTATAAGAAGTTGAGTAAATTAGCTCCAGAATAATAGACAGTAATTTCCTATGATCTGAACTGAACTCTACAATCAACAGCACAAACTGATAAGTCACACACAAAGGTTTGTTACTGAAATGTATGAATTTTATAAAGCCATTAGACCTTGGTTTGGAGTAAAATGCCTCACATTTATGAATGCTTAAGCATTCATAAATGACAGGTGCTCTATGCAGAGCTTGTCATTTGATAAATCGATGTTTCCTGACACTTTAATTGATGTTTTTTAAGTAGTACTCCTGACCTATGAAGTTCTCTGTCTAAATACTTCTGAAAATTTGATTGGTTCCAGGTCAGCAGATCTTTTTCACTGCTTCTAGTGCACTTCTGCTTTTCATCACCCACCTTGAAACAAATGTAATTGCAAAGATTTCCAAAAGGCTGAACTGCTAAACAAAGGCATAGAGAAGTGCTTTCGTTTACATCCTTTGATGCACTAGTTCTAAACAGATTAACTTTGATTTTAAGAACAAGCAAGTCTGTTTGAGAAGGCAATATTTTTCTCCTTTGGGACACCAGTAAGTGCCATGGGGAGTTGCACAGGACTATTTGAGGGCAAAATTTGGGCCTAAAGTTTTATTTATTCAGATTCCATAAATATATATTTTAGTGGTCCATACGAACCAAACAACATCATATAAAGATCTAGAAAATGTTTCATTGAATACCTGAAGAAAGATGCAAAGAATTTTCATTCACTTTTAAACTTGTTATAATCTGACTCTGGAAAATTCCAAGATTGACTAGGATATAACAAACATTCCTGAACTTCTACAGTAAGCAAGTAAATTTCAGGTTTACTTTTAGGTAGGAAGATAGAACGGGGTTTTCCAGTGGAGTGGTTGGTACAGATATGAACACTTCCACCAAATTAAAATGGACTATTTATATTGTTCCTTATTGCACTGTTTTTACACCAAACAATTCCTGCACAATCATCTATTTTTCTCATGAGCAGGGTGCAGCAGAATAAAGCTTTCTCTCCTCTGTCTGAGATGAGGTTTCTATATAGTGATATTATTTTATCATCAACTAAAATGTTGTACACAGTGAAAAGTGCCACGTCACCATACATGTCATATTCCATTTATACGCTGCAGACATTTGGCAGAAATATTCCTGGTTTACATCTACTTTTCTCTCACTTGCCATTTTACCCTCTGTGCAGTAATTGTCATTTTAAAATCTGTCTGCCCACAGAAGCAGTTCCTCATGGGCAAGCCAGGGAGATAGATCCTGTCTGCCCTGTGGTGGGGACAAAACCATTGAGAAGTGGGGAAGAGGGAAAACCCTCAAGAATTTAAGAAACTGGTAGGAAGTTGAGACAGAACACTTTTCTCCTAAATTCTTGAGGGCCTTTTCCTTCCCTGTTCCTAAATGGTTGACTCCCATTCAGGCCACTGAAACAATGAACCTGCCTTGCAATGCAGACTGAACTGCTGAGTATTGCATGAGGAGGGGAGGAAAAAACACTTAACAGATTGGGAGGAAGGGGAATCAACCATCCCGTTTGCCTTTCCTTGGGAAACAGCAATTTGGGACAGATGGTTCTTCTTTCTTCTAACCTGTCTTTTTGCCCCTGTTGTCAGTGGTCCAGCCTGCAAGAGCCCAGAAAAGAGCCCCAGCCAAAACCCAAGCCCAGACTTGATGCCTGGAGTCTCATCCTCTCTTCAGCAAGGTCAATCGCTCAATCATGTCCACATCTCTCAGGCTTTTCTAAGTGAAAACACTGCCATAAATTTGCTTTTCATATTTTTAACTGAGATGTTGAGACTGATTCTCCTTTTCCTTTGAAGTAACTCCACTGAAGTAAAGTTACAAGAAGGTAAAATCAGGGTGAAAGAGGAAGCAAGAGAAGTGGAAAGAGAGGTCATTTTTCTCCAAACTAAAAAGTGAATTCTCTCCACTTAAAGTGGTAAGTGCTTTCCCTGGATTAGCAGCACATTTAGTGATTCTAGAATCTGTCATTGAGAGTTCCATCTGCATAAAACCTTGTATGAAATACTTCCATTTCATGTGCATATGTATCTTGAAAATTAGATAAAAGATCCTTACCATCTGTTATCAAACAGGAGGTAACTGCAAATCTCAGGCAACACAATAAGTGAACTTTTCCCAACAAGGTACTAGCCAGTGAAACAGGGAGAACACAGTTTTGCAGCTCTTCAAAGCCATGATAGGGCAAAGGTTACTTGGCAGCATCATTCTTGCATATTTCTGGTAAAAAAAAATAATCAGAACACCAGGGCCAAACTTTGCCCTTGGATATACATGCAGCTCCCTCAGACTTAATCCTCTTAGCACCTTTATTGACTTTCATCTCCCAGTGGCTACCAAGGACCTTGTCAGGCATACACTGGAAAGGTGACTCTCTCTATGACATCACATTTCAGCAAGGCACCAGTTAGAATGGAAGAGGGACTTGCTTTGCTGACAGGTGGCGGTGGGTTGCCAAAATTCTTCATCTAGAGTGATGGTAAACCTAAAGTTGAATAGAACAGTTTTCTACCTCAGTAAATGAAGTTTCCTGGAAAAAAGATTATGACCACATATAAAGGAATGAAGGTAAATATTTACCGGCATCCTCTGAGTACTAGCCTACAACTCCCCTTAACAGTAAACTGAAATACTACATGTATGTAAAGGGAAGAGTATACCACTAGTAATGATCAAACCACAGAAAGTTCAAAGAATCAGTTCAGGTGAGAACCCCAAAGTCTGGATGCTTATCCAAGCCTTATCTGAACTATCTGTATCTTCTTCGTTCTACAAAACTGAGCAGGAAATCTCGCAAGAACAGTTTTTCACATACAATTATGTGAAAAACTATACTTCTTGAGTCTGGTTGGGTTGAGATTCTCTTTAGAATGGCTTCCTTCCAGCAGTATTTTGCCATTCCCATTTCCATTGCTGGTAGGACAGAGGTGCATAAAAATGAAAAATAAACCAAACATTTCTGAACCTCAAAAAAAAAGAAAAAAAAAGGCCGGTTTTGATTTCAGAAAGTGGTTTCAGTTGTCAATTAGTTCCAACCCATATAGATATAATCATATCCCGATTTTCAGTCTCTTTTTGCCTGTTTTAGTAATGTCAGTCTCTTTTTATTTCCAGCAGCATTTGTGTATCTCACGCTGCCACACCAGTACATAACAGTATCCTAGCCAAAATTATCTACTTTTGAAAGAAACATCTCAACTCCTGCAGTTTCTTAAACTCTCCACTGTATGTTTTGATGATTTAGTTTTCACTTATGGATATTCTAGACCACCATCTATTCCAAAGATTGACACTCAGAGTAAGTGGAGTCATTAAAGACAGTGTTGATACATATCACTCTATTAAATGAACACCCTTATTTAGTCATGTTACACTTCTGTATCACTTTGGTTATTTCACAAACAGTGGCATAAACTCACAGTAAGTACTTTGCTTTTCTATATTTCTATATTTCTTTCCTCCAAGAGTCTTGAAGTGCTTTGCAAACTTCAATTAAATAATCCTCACAACTCCAATTTGAAGCAGGAACGATCTAGTTTCTGACAGTAAAGGGATACATTATTAGAGTAGGTCATGTCCCAATTTAAATCAAATCCTCTTATTTCCATTCATAAAGCAAAGCTAGAAATATGACACTTATAATAATTGGCAGATGGTTTATGCAGGGAGAAGGCTTTATATATGTATGTCTGTTGTTGAAATCTCCACTCTTCGTTGAAACCTTTCCTGAGCAAGTTGCTGGGACTATATGGTGTTCTTTCTAATACAGGACAAGTGAACAGTATGATATGGAAAAACATGTAGGAAGCAGAATTTCACCACTGTAAAGGTCACATCAGAAGTAAGTTTGTCTTGCTAAACTGAAATCAAATGAAAATATGAGTTGTCTTGTAATTAGCTCTTTTCTTTTTTCTTTCATCCTCAATTCCATTTACACAGTCAGGTTGGAATTACTATGTGGTTACCTACCACAGCCTCTTATTCAGAACAGATATGTTGTTTGCTGCATAAAAGAGTGCCATCACTGTGGCAGTTTAACTCACTGATAGCCATTAAAACTCAGTCTTGGCTTCATTGGGCTTTGGCTTCATGGAGCCTACTTCAACTTAAATGTAAGTCTGAACTTCCATTGAAGTTAGTAGGAGATTTGCCATTGACGTCAATTGGGGAAGGATTGGGACCAAAGCCAATAAATCACCCCCTTCTTTTGTCTGGGACTGGGTTTAGCCATATCAAGGCCTTATGCCCTTACCAGCTCTTTGCCAGGAGCTAGAACTATTTCAGTAATGTGAAAACAAAGCATAGCCTTTATATTTAATTGACATTGTCATGAATTCAAGTCTAAATATTAAGTAACTCAAGAAAAATATTAATGTTCATACTGATTAACTTTTAATGACCGTTCAACAAAGTCTAAGTATTTATTCTTGTGATTCACTGATGTTCAAATTTTAATAAATATGTAACATTGGCATCAGTATTGTGGAGTGCAGGGCCAAGCAGGGTGGTGATTCTGGACTGCCGGGTGCAGGGAGAATTCTAAGGGTATGTCTACACTGCAAATAAAGAAAAACCCTGCAGCAGCAAGTCTCAGACCTGGAGTCTTGCACTGCAAGGCTAAAAATATCAGTGTAGATGTTCCTGCTTGGGCTAGAGCCTGTGATGGGGCAGGGTTTCAGAGCCCAGGCTCCAGCCCAAGTGGGAATTTTTAGCCCTGTAGCATGAGACCAAGTCAGTTGAACCAAGCTCTGAGATTTGCTGCCATTGGTTCATTGTTTTTTGTTTGTTGAGATTTTTGCGGGAGAGAGGGAGATGTTTGTTTAGCATTGTAGACATACCCTGTGAGGTGCAGGGATACACATTTCAAACTTGAGTGCCTAAAAGTGGTCATCTATCTTCATATTGGAGCACCAAAACAAGTAATTGTTTACCAAAGACAGGTTTTTAGGTGCTTAAATTCTAACAGATTTAAGATTTATAGAATAAAGATTCTCATACCAGAATAAGAGGCTAGCCAATGCATTTGAAAAGCAATCAGTTATTAACTGCTAATGCATAGTTTAAAAGGTATTTCTTATTAACTTGTGCATTTCATTGCTAAAAGTTATAACAGACTACGGACTTGTCTACACTTCCAGCAGTGCAGCTGTGGTGCTGTCGCACTTACTGAAGATGCTACTTATGCTGATGGGAAAGATTCTCCTGCCAGCATAGGTACTCCACCTCCCTGAGAGGCGGTAGCTATGTTGATGGGAGAAGCTCTCCCATCAACCTAGCGCTGTCTACACCAGGAGTTCAGTCGTTATAACTGCATCACTCGGGTGTGGATTTTCTATGCCCCTGACTAACTTTGTGGTGTAGACCAGGGCTCCGAGTTGATATGTAAGTGTGGATGTTCTGATTACACAAAATAGGATCCGTTTTCATAAGTGGTATAAAGTCTCATCCCTCAGGCATAAACAAACTACTAAGTATTTAAAGTTAGGAAGAA
The DNA here is from genome assembly GCF_007399415.2 of Gopherus evgoodei. Lineage (NCBI taxonomy): Eukaryota > Metazoa > Chordata > Testudines > Testudinidae > Gopherus > Gopherus evgoodei. The sequence goes on from NC_044327.1 coordinate 84,061,271, forward strand.
ACTTCCCCAAAGGGGAGATTATTACAAAATTGTCCAGTGTGAGGTTTCTTACATGGCCCTTTGAAGTATCTGATATCTGCCATTGTCAGAGGCCCCAATTTAGGAAAGCACTTTAGGAACGCATGTGCTTAACTTTAAGACTGTGCTTAAATCCAATTGATTGTATGAAGTGCGTGTCCTTAAGGGCTTTCCTGGTTAGTGCTATTTCCTTGAATTAGGGACTAAGACTATATCTACAAGCTTATGTTGGCATAATTTATATCACTGGGGGGGGGAATAAATCACCCCCCTGAGAGACATAAGTTACACTGACATAAGTGCCAGTCCCACCGACATAGCTTCTGCCACTCACAGGGGCTGAAGTAGTTAAGCCAATGGGAGAGCTCTCTCCTATCTGCTTAGAGTGGCTACGTTAGGGAGCTTACAGTGGCACAGTTGCATCAGTAAACTCTCTAGTGTAGCCATGCCCTAAAAGGGGCTACTGAATTATAAGAATCATTGGGGCTGCTCTTGTAGGGCAATTCTATGTCCCTCACTTTCAGCACCCACCATTGACAATTTGACCCTGTGTGTTCTTAAATCTCCCAAAGTAAGGGACACTTAGCACTTGTCAAGGCACCTTACGTGATTAGACCCTTCATTGCTGATGAATAAATTGAGAAGTAATGTAGTACAATACTATACCCCCAATATTTTTCACTTTGCATGATCTAGGAGAGATATAAATTCACAGGTGGTTATATTTTCTGATGACTCAAACATTGGGGAAAATGAGCTGCAAACACACAGGGTGGAGCCGATTTTGGAAATCCAAAATGGTTTGAGTGGATTAAAGTACAGGCCAAGGAAGCCCCTATAATAAACACAATGTGCCAAAGAGTACAGCTAGGACAGATGGTAAGGACCACAAATTCATGGTGATTATTATATGAAAGGAAACTGTTTTTCAGCCAATGGTGAATACAGTCTACTTGCGTGTGCACATATGGGAAATTAGTTTGGCACTCGGTAAAGCACCGGTGAATAGTAATTTGGAATATTGCATGAGATGGCGGTCACTCATTTAACAAGGATATTGCAAAGGCAACTATAAAAATATAGGGAAGATGTCTATGTTGTCTGAAATCATAAACTAGACTTGGCTTATACACTATAACTTAGAAAAAATGACATTGGAAGAATATCTTAGAGGCCTATATGATCCTGGAAGGAAAGGAGGAGACTGTTGCCAATCAGCTGTTTGGAATCTTAGCTAATTTTAAAACTGATATTGTGGATTGAAGTTAAGCAAGATGAAAACAATTTGGTCAGGAATGTTTAAAGAAAAGAGGTGGTTAAAATTCAGCAATACCAGGGAAAGCTCAACAGAAACATAATCACAATGCAGCCTGTAAATGAATTTCTCAAGTTAATGTGGTAAAAGTTCCCAGGCCCATAAGGGCTAGCCTTGACACAATTCCTTTCTTTTAAATATCCCTACAATCCCATGTTTCTATTTCAAAAAGGTTCTCCTTGATTTACTTTCCGTATGAAATTTCAAATTCTTTGGGTTTTTGGTAACAGATTTCAGTAGCACAATTGCTCCTATACAATGAAATAACCTCTGTTTACAAGAAAAAATATATAATTTAAAATATAAAAAAATCTACAACTTACTGCAAGAACAATAGTTTGCACCACATCCCTTTCTATGCTGACATAGTCCAACAATTCTTTCATTATTAAAAATGTTCAAATATATGTTTTCTTTCTCTCTCAGCTCAGACTCTGATCTTTCTCTCTTGACTCTGTGGGCTCCTGGCTATTTTCTGAGTCTCCAATATCAAATGGTTTAAAGAATAAATGTCTCTGCTGTAGTTGTCATTTGCTTCATCCCAGATCTTTTGATTAGAATGTCACACCCTCCTTGTATGAGACCATTACATTATCCAAGGAACAGATTTTTTTTAGAGTCATCCTTGTCCTGAAATGTTTTCTTCTTCCTAAATTCCTTGCACCTTCCTCATCTGTAAATTTACCTTTCACCATCTTCAGACCATTGTCAAAATATGCCCTCATCTTGACCATGCCTTCACCAAAATCCAACCCACTTCAGCTCAGTCATCCATGCATAATTGTAATTACTCCAAACTGCTGTGCTTGATTTTTATCAGCCAGAGAGCTAATGAGACTTTGGAAATATTGATTTTTTTTTCCTGATCTGCGCTGGGCTGGGCTGGTCCTTTTGTTTGTAATAAAATTATTCTTTTCCAACCTGCTTCAAAATTGCCAAGATGTCAACTTTGACATCCTCATGCATAACTGGGATTACAAGACAATAAACAATGCAAGTCTGAATGTTCCATTTGACTAGTAAATTCCCCAGCAGTCTGCCAAAATCAATGGAGCTACTCCAGCTTTACACCAGTGTAACTGAGGGCGAAGTCTGCTCCAGTGTCTTCAGCATTGCATAAATACTGAGAATCAAGAGCAACCCTCAATAAAATAAGTAATATTACTTTACTTTCTATTTGTGTTGAAAGCAATTTGGGCCTGCTTATAAAATTTTTTATAATTTACATTTTTGTATCTTGGCTCCTGTTGGTGTGAGGCAGAGCAGTTACCAATAACCCTCCTACATCTTGCACACACAAGTTGGCCAAGCAAATTTTTGTATTCCTGGCTGTGATCTATTTCACATCAAAATTATGCCAAAGGGATATATTCAATATAGAAACAGCCTCTTTCTCTTTGGGGACCAAATTCTTCCCTCAGATATACTTATTTGATTCCAGTATTTTTTAATGTGAATCCCATGTTCCCATCCAGGGCAAAATTTGGCCCTCAGTGTGTGTACTGTTCTTTTCTACTTTTGCAGATTTTTTTTTTGCGTAACAATAACAACAACAATGAATAATAAGGTGTAAGAATATTTTTTTGATCTGCAGTATTGTGGTTCCCAACTTAGCAGGATTTTAATACACAACAGCTTGTATGTATTTCAGTACATGACCACACTGTGAACATAAGTCACAGCTGAGAAAAAGTTATGAAATTTTTTCTGGAAGATTTGTTCAGCTCTTGTTGTGAGATATTTCTGTTGTCTTTATCCGCCTTGTAATTCTCTTGATTGCTGTTTGCTCTTTCACATAATCTATTCAGACATAAGAGGAGCAGAAAGTTTCAGACACATCTTCATCCTCATCTTCTGAGTCTCATAAATATGAGACAGTGTTCACTGAGGTTTTAGAAGCTTTTTCTTCCAGGTTACAAAAGCTAAAGTGTTCTCCAAAATGGAGCTGAGGAGAGACAAAAGACATATGGGATTGGCTGTGGTGGGTCCACTAATTTCACACTGGAGATCTTTTGTGAATTTGTTGGAGGCCACCTAGCATATGTCCCCACAGCAACTGGGAGGATGCTTCCCAGCATGGATAGACACACACTAGCTCTGCTTGACCTTGTATGCTAAAAATAGCAGTGTGGCCACAGTGTAATAGATGGCAGCTCAGGCTAGCCACCCAACTACGTACCCACGTATCTGTCTATGATGGGACTCACCCTCTCTGCTGCTGTGTAGGTATACCCATAGATTCATTTGTCCATTTTCTTTGTAAAAGTCATATAATTTCTTGGGAAGGCAGAGGAATAATTTGATAGGATTTGTACAAGGAAGAGGTGGCAACCAAGAGGCAATGATTGATGGACCTTACTGGTAGGCACTGAATATGTTGTGTTGGATAGCTGTGTTTTCAAAGAGATGTTTTATAGATTATAAAGCCAGAATGGCCCATTATGATAATCTAATCTGACCTCCTGCATAACACAGGCCACAGAACCTTGCCCAGTAAATTCTATGTTGGAAAACAGGTATGGGTTGTAGTTGCCATGATGATCGGCAGTTTAATCATTAGTTGTGTGCCTGGAAGAGAGATACCTAGCTGAGCCTTTCTATGCAATTATCCCAAACTTGGGAGACTTTTATTGCTCATCTCTCTGGTTTATTACTAGATTTTTAAGTAATGTAACTCATGTTATGACTGTCATGAAGTACAAAAATATGCAGTGTATTAAGACCAATCCCTCTAAAACATTGCTGAAAGATACTCTGCTCGATGAATACCAGTAATTTGTGCATAGTTTTAAAAATTGCCTGCCCAGTTTTAACATCTAAAAAAACAAAGCAATGGAGTTGTATGTTCAATATATTGTGCAACATATCACATACAACAGATAATATTCCCACACAGTGATATTAAACCATAGACTTAGTTTTAAACAGAACCATGCACTATAGCCCATCCACCATTTGCATGGGTGGAGAGAAAATTGCAAATGTAGAGAAGATAACTCATTCTCTTATTCATGTCCTTTGCTTCAGGGCCAATAAACCAACAATGATGTCAGTTCAATCACTAAATTACCAAGTGGGGGAAAACTTCAAAACTCAGCAAAATGCCCTTTGGGAAAGGATACATAATTGTCAAATTAAAGCCTCCACTCCCACGCTCTTAACCACAAAGAAAGAAGGAAGCTTTAACCCACTAGCCAAACTGCTTCTAAAAGAGAAGTACACAGAAAAGTAAACATATGTTAACATTAGCTAAGTGAGAGAGTTTCTGATATCTATTCCCATCTACAGTCAGAAGTAGTGTATATTCTTATTTTCCTATGAAGGCCTTGGAACAATGATTTTAATTACACTATTTTTCAGCCACAGTAGAATAACATTTTTCTAGCATTAAAAAAAAAACTAAGGTTACAGCTATTCCAGCAGAAAACAATCTTCTGAGACTACTGAAATCCAGGAAAAATGTTTAGTCCTGGTGCTAAAGCTAATGCTGGGGATTCAACACTTTTCTGGGAGTATGATAGAATCAGTCCTTTTGGGGAAGGAACCATCAGTAGGATTCATTTAGTGCCGAGTTTCCTTCTTCAGTATGATCCTCCTTTATACACTCTACTTATTTTTAACTCCTGAGTAATCTGAACTTTTATACAGGTTGGCTCTGAAGACCTATACTGATTGCCAGAAAGTTAACTCTTCTGAAAATGGAAAGCTCCAAATGTTCCTATGATTAAAAACCAGGCCAAAGAAATGAAAGGAATGTTTTTGCAGCTTCAGGATGAAAGGGCCTGTCCCTGCCTGCAGGTATATGGGATCTTGGGGAGCAATTACCACACAGGTGGGGTGCCAATTAATTGCTTTATTAAAGGAAAAGGGAAGTGGTGGGAATTTAACAATGAAATACGATGGGATGGGGTGTATAGGGTGTTTACAATAGACAATGATGGGGGGGTTCTTCTTATTGAACAGTGTAGGGAGTTGTAACAGTGGGGTGCAGTAAATGGGGTTCAGCACAATGGGATACAGTACAGTCAATAAGCAACTCAACTTTATATAGGAACAACTCTAGATACAGTGTGGAATGCAAAATATACCAAAAAGAAATGCAAAGTAAGATGGTAGCTTCTATATGAAATGGTCAACAATCTCAGATAGAATGTATTAAGTAGTTAATAGCTATATATATAATGTAACACAGTGGCATCAATGCAAATACAAAGTATATCAGAAAAGTGGAGGCAACCAATGGGTTGTTATAACCACAAGTAAGATGTGAATCACAGTGCAATGATACAATATGGGTGATAAGTGAAATTATGCAATGTAACAGCATAGGAGAAAATTAATTACTTAATTTGTGAGGTTGTAATAGCAGATAATCTGCAAGAGTGTACCTAAAGGCTGAGTCAAGGAACAGGAGTGGGGAGCGGAGTGAATGATCAGTGGCAACTGATGAGAGGAGAGTGCAGCTGCAAGCAGCGAGAGACTCTGAAGCCCTGCGGGGTGAAGCCCAGAGCAGTCTTCAGGAGCCTGCGGGCTGGACGTACGGGAGACAAGAGCAGCTGGAGCGCACTTAAGGGGAGTCTGGGAGCAGCAAGAGGGGAGGCCGCTGAACGTGCAAGCGATGGGAAGGCATGTGGAGAATGGGGGAGACGGCTGAGGGAAGAAACAGGTTGCAGCAGCGAAGAGCACTTCAGGGAAGTTGCGGAGCAGCGAGGTGAAGACAAACGGAGCAGTGTGATGGCGATCTTCAGTAGGGGAGGGGCAGTGGAGAAGCGGGAGCACGAACACAGGGGATACAGGGAGTGGCAGCAGAGAGGTGTAAGGAAGGGCTGAAGAAACACCCAAAAAAAAAGGGAGAGAAGCAGCAAAGGGTTTGGGAGGTTACACAGGGGGAGAAGCAGCAAGGGGTTACAACAGGGAGACACGGGGAAGTACACAGAGGGGGAGATTGGAGCGGGAGAAAAACAGACACGGGAAAGTTCAGGGAGAGATTGGGACAGCGAGAAGACGAATTCAAACCGCAAAAACCTTATCTATGGTCTAACTTAATCAAATTTATATAAAATGACAAGCAGCTTATACAAAGTAACAAAACAGGTACAGAATACGACCAGGCAATGGCTTTTTTAAAAATCTATCTTAACCAACGACTAGGCAAAACAACAAATATCACAATTCTAAGCAAACTATAACAAGCAACTATACCGAGCAACAAAACAGCAACTATAGCAAGGCAGGTGAAACTTACAAGCGCTACAATCTTAGCAAACTATGACTTATTAAACTAAAAAGCAAAACCTATGGTGCATCTTATGCTATGGGGAAGTCATAGAGGGCAGAGTAGTATGTGCCCAGGATACAGCTCCCAAGGCAGCCGCCTAAGGAAGCCAAGGGATGGTGGCTGCAGCAGTGGATATGGCTGAAAGCAGTGAGCCCCGAAGCAAAGCCCACAGGAGCAGAGCTTAGCGGCAGCACAAACTTATTTTTAGCGGCAAAGCACCATGGAGTTTAAGAGAGGTTTTAAGATACAGACCAAGGTTTAGCTTGAGTCTGTGTGCTGGGGAAACAGAGCCAGCAGCTAAAATAATAAAATAAAAGTATAGAAAGTTTCACAGAGGGATTCTTACCAGTCCCCAAGGTAGCAGCAAAGGCAGAAGTAGCAACAACATCAGAAGAAGCAAGGAGGGCTCGATACGGTCTCGATAATCAGGAGATCTCTCAGGCAGCAATTCGTTCTTCGTGGGGGGGGGGGTAAAAAAAGGGGGTACGCTCAAAAATAAAACGAGAGCAGAGAAAGGACCCCCCAGAACCCCTGGCTGATCAGACCAGGAAGCAATGCAGGAACCTTTCCGATGTTTGTTTTTAAAATGCCTGTTTTTAAAGGCAGACTCAGGCAGTTTCCCACCAGTAATCCTGATAGGCTCCCTCTGTCACAGGGGAGGAGACACCAGGAAAAACTGCAGGTGAGCACAGAGACGTGCCTGGGCAGAGTCCTGAACAATAGGTGTGAGTTCACACCTCAGGACTCAAAAGCACATGAGGCCTATGACTCATGCTCAGGCTCTTAAAAATACATTAGGTCTTGCAGCTCTGGACATTGCCTACCCTACACAAAGCCCAGGTTTAACAAGGTGATAACAGGACCAACCCTTTGAACAGGGCAGTGGTCCCACTTAGCACACAGCACAAGTGGCCATCCCTTTGAGAAGGGCAATGGCTCTTGGTAAACAACTTAAGGGGCTCTCCCTTTGAGAAGGGCAGTGGCCCTGGTAAACAACTTAACAGCCAGGGAGGGGCGGCCACAGGAGGAGAACAAAAACAAAATGGAGTATGGGGACAGCTGTAAGAAACAAAATGGAGTAGGGGGATAGCTGTAACAGACAGGGCCAAATTCATTCTATAGTTTACTTCAGAGGAGTAACCATCAGGAATGAATGTGACCCATTATCATTTCAGATAAAATGAGTATAGCATGTTTAGTATGACATAGTCACAGTTCACTGATATCTTCAATTGATTTCTCAATATTTCAAATACTAGGCTGTTTTAAATAAGGCACCTCACATCTGATTTCCCTAAGGTATATGTCACTTTCTTTGAAACTGAGTGCAATAATGTTTTCTATTTTGCAGAAGCATTTAGGTTCTATGTGTATTACTTACTAGCTGTAAAAACCAAACCAAAATCCTGTATTTCATCATACCCAATCTTTGGAAAAGTTCAGATCTGAACTTCAAAGCAACTCATTTCTCCAAAGGAGATTAAAATTCCATTCCTACTTGTCCCCCTCACAAAATCAGGTGCTCAGATATTCTGGAGGCAATCAGATGCTACTCTGAGGAATGAGGTGTGCTAAGATGGGTAGATATAGGGGAAGTTTGGATCTGGATGCAGACTCAAACTTTTTAACTCGGGTGGGGAGAGGGAGAGTATCTACATTTATCCTGCATTTTTTGTTCTTTTCAAGACTTTCTAATATAGATTTAAAAACAGAATAAAAATTAGAGCACTATAGAGACCTTAGCAGCAACACGTGATCAGTTTACAGAGCTCTTGCTGCCCCTTCGAGGGTTAATCAGACATATATAATACTGTTCCCTGGAACTTTTGGAAAGCTGCTTAAGGGATGATTCCAACAATATGAAAGATTTCATTTTTGCAAAGTTTATATTGGCTTAACTGTGTTGGATTTTATTTATCACATCCTGTGGCCCACATTCACTCAAAGTTTTTTGAAGACCGCTTAGAGCTGCAATGGTAACCTTTTCTTCCTCTCATCTGTGAAAACTGCAACAAAGATTAATATAGAATTAAGTAATAATAATAAAGTAAATATTTTTACTGTTTATTTTAAACATACAGATTATAAGTTTTCATTTACATTTTGTTTCACACACATGTTGTGTGGAACATTATGATCGCATGATTAGATAGCCAGAAAGTGCTGTTAATTCTGAGCTATCAAGTTTGTGCTGAAACAAATCGGTATATAGGTTGCTTTAGGAAAATCCAACTGGAATATATTGTTACTAAGGTCTGAAATCATACAGTTGCTGAAGCAAAAGGGACCCAGAGGAGTAATGTACAGGCACTCTGAGGCCTGGTCTGCACGAGAATATTAGATCGGCCACACTACATCACTCTGGGGTAGTCCATACCCTGAGTGGCATAGTTAAGCCAATCATGTAGACAGCATTAGGTCAATGGAAAAATGAAAAGAATTCTTCCATTGACCTACCTACCACCTCTCAGGGATGTGGATTACCTATCCTGCCAGAAGAATCCCTCCCATCCGCACAGATAATGATTACAATGAAGTGCTACAGCAGCACAGCTGTGCCACTGTAACGTTTTACATGTAAACAATCCCTTAGATGTAAAAAAAAGATTAAAGGAGTGTGAGTGCCAAAACACTCCCACTCAGCCCACAATGTCTCTAAAGTCACACCCAGAATAAGTTAGTGCAGAGGCCCAGCAGGGAGATGCAAAGTGCTATCCACCTGAATGAGCTGTGGAAAGGAGTAAGGTGGGGGGTGGAGTGGTAGGTTGACGAAAAACAGTCCTGCTCGTCTCTCTACAATTAAAATAAACATCTAAACTCACCAAACTGAGGCTGTATCCTCTGTTTTTCTAACACTTCATTGAAACTGCCCCCTCTGGATCCATAGCAGGTGTACAGAAAACAGGGAAATATCATATTCTGGGAAACAAAACTAACCAGGAAACTAAAGCTACTGGGCCTGAGTCTCATTTACACAGAGGTCACTTGACACCACTCCAGCAATGTAAAGGAGCCTTACAGTGGAGTAAATTACATTTACACTCATGTTAAGGCCATTTTTATTCTGGCAGAGTGACATAAAGAGCCTTAGTGTAAATGAGAACAAGGCCCTCTCATCATCTTATTTCTATACTATACACTTTCACACTTAAGTGTTGAATTGAAAGTACAAATCCATGGTATATAAATAAGAACTGGTTCCCAATCTAATCCGCCACAGGGCTCTCTGGTCCTCTTGGTGGAACTCCAACTGCCAAGCACTACATTTATTTAAAAGAATAATTAGCTCTTTGTAGTACTTCATGGCCTACATTTTTGAACGTGTCTGGTGATTTTTGCCCAGCCTTGGATATCTTTCAAGGACCAGATGTTCAGAAAGTGTGAGCTATTTTAGGTACTTTAATGGCTCCCATTGCTGTAGGGTCTGAACACCTCACAGTCTTCAATGTGTTTATGCTCACACACCCCTGTGAGAGGCAGGGCAGTACTATGGGGAACTGAAGCACACAGGGGTTTAGTGACTTGCCCAAGGTTGCAAATGAAGACTTTGATAGAACAAGGAACTGAACCAAAGTCTCTCTAATCCTAGTGTAGGCCCTAAACACTAGACCACGGGTAGGTGGCACACAAACTGATTTTCAGTGGCGCTCACAATGCTCGGCTCCTGGCCTCCCGGGGGGGGAGTGGGGCAATTTCCCCCAGATCCCAGGCCCCACAGGAGCCCCTCAAGCCCTGGCCCAGCGGCGTTCCGGGTCTTCAGCAGCATTTTCGCGGCAGGAGGCCTTTAAGTGCTACCAAAGACACAGAGTGACTGAAGGCACACCACCACTGAAATGCCACCAAAGACCCAGACAGCCACCAGGTGAGTACAAGAACCGCAGCTCCCCCACTTTGCCCCAGGCCCCCTGAATCCTCTGGGTGGCCTTGCACCAGTCTGGGGGGTTCTGCATTTTAATTTAATTTTAAATGAAGCTTCTTAAACATTTTAAAAACTTTATTTACTTTACATATAACAATAGTTTAGTTATGTATTATAGACTTATAGAAGGAGACCTTCCAAAAATGTTAAAATGTATTACTGGCACATGAAACTTTAAATTAGAGTGAATAAATGAAGACTAGGCACACCACTTCTGAAAGGTTGCCAACCTCTGCACTAGACAATCCTGTCTGTCTCAGCACAGCTGCCTTCTCACTCAGGCCCCTTTTTAATAAATTTCACATTGGTCATCTGAAAACTGAGGCACCAAACATCACAAGTCACTTTGAAAATGTGTGCCTCCAACTTCAAATTACTTTGCACCACTAAATAGTTAATTCTAACTACATCAGTGAGGTAGGTAAATAAGGAAGAACTGATTCCCATTTTATATACAGAAATTGACTCTGAGAGTGTAGGTGATCTGTTCAAGGATACAGCATAATATTCCATGTATAATTTCACAGAAATCTATTAACATTCAACATTTTTTCTGTGTAAAACTTAGTAAAACAAGTTGATTTGGCAATTTAGTCAGTGCCTTTTATTAGATTAAATAAGGTGCAAAGCATAGTATGACATGAATTAATACATAATCCACATAAAGACCAGATTTGCTAATGCATGGTGGCCTCTTTGTGTTGCTGTACTAGTAGATTTTAACTGTAAAGCCAGCATAACCAGACACAGGAAGACCAGTGTAGATGGATCCTGGGATGTCATAGAGCCAGTAGACTGGCTTCTTTGCCACTCTCTCCCTAATGCCAGCATAAGGGGACATGGCTGGGAAGAAGGTGGTGTTTGGGATTTCCCTATACTCCAATAATGCCTGATTGCCATATTGGCAATTTAGCGTGATTGGCAGCTTAAGTAATTTTAAGCAGCTTCCAGGGTGCCCTAAATTATGCCAGGGGATTGTCCCACCTCACAGCAATCCTAGGATCAGAGGAGAGCAAAGGCCACCCATCCTGACCTAGGCCATGCACTTCCCAGGCATAGATGAGGATCTGAGCACTGGTGTTGTTAAGCATGAAGAAAACAATATAAATAATAGTGCTTTATAAAGAATATTCATTTATGACCAGTTCAATGCTTTTTAAACTCTAGCCTGCAAATTCACTACAAAAGATGTGGGAATAACATTAACTCCTCCTGCAGCAGATGATCCATAATCAGCAGTGCAAGTAGAGCATACCAACAAGATATTTGTAGCTGGTACGGCGTACCAGAAAGAGGACCAGCAGAACATGGGGTCATTGGGCAGCCCCATGCTGGCAGCTCCTCCAGTGCAGCTTAACAACCCCCAGAACCTTCCATGCAGAGTCTCCTCCATCCGTACAGCAGCCCCACTGGAGGACAGGGCTGTGAGTGGGGCTGAGGGCATTACAGCTGCGCTGGAAGACCTGCAGGTGTGGAGCCACCCGGTTGCCCCATGTTCTGCTCCTTTCACGCTGCAGTTCTGAAGGCACAGTAGGAGGAGGACAGAGTTCCTCCTCCTCAAGTAAGGGGAGTGGATCATGGGGAGGGGACAGGGAAAGCATGGGAGTCCCAGGCTGAGGGTGGGGTGGGGAGGAGTCACGTGGAGGGTCGCATGAGGAGATCACGTGCCCTTCGTGGGGCCTCCCGAACCACTACAAAATAGATTCCACTTGCACCACTGTCCATAAAGATGTGACCTAAACAACATCCTTCCAGAGCCCAATCTGTATAATAAAGCCTGGCTATTGTATAAGTGCTCTGCATTTTCTCATCCCTGCTATTCCTCCTGGCAAAAAACAAATCCCAGTATAACAAAAGAACTTCCCATATACTATGAGATATGGCTCTGAAATTGTCTCATGATCTTTAGGGGCTGCTTTGAGAACTTCATTCCTGGATGTGCTAAGTATTCTTGAATTTTAATATAAAGCACACTTATGGTTTGACTTTTTAACCAGCTGGCTGCTTTGCAGATTTTTCTCTGCAGGGACTGTGCTGTACAGATGGAATAGGCAAAGTTTTCCCATGGAACTGTGCCTTTCAGAAGAGAGAATACACAGTCAAGTCCAAAAGTTTGGATCCGAAAATGAGTGCAGGTTCAACTCCTATTGTCAGCCAGATGGAGAGGAATCATTAATACCAACGACAGCAGTTTTGTACTGAGGAGACTTGTATTGTTACAGATGTCAAGAGAATAGTCTACAGGGGGTGGGAGGAGAGAGCTGTTTACTGTTTAGTTCTATCAACTTTCCCTAGCAGCTGATCTCTAAATCAACAAAGCTCCACATTCAGATGCCTAGGGAATCACAGGCATACCCTTCTAGTGAGAGTCAATGGCCTCAAGCCCTCAACCATATATGAGAGGGAAGCCCTAGAGAAGAAAGAAACACAAAACTGAGACTAAGAATTACTTTTGTAGAGTTTAAAGTAAACCAGTGGTCCAATTTAATGCTATGCCTCCCGGGAGAATGCACACCCCAAAGGAAGAGGGTACAAAGGTGAGCTTACGCTAACCTATTGGTGCCTTTCCAACCACTGTCTGCCACTGGAGTAGTGTACAGGGTTTGGAGTGGGGGACTGAAAGACTCTTTCCTCAGTTTTCTAAGACTAAAATGTCAAACAATTTATTCTTCCTGCTTTGCCTTCTCTGAACTGGCTGAATGCATAGATATCACTTTCTGTACCTGGAATCTTAGATACTGCTTACACAGTGACAGACTAGAAAAGGAAAATCTGTCACCACATCTACTTACCCAACATGAATGACTGGCCAAATTCTGTTTCCCTTATTCACCCATTGTAGTCACAGTGGGTGAAATTCATCCCCATGCAGAGGGCCAGCACAAGACCTTGCAGCACTTGATTACCACTTGCACCCCATAAGGCCCTTTGGCATGAAAATCAAGGAAGCAAAGTGTTTTTTCAATTTATAAATACACATGATACCCATCTCAATCTCCAAAGGCCCAACCATTAGTTGCCACTGTTGCCACGGATTACATGTTGTCAAGGTTCCTTCCCCACTCTGAACTTTAGGGTACAGATGTGGGGACCTGCATGGACACTTCTAAGCTTAATTACTAGCTTAGATCTGGTATCGCTGCTACCACCCCCAAGTACTACCTTTTTCCCTGGGTAGTCTTGAGAGACTTCACCAAGTTCCTGGTGAACACCGATCCAACTCCTTGGATCTTAACACAAGGAGAATTTACCATCCCCCCTTCTTTCCCCCACCAATTCCTGGTGAGTCCAGATCCAATCCTCTTGGATCTAAAAACAAGGAAAAATCAATCAGGTATTAAGAAAAAGGCTTTAATTAAAGAAAAGAAAGGTAAAAGAAAACCCTCTGGGAGAGATTAGTATATCAGCTACTCTCTCAGACAACAGATTCAAAACACAGAGGAAGTTCCCCTGGGCACAAATTTAGTTACACAAAAAATAACCAAATACCCAATTTTGATAATTCCCTTAATGGTACCAAGACAAGTTACAAAGAAAATAAACATAAACCTATTTATCCCTTTCTAAAATTTACTACTCTGATAAGAGGCTGGTTCCTTGATCTTTTTCACTCTGGCTGAAACTGAAACTCTAAAACAAAGGAAAACTTCCCTCCTTCTTTTTGAAACATCTTGTTCCCCCATTGGTTCCTCTGGTCAGGTGTCAGCTAGGCTAGGTGAACTTCTTAACCCTTTACAAGTAAAAGAGGCATTAACTCTTAACTATCTGTTTATGACACATGTACAATGTGTTCAAAGGAGATACTATGTTTTCATTCTTTAAGATAACTGTAAAACAGGTTGGGAGGAAATGTTTGGTCATTCTAAATCTAGGAGTCACCACACTAAAGGAGAAACCTGGAATACTTCAAATGTTAGCCACAAAGACAACTGTAATAATAAAGTGCTTCTTTTGCAGCACTGAAAAATGCTGTTCATAAAACATCTTGTTCTGTAGATTGCTAAGTAGCCCATGGAGACAAATGTTCTGCTTCAAAAATGTTCCAATCAATAGATCAGTTTCCACAGAAGAGTATGAAGTCCTATGAATTGTAAATCCTAGAAGGGAGGTGTCTAAAAAGAAAACAGGTGGTCACTGTGCATGTTGCCATCCTTAGTAATAAATGGAAGGGGCATCTCAAAACACTTTTACAATCCAGTCAAGCAAACCAGTAACCAAACACTGGCCACTCAAACCATCTGAGAGGAGATGGGTGCAGACTGGGACATGAGGAGCAGTAAAGACACTAGGATTCAAGCAAGCTATGCAAGGAAAGAACAGAAAGGGAACAATCACCATTGCCCTTATTTGTAATTGTTTTGTGTATGACACTTCTTTAATAAGCCAGAGAATGCATTAACTACTTCTAAAGCAATGAAAAGTCATGTACAGTATTTAGAATTCTTTTCAATAAATGTGTGTTCATTTTTCTTAAATTCAGTATATTGTTGTCATAAACAGATAGTTAAGGATTAATGTCTCTTTTACCTGTAAAGGGTTAACAAACAGTGAACCTGGAACACCTGACAAGAGGACCAATCAGGAGACAAGATACTTGCAAATCTCGGTGGAGGGAAGCCTTTGTTTTGGGCTGTTTCGCAGGGTTTTTGTTCTCTCTGGGTTCTGAGAGGGACCAGACATATAAGCAAATATCTCCAAATTTCTGAAACGGCCTCTTCTGTTCAATTTAGTAAGTACCAGTTTGGAAGGCAGTTTAGTCTTTTTGTTTGTTTTCTTTATTTGCAAATGTGTATTTGCTAGAAGGATTGTATCTCTGTTGCTGAAACTTGTATTTGTGCTGGGGGGAGGATTTTCTCTAGTGTCTATAAGCTGAAAGACCCTGTAACATTTGTCATCTTGATTTTACAGAGATAACTTTTACTTTTTTCTTTCTTTTATTAAAAGCTTTTCTTTTTAAGAACCTGATTGATTTTTGGCTCTCTTGTGTAAGACCCAAGGGGAGGGAGTCTGCACTCACCAGGGAATTGGTGGGAGGAAGGAGAGAAGGGGGGAGGAAAAGCCTGATTTCTCTCTTTTTTAAGATTCAAGGAGTTTGAATCATAGTGATCTTCCAGGGTAACCCAGGGAGGGGAAGCCTGGGAGAGGCAATGGTGGGGGAAAGGGTTTACTTTCCTTGTGTTAAGATCCCAGGGGCCAGGGTCCTGGGGTCACCTGGGAAGGTTTTGGGGGGACCAGAGTGTACCAGGCACTGCAAGTCCTGGTTGGTGGCAGCACTACAAGATCTAAGCTGGTAATTAAGCTTAGGGGGGTTCATACTGGTACCCCATCTTTTGGACGCTAAGGTTCAGAGTGGGGGCTCATACCAATTGTACACTAGCAAGGTCTGAATACAGTTCTATAATACAACTTTGTAATATTCATTTGGCATCAATAAAGTTCAGATAGTCTGAAGATACACACACACCCCTTACAGCTGAATACCCTCAACTCCAAACTCCATTACCAGTAACAGATATGTAAGGATTATTTTGTGTAGAAAGGAAGAATGCAATATTATAACCCACACTGTAAGACAATCATAAGTCAAATTCATTATTATTAATAGTTACTCATCCTCTTAGCTCTTATCTTAACTGTTCAGAGCAGGGACCATAGTTTTGTTATATTTTTGTACAATGCCTAGCATATTGGGCCTGAGGTCTCTTGGTGCTCCCATAATATAATATAGTATTTTCCATTTGAAGAAACTTCCCCTGTAAGTATGCTATTTCACAGGGTTTTTACATTTTCATCCTACATGGGCAAAAGTGCAAGGATCACACATGCTGATATAAGACATAAAAAGATCAATTATTCAAGGTAATGCAAAGGACTTGCAAGGATTATGCTTTGCAAAGGACACGTTCCACTCATGATCCTTGCTTTCTGACATCCTCCGTGGGTGGTTCTTGTACTTTTGTATTTATAGGTGGTACTGATCACTTTTGAAGGTAGGAAGGAGTCTAAGTGAGCCACTGGTACAATCTAGCATGGCAATTCCTATGTACAAAACATGTACATATATATTATTTAATTAGCGCTCCAAAAGTATGTACAATATAATTCACATATTCTCCATCTAGAAAGTATGCGTATGTACAATGCTTATAAATATATTATTTCTCAGATTATTCATTCCAGATTTGTAAAGCGTCATTTCTTAAAATTTTCTCATCAGGCAGCTCAAGTTCAGTAGGAAAGAAATCATGAGTGATCAAGGATAGTCACAAGAGACTGAGGTTAAGCCACATCCTGGCCTACACAACAGCTGTGATAGAAACCCAGGTGCAAAAGGAGAGGCATCTGTGGATTACTTTGGAACCAGAAGTATATTCAGCCAGGAATAGGAAGCCTCTCTCCATTCTGAACCTGAATTCCTTTCCTTTTCTTGAACACACCTGCGCTCTCCCAAATGCAGACTATATTTCTCCTAAACAAGTGCCAGATGACAATGGTGAATGGAACAAGAAGTTCCTCCGGTGGAGCAAGGGGGAAGGAGGTAAAACATCACTGCTTTTTACTATACTCACTACATCTGCTAGACCTGTGATTCTTATCCTGGATCTTTGTGTTTATTTATTGTTATTAACTATGTTGTTCAGGGAAGATTGTTTGTTTTTTTAGGCTAGATTGTGACTTTAAGCACAGCCCTGAATGAGAGGTGATGCATACACTTCACGAGCCACTGTGGCTGGGAAACACACCTAGCATTCACAATGACTCCCCCTTCTTGTGAAAAGGTGTAGTAATTTGCTGCTGGCCTATATTAATGGCAAATTACATCATGCTTTTCAGCTGCACTGACCAAGGAGTGAGAGACAGATTCTGCCCATTCCTCACCTGTCCCCACCCACCTGCTTCAAGGATAGAGTAAGTAAATGCCCATCATCCACTTAGTCCTACCCACCCCGACAGGAAGGGAGTTGTAATGGGAGCTCTTACTTCCCCTTCCTCATTTGCACAGCATGTAATCGGAGTTGTCCTCTATGAGCAGTGCTGCTGATTGGGGAGATAATTGGTGCTGAGGGAAAAGGAGTGAGAATAAGTCAACAGACATGATTGGGCACTGAATGAGGAAAGGTGGCCAAGTGGTCAATGAAGCAAGGAGTTTACTACATTTTAGTAGAATCCTCAAGAAGGTATTAAATGAAATTTTACTTAGTTCATGAAAATCAAAAATGGAAGACTTATTCAGTCATAGCCTAATAATACAGGTCATTCTGTACAATACATCTAAATTTGCAGATGATTCCAAATTTGTTGTAAACACAGAGGAGACTAGGGTGAAACTATAAAAGGACCTGGAGATGGGATGGGATTCCTCATGAACACAAGCAGAGTGAATAGAAATGAGGAAACATCGTGGTTCATAAACACTTGAGGAAAGCAACAAAATGAAAGAGGAGGAATTATTCTGTTGTCCAAGGAAAAAAACCTCCTTGAGGTCACCTTAGTCAAAGAGGGGGAATGAGTTAAAATTAGGAAAATATCTGTGTTCAGATTTTAACTTTCAAAGATGCAACTGGCCTGAGTCACCCAGCTTCACAAGGAGGTGGTACACTGTGGATGGACCTACTTCCTTTCATCAGTCTCACTCCTTGACACTGAACAGCAAATGGTGAGGTAAAGAAAGTTCGAACTGGATTCATTACTGGAAAGCAATGCTCTGCTAAGCTAAGATACCCTTTGAATTGTATGGACTCAGCAAAGTCAGAACAGGAAATGGGGTTATCTTCACCATATATGGACAGTGTTGACTTAGTCCTTTGCTCCCCTAGTCTCACTCGCCAGTGGCAGTTATATTCTTTTATATTCAAATCATTTTTGAAAAATTTCTGGGGCTTTTCTGGTAAAAGGTTTATTTAAGATACCCAAAATATAGTAAAAAGCCTAGAGAATGCCTCACTCTTAGGTTAAATTGTCATGCAGAACGGTAAACAAACAACACTACTGGGAAATTTGATATGTTTCAAAAGGAACTCTTCAGCTTGCAAAATCTGCAGTGAGACCTGTCAGCTGCAGAGGATCAGAGTTACAGAATAATCTGCCTGAAGACCTCTCTCCTTAAAGGCTATTCAAACTAAAGCCAAGGTAACTGAATGCAGCACTTACTTAGTAACCCTTAAACATATAATCAAACCTAGTCTTACAGAATAGAGTATTTCTAGTCTTACAAAACAAATTGCCTTAAATCTGAGGGAGCAAGAAAAGCAGAGTTTAGAAATCACTCTGCTGAAAAGAAAGCCTGTGAATTAATCATGTAAGCATACAAAAACATTTAATAGTTTTAAACACTGAAGGTGAAAGAACATTTGTTCACCAGAGGTCACTCTTCCAACTCAGGGGGGAATTTTAAAGAACACATGTTGGAAAATTTGCCTCAGTATTTTTGTAATTTCACCCTTGGGCACCATTTGCCTATGAAAATAGATTGCAATGTAAAGCAATTAGCCTGGTAGCCAATGTGCATCATGGTGCTGAAACCCTTCAGGGAAGAGTCAGTGTTGCTTAAAGTAACAATAGCTCACTGCTGGACCTAATTCTCATGAACAAGTATTTACTTTTTTTTTTTTAAGTCTGCCCCAAGCTAGGATTAGAATGAGCCAACTCCTGATACAAAAACTGTGCTCTAGTGCCAGCACTACAAAGGTAGCTATAATCATACCCTCCCAAGAAATCTAATATGGAAGGTCAGGAGACACTAAGGGGGATGTTTAATGGGTGGCAATATGTGAGGGTATGTTTGTGGAGACAGGAGTACATGGGCCAACACATCTGTGCATGTGAGGTTCTTTGAAACCAATACTGACCTGGTGGGGATACCTGTAAAGATGAAGGGGGTGGGGAAGAGAGAGCAAATGATATCAGGGAGGTTAAAACACAGCAAAAGTAACTTGGGGAGCAGCTGCAAAGAAGTTCAATCATGAGCCCTTTTCTGACCCCATTTATGCTCTGCATTTCCTGAATTGTCAGGGAAAGGTGATGTAAAGTAGCATATTCTTATTTAAACTTTAAATCTGGAATTTGGTGCCTCTCTTTCAGTATTTTGCTAGGTTAGGCACACAGCTATCTACATACACTGATGCTTAACTATTAAACCACATTATTCTGTTGTCAAGAGATACTATCTTTTGTGTGTAAGAGAGTTCAACAGTTGTGTGGTACCATTTTTAACGAAAAATAATAAGAAATAACTTCCTCTTATTTTGCACCATGTAATTAATTTATAACTAAAGGTTTTAATTTAAATTACAGTAAGGTATAGTCTATGAAAAGTATATATGAACAGCATTAAGGTTTTGAGTGTAAATGCACAATAAAACCCACATTATACTCCTTAAAGTTGCCTGCATCTCTCTCTCTCTCTCTCTCTCTCTCTCACACACACACACACACACACACACACACACAAGATAGATAATAGTGTGGGCCCCATTTTCTGGCCCAATGAAACTGCTTTGTGCCACTCACTGGCGTGACACAAAGCAGCCTTAAAGGTGTCCTAAGTGGCCAGCTGGGAATTCTCCTTATGTAGGTGAATCCCAGCGCAGCACAGAGTTGGCATAGCTAGGCCTCTGCCAGCCCCCTGGTCAGCCTTCAGCATAGCATGCTGGGGGTGCACTGAGGAGGGTGCATAGCTGAAGCATACTGCATTCTGGCAACTCCTAACTTCTGGAACAGCCCCTTAGCAACTGTTGCAGGTGACTGAAAGTTAGAGCAACATTAGGGCTTCTCCTAATGTACATGGAGCCAAACTGGCCCCTAGCAACTCAATGATATAATGCAGTGCAGTGCATAAAAAGGACTAACACAGAAATGGAATCCAATCAATATAGTTCTAAAACTATTATTGTTTACTAACCACAGTACAATCAGGGAACCAGTGCTGTTCAGCAGCTGAACTACGCAAAACAAACAAGGCTTTCTTTTCAAGGAGACAATTGTCTACAGTGAGGAGCATGTTATGGCTAAAATGCTTCATAAAATTCAAAGATTGTTAAAGGGTAACCATGAGCATTTTCTCCTTCTGATCTTTCCTAAATCAATTTACAAAGAAGTCTTACATTATACCACTAGCATCATTTAACCTCATTAGTAAAGCTGCCGCCGAAGTGCTGCCAATCACGGGTTTTTTTGGTGTGTTTTTTTTGGGGGAGGGGTTGCTGCTTGGGGCAGCAAAAACACAAGCTGGACCTGATGGGAATACTTTTTTTTTTTTTTTTTTTTTTTTTTGGAAAATATACAAGGTATAATCAGTACTGCAAAAGACAATGGGGAGAGCAGAAGCAGAATAGCTGGAAATTATGTTCACAATGCTTTAGAGAGAGAGAGAAGAAACAAAGAAGGGAAATAATGCTAGTCTGAAAATGGAAAGTGCAGAGACAATTGGAGAACTAAGTCCCATTAGCCTCCTGTCTCTAGCCTACAAATTGCTAACCTTGGTAGTGAGCAAGTGACTTACTGCAAATTGGATTCCAGCCAAGTAAAGGAATGAGCAGGCTTTCAATCAATCCTGCACACTAATAATGCTGAATGAAATACTGACAAAGATGCACAAATGTAATCTATCACCATGCAGGGCAATTTTTTCTTTTTTTTTTTTAATTCTTTTTAAAGTGAATTTAGTGCTCACAAAAGGTGCCAGATTGATAGCCCAAAAGACTGAAGTCTTTTTTTCCCCATAAAATAGGCACAGGCAGAGCTTCCACATGCAACCCAGCCAGTAAGTTACATCCCAGCTCTGGCTGGAGCATCTTTGGAGGGGGTAGAAAGAGAATTCATTGAAGGTTTCTCTGTTGGGACTGCCATAAAGTTAATTCATGCCAACTGTAGCAATGGTGTTTTTCTGTAACATTGTTTTGGAGCCTAAGAACCAGACTGAAAACACTAATACAATGGTCACCAAACAGTGAGTGAGTATATGGTAGGGACTTCCAAACACTCCCAACTTTTGTGAGCATTGAACCAAAGGCTTGGAGGTGCAAAGCTCTATCCCCCTTCCCCACTCCTACCACCTTATCATTTGATTACCTGAGCCATCCTGCCCTCTCTGTGTAGATTACTTATTGACAACAGGAAAAGCTTGTGACCTATTAATGGAAACGAAACCCCTTCCATTGACAGGTCTTCAGAACTGAAGTACGGATATGGCCGATGTATTTAGTTTCTACCAAAACATAACTTGGTCTTCACTGTATATGCAGTAAGAAGAGCAGAAACAAGAGAGAAAGAAACAAGATACATTACCCTGGCCTCTGCTTGCAAAGAGAGAATGGAGAGGAGAAAGCATTGAACACCAGCTGGAAGGAAGTAGTTGAACCAACTCTCATTTGCAAGATGATCTTGTCTTCATAGCTAACACGCCATGACCTACAAGAGTTAATACAGAAGCTCAATTCAGCCATGAAAAGGAAAAGATCACCATAGATAATAATGTCATTGATCAAGAAAAGTATGTCTCAGACAGCTGTTCAGATCAGATCTGAAAGAAACCAGATGGAAGAAATGAAGAGAAGAGCTAAGCCAGGCCAAAGATTCATCAAGAAGATGAAAAACATCGTGAGGGGTAATGTTCCAAAAGGAGGTGCATAATCAGCCATGCTTCTGCTGATGGCATCCGGCTCAGAGGCATATCTTGCCATCAAAACAAATGAAACAGGAAAACTGTTGCCTGCCAAAGGTATTATTGCTATGAGATAATAAAATGAATCAGTGGATACAACAATAAACACAAGTAATATTCATTACTGTAAGAAAACAAATGCAATGACATCATCATGCCTAGTGCGGGATGTGCTGAGAGAAGGTTCAGTAAAATATGGGAAATAATAAAATCTATTAAACCCTCATGGAGACAGAGAACTCTTACAGTAGAAGTAATGGGGAATTTTCTTGAAATAGGTGATTGTCTAGAGGCTGCTGATAAATTTAACACAGTGATAAAAAGAGAGAGTGGAAACCACAGGATTATTTAGGTAGGAAAGGAGAAGCATTGACTGAGGTATTCAAAATTGTGAATTGCGTAGTGAAAGAGTTTCAATCATTCCTTTTACCTTCTACATTGACTTAAAAGTGGAACATCACATGAAATTACTGGACACTAAATGTAGAACCAGAAAAAATATTCAGTTGATTTGCACGTGTGATAAATGAAAGGCGGGGGTAGCTCCCTTTTATGGACACCCAGCCAGCCAGTTAGCTATAAAATCCCTTTTAGTGGTTTTTCTCTACTTGCTTTGCCTGTAAAGGGTTAAAAAGTCTCCTTGCATAGGTAAAAGGAAGGGAGTGGGCATCTGACCAAAAGAGCCAATGGGAAGGCTAGAACTTTTAAAAATTGGGGGGAAATTTCCTCTTTGTCTGTCTGTGTTGTTCACAGGGAGAGAGGGAATAGGGCAGAACCAAAGCTTGGGCCAGGTATGAAAATCATCAACTCATACCTAGAAACTACTAATTTGAAACCCCAGATATGTAAGTAGATCAGGAAATGTCTAGGAAGATGTGATTAGGTTTATCTCTTTTTATTTGTTTATGGCTTGTGGACTCCTCTGTGCTAACCCCAAATGCTTTTGTTTTGCTTGTAACCGTTAAGCTTGACCTCAAGAAAACCATTCTTGATGCTTAATTATTTTATTTGCTCTTTTTATATCTAGCAATAGCCTAAGTTTCCAGGTATATTTTCTTTCTTTTTATTTTTAATAAAATTTACCTTTTTTAAGAACAGGATTGGATTTTTGTATCCTAAGAGGTTTGTGCACATGTTCTTTAATTAGCTGGTGGCAACAGATGATTTCCTTTGTTTTCTTTCTCAGCTCTTCCCCGGAGGGGTGGGGGTGAAAGGACTTGAGGGTACCTCACAGGAAGGAATTCCCAAGTGCACCTTCCTGGATTCTCAAAGGGGCTTTTGCACTTGGGTGGTGGCAGCATCTACCCATCCAAGGTCAGAGAAAAGTTGTAACCTTGGACGTTTAATACAAGCCTGCAGTGGCCAGTATTAATTTTTAGAATCCTTGTGGTCCCCCACCTTCTGCATTCAAAGTGGGGAATCAACCTTGACAGCATAATGTACAGAATAGTCACCTATAGGATATATTGGTGCAAGAGATCTTGAGACAGGTTAGATTTTTAAAGTTGTTGGATCATTCTAATACCTACTTGTAGTCATGCAAGGTAAAATAATGACATGGGTAATCAAATGTTTCTTCAGGATGTAAACTGATTTTCCTTGGGTCAGGAAAGGAATTTTTCCCTTCATGTACAGCATTGCACAACTGTTTGAGTAGATCATGGTTTTGAATTATCATGTGCTGCCAGAGTCAGTATACTTGGCTCGATAGAGCAGTGATCAATCCAGTATGGCAAATCCTATCTTCCTATTTCATCTATAATTTTCCGTTTTGTTCTCTGCTGTAGGCAATCATTGCATATAATGTCACAATTGACTTACTGTAGAACTTGAAAATTGCAGCAATGGAATCTGTAACACTTCACTCCATATTCTTTATGAAAATATGCTTATGATATGAATACAACATAACTGAGATATACTTTGAGATATCATTGGAAAGGTTATGATTTACTGAATGTGATTATCCAATTTGTATGCCTGTATCATTTCTGGATCTGAAGTTAAGAATATTGACTATGTATCTGCATTTCAGCTATACTACTTTGGGTGACACCCATTGCTAACACTTCAGGTACAACAATGGAAAAGTCAGACAGGGTGGATGGCCCATCAGCGAGGACAATGGACTGTGAAAAGCTTAGCCTTCCTGCAGACCCTCCATACTGCCACTGACTCATGGACGCTGTGATCCTACAGAGTCAAGTGTTCTTGTCACCTGATACTAAACATTACCTGGGACTTCTTGTAACTTTCCACAGGAAGGGAAGAGGTGTCAAGCTTGGGAAACAAAGGATTCCCATCTTATGTAAATCCTATTTAAGGGTAGAGCAGAAGGCAAACTGGATTTCTCCTCTCTATGGCCTGTCTGGCCAAGAAGAGACTGCTAGAGCCACCTGAAGGGAAGGCAAGGGGAGAGTCCAGACTAAGACAGGGGTCCAGCCTGAAAAGGAATATAACTGGAACTGTGAACCGCAGAAACTTTGCAACCTGCCTAAAATAACATTTAGGGCGAGAATGTACATTCTGTAACCTGTTTCTTAAGTATATTGAGCCCAGATTGTGTATTTTGTTTTATTTGGTCAGTTATCTGTTATCTCTTATAGTCAATTAAAATTCACTTTTGTAGTTAATAAATGTATTTCTTGTTTATAATATAACACAGTTTATGTAATTCTACCTAGGGGGGGCAAGAAGTTGTGCATATCTCTCTCCACATTGAGGGCGGGGGCGAATTTCATAAAACCTTTGGGTTTGTACCCCTTAAAGGGAGTGGACATCAGAGTGTTGGGGCAAGCCCCTAAGGCTGAATCTTTCTAGAGTGGATCTCTCTGTCTCTGTGCAGCTGGGTGTGACCCTGCCTGTGTGCTTGACTGGAAGAGGCTTGTGAGTCTAGCCCAGCAAGGCCAGATAAAGAGGACAAGGTTGGCAGAATAGGCTGACTCAGTGGCATCCCAGAACATCAGGTGACACCTCAAAGGTCCCAAATCCATCACAGAATCATTCTGATATTAAATAGAAAGAATGTTGTATCTTCAAAAATTTGCAGTGAGCTTTTTCACAGTTCTTGAAAAAATTATGCTTTACATGTTGTTAGAGAGGGGAAGCAAACCAACCTTTCTATAGCCATTTTTTTCTAACTCGGGTTTCTAAATTAGGCACCTAAATCCATACTTAGGCATCCAAATAAAAATGGCTGATTTTCGGAAACGATGACCTCCCAGAAATCCCTGATTTAAATGCAAATCTCAGCTGCAACTATGGAGCTGTTTTTAATGCCTCCATAACCCAGGCACAACCAAGTTTTCTTCTAGGAGTTCCATGATGTTCATTTATACTGGGGAAATAAGCAAGAAAACAACAACATCATAATTTTCTGAACTATGCGTTCTTTGGGAGAATTCTGGTATTTCCACTGAGTATGAAGTTGTAAGTAGTACAGCACAGACTCAGCCAATGTTCATTATATGCACAGAAATAATTCTAGTGATACTGCTTTAAATCCAGATAACTGGATTTAAAGTATTTTACAAGCAAAAACAAAAACCATGAAGACAAAAATCATGTGGATAAATCCACGATTGTATAGAGATGAGAAATGCTTATCTGGAAAGTCACAGGACTTAGGGTGCCAGTGATGAACAACTTTGATAGGACAAATGATGTGTCATGAACAAATAGTATCTCTAAATTCACTGATAGAATTCTCTTTGGAGGCTTTATTGCAGTTCCATATGCTTTGCTTTTCTTAAGCTTGATCATATCTTTACTTCACTGCCGCTCTATCTCAACCAGTTTATCTCAAAATTGACTTCCATTGTAATGAACCTGCTGCCTCACTGCTGGGCACTGAGTTAACCCCGAACCCACTTCAACTTCCAGCTAGTAGAGGGCTCCAGAATCTGGAGTACAGGACAGGACAGTAAAACCAGAAGCCTTGCTCTGGAGGGAGCCAGAGGCTGCAGGTGAGCAGGAGCAGCAGGCTGGAGGCAGTAGCCTGGGAGCTGGCTGCAGAGGCAAGTCTGGGCAGAAGGCAACCAGGGAGTCAGAGAAGAAGGCTGCACATAGACGTACGTGGTTACCGGCAGGGGTCCAGCAGTACCCTCAGCTGGTGAACAGAAGGCTGCAATCTCTAAGCAAAAGGACATTGCAAGGGGTTACACCAGGGATCTATTACAGTCATACCTTTGGACTGGACTGCCTCCTTGGGGTGGGTTAGGAAGTGTTGGGTTTGATAGTTGTAACTGTCAAAGCAAGTGTGCCTAAGGTATTTACACCTTCTATTTCTGGCAGCCCTACTGTAGAATCCTTGTACTTATTCATAATGTGCAAATGTTCTGGGGAACCAATCGAGGTCTGGATCCTAGTGTGTGGAGCACCTCCAGAGCTTGCCTCCAAGCTCATGGTTTACTCACCATGCTACCAAGTATCTGAGGGACTGGTATACCATAGCACTCACAACACCACACTATTTTCTCCATTCCACTATCTTCCTTTCTGTCTCACTCCTGATTTCTGTCCTTAGGCAGCATACCAGTTGCTACATTGTTCAGTGGTGCAGTTATGTCTGTGTGGTTGGCTGCATCAGGAATGCTCAGTCCTGTACATGGCCCACTCCTCACAGATACCTTTCATTCTGTGGAAGGCACTTATTTGCATGATCCTACTCCTTGGATCGTAAATTTCAACTCACACTCTACTCTCAATCCTATTGTATGGGATGCACTAACGCTGCATGAGAGTCATAATTCCTTTCAAGCAAGCAGTGCTTGCACAAGCAGATTACTACACCTCAGTTCATTGCTTGCTCTTACGCAGGGGCATGGCCTGGTACACAGTCTAGACGTTTTACTTTGTGAATCTGGCCTGACGACACAATCTGAGTTGCAAAACTTTAAATTGAACGAATGATTGTTGTTGATAGGCAGACAGACTGTGTGTGTCTACACATACACCACAATGCGATAGTGATACTTGTGATAAATTGCAGAGCTAAATATTACATTGAATTTATCATGCACCTTTGACCACCTCATTTGCCATCTTCTCACCAACCCAAGTCCCTACAAGATTTATTTTATCATTTCCAATCTCTGAACAGCGTCTAAGAGCTGCACATTTTTAAACTTTACTTTGGTCGGAGGGGCAGGACAAACAATGTCAGGTGTAAGATTGATAACTCTGTGTATGCAATCAGCACATTATTTGAATACTATGGTCTCTTAATGTTGTTGTAATCACATAAAATTTGATTCCAGCCTTCTGCCACGCCAACCTAAACTATCTCAATGACACTACTGTTTCTTTCTGTATCTTTTGTGTTAAGTATTTAATCATACTGCTGTAATACAGTGTTCCTTTTAAGCAACATTTGATTTCATTACTTTCTTAAACTTTTCACCATTTATTTCTTACCTTTCTTTCCTATTTTTTTTCCTTTTCTCCTTTATTATTATGTTGTGTGCCGTAAATCTACAGTAACTTCATTTTCTTTCTTAAAATGACTTAGATTCTTTTCCAATCTAACATTCATGGTGAATGAAACTGACTCAGCCTACAGTCAACTACTGGAATTAAATTTTCTTGCATGACGTTTCTGAAACTAGAAAGATCAACAGATTAGATAGAGAAAGGTTAGGTCCAGGACACTTGTTAAGCTTCTCCTTCTGACATCCCAGTGAACCTGTTACTCAACTTCTCTTGTGGTAACAGTTGGAATTTTATCTTATTTAAGCCATGGAAAAGAGCATGAGAAGGGCAAAACATGATTATGGATGGTGGTTCTTTCTGAATGACAACACAATGATGTTATCTCTTGTTAATGCTCTGACTCATTCTTGAACCAATTGGACTGAAGAGGCCAGTAGTGGTCAGACAGTTACACAGGAAGACGTCATTTTCTTTGGAACTGAAAAACTTCCCTAATCATCTCTCTTAATGAAAAACAAAAAGCAGGAACTAATATTCCAAGTGATAAGTTTTTAAAACACTGAGACTGGGATTTTCTAAGAGCCAGAGGGACTAGGTGCCCCAACCCCATTGACTTTCCCTTTGAAAATTCCAGCCTATTAAAAATATCATGTAGTGGTCACCATTATAATTTTTACAATTACCATTTGCAAGTAATTAACATGACTGCAATATTTGTATTATTCTCCCTCTCATGGGAAACTATTTATTGGAACAATGAGTTCAGATATTAATATGCACCATGGGTGACAAAAAAGTACTGGACAGGATAGTGGGAAATGTGAAGGTGGGAGGAGCAAAGACCTAGGAATGAAGTTTAGGCAGCACTGCAAATACCATGGTAACATAAATTAGGCAGAAGGTAAACATTTTAATGGCAACTCTTCCACAGGTATAAATTATTATGATTATTATTGACTAATGTATTTTTCACCATTCACATGCCCAGTGAGAAATATCAAGGATTATTTTCATTAAAGCAAAGGAAATTCTATAAAATTCAATGCTATTCACATTGGGCTCAACTGGGTCTTTAGCTCAGCCCTGAGTAAGGAGAAAGTACATAATTGCTCCAGGCCAGGAGCAGCCCAGAGAAGGAATGGAGCTTGAGGTGTCACAGTTCCTCCCTTTCTGCCCTCTTGTTCTCAGGATTGGTGGGAGGGGAAGTAAGTTATTGAAGCCTTTAAACATTTGCAGCTTATTTCCCTTGACCTTGTGCTATTGTGCTCAGTGAATATGCAGGTCAAGGGAACAACAGAGTCGAGGTTCCACACATTCCATCTGGAGAGCAGTGGCTACTCTCAGCTAGGATGGTACCCAAGATCCAGGCAGGCAGAGCAATGAGGTGGCACACAGGCAGGGCTCTCTCTCCCTTTGCTGAGTAAGACAAAGGCATAATCTACTACCATTAATAAGCTAAAATATTTTTGAATGGCCCTCCGAAAACATTATTGAATAGACTATTTTCTAGTATTAAAATATAAGGGAAGGGAAGTAAAACAGGGATGAAGGGAAACAACCCTACTGACAAGCTACAGATTTGAGAGGGCAAAGTCTTAAAGCACTTGGCCTGCAGTTTTCCACAGTCAATATGAAACAGGAATTTGGGATCGAGCCCTATTTTGAGCATCAGTGTGGAAGTTTTAAGACTCTTACAGTGACACAAATCTCTGGTTGATAGATGGTACTTGATTCAAGTGAATAGAGTTTTTAATAAGCATTCTGCCCTGAGGGTTATCAACTGTATTGATGGATGATATAAAACTGGAAGTGGAGCTCCGGTTAGGATTTTGTTTTGAATTTGTCACTGACACATCAGCGAAATCAGAGCTGGTGATAGGGCACCATTTTTAAAATAAGATGTTAAAGACTTGGTTTAATCATACTAATCATCATAGTAAGGCATTTGATACGGTCTCGCATGATATTCTTATAGATAAACTAGGAAAGTACAATTTAAATGGGGCTACTATAAGGTGGGTGCATAACTGGCTGGATAACCGTACTCAGAGAGTAGTTGTTAATGGCTCCCAATCCTGCTGGAAAGGTATAACAAGTGGGGTTCCGCAGGGGTCTGTTTTGGGACCAGCTCTGTTCAATATCTTCATCAACGATTTAGATGTTGGCATAGAAAGTACGCTTATTAAGTTTGCGGATGATACCAAACTGGGAGGGATTGCAACTGCTTTGGAGGACAGGGTCAAAATTCAAAATGATTTGGACAAATTGGAGAAATGCTCTGAGGTAAACAGGATGAAGTTCAATAAAGATAAATGCAAAGTGCTCCACCTAGGAAGGAACAATCAGTTTCACACATACAGAATGGGAAGAGACTGTCTAGGAAGAAGTATGGCAGAAAGAGATCTAGGGGTAATAGTAGACCACAAGCTTAATATGAATCAACAGTGTGATACTGTTGCAAAAAAAGCAAACATGATTCTGGGATGCATTAACAGGTGTGTTGTAAACAAGACACGAGAAGTCATTCTTCCGCTTTACTCTGCGCTGGTTAGGCCTCAACTGGAGTATTGTGTCCAGTTCTGGGCCACGCATTTCAAGAAAGATGTGGAGAAACTGGAGAGGGTCCAGAGAAGAGCAACAAGAATGATTAAAGGTCTTGAGAACATGACCTATGAAGGAAGGCTGAAGGAATTGGGTTTGTTTAGTTTGGAAAAGAGAAGACTGAGAGGGGACATGATAGCAGTTTTCAGGTATCTAAAAGGGTGTCATCAGGAGGAGGGAGAAAACTTGTTCACCTTAGCCTCCAATGATAGAACAAGAAGCAAGGGGCTTAAACTGCAGCAAGGGAGATTTAGGTTGGACATTAGGAAAAAGTTCCTAACTGTCAGGGTAGTTAAACATTGGAATAGATTGCCTAGCGAAGTTGTGGAATCTCCATCTCTGGAGATATTTAAGAGTAGGATAGATAAATGTCTATTAGGGATGGTCTAGACAGTATCTGGTCCTGCCATGAGGGCAGGGGACTGGACTCGATGACCTCTCGAGGTCCCTTCCAGTCCTAGAGTCTATGAGTCTATGAGTCTAAGAATGGAGCCAGAATATCAGTAGTTTTGACAATGAAATTATAGTGTTGGGAAAATGTATGCTCCAGAAGTCTTGACTATTTTAATATTGGTGATGAAGACTGATGGGCCAAATTCAGACCTTGTGTAAAGCGGATGCAACTCCATCGGCTGAAATTGGCCGTCATGAGTCTAGACTCTAGATCAGTTGCTTCTTGTCCTGTAGGCTCAGGAAGGATTAGTTTAGTAAAAGAATTCTTCAGTGGTCGATGGAACTTGGGCAAAGTTTATGTTCAACTTTGTATGGATGAACAAGAGGAAAGAGAATGTAAGCAGCCTCCGCTCCCTTTGTGAAACTGTGTAAGTGCTGAGCACAATGTGGCTCTGGCACAAACTGAGGACAAAAATTACATGATCCTAGTATTTCTACCTGCACAAAGTGATGCTGCTCCCTCCCCATATGCCTCCAGAACCTCCCACTCTGCCCCTAAGGTGGGACTTTGCCTTAAAAATCACAATATCCCTTAGACTCTGTGCATTTATTTTAAACCATCACAAAACATAATATTTAAAAGAAAGTGTGATTTAAATGTAACCAGTTACCATCATCAAATTCTCACTTCCTGATTTCCCATAGAAACCCTGTTCTGGTTCGAATCGCTCATGTACACTGAAAACCTATCATTCCATCAGAGAACAGTCATGGCTATAAATTACTTCCTACTTCAAAAACTAACAAATTACTTTGATGCATTTTGAATGTCAATGTTTTCAATTCTCTAACATTTTTGCCTTGATCGTATGATAGGAAATCGTTAAATAGTAGAGAACACCTTGTTTCCATTTACTATTGTTATCTTTATGAGACGGCATTAACCTCTCTGCCCTATTAGATATTGGTATCAGTAGTATCCAGATCAAACAAGTTCAAAGAACAGCATCAGCCCAACTGAGATACTGAAAATTATTTTTAGGGAGCACTGTTTATTCTGACTGGTCCTGCCTTCTGCCCATCCAGTTGTATTGCCCACCAAATCAGTTAAAAATATTTTTGTGTGTGTCCTTAGTAATCAACAAAACAAAGCATCAAAAAGTAAAGCAACTGGCTATTAATCACATCTCTTTGATAACCCTGACCCTAGTAAAGTATAACATCTGTCTTGTGTTTTTTGTGGCTGAGAGCCAAAGCTCGGATCAGGAAACAACTATTTCACTGGTCAGATGTTAACGTAGCACAGCATGTTGCCTTTATAACCACCCTGCAAACCCAGAGAATTTAATGGGGCTGTCTTTTATTTGGCTCAGTCCCATCTACTAATATTACTGGAGTTGAGTGACCCATGTGATCAGATAGGCAAGACATGTCTAGACAGACCCAAAAGTGCCCACTTCCTTTTCCAGAATTAGGTAAGAGCTGAAGTTTGTGAATGCCCAAGTTCACACTAACATTGCCATTAATTACTGTCAATGCAGATACCTGAAATGGTAATTATACGGTAGTATCACAGGAAGAACTATATTCCATGGACTGAGCATTTAAAAATACCAGACATCTGTATAATCTTAAGCACCAAGAAAGAAAGAGTGTCAGAGAAATAATGAAGATATCAAAAGGAAAAGTAGCAAGCCAACAACATATTTGAAATTAGAAGTTCAGTATCAATAGACCTTGACTTCATCTAATACCTGAGCCCAGTACTTGGTCCTAGTAAGGAGATGGTTGGTCCATTAATCTCCTGCAATGTTCCACTACCTAAACATCTGCTTTCAGCAGTAAGTCTTTCCAATACCTTTCAGAAGTGTAAAGAGTCTTTAGAGAGTTAGGCTGATGAGCCCAGACATTTTGTATAGATATTAGCAGTTATACATAGATGCATTTTCCTTCAAATCCTGTTCCTAGTGGCCAGTCTGAGATACTCAGTGATTGATGAGTATCACCAAAGAGAGTCAATGGCATGGCATCAGAGATGATACACACATGCTGTTGGAGTACGCTTCCCAGATCTAGCCTACGTGCTCTGCAGGGGGCCAGTGGATCCATCAGCTGCACCCTCTTGCCCCCTCCTTGTCTCAACCCTGCCCTCAATCCCACCTGCGCAACAGTGCATATGGAGCCCTGACTGGAGTTTACCCTCCATGTGGTCCTGAAATCCTCCCCTACACCCATGCCGTTGATTGGTTCTGTGACCCTCTATACCTGAGGGCCCCAGATTAACTAAATTTGGAGACTTTAACTTAATGTTAAAAATAACTTCACTGTAATCCATGCTAGGTTTGGATTTAAGATCGGATTAACTCTGCAAACTCAGTTCTCTAAAATAAATGGAGTTGTATTAATTAGTGATCACAATGAAGCCAAATATTCCTCTCGATGCAGTAAATTATTATTGTTTATTTTGACATAGATCATTAATGACAAACTAAATGTGCTTATTTAGCACATGAATTTGTTCTATTTCTTTTTGACAGCTCTGGCAGAATGAACTACTCAGTCTAATAAAAAAAGGCAAGAGCAAAAATATCACCTACTGATCCCTGGTATGACTAATGTTCTGTATAATGCTTCGCAGAATCATCAGTACATTTTGTATTTGGCATTGTTTAAATGTAACATTGCCAAACAATTCTACCTGTTAAGCAGTCTGGCATTTACAGCACATCAAAGCTATTCTCTTGAGCTCTCGCTATTGTAGTTATTACTAAGTATTTGTATTACAGTAGTAACTAGATGCCTCAGCCAAGATTGGAGCCCATTTGTGCTAAGTGCTATACAAACACATAGTGGGAGATGTCCTCATTCCCTCTCCACTCCAGGCCAGCTCCACCTCTAGCAGCAGCTCCTCCCTCATCCCCAGTGCTGCCACCCAGTCCAGCTTCAGCCCAACCTCTTCTGCTGACCCAACTGTGCTGTAATGGAGGTGGTGGGAGGACACAGGCAGATTCAATTACTGATAAGAGGGAGCACAATAGGAAAAGTTGAGCACTACTAGTCAACATTGTAAGCTTTGGATTTACTAGAGAAAGCACCAGTCTTCGGGTCCTGCAATTCAGAGTACAGGATGCTGTGCTGTGATTCCCCCATGTGCATGCTGTGGGTGTGAATCATAGAATAGAACAGGGGTCGGCAACCTTTCAGAAGTGGTGTGCCGCGTCTTCATTTATTCACTCTAAATTAAGGTTTTGCGTGCCAGCAATACATTTTAACGTTTTTAGAAGGTCTCTTTCTATAAGTCTATAATATATAACTAAACTATTGTTGTATGTAAAGTAAATAAGGTTTACTTATTTAAAGCTCATACTCCAAAACATCTGTTAGTCTATAAGGTGCCACAGGACTCTTTGCTGCTTTTAAGGTTTTTAAAATGTTTAAGAAGCTTCATTTAAAATTAAATTAAAATGCAGAGCCCCCCGGACCGATGGCCAGTGTGAGTGCCACTGAAAATCAGCTTGTGTACCGCCTTTGGCATGTGTGCCATAGGTTGCCTACCCCTGGGCTAGAATATCAGGGTTGGAAGGGATCTCAGGAGGTCATCTAATCTAACCACGTGCTAAAAGCAGGAGCTATCTCCAGACAGATTTTTACCCCCGTTCTCTAAATGGTCCCCTCAAGGATTGAACTCACAACCAGGCCAATGCTCAAACCACTGAGCTATCCCTCCACCTGTATAGATAGTCCTTCAAACAGAACTATATTAATATGAACTAGGTAACATTTCATTTGTTTCCACAGGATCCACATGGGGAAGGTAGAGCGCAGCACTTTGAGGCATTCTGATATTCAAAGGTGGGGAACTGTGAGGCAGTGGAGACCTGTCCTTTGTGTGCCTAAAGGTACACAAATGCACCAAACAATGTATTTTGAGCATTTTAGTTTCTAGGATCTCTCAATATCATGGGATTTAGTTGTTCATACTCAACATAATATGCCCATTAGAGATAGGAGTGATTCATGAGTATCACCAAAAAAGCTAATGGTGATTTACTGACCGTTGAGAGAAAACAAACACATCTTGCTAACTCTTGAAATGCTCCTGGCTGCTTTAAACATACAGCCTGACTAATGCACTCTGCTTAGTCAGGCTTTAATGCCACTGCATACACTTTGATGGCAATTGACCTTCATGCGGTGTTAGATAGTTCCCGGGTCAGAACTACCATGTAGAACTATTTTGCCCAATTTTCAATATACTCCTTTTTATAAATGAGATGGGGAAGGAAGAAACACACTTTGTGAGATTCTATAGACTGTGATCCAACAAAGCACTAAAGCATTTGCTCAATTTTAACAACCTGGGACTACTGAAAGTGAAGTATTTGCATATATCTCTTCCAGAGTTAGCGAACCCAACAAGAAAATGTTTCCAGCAGCTCTGCAACCTAATTGTTTGGGACTCAATCTTTCCCTCTGATACCTGGGACAAATCCCATATGACATTTGGAGAATTTTTTATTTTTAAAAAAATCCTAAAAAGGCCACATCTACTATATGGTGCTACTTTATAATGTGGGGAGTCTTTCACACTCAGGCTAAATGCATGACAAACCAGGCATGGGCTGATACCCCATTCTCATCAGGAAAGAAAGTGGTTGCCAGATGAAGCATTTGGTCTAATTGCATCAATGGAACTTTTTACACCAATTTCAATGGGAGCAGGAGCAGAGCAGGCCCTATATTATTAACTGGTCACTTGTGATATTTATGTACTTTAAAAGACCAAGAGGTAGGCAAAGGCATGAGGTGATCAATATTTTACAATGTAAATAAATAGGTTAAGAGCATCTCTCTTATTCTAATTATATACAGTTCACTCTATAATTTCTACAAAGGAAGATGTTGGTATGGCATGGTATAGCACTGAGAAGAAACACTTATCAACAACAGATAAATAGAAACCTGAACAGTGGCCACCGGGGTAAGTGTAGTCTGTACAGTCTGCCAATATCCATCCTGACACCACTGACTCAGGTGAGTACCTTCCCAATCCCTCTCTATCTACTAACCCAGTCAGCTCACAGCTCTGATTTGATAGTGGACGTGGGAAGGCAGCTGGGATAGATAATTTTTTAATCTCTATAAGGCTGTAATTATCCAGAAGCATGTAGCTGAAATTCTTCATTGGCTTCCCTTTTCTTATCAAGAATGTAGTTACTACAGCTTGTTGGAGAAACTTTAACAGAGGCATATTTGGTCAGAATTTGTGGTTGTCTTGAAATGGAAAGACTTTGTGAAACAATGTTGGAAGAATTTCATTTTTTAAAAAAAGTTATGACAATATTGAAACATCCCATTTCAACATTTTCAGAACATAATGTTTCAGTTTTCTGTTCTGAAATGACTTTTCAGTTAATTTTTTTAAAATTTTATATTTTTAGATATTAATATACTTTTTTTGGAAAAGTCAAACTTGACACAAATATTTTGAATGTTGGAATGATACAACCTTTGGCAGGATACTACTGAGAGTATCAATTCAGGACAAATTGCTTAGAGTGGGACAGGACCAGCCCAAGGCTGGGGTTCCTTCACTATTAAGGCAAACCAAACCAGCCAAACAGAGAGGACTTTGGTTTCTTTCCACTGGCTAACCAGAAGTCATACAAGCAATTCCCTCAGACACTCTAATTTCCCAGTATCACCACCAGCAGCCACTCCTTATGGGGATGAATGGTTATGAAAACCAATACCCCAGTAAAAGAAAAAATGTTTTCCCAATCTCAGAGGACCAGATCCAGACCCAGGTCAATATACCAGTCAGATCTTACATGCAAATAATGCTGTTGCCAATCCTTTAGAATCTAAAATCTAAAGGTTTATTCATAGAAAGAAAGAAATATAGATGAGAGCTAAAATTGGTTAAATGGAATCAATTACATACAGTAATAGCAAAGTTCTTGGTTCAGGCTTGTAGCAGTGATGGAATAAACTGCAGGTTCAAATCAACTCTCTGGAGTACATCCACAGTTTGGATGGGTCATTCTGTCCTTTGTTCAGAGCTTCAATTTGTAGCAAACTTCCTCCAGAGGTAAGAAGCAGGATTGAAGACAAAATGGAGGGGTTTCCAGGGCCTTTTATATCCTCTGCCATGTGGAAGGAAACCCCTTTGTTTCTACTGTG
Source organism: Gopherus evgoodei (assembly GCF_007399415.2). Taxonomy (NCBI): domain Eukaryota; kingdom Metazoa; phylum Chordata; order Testudines; family Testudinidae; genus Gopherus; species Gopherus evgoodei. The sequence goes on from NC_044327.1 coordinate 84,098,070, forward strand.
GAAAATCACAGCAGCAAGATGGAGTTTAGAGACACATGGGCAAGACACATGTCCATGCCTCCGTTTGCAGGCAGCAACCATTGCTCACATGCTACCTTGAACGGCCCAGGAAGGCTTCTCAGATGTGGATTGGAGTCTCCCATGGTCCACTCTCAGTTAAGTGTTTCTTGATGAGGCACTTACTCAGAATAGTTCCTTCTCAATAAACTGGCCAAATGCTTCACTGGTGCTACTTAGAATCAAACACATTGAGATTCAAATACATAGCCAATATTCATAACTTCAAATAAAAAATGGTACACACATACAGACAGCATAATCATAATCAGCAAATTACAGCCTTTTTATAGACGCCTTACTTGACCTTCTTTATACAACAATTGGTACAACTATAGGACCTTGGTTGTAACAATGATCTATATGGCCACAGTTCATGTAAATAATGTCACAAATGCCCACAACATTCCCTTCATGGAAAATTAAAAAAAAAGAGAGTTTTGCTCCAATGGGAAACAAAGCCAAAATTCTAAATCTTTTGAGAAGCAGAACTTCCATCCTCCACCGGGTTGCCAACTTTCCAACTTTGCCAGTGCCCCATCCCTTCTCTGAAGCGCCGCCTTGCTCGCTCCATCATCCCTCCCTCCTTTGGTCACTCTCCCCCCCATCACTCACTTTCACAGGGCTGGGGTAGGGTGCTGGGGTGCAGGCGGGAGGTGAGGGCTCCAGCTTGGGGTGCAGGCTCTGGGATGCGGCTGAGGGATGAGGGTTTTGGTGTGTAGGAGAGGGCTCAGGGCTGGGGCACTCTGTTGGGGGGTGCAGGCTCCAGAAGGGAGTTTGGGTGCAGGAGGGGACTCCAGGCTGGAGCAGGGGGTTGGGATTTGGGGTGCGGGGTCCTGATGGTGCTTACCACAGCTCCCAGGAAGCAGCCTAGGGGTCCCTGCAGCCCCCTAGGTGCATGGGCAGCCAGGGAAGCTCCACGTGCTGCTCTTGCACCCGTAGGTGCCGTCCCCGCAGCTCCCATTGGTCGTTGCTCCCAGCTAATGGAAGCTGCAGAGCCAGCACTAGGGGTTGTGGCAGCACACAGCGTCTCCCTGGCTGCCCATGTGCCATGGGGCCGCAAAGACCTAGCGGCTGTTTCTAGGAGTCACATGGTGCTAGGGCAAGCAGGGATCCTGTCTTAGCCCCAGGCCCCCGCTGTGACATTGATCAGACTTTTAATGGAGACACCAACATCTCTGTTTGACCGGGTGTTCCAGTCGAAAACCAGACACCTGGCAACCCCATTCCTCCACACAGCTCTAGTCATTTTTATTCTTTTGGAAACATAGGGGAGAGTGGTGGATCTGCACTATAAGTGTATCTCCTCATTTCAAAAAAACTAGAAAGGGCCTTAATGCACTTGTAAAATCATGAAGCATAAAAATGATCTTGCATAACTAGTCCTCAGAGAGAATACATTTTAACAAGTGCAGGTCTTGAACTGAAACTGTGTTCACAATGATTCCATGAATTTTCCCTCCCCTGATTGCATTCAGTCATTGCTGGAAGTTTTCTTGCCTCTTCCCCTCACCCCCCACCCCCATCAGTAAGTACACATGAACTCAAGCCAGGAATATTGTTTTCTTATTCTGTATTTTAGCCTGGAAACTCCTGTATAGCCAAGGATGGAGGAACTTGTTTCTATGTATAATACTGGCACAGCTGTCAAAACATTGGATTCTCTTCTCCTATCAGTTTTACACAGGGTGCTGAAACAATTTGTATAGTGAAGGTGCTGAGAGCTGTTGAACCAAACTGTGAATCCTGTAGATAATGGAAACCACTTCAAGCGGCAGCACCCCCAGCACTTCAAGTTCCAGGGCCTATAGTTTTATGCAGATGTGACTTCATTAACTTCAGCGGAGTTATATCTGATTTATACTGATATAAGCAAAGGAGAATCAGGTCATTGGAATTTGAGATTTATCTGTGCTTGTCATTGTAGACAGAAGTGTATTTTTGTGATATTCAGAGTAGCCAGAGCTTCATAAATGAAGAACTTCTCTGCAGTAACATCTGTATTCTGCCATAAAATTGATGGGTCCACTTTAGAAAGAACCACTTTAAAAATGAACTTGTGACACCTTAAGTGGCTTTCCACAGTGTGTAGTTGTGTGTGCCTGATGGTTCTCTTCAATGCACATTTTTACAAACCAGTTGTCAACAAAATGAATAGAAAGTCTTCTAACTCCTAGATCCCTGTATCTCATCTATTTCTCCAAACTCAGCCTTCTTGACAACCCCCTCAGCTGTCAACAAAACATATAAATACAGACACAGCTGAGTTTGGGGTATCTGCATATTTATGTAGCTTGCCACCCGGTGTTTCAGTCCAACAGCTGTTTCCAGCTGATAACTGTCTGCCTCCAACCATGGCTGTGCAGTTTTATTTCCTTGGGGAATATGTGTAATCATAAACATGATATGACTGTCCTGTTTGTCATATCATGTTTATGATTGTATGTATATTATATTATTGCATGTATATTAGTCTGCGTGTCTCCAGAAACCATTTGATGCTCCACATGTACTGTAGGACTGCTGGATTCCATACCTCTTCTAAAATAATTTTAAACATTATTGTCCCAGTGCCAGTATCATTAAAAGGAAGTTGTCATAATGCCATAATGCCAAGTAAGTAGGGAAACAGGGTCAGTCTCTATATGTGATAGAAACTGTTTTCTCAAGATGCCTAAGTATTCAGCAGCATCTAAGCACAAAGGGCCAAATATAGACCCAGCATTAGTGGATGCAACTCCATTGAAGTCGATGTGCTAGACATGGCAATATCCTTGAAAACCTTATTGACTTAAGTTTAAGTATCTTCAGTTTGCATTGCAAAATGCAAACTTTATGTGTTATTGTGGGACTTTTCCGGGGGTAAGTATGGAACTTTTCCAGGGGAAGGATGTGGGCAGTATAAACCTTGAGAAGTGTCACAAGCGTCAAAGGACAATATTGAATGATGGTACAAACAGAGTTAAGTGAGAATCTCTAGGGGAAGCTGTATACAAATGTATCCCTCTGTTTTGATGAAAAACTCAGCCATTTGAAGTTATGCCCTGAGGAAGGGACCTTTGTCTGCTGATCACCTGTTACAAGGCCAAAGGCCCAAGCTATTTAAAGGAAAGAATGAACTATTCATAGTTATTTTTGTTCTGAGCAAAAGCTGTTATGAACTTGTAACCCACAGAAAAACTCATTTGTGGGCTTTGAAGAACGGACACCTACCAGAGTCCGTGTTGGAGTTGGTAGGTGGTGATCTCTGGTAAGCTGGTTGGCATGGGTGGATGTTCTTTTATTGTTTTTATGTGTTTCTTCTGTAATGCTTTCACCCTAAGAATAAATGTGTTTCATTTGAAAAATCTGTGTGGTAATTTATAAGTGTGGGCAATTATGCTGGTCAGCCTCTGAGAAGAAAGCAAAGAACAGACACAGGCCTACTTAGGCAGTCTGGCTTGCTGGGGAACTCACAGTGCAAGAACAAAAGAATGGCCATACTGGGTCAGACCAAAGGTCCATCTAGCCCAATATCCTGTCTTCTGACAGTGGCCAAAGCCAGGAGACCCAGAAGGAATGAACAGAACAGGTAATCATCAAGTGTCACCCATTCCCAACTTCTGGCAAACAGAAGCTAGGAACACCATCCCTACCCATCCTGGCTAATAGCCATTGATGGACCTAGCCTCCATGAATTTATCTAGTTCTTTTTTGAACCCTGTTATAGTCTTGGCCTTCACAACATCCTCTGTCAAGGAGTTCCACAGGTTGACTTTGTGTTGTATGAAAAAATACTTCCTTTTTTCTCTTTTAAACCTGCTGCCTATGAATTTTATTTAGTGACCCCTAGTTCTTGTGTTATGAGAAGGAGTGAATAACACTTCCTTATTTACTTTCTCCACACCAGTCATGATTTTATAGACCTCTAGCATATCCTGCCTTAGTCATCTCTTTTCCAAGCTGAAAAGTCCCAGTCTTATTAATCTCTCCTCATACAGAAGCCGTTCCATACCCCTAATGATTTTTGTTGCCCTTTTCTGAACCTTTTCCAATATCTTTTTTAAGATGGGGTGACCACATCTCTGCGTAGGCAGGAAACTGTGCAGCCTGGAAAAACACTGGTCAGGAGGGAGAGAGACATGAGTCTCTACCCTGCAGATGTGATAGCTGGAGAGCCGAGAGCCCAGAGTGGCTTAATGGGCCATGGAGGGGGAATACAAGTGCAGTTGCCCTGAATCTGTGACAACACCCACACATACCAAAGGCCAAATTCTGACCTCTGTTAAGCTGGTATCCATAGAAGTCAGTGGACTCACCCTGTATTTACACCACCGTGTTCAATGGTAAACTAGCATTTTTCTGCTTTCAGCTGCTTTGGACAGGGTGCAGTTCAAATGCTTTTTATCTGAAAGCTTTTCAAGGACACACCAATACTATTTGATTAGCACACCACCTACCAGGAACCCATCCTCACAAACCTTTACCTACACAAATAGTCCCACATATTCCACAGACACTCTTATCTGAGCAACGACTACTTATGCAGGTGTTAAGGGTTTTCAGGACTAAGCCTAAGAATTATACTAACCCTTCCTCTCCCTGCATACATAGGAATTTTAATTTGCCCCCCTCCCTGGGAGGAGCTCGCTGCTCCCCACTGCCTCACCCCCAGAAGGAGCTTGCTTTTTCCCCACCCCGGCAGGAGCTCACTCTTCCCTCCTTCACCACCTTGGCCCTGGCAGGAACTTGCTCTACCTTTTCCTCCAGCCCTGGCCCTGGGAGGAGCTCACTCTTCACCCCACCCCAGCAGGAACTTGCGCTTCTCTGCCTCCATGGCCCCGAGACTGGAGGAGTTGTGTACCCCCCAATGATAATTGGGAGAAGCCGTGTTCCTGCTTGCCCCACCTTGTGCATGCCCATCTGAGACTGGAGAGTAAAATATGACATCTATGATTACTTGAAATATTGCTTTTTGAAAACGCTCCAGTTTAGAAATATTGCATGGGAATTCCTTTATGCAAGAATCTTCAATACAGCAGGACATGCTGAGTTGTACATCTTATCTGTTTGCTCAGATACCAACATTTCAATTAAAAAAAAAATCTTCATTTTCTAAGCCAATTTCAGGATTTTCTTTTGACTACCAGAACTGACAATGCTATGTATCAGCACAACTGAATTATAAAACTGTCGTCCGGTCTTGTTCACTGACCTCCACCCCATAGACAGTGTTTGACTGTAGAAATTTCAGTGTGAAAATGATCTTCTACTGAACAGATTTTTGCAAACCTACAAAGGAGTTAAAAAAAGAATGAACCTTGTTGTTCCTCTACTACTGATCCATCCATTCGCTTACAGCTGAACTGTCACTTCTGAAAGCATTACCACTTTAGCAGCCAAATAGAGGATGTGGGCCAGAATAATCAAAAGGAGATTGCAACAAATGATATGGTTCTGGTCCACAAGGGGTGGCAGGTTTGTGCTCCCTAAAAACTATGGGTACAACTCTACAGCAATGCCCTCTACACAGTTATACTTTACTGGAAGCAAGAGCCAGAATGCCTACTACTGCATAGATCCTTTGCCACATCCTCATGCAGTGGGTAAATACAAGGCTAGCACTTTTAGCCATCAGGCTGCAGTAGTAGCCATGCAGTGGTTCTGTTGTAGTCCCCCTACCCACTTCACTGCTTAGAATTGGTCAGCACCCAGCCATTCACAGCTCACTTTGTCTGTATCATATCAGGCTGCCATACATAAAAGGTCCACCTCGTCATCCACACAGAACTTTTACACAAAACTTTCAGTAAATAATGATAGCCAGTGATGGCCCTTTGAACATTGCTATCTGCCTCTCTGCCTGCCATATTAATTGTTGGTATCTGCAGCATCCACAGGACTAACTCTGGCTTTCATGAAATTGTGTATATTGACAGCTTATGTGTAAAAGAAACTTATTTTTAGAGCTGGTCAAATTATTTTCAACAAAACTTTTTCTTTGTCAGAAAATAGTATTTTTCAAAAACAATTTTTTCATAATATAATATTATACATTCATCATATGATGATGATGATGATGATGATGATGATGATGATGAAGAAACATCTTCCAGGTCAATAATTACTCAGGAGTCTGTTAAACAGTAGCTACTAAATTTAGACATTTCTAAATCAGCAAGTCTGGATAACTTCCATCCAAGAGTTTTAAAGCAGCTGGTCAAGGAGTTACTTAGACAATTAATGTTGATTTTTCACTAAGGGTATGTCTACACTATCCGCCAGATCAGTGGGCAGCGATCGATCCAGCGGGGATCAATTTATTGCGTCTAGTCTAGACACGATAAATTGACCCCCGAGCACTTTCCCGTCAACTCCTGTAGTCCAGTGCTGCAGGGGAACAGCAGCAGTTGAGTCACCGCAGTGAAGACACCACAGTAAGTCGATCTAAGTACGTCGACTTCAGCTACATTATTCACACAGCTGAAGTTGCATAACTTAGATCGATTCCTCCTCTCCCCTCCCCTCTCAGCATAGATAAGGGCTAAATCTTGGAACACTAGGGAAGTTCCTGAAGTCTGGAAGAAAATTAATGTTGTGCCAATATTTTAAAAGGGTAAATGGGACAACCCAGGTAATTATAGGCCTGGCAGACTGACATCGATCATGGGCAGCATAAAGGAGTTGCTGACAGAGAACTCGACTAATAAAGAATTAAAGGAGGGTAATGTAATTAATGCCAATCAATATGGGTTAATGTCAATCAATATGGAAAATAGATCCTGTCAAACTAACTTGATATCTTTTTTTTAATCAGATTACAAGTTTCATTGGTAAAGGTAATAAAGTTGATTAATATATTTAGACTTCTGTAAATATTTGACTTCGTATGGTGTATTTTAATTAAAAAACTTGAATGATACAAAATTAATGTATAACACATTAAACGGATTAAAAACTGGCTAAATGATCCGTCTGGAAATGGAAATGGAGAATCATCATCAGATGTGTTTCTAGTGGGGTTCAGTTCCTGGCCCTATGCTGTTTAACATTGTTATCAATGACCTGGAAGAAAACATAACATCATTACTGATAAAGGTTGCAGATGACACCAAGACTGGGAAAGTGGCAAATAATGAAGAGAAAAGGTCACTGATACAGAATAATCTGGATCACTGGGTAAGCTCGTTGCAAGCCAATATGTGTTTTAATATAGCCATCTCTACTGAATACCAAGGCTTGTGTGCCTCCACTCCAACAATTATTTTGGATTCAATAGAAAACTTAATTTCTTTTCTTTTCTTTCTCAATGTCTGTATGAGTTTTTCTGCTGAGCTGATTTATGGAAATTCAGGGGCTCTATCTAATATTTCCCATGTTGGTGATTTGGGTCAATTAAAATTCCTGTAGAACATTTGCCATCAATACAATTACAGATCAATTAATTCTGACCTTTTTTCTCAAAATGAAAATGGAAAACTGATCATAAATATTTCATATTGAGGATAAAAAAGACATTAAACAGAAAGAGTTCCATATAAAGATAATTTGTTTGGGAGGTAAAGTCATTTTGGAAAAGATTTATCTATTTACATATTTATAAATACACTTTCTCCCACATCCTCTCTGTTTTCATTAAAATCAAATGCTGCTTTTTTGGTTGCCTCTCTTAGTCCTCCTGGTGCCAGTTGTCTCACAGAGCCAAGCCTGAGGGAATTGTCTGAACTGCCATGTCTCTAACTTGTAGATGAAGAGCATGATTCATCTCTGCTGGGGACTGCTTGTTTGAAGCTCTCTCTGCCAGCGGGGACAGCTGTGCCATTGGGGATTCCCCTGTGCCCTGACCGTACCCCCAAGGCAGCTAGTCCTATTCACTTTTGGGGCTGCATTAGCTTGGTACAAGCCTGCCAGTGCAAATGGAAGTATAGGTGCCTTGGATTACTGCAACCCCATTTACATGCAGACTTTCTGCTAATTATTTGGAAACTTTGGGCCAAGTTCTGGCCCTTGTTCCATGACCTTTCTGTGGCTCTGGCCAACCCCATCTGGCAGATGTCTCCTAGGGACCTGACAACACAGTTAAAAGCAGCCCTCTTAAGATCAAAGCTGGATCTGGCATAAAGCCAGACCCAGGATGAGGAGTCATAACCATATCCCTTACAGTCCCCACCCTCAATAGTGGAGATGGGGCAATCTGAGACCCTAACTTGCAGTGTCACAAAATTTTACATCATTGTAATTTCCAACATTTATTTTTCCTCAACAAATACGTAATAATTTCTAAGTTATAGATTCAGTGCACCTTCGAAAACAAAATGATGACAAGAAAAGCATTATTTCAGCACTAAAATAGATGTATAACCACAGAGAGAGATTTTCCCATGAAAACAGGAGCAGAAAATAAATCTGGAAAAGGACTTGGAAGAAAATTCATGTGAGTCTTTTTTTCCTTTTCAGATTACAATAAATTTCCACAGTATTCAACCCTGTGAAAATGTTTCGAGACAGACTTCACAACTAGAGTAAACCCTAAAGCTTTGAAGAAACCTAGGGGTAGCCTTAATTAGGTTTTACTTTAGATTCAGCTTAAACAGCCAAATCAATCTCTGACCCACAAAAAATTGCCTATTACTTCTGGAGCCTGAACTTAGCAATGTCCATACATCCCTTGCTCCTTGCAGTGAGACCAGCTCCTACATCACACCTTTTTAATAACCTTCATTTTTCAAGAGAGAAATAAAACCCAGACTTCATCTACTTGGTTAAGTAAATGTGTGCTTGGTCCAGCAGAAAAACAAGGGTTGCTCCTAGTTTGCTTCTGTTGCCAATTCAAAGCCTTGGTCTTGAGCTTCAAAGCCATCCGTAGGCATGTCTAGACTGCAGTGCGACTAGATTGCAATCACAGAGTGAAACTGCAGCTTGAGTAGATTTACCTGAGTTAGCTTTAATTTGGCTAGCCAAGTCCCAGAGTAGTGATGCTACAGCAGTGCATCCTTCAACTCAGGCTACTCCACAAGGAGTTACCTAGGCTTCTGGGCAGGCTCGTACAGCCTGTGCTAAAGTACTCACTGCCACAGCTTCACTGCTCAGGTCCCGGGCTAGACAGGTTACAGCTAGCTCAGGAATGTATACTCAAGCTGCAATCGCAAGCCTGGTTTGCAGTCTAGACATGCCATATTGGCAGTGGCTATCAATGATTCAGAAAGACTGCCGAGCCTCTCTGGCACAATGCCCTATTATGAGGGTTTAAGTGAATCATAGGCCTTGCACTGGCCCTCTGCACAGATGTCATTTGACCCCTAGTCCATCTCCTATCTGACATTTTGGGGTGCAATCAAGTCCAGTGAGGGGTTGTGTGAGAAGGTTGGGGGCCTCACAATGCTTTGCTATTGTAGCTCACAACCGGACCACTTACCGATAGCCTACCAGCATGCAAGTCACACCCTGAGTGTCTGTGTATGATGGGTTGGATCATAGTTCCCCCTTGGGAACTGCCAAGTGATATGCCAAGATTGCTTCTGCTCCTGTTTTGCCTGCCGGCTCAGGATCCCAGCACCCTGTCTTGCTGAGCCAGACACCCCCATCTGCTCCAACACAGACCCAGGGTCTGAATTACTTGCCCCAAAGCTGCAGACTTAACTGAAAGCAGCTTACAGAAGTGTCTTTGTCTTTAACACTCAGATGCCCAACTCCCAAGGGGGTCTAAAACCCAAATAAATCCATTTTACTCTGTGTAAAGCTTATACAGGGTAAACTCATAAATTGTTCGCCCTCTATAACACTTATAGAGAGATATGCACAGCTGTTTGCCCCCTGCCCCCAGATAGTAATACATTCTCTGGGTTAATTAATAAGTAAAAAGTGATTTTATTAAATACAGAAAGTAGGATTTACGTGATTCCAGATAGTAACAGACAGAACAAAGTGAATTACCAAGCAAAATAAAATAGAACATGCAAGTCTATGTCTAAGAAACTGAATACAGATAAAAACCTCACCCAGTAAGCTTCTTTTTACAGACTAGTCTCCTAGGTCCAACAATTATTCACACCCCCTGTAGTTACTGTCCTTTGTTCCAGTTTCTTTCAGATATTCTTGGGGGTGAAGAGGTCTCTCTCTTTAGCCAGCTGGAGACAAAATGGAGGGATCTCCTGGGAGTTTAAATAGACTTTCTCTTGTTGATGGAGACCTCCTCACTCCTATGCAAAGTCTAGCTCCAAGATGGAATTTTGGAGTCACGTGGGCAGTCACATGTCCATGCATGACTCACAACTACAGGTAGCAGCCATGGTTCACATGCTACCTTGAATGTCTTCAAGTAGACTTATTATGTGGATTGGAGCATTCCAAGATCCACTGGTCTTTAAGTGCTTCTTGACTGGACACTTAACTTTGCAAATTCCTTTCTAAAGAAGCTAGCCAAATGCCTTACAAGGCTTACTTAGAAATCAAGCAAGTATACAGCCAATATTCATAACTTCAAGTACAAAAATGATATATGTGTACAAATAGGAAGAATAGATTGAGTAGACCATAACCTTTTCAGAGATAAGTTACATGGCACATGTAGCATAAAACATACTCCAGTTATGTCATATTCCCATAAAGCATTATAGGATACATCGCCACACTGTTTATAGCTGTAGTCCTAGTCAAATAGCTCTGACCTTAGTCAGCAACACTCCAGTCACACTTTGGTTTCCAGCAGCGTTGGTTAATATTTGCAGGGTGACCACAGCACACTCCTAATTCCCAGTTTTCCCTGAAACATGTGTTCTGCACTGTCCAGCCCTTTCTTGATGGGTCAGATATTTAAGGTCCATTGCCCACATAAAGGGTCAATATTCAATAGTTTGCTACTCTAACTGGAGTTACCAAACAGTTCTGTTTAGAGACAACATTGGATTAGTTTAGATTAAAAATAAAATAAGTTTATTTAACTACAAAGAGAGATTTTAAGTGAACACAAGTACAAAGTATTAAAGTCAGAAATGGTTACAAAAGAAATAAAGATAAAATGCTTTCTAATGGCTAAAACTTAACAAGCTGGACTTGGTTCAAAGTAAAATCCTTACCCCAGGTTCCCTGCAATGTGACTGATCAAATTCTCAGGTCAGGATCTTCCCTCAAAGTCAAAGGGCTGGTTCCTTTGTCACCTTAAGTGAAAGAGAGCAAGGAAGATAACCTGGGGTATGTTTGCCCCTCATATTTATAGTCCAGTCATCCTTTGAAATGCGGGTTACCTGCAGATAAAGTTGACTCCAGCTGTGAGGATGGAGACATGGAGTCTAGTGGTGAAATAGGTTCCATGTTGTTGTTTGCTAAAATGCAGATCAATCTGTGCCTGCCCCACTTCATTGCCACAGAATGGCCACTTGACAGGTGATTGCCAATCAACTTTGATGACACATGGCTGGAGACATTAGCTTGTCCTTTGTCTTTGAGAAACCAGTTTATCCTCTCCCCAGACTTGTCTGGTAAACACTCTGTAGTCAATTTCAGGTTATGTTCATAACTCTTAATATACATTTCATACATACAGTAAGAATATTGACAATCAGTGTGTTATTAGTTTTTAAATTATACCCTACATGGCATATTTTACAGAAAGGTTATTACAATAATGTTTACAGTGTAAATACAGGGGTACTTTCGGTCACTCTGGTATTGTGTCAAGTCTAGTTTTAAATATCCCATGTGATGGTGCGTTCATCACTTTCCTTGCGAGTCAGGTCCACAGTCTAACAGTCCCCTCCTGGGCAGGATTTTTTCCTTGCTATTCACCCTACACTTTCACATTCTGAATTTCATCCCCTTCCTCTTAGATACATCCTCATGCATGATCATAAAGGATGAGCAGGACTTAAAGCTCTCTCCATTACAGTGAGAGCTGAGGGAAAAGAGCAGCCAGCCAACATCAGCCTGTAGTTGGCAGACATAAGCTATTCTGGATGTCAGCTAGGTTTACTTCATCAGCAAAATAACACTCCACTGAAGAAAAGATTGTCATCTTCTTTTATTAATTTCTTTTTATTGCTTATGCAAGAAAGTCAACTACAAAAGAAAATGTTTAGATATGTTATTCAAGAAACCGCCTTTAATATTCCTACCCACCAAAGAAAAACATAGGGCCTCATTTGGTCTCATATCCATTTTACATCTGTGTGATGCTATTGACTTCAATGCTATTATTTCTAATTTTCACTGTAATAAACAGGATAAGAACCAAGGCCATAAAACACTTTAAAAAATACAAAGGATTGAAAGAACCCAGATAATCAGGTCTTTTCATCCAGTAATTCAGTCGTTGTGGTCCAATTCTTCAGAAAGCAGAGCTAAAGACCTCTGAAGAATATCAGGCTCACCCATATATCTGGTTTTCAATAAAACTATTCCCTCACTCCTTACTCTTCAGATATTTTTTCTACAAAAATTGTTTCTCTTTTTAGCAAACATAATCCTAATTGCACTCTGTCACTGACTCCTTGTGCAGCCTAAATGGGAATATTAATATTTACCTAATTCACAGGGGCATTATGAGTATTGAAATTAGTTAATGTTTCTAATACACTTTAATTACAGAGGGTGAAATTCTGATGTGAGTTAGACTGGTGTCAATCTGAAGTCAGTGAAGTTATTCTGGTCTCATTCAACTCCATGGTAATTAAGAGCAAAAATTGTCTCAAAAAGCAAAGTTTGTTAATTGTTGTTATAATCCAGTGATTTTTTTTTAATTGTACCTTCAACTTTGACATTTTCCAGGATTAACTCAGACTCAGACAATTTAAAAGATGGAACCAGCAATTAACCAATTACTAGAAGTTGTCTAACATGGCAAAAGCAGTGTTTGCGGGCATTTGTTTGGATTCTAGTTGCTGTTTGATTTGAGCATGTTCAGATTTCTTACTATTTGTGGTTTTTTTCCACACAAATGACTGTGCTTCATACAAATCCCCACAGTCACAAGCAAACAAAGGCATTTGTTCATGAACATGAGTACTCATGTGTTCGCTATTTTCTATTTATTATTCATTATTCTATTGCTTGAAAAATTTCAGTGCCTGAAATAGGGAGCAGAAACAACACCATGTGATTTAGGCCTGTCTACACAAGCAAATGGCGCTCATTTAACTATATAATTGTAGAAACTGATGTAGATAAATCACTCCAACACCTTTGTGTGGACAGTCTTAAATTATTACTTGTATTACACCTAGAGATCAGGGCTCCAATGGTGGGCACTGTGCAAGCATATAACAGAGACAGACTCTGTCCCAAAGAGCCTAATGTTGATTTAGATTTCTTACTGACTTCAGAGACTTCGATATAAGGCACTTTTAAACCAACTGAAAAGTGTTCACCCAAGGCGGTTGCACCAGTTTAACCACATCACTTCCTAAACTGTTTTAATTAAATCAGTATAACCTGTATGTAGACAAGGCCATAAGGGCCCAGTGATACCCACCACAGTTCTCAGAAACCTCACAGGCTGAAAGACTTTTGTTGAATCTATTCAGTAAAGACATAAATAACAAATACATTCACAGAAGTGGTATCCATTCTGAACAACTCACAAATAAAAATAAGAGCCACATTTCTCCGATAATTTATTCACACAGGATGAGTCAATCAGCTCTACAAGTGACTAGTGTTTCTGAATGACAAAAAGATCAAAGTTGCTATCTCATTTTTTTTATTGTATTACAGATTTTGAAAAGGTTTTTGCTATCAACTTCAGCACGATTCCTGGTTCCTTTTGGCACAGCCCTGCCAGTGGCTCCCATTAATCTCATGCTCTATATGAATACCTACCATCTTTATTGTTGTATGGGAAGCCATTGCTATTATGTACAGATTTCCCCAGTGGCTCTGCTTGGTTATTGAAACAGCCCTCAAACTAACAAATTCACGTTAAATTGAAAAAAATCTCTGCAACTGACTCAATTTACTTAGTCATGTCATATTTTTGTTAACAATAACAAACCACTTCCTGAGCAAAACAATACGATGTCAGTGAATCCACTATATTTCAAAATTATGTGCTAATCCATTGGTATCCAAAGGGTTGTTTCTGGGAATATTAGTAGGTCAGCACAATGCAAAAGCTACAGCAACTACTTCTCTTGCCTTATTTTTCTTCATAGTTTTCTTCTTTTTAAAAAAAATATAATTTAGGGCTCACCTAGGTTCATTCCTGATAGTTCAAGAAGCCTCCCATTACCCCCTCAGCATGGGAGGTCAGACTAAATAAAAGAACTCCAATAACAAAGTCACTGTATTTCTTCTGTTAAGAAACCAGCCAGCACAGAGAATTGATAATTGGGTCCAAGGTTTGTGCCCTTCTAAATCTGCCTTTTCTAATCTAGTCCAGGGTGGCAGTGAACAAATGTTGTTACCATCTGATGAATGCTTTGCAGTCTAAGTTCAGTTTCAAGAGAACAGGTCTGTATATCACAAAAGCCACTGTGGCAATTGACACCAACTGGCACCTTTGCAGACATGCTTAGCAGAGAGACCAACAAGTGAATGGACCATGAAGACTAAACTACCTTCTCCAGCTACGGGCTGAGGTTCACTGACAGTGCTGTGGCCTGTGCTCCACCTGCTCTGTGGATTTCAGTCTCATGGCTGTGAAACCCAGAACATCTCAAAAGCACTACATTAAAAGAGAGCAAAACAAAAATGCAGCCCCCTAGTACTGCCACCTAAATTCAACTACAGCAGTGAGGTGACTTTGAGGACAACATCCTCATTTACACCTTGGCAATATGGGGCATAATCTTGCTTGACTTCTACTTTTATTAGCCTTAGTGAAAAACCAGTTTCTTCTTGTCAGGAATTTACTGTGCAGAAGAAGGAATAAAATCAGACTGACATAACTACTGTAAAAAACTTGGGAGTTAGCTAGAAGTAGCTATGGCAAGTCTCTTTTTCAGTTCCACCTAGAGATCCTTTTAAAGGTATTTTCAAATAGAAAGTCTTTTGGGGGAAGCTAATGACAAAGAAAAGGAGGGAAGGCTCGACTATGATAAAAAAAGCCCCGGAAAACATCCAAGGAGTTATTAAGAATTGTTTCCAAAAAAAAAACTCCAAAAATCTCATGGGATAAACTTGCTGGGAAAGGATTTACATTTAGTCACATCCATCTTAGTGATGTTTCATTTGCCAGCACAGATAAAAGGTAGTGACTGATATGAACTATTTCAAATCTTTTTGCTTATCCACACCTTTGAAAAATTTGCCAGGTTTTATTTCCTGTCTGTGATTCAGAGAGGCCCATGCTTTCAAACTGTCAGTAATCTCTCCCATGCATTCGGAAAATGAATATCTCCATGCACGTATGAATAGTAGTCAAGTGCAGCATTAGCCCATGCTTTGACCTTTTTGCAATAGATATGTAGAGTGATTACAGATGGTTTACTGGAACTTAGAAACAAATCTCAACGTAGTATCTTTCCCTCTCATCTGTTTATTATACCTCTTCCTTTTGTCTCTTCCTGAGGGAATACACAAGTATCAGTGTGTAACAGGGTGCTGAAGTCCTTGGACAAATGCATGTATCCCAGCATCCTGTTTCCAAACTCTGGCCTGAGTGTGAGTCAGGTGACCAAGAGTCACATGCTGATAGCCCAGAGGT
This sequence comes from Gopherus evgoodei, assembly GCF_007399415.2. Lineage (NCBI taxonomy): Eukaryota > Metazoa > Chordata > Testudines > Testudinidae > Gopherus > Gopherus evgoodei. Next base: position 84,113,743 of record NC_044327.1, read on the forward strand.
GGCACTTCAAGAGGCAGCCTGTTCAGACACAGAGGGGACCCAGGGTCAGGGGAAGGACCTGGGAGAGAGCTCTCTGCCTTAATCAAGTGAGAAGCAGGGAGCCGGAGAGAAAGCCTCAGATGGAAAAGAAACAATTTCAGGAATGAATTGTACAGCCTAGGCTGAAAGGTTTGTATTTGAGTTCACATTGAACTGTTCTATTTTTTTAAACCAGACCCCGAGCAGGGGATGTTACTTGTACTATGTCAGTTGTTCATTTATTGGGGAGACCAAGAATGGGGGGAATTGAGGCAGCAGACACAAGACAAGGCAAGGTAAGCTGACCATCCCTCCTTTGCCTCCTAGATCTGCCCCAAGACTTATTGAGAACTCTAGCACAAGGCTATCGGAGGAAATCAATTTGTGATCTGAGTGAGATCTTGGCACAGGAAGCAAGAAGGAAATCCACATGTGTCTGAGCAACTCTTCTTGGACTCTGAAGATACTTAGTTATTTGTGGGCCCATTTTTTTTACTTGCCCTCATTGACCATTACCTTTGAATTCAAAATGTTACATTCTGATAGATGGTTGATGAGCCCAAGGGTGGCAAGGGTTAAGAAATATAGTCTCTTAGCTGGGAGGGGTCCCTATTTTAGCAACCACATAGTTTCCCTCTCCTCCCTGCCTCCCTGAAAGGCAAGAGAAAGGAGAAAAACTAACCATAATCCATCAGTCAGAGTACATTAAATCTATCACAACCAAGGCCCAAGGTCATTGCTTTCAAAGAGAATTTCATTGCCTTTCAAATACAAGTCAAGGTGCTTTTTCTTTCTAACGATGACAAGACCTGCCCTCAGGCTGCAGGGACATTGCAATTGCACTGGGGAAATATTGCTGGGATTCTGAAATGGTTCTCTAGTCTAATTCAGAAGATATGAAAAGCAAGAAAAGGAGCTCATGTAAAAAAAAAACCCCTAGCTTTCCTTTCCCCCGTCCCCAAACTCTTTATCCCAAACGAGATCTGGAAAGTGGCTTTTAGATTGGCTCACATTGCAGTCACTTTAGAATTCTCCTTTTCCAACAGGATCCTTTAAAGTAAATGGCAATGGCCACCATGTGAGAAATGCCTGGCACAATCTAGTTTTGTGAAGCCTACTAGTCTAGGAAGCTTCCCAAAAATCTGAATTCAATTTCCAAGACACTAAATGTTGTTTGCTTGGTTACAACATACCAGAAGCTTCATAAGCTTTTTGTTTTCCATTAAGAGACCAATTGAGTTAAATTCTGGATAAAAATTAAAACATCCCAGTTACCTATTATTGCTTGTTCGTTGTTCGTATGCTGTTCTACATTTATCCTCTTCAGTGAGCTATTGCTCCATAGGGGCACTACAATTCTAAGAAAGTACAAACTCAAACCACATTGTAAATAGTAGATGGCTTCATTTAATCCAGTGTGTATCCATTGGCATCAGAAAGCGCCCCAGCCTAGAGTAGCAGCAGGAGACCTGCAAAAATGATCTCAGTCATAGTCATTAGATATTGTCTGCTGTATTCTAGTGCTTGGTCATTGTTTTCTTTATTTATATATATTTTTAATTGCAAACTAAATGGCTTCCCCACAGTAAATTGTCACTGTTATATAGACGCTTTAAGAGTCTCCATGTGCTAGTTAAAAGCTGCCACTCATGCATTGGCCTATTAAACTCTCTTAGCAAATTTACTGATCTGTTCCTCCATTATAACCATTTTGAAACACAGGCTGCTGACGCCCTCTGCTGATTCACTGCAATTTTTTCTGTTTCTGCAGAGACAGAGAGAGAGAGAACTAGTTGGTATTATTTTCACTCCTAATAAACATTTGTGCCTTGTCAACAAGCTACTGTAAATAGCCTTCCACCAAAAAGTCTGTTACAAACATACAAAAGAGCATACTGTTAATTACGGTATCTTCTTTTTCATTCTAAACTATAACCTCTTTCTTTTTCTATTTAAATCTTACCATGTCAATATTAATTACATTCAAGACAGAAGGAATTTATAATAAAAATGACAGGCATTAAATCTTGTAATCCCACTGTACTCTACAGAAACTTGTTTTTTTGTTGGATAATTGCCTCGAATACACATCATTTACATTTGATCAAAAATTATTAGAAAATTCACTGAGGCTAATATATGGCAAAAAACTTATATATACTACCCAGCACCTGATCCTGTTTCCATTGCCTTTAATGGGAACAAGAGCAAGTCCAGGCTATGTTCTTTAGGCCAGATTTTCTCTTTGTTTATTCAATCTCTGTTGTCCGTGTCACAGCACAGGTCATCCACTGGAAAAAAAAATCCACCAGAGTAGATTGTTACAGGCAGTTGTAATCTCTCTTTCCCCATAGGATTAGCGGCCCTGGAAACATGAAGGACACTGGGCAGGAAAGGTGCATGACCAGTGGGTATCTAGCTTTATGGGATTACATTGTAGTATGTATTTTAGTAGTCTCCTGGAACCAATGAAGGAGAATTTCTTGTCAGTGCTCTACCTGTATAGTACAGATTTCCTCTTGCTAAGAGATGATAAATTAAGATGAGACCCAGGCAAAGAGAGCTGCTTAAAGATGAGTTTCAGGGGTGGTTCTACCTTAGTAGCATCCCCTCAGAGAATTGAAATCAAAGTAAAACAGATGTACCTTCCCCTAGTTTTGCACACTATTCACCACTGTTAATTTATTGGGCTCATAAGTTTCTGAAGATGGTTTGAGGTGAGGAGGGGGCATCTCTTCTAGTTCCCAGAGGGTAGTGATAAGGTATGTTTGATGGACAAGAGCCATCCAGGGTGAAAACAATTTAACAGTGCAAAAGATGAAAGTGGAGAGTGACCAGAGCAATTCAGTGCTATATCCTTTGAGTACCTGTCATGATAATAGGTCAGACTAAAGAAACAGACCCACCTACTTCTGCCAACTACATTTGAACAGTGAAAGATCATTGAAAAAAATGCTCCTGACAAGGACTGACATAAACAGTGCATGACCCAGCTCACAACTGGAAAACAGGAGAGGGGGGCGGAGCAGGCACCACTTGTGGTTAAGTGCCAATGTAAGAAGGAAGCCTGCAGTTAAGGAGAAATTTTTTTAAAAGCATTGAGATAAGCTAAGGGGCTGGAAGCAGACTTAGCTGCGGCATTTAAGATTATGAAGGACAAAGTAAAAACTCACCAACCCCTCCTTTTTTGCCTTGGCCTATCATGTAAGAAAAGGGGTATGTTAAGAGATGTAAAGAGATGCACAGAGGACTCTATTTACAGTGCACAACAAGTTTTATTACTGGTCCCACAAAACCCAGGCACTATGCTACACATTCTTGCTATCCATCTATTGGCACTTTGTCTATTAACTACTTACCTATATACAGACATAGAGCTCTCTTGTAACATCTCTTCCTATGAAGACAACTGAGTAAATTCAATTCACTCAATAGTCTGAAACTACTCAGCATCTTCAGCTTCCACTTCACATGGTTCCACTTTGAGTCCCTTCCTTCTCTTGCTCTCTGCTCTCAGAAAATTTCTGTGCAGCTAGATTTTCTGCCATCACTTTGCCAACTCCTAAGGGTCACCCCAGAGGTGAACTCCATTCATAGTCATTGACATTTTCTCCTCCATCCTTATACATACGGGATCAGTCTTCCCCCCCTCCTGCTGGCTTTAAAGGTTATTTGCTGTAGGCGATAGATTCTGTGTGCAGTGTACTGGGCTTCTTTTGGTGTATTTCTCCAGTCCAGTAACACTGCCCATGAGTCTTTTTTATCCCAGTATGCCCTTTTTAATAGTTTCATGGTAATCTTGACAGCTGCTTCTGACTTGCAGGGCTGGCTCCAGGCACCAGCATATCAAGCAGGTGCTTGGGGCGGCCACTCCAGAGTGGGGCGGCACTTTCAGCTATTTGGCGGCAATTCGGCGGAGGGTCCCTCACTCCTGCTCAGAGCAAAGGACCTCCAGCTGAATTGCCACAGATCACGATCACGGCTTTTTTTTTTTTTTTTCCTTTGGCTGCTTGGGGCGGCAACACCCCTGGAGCCGGCCCTGCTGACTTGCCATTCATATCTGCAGAATGCACCAAGGCTGTGATATATTTGAATTCTGCTCATGCTGCAAACTGCAAATTCCCAACAGGAAAACTGAGGTTCATTATCAGTAATAACAGTCTCTTCAATTTCATGTCATGCAAACTGAGCTTTGCAGTGTTCAGTAATAAAGGTTGCTGTTGCTGTAGGTAAGGGATCTATTTTCTCAATAATCCAAATAGTAAGCAACCATCAGAAGGTATATTTGATTTCCTACTACACATAGATCCATGTCTACCTTCCTCCATGAATGATCAGGTATTATGACTGGCTCCTTTGTTAAAGACATCTGGCTGGAATTCTGAAGCTTGTAGCAGAAAATCTTATGATTAAACCTAAGTGAATGATGTTGCACTTTGTACTATTGAATTTCATCCCATTTCTGTCATTCTAGTCTTCAAGGTCATTCATATATTCCTGTATAATATTCAGATCCTCCTCTGTATTGACGATGCCTCCCAACTTGCATCACCAGCAAATTTCTTTAGCACACTCCTGCTTTTTTGTGCCAACATCATTCATAAAAATATTGAATAAGATTGGTCCCAAAACCAATCCTTGAGGAACTCCACAAATAACTTCCCTCCAGTCTGATAATTTGCCTTTTAGCACAACCCATTGCCTTCTTGCCATTATACAGCTCTTTATCTACCTTACACATTTCCTAATTTAATTGATAATTGATTAAATGGAAGACAGGTAATTCAAAACAAATATAAAGGAATATTCTTCACACACAATTTGTAGGCAGTCTGTTGAATTCACTGTTGCAGGAGAGCATGGAGATAAATCACTGTAGCCTCCTGACTTGGAATCTGACCCTTGGTATCAGCCCTGGCCTGGAACCTAACTGTGAACTTCCCTGCCACTCTCAGCCTCAGATTTGCCCCTGCTCTGATCCTTGGTTCCTACTACCCTTGTTGGGCTCCAGACAGACTTAATAAATCAATGGGAAATCTTATGTTCCTAAGCAAGCCAAGTGGTAAATATAGGAATGATAGAATTAAAGCCCTGAACACGTGGTAATAGGAGTAAGGAAGAGTAGACTAGTATTGGAGGAAAGAAGGGGAACAGAACACCAGGTCAAGAGGTAAAGAGAGGTAAGCTGAGGAGGAGACAAGATGGGAGACTTAGGCCTGGTCTACACTACGCTGTTAAACCCATTTTAACAGCATTAAATCGATTTAACGCTCCACGCGTCCACACTACACTGCTCTTTATATCGATTTAAATTGCTCTTTAAATCGATTTCTGTACTCCTACAAAATGAGAGGAGTAACGCTAAAATCGATATTACTATATCGGATTAGGGTTAGTGTGGACGCAAATTGACGTTATTGGCCTCATTATTTTACAGTAGCTACCCACAGTGCACTGCTCCAGAAATCAACACTAGCCTCGGACCATGGACGCACACCACTGAATTAATGTGCCTAGTGTGGATGCACACAATCGACTTTATAATATCTGTTTTATAAAATCGGTTTAAGCTAATTCGAATTTATCCTGTAGTGTAGATGTAGCCTTAGGAGATCAAGGTTCAATTTCCTGTTCTACTCTATACTTCCTCTGTGACCTTGGGTAAGTCACATAACCTCTCTGTGCCTAGGTTCCCCATCTGTAAAATAGGGATATTTATACCTCCTTAACTCACAGGGATGTTGTAAGGATAAAATCATCAAATCGGTAATACTCAGACTGAGGCTCACAAGCTGCAAGTGGCTCTTTCATGTGTCTACTGTGGCTCTTTGCAGCACATGGCTATTAAAACACTGGTTAATAATTAAATCATATAGTCTAGGTTATTAACCACTAGGATGCTTTTATTATGTTATTAACCAATTGAAGTTGATAACATAATAATACTTAGTCATTTTACTGCAAGAATTATATATAACTAAATATTGCCCCGTCATACTGTTTCAATATGGATATATAGTACTAAAGTAAAGGAAACAATGAATTCACACGGCTGTGGCTCTTTTGGGTAATGTTGATCACTCATTTGGCTCCTGAACCACTGAAGTCTAAGCATCACTGCATTAAATGTTTACAGTACTGCGGATACTATGGCAATGAGGGCCATATAAGTAAGATATGTAGGTAGAATCATGATTATGAGTGCAAAGAACAAAATAAAATAGACAATAGGAAATGTTCTTTACATTGTAGTCATTCCATCATATGATGTTTTTAAGGAGATATCTTTTTCCTTTATTCCACCCTCAGCTGGGAACTACAGTCACTTTTTCATGTCTAAATGCACCCATGTTCTTCATGTAATACATAATTGTCAACCTATCTCATTAACTGTGTTCATGAAGAGCTATTTTTCAGATTAAGTTTGACAGGCATTTCAGTTAAACACCCTCTCCTTATCACTGAGAAGAATGAGACTTCAAGCAGGTGTTGACACATCTTCTGTCAAACAAGTCTCTCAGGATGAACTGATATTGACTGAGATCCTTTCAGGTGCTTTCCATTAGCATCATCTGTTACTGGGCAACATCAGTTACTTATAAATATTACTTATTAGTATTATTTAGTATTTCCATTGTTAAAGAATAATTGATGGATTGTTGGCCTGTCTGGGATTAGCAATAGCAGCTGTAATACATCCCAGAATACACTAGGATTTTGACTAGGACTCTGAAAGAGAACTAAGAGTTAGGTGCCCAATGCTCATTGGTTTCTTTGGCTGGGAGGAGAGTGCCTAAGGCTCCTTTGAAAATCTCAGTCGTCTGTAGAATTTATTGTTCTAATGGATCGGAAAATGATTGCACAACTTACAAATAAACCACAAAGGGGACCACTGTCAGAGCAAGCTATGAGAAGCATCATTGTATGCTGTGATCTATTGTTTCCATGGGCTGCACCTCCATATTAACAAGGAGGAAGGGCCATAGGAAATGGCTGCCCTCATTTGCTTGTGGACTGAACTTTGCCACCCTGATTCTAGCCCTTAGAAATCAGTTGGGAATTATTTTGTTGCCGCTAAGAAGAAGTTTCTTTTTCAAGCACAACAATTTTGCAAGCATTATGTGTTTCACTGGGGTTAATTAAAATAATACCAAACAAGTGGATTTTTCTTAATAGAACAAACAATTAAATTTGGTGTTTTAATTTATCTTTTTTAAATAAAAAACAATCACTACCATGCTTGCTTTGCTGGAAAACTTAGCTCTTTCAAATTTGCCTGTGCACTTAGTATCTGGAAACAATTGGCTGATGAGTTAAACAAAATAAGAGCCTTTGTTAATCTGTAGCTCTTGTCCACTGCTGTAGCTCATGAATTTATTCACTCAGATTCACCCAGCTGCAGAAGAACCCCCAATGAAGAGAACTGCTGTTGTCTTTCTCCATATGGGATTGGGAGCTGTGGAGAGGACAAACTGGGAATTCTGAACCTGGTATGATCAGCAGAGCTGAGCTCCATGTCATAGAGCCATAGGCACAACTGTGGAGCGACAGGTTGTCTTTTAAATAATATTTAAGGGACCGATCACCCCCTCCCATTGAGTCTTACCCAGATTGCTCCATAAGGCAGGCAGATTTGCACTTATTCTCTTTACAGAATTAGCAGGGAGGTTTCAGTCCACAGAAACCTTGGATCCCCCAAGATCCATGTGAATTTTTGTGGATTTGCTAATGACACAGGACCAACTTTATGGAGCTTCTGTTGATTTTTGGGAAAACTATTTGTTCTAGATTAGTGTACTTATTCCACAGAGGCACCCTGGGGTTGCTTGAGCTGTGCTTGAAAATTGCATTTAATTTGGAATTTGCCTCTGTAACCAAAAATGGAATAGGTGCATGACTATTCTTTTTAAATCCTCAGTTGAACTTGAATGTGAGTCAAAGATCTTATCTAATTTTTTCCTAATTCACAGCAAATTATAAAAGTGGCTTTTTAAATAGGTCAGAAATACTCAGAAAAAAAAGAATGCTTGTTCATGACCAGTCCTACATCATTCAACATATGTGCTATTTGCCTTCATTCAAATCAGAGATGCATGCTCCACTATTGCACTAACTTGGGCCCTGCTTCAGCACAGCACTTGAAGCATGTGCAAAACTTTAACTTCAAAGGTACATAAGCCTGTATTTAAAATTAAACACCTCCATAAAGGCAGTGCTGAAGCAGGGCCTTTGGGCTTGATTCTCTAGCACTTACACACATGTAATTCACACTGAAGTCAATGGGACTTTTGGGTGTGTAACAACTGCACGATCAGACCAAATTACTGTATCTTTTATAATTCAGTGCCAGTTTTGGGGTTTTTTAATAAACATTGTCATTAGACATTACAAGCCTAGCTTTCATGATTATGTACATGCAATTATACATGCTAAGACAGGTAAGTAGTTGCTGTGTGTTTAGTGTGCACACCTCTGGTAATTGCACACTAAACGGCAGTGAGCTGTGTAACATGCTCTTTGCCCACACAATTACCTGATTTGCTTTCACAATTAATTCACACAATTATTAACTGTACAATATTGCATAGGTAATCAAACACACCATGTTTTGAATATCAGGCCCTCAGTTACAAATAAATTAGTATTGAACAGAAAACATCTTGTAGAATGCTGAGAAAATATGCACATAAGGTGAAATTTACCTCAACACATAGGAATAGGTCCTATTTCTTCATGAAAATGTTCAGTAGAACTTCCTAGTGGAAAGTGAGCAGGATGTGCCCCATAAACATTTTTTAAATGAACGTGGTACAGATGTCACTATTTTAGATAGACAGAAGTATTAATACAAGTGAAAGGAGTATTTCTAAAGCTAAGCAATGGTTATTAGCAAATAATCTGTGTTTCAAAATTTCTGGTGTATTAAAAAAAACCCAGCATACTTGTATCTTGAGTGTTGTGGCCAGGGACATCTACTCTATTTAGCAATGCAAATGCAGTGCTCCTAACAAGGGTATTTTTAAATTTTTACATGTTACAGCCTTATACCAAGATTCCAGAATGGAATGCTGAGTCGTCTTAACAACCATGACTTGGACATTTGCTTTGTAGGAAAAATATCAGCAAGAGAGCGAAATATGTAAATAACTCTCCACAGGTTGAGTGTAATTTTACAAACTGGATGTAACAGTGTAAAACATGTTCTTAGTCCAGATTAGTTGAAATTCTTCTTCAAACTAACCCAAAAGAAAAAGTGTAGATGAAATGTTTCCATGAATAAGAAGCCCAGTGGTTGCAAAGTCAGTTACAGTACAAATATAGCTGATATTGAGTTAAACTTTTTTGTGGTAAGTAAAATGTTCTTCACATCGCAAGTAGAAACTGGGTATACAAGTTCCAACAAACAGGAATTTCTTAGTGTTCTCAGCAATCAGAACCAAAAGCCTGAATTTTAGCTGAGTTTGCTCTGCCTTTTATTTTTCAAATGCAAATAAGCTGAGTCCCCATTTGTTTAGGGAGTGAATGTCAATCAGATGGCACCTTAAATTAAAATCTTGTTGTCGTTTCATGAAGAGGTTTGCCCACTGTCGTAGACTGACATTTCTCTGACTGTCCAGTCTGTCTGCCTGAACTGCCCTCCTAGCCAGCTGTATCTTGTTTGTAATACTGTCTGTGCTGTGTACAGCTGGTCAAAATATTTCAAAATTTGAAATATTTCAATAAAGGACAATTTTTGTGTAATTTTTGCCAAAAAAGTCCCTATTTTTCAAGCAGCTCCAGAACAGTACAGTATTTCAGGCCTTAGCCTTCTCTCCTGACAAAGGCAAAACTCACAGTGAGGTCAGTAAGAATCTTATCTGGGTCAGAACTCCAGGATTAGGCCCATGTGTTGTAAAGCACCTTGGGATGGAAAGTACTATTATTACATTATCTGCCTCAAAAACCAGAAAAAAGAAAAAAAAGGCTTGTTGGGTTTGTAGATCTGTCAAGCTTTTCCACAAAACCACATTCCAATAACATAAAGAGCCTAAAATCCTTTTAAAAGCAAGGTATTCAGAGTTCAAGCTGAAAATGTGATCTTAAGTTTCTGTGCTGTGCCTAGATTTTGCTAGCCATTCGTTAACATAGTGCATTCAGAGTTTGAAAACTTGTGTGAAAAATTAACAGTTAGAGCTTCAAGCCCTAACCATTAATTTTTCAACAACCAGAGCCCCTGAGAAATGCCTGAGCTAGCAAAGTATGATAGACTATGTTTTAAGTCAGACACTAATTAAACTTTCAAAAAGTTATCCATAGTTCTAGAGCCATTAAAGTCAACATGAATCACATGACTGAAACCCCACAACTCTTTGAAAGTTCATCCTATGGCTGTAATAGTTTTTTTGTGGATTAACATTGTCTCTTTACCCTATTAACAAAAACATCAAGAAGAAAACTGCCCTTGATTATGTGGATGGGAATTGGCGACAAGGCACAGTATCTGCCTGGTTTCTAATCCACTCAAACAGTGTGGGTTTGAAAGCTTGCTTTGAACTGAGACATGACCAGGCCGGCATTCTGCTTAGCAAAGACAGTGCTGCAGGAAAGGAGCAGAAAGCGCAAAGATAAAATACTGAAATGAAATACTAGGATTGAAAAGCAGATAGAGAGCAGCCAAAAAATCAAATATACAACAGTGGTGGCCTTAGGCACCCACATCAGGGGGCACCATTGCTGCTACTACTAAACTTTTATTTTTAATTAATATCTGTAAATGCAATCGGGAAATAATGGGACACTCATGGGCAGAGTCGAGGGAAGTAGATAAAGGTCCCAGCAGCCAGTCCAGTCTCTATCATAGTACTCTGGTTGTAAAGCAGAGATCACCTATTCCCACCTTTGACTGGGCTGCTCTGATGCCCTCTCTTCCTTTCTCCAAAGATGTGTGTTGGCTTGAGCCACAAGGATAAGGGCACTTCAGATCTGGTTGAACCCAGCTGTACTGCCAGCCCTGAAAATCCCTACACTCCTCAAAGCAGAGATGAGACCAAGAGCAATTATTTGTGGACTTGTCAATTAGACTTTTAAATTCCTGACTTCTCCCACAAATATCCAAATAACAATTGCAATGCGATAAAAATCGCAGGTATAATTATGCACCAACAGTTTGTGGATGCAATAGAGGAGTCTCACAACAAGAAATCTGGTCCTAACCATTAAGTTTAAACAGAGAAATGCTCCATATTTTCAAATAGTATTGGGAGGTTGTAGAAACTCCATTTCAGCCTAAACAATTCCTAGTTCAGGGAAGCCATGATCAAAGAAAGGAAAAAAGGCCCATTTCTATAATGATGGCTTTAGTTTAGATTAAACAGAGGAGAACCAGTAACTGCCATTATCATAATCTCTTTAAGATGTCTAAACCTGTATGTCACTGGCATGAGACTCTACAATATCAGCATAATACAAAGACAGATCTTTTTCTACCTGACTACACTGGTTCAGTCAGAACCCAGAGGTCAAAGTTATATATATCATCATGACAGCTGGATGGGTGAAGGATATCCCAAAGGTTACAAAGCAAATAAAAATAATGTTTGCAGTTTCTCCTACTCTGGAGTTTTGTTGCATAGTAGAGACAAAAAATAAAGGATTCAATACTGTTCACCAAAGGAATTTTATCTATTATAAAACGGAATTATATTCTCCTGTTTATTTACATAGTATGGAGATTTTCAGAAACACTCTGCACGGGCTTAACTGTGCTACCACTGAAATCAATGGGAGCTTTACCATTCACATCAGTGGAAGTGGAGATAGACACACTGAGAGTTTTTGAAAGTCCAACCCATACTGTACAGCATGAAGAAGGAACCGACCAGCAGAAAAAACACTGGGGTTTGTGGATTTTTTTTGGTTGTTTGTGGGGTTTTTTGTTTGGTTGGTTTGGTTGGTTGGTTGGTTGGTTTTTTTGTTTGTTTGTTTTGAGGGGAAAGACAAGAAAATCCCTCCACTGGAGGATGGTAAAAAGAGAAGACTAAAGCAATGCATTTCTAGACTAATCCCCAAAAGACTAATTTGGAAATTTGTTATCCGGATTTCAGCAGTAGTCCATGGCAAATAATTATATAACTGGTCTGAATATTCCAGGGCTGAAATATTTCCTATCAGCACTGGAGATATCAAAAATGTTCAAATATCAATCATATTTGAAATCTAATAATGTCTGGAAGAGATGTAACCAAGAGACTCACCCTAATGACACTGACACCAGGAGAGGGAAGGTACTGAGGTTTAAGAAGGCCAAGAGGAGAGCTGAGAAATATATGGCCCCATAAGAATATGTCTGATACTCCTTAAGTTACTGTCTTGGGTATGATTGGGGTCATGTGAGTGGTGGAAGAGTCTGCCTGCAGATGTCAGTGGCACACAACAAAACTAGATACAACCACATGTCTCACTAAAAAGTCTTTCTTTCTTTGAAATTTTCTTTACCACTGGAAGCCACAGACTCTGACTATAGACACCTCTCACCCATACAAATGTGTATCGCCTAAAGCAGGGGCCCCCAATGCAGTGCCCGCGGGAGCCATGGTGCCCGCTGGGGTGTCTTAGTGCGCCCGTGTACTGGCGGGTGGACAAGCATCCGCCAAAATGCCGCCGACAAGCTGTTTCATCCACAGGTGTCACTGCCGAAATGCTGCCGATTTTCAGTGGTATTTCAGTGGCGACACCTCTGGATGATGCTACTTGTCGATGGCACTTCGGCAGTGATGCCTACTGACATTGCGGCTTGTCGGCAGAATTTCAGCGGATGCTCGTCCACCACCACGATCCTCTATGGCTCATCGTCTGGCACCCGCCAGACAAAAAAGGTTGGGGATCACTGACCTAAAGGATTCTTTATCTTCGTCAGATAATGAATTATTCAAGTTTTTGCCCATTAATTCATTTTGGGCCACCTTTGTCCATGCTTTTTTTAAAGTTCTTCTCTGCATTAAGTGTTTCTGTGTTGGCATCTAGGAACTTCTTGTCCCCAAGAAGACTGAGAGAGAGAACTTTGCTACACAGTCTCTGAATGAGTCCAAAAATCATTTCTAAACCCAGACTTCCTCCATGGGAATGCATTGCACTACCAGACTTAAGAGCTTTTATCAGCCTAATAGCCTAGCAGATAGAATATCAGTCTATGCTATCTCTTTTTTGTTTCTTCCTTACCTATGATAGGGTTTAAATTTTTACTATTATGATCTGACTCTGAAGCTTGCTGTTCTAATAGGTTAAAATGGTTCTTCTCCAACTGCAATAATAACATTTCCTTATCTCTAGTCCCTTTGCCTGAGAGTCTTCCCTAATGTTCCTGTGGTACAAGCCACAAAGTGGATCTCTTATCTAGATCATGATTCCATACTTTGCAGTCATTCATGCATTGAACTTCTATCAATCTCTATGGCAGTTTTGTGAGTGGATGAAGTGTAGAATATTCAACAAAGATAACAGATCCACCGGGGAGGGGGGCGGGATTTTATCCTATATGATTTTCTAATTCCCTTTCCACCTTCTGGTGTTCAACAAATACAGGAAAAGTCTTCCTGGGATTCAGTTACTTATAGCCTAAGTAGGTTTTCTTAATCCCTCTGGCTTCAAAATAATTATGTAGTATGTCAGTTACAGAACACAGATGCATTGTATTAGCAAGAATGTAGGCTGGCTTTAAACCAAGTCAACTATTATCCTTACCTGAACTAGTGCTCTGCCTTTATCCCCTATTATGTTCACAGATTTCAAAGGGAACTCAGGTCCTCTTGACCTCGAGCATATGTACAGTGGAACTTTCAGCACCTGCAGGTATATAGGAGTGCTGTCTATTGTTACCAGGCTTTGTACTGACACAAGTCTGTTATTAATCTAACCCCTAAGTCTACTGTAGAGTGGAATGCAGCAGTTCAGGGGGGATGGGGAGGGGAGGAATGAGTTTGACAGAAGAAAAAGACATGTATTATTTTAAGATCTTGGGTTTTATAATCCGGAGTTGTGAGTTTTAATCCGCCTTGAAGTGGCATACACAGCTATTTAAAGTAAATGCATATTTTCACACGTTATAGCAGTGCCCAGACGCCCTATTCAAGACTGGAGCCTACTGTGCTAAGCACTGTACAAACACAAAGACATGGTCCCTGCCCCCAAGAGCTTACAATCTAAAAAGACAAGGGACACAAAGAATAATGGGGAGGCATGATGGGGTATGTACTCCACAACAGGCTCTGAAAGGGTTAATATGAGCCTGAGAGGCCAGTTTGGCTACCTGGCTGCAACTGGAGGATGGGCCAGGCTTAATAAAAGATGATTCCCAGGTGGAAGAAGAGCTGGGTAGCTAGTTTAAACAGAGGAAGTTCGGAATGGACAGGGGATGTAGGGAGGAACAAGATGTGTGTCTTTCTATGGGACTAGGCAGGTTGTGAGGAGAAAGCCCTGGGGGACAGTTGGCCCAGGAAGCCTGGCAATTGCCAGGAGAGATATGGAGCAGGCTGTAGTGGTGAGCCCTGATAAAAGGGCAGCATCTGGACTTCCAGGGAGAGAGTGCTGGGAGGTGTTCAGTTGAGGGACAAAGCAAGGGAAACAGAGCTGTAGAGAGGGTAAAAGGTCAAGCCCAAGAGGGCAGAAGTTGGGCTTACATTTGTCCTTTGTTAAGAGATTCCATGGGGAGGGCCCTGTCTGAAAAGAAGGTGAACCAAGAGAGGCAGCAGGAGAGAAGACCTAAGAAAGGAAGCAATAAGAAGCTGCATGGAATAGATCTAGGCTGCTAGTTAAAGGTCCCTGGATGGGAACCTTGCGGGCTTAGGCTCCCCAACAGCCTCTGTGTTGTATCAACCAGGCAAGGTACTAACAAACTTCAACAGGACTTTATTTTTAAGTGGAAACCTCTTTACCAAGCTGCTGCTGCACCCTCTGTAATTCTCACTCTGACTCCTCAACTCCTCCCCGCTCCTTCCTGTTTTCTGTCCTTTCAGACTCCCAACAGCCTGTGCTCCCAGTTCTAATAATCACAAGCAACATCTAAACACTACACTTTGATGAGGCGGTGTGAGGACAGAGAAGGGGACAGGGATGATGGTAAGCCCTGAGTAAAGGGTGTGAGGTCCCCTGGGCCCAGTGTTTGGAGCTGGTGAAGACCTTGTTGCAGGGGCATTTGGACTTGTTGAGCTTTGTTACTCCAGAAGGGGTGGTACTAAAACATAACCTGGCCAGAGGTCTGAGTTCTGAGAAGAGACACCATCACAAGGCTGGAGTGACCATTGATAGGAGGCACTAGAGGAGAAAGAGCCACAACCAGCCATGAGGGCCTTGCACAGGAGACATACTATAAAATATAACTAATGCATGCATACATAATTATTACTTCATCTTATTATTAGAAATGCCAACTATCCTGAACTGCCTGTCAGTTGAACCATTACAAATTGTCTGATTTCTTATTGGCTTCATGATGGAGGCGAGACTTTTAGAGATGTCCAAAGAAGCTGAGAGCAGTTACCTTGTGGCTTAGTACAGGAACATGTTGCATTCCATGCATAAAGAGCAGTGTGGCAGAAGGCATAGAAGTTTGTGTAAGAAGCAACTCTTTCCTGACATGAGCGCACAGATACGTGGTGTGTCTCAGTGTTCTGAGGGCTAGATGAGGACTCCCAATATTTTCCTTAGTGCAGAGCACTTAAAACTCTCTAAGAATATCTCCTGGATCACCTCCCTGTCCATTCATGGTCGTGTAATAATCCTCTGGCAACTGCAGGTGTTGTGTACATGGTATTACCTGGTAAGGGGAGAGAATTGGTATATTTTAGCTTCTTTTAAATTGATAACTGGTTTATCCTTTTCTGAACAAAGTTGACTGAACACTGACTACTTTTGCTCTTCATTTTATGTCCCTCTCCCCCACATTCTGGTCCTCTTTCTCTCCTCTGTAAGTGCTTATTTGCTCTCTGATCAGCTTCTTCTCCCACCATTTCCCTGAACAGATGGTGGCCAGCTCCTTTAGGAAACTAAATAACTTTATCTCAGTATGTTTGGTTTTCAATTTATCTTCCTTCATAAATATAAGGAAGCACAAGATAATACTGGTTCCTCTTCCTTGTTACCATTTGCTTTTGCTGCTCTCAGTTGTCTTTTTTGCAGAAAAGATGCTGGACACCTATCTAAAAGAGGAAAGACAGAACCATATCACTAGCCAGCTCTCTGTGGGCCTCCAACAAGTGACTTGAGGACAAGTAGTGGCCCACAGACTATAATCTAGGAATCACTGATTTAGATAACTGTTTGGCATGTGAAAATCTCACCTCATAGCCCCATAAAGGAAACATCATGGGAGAATAGTGAGGAAGAGGAAAGAAAGCAATTTGACTGCTCTAAATGCGGTTCCCACTCACTTCCTGTTGCAGCAATTGGAAGTATAATCTGTGAACAACAATCAGCATTCATGTCACACTCCCTGTCAGTACTCAGCCCAGGACGAGGAAGCTAATGATCCAACCAGCAGACCAAATTCTGTGATTAATCCTGGTCATGTACCACCTGAAGCATGTCACGCATATGCTAAGAAGCAGCAGCCCTGTTATGTTTGACTTGAATAACTGAATAATGGATTCCTCAGGCACTGTAGGGGCAGAGAATCCCACATACAAAAGCAGGAGCAAGGGACAATCAAGTAATCACACATATGTTGGAATTCCCTCAGCGACCTTTTTCTGCTCGTCTTCCCAAGGATTCAATTCGACTCCAGCCTTCCTCACTTAGGGATCATTATAGCAGTGCTATGCTAAGTTGATCAGATTCAAATGCAGGGGGGATGAGTGCAGGATACATCACAACTCCAAAATTACATAGAAAACTTCTCCCTTTATACATATACGCATCTCATTGCATTTACTATATATTGCGTCACACATTTTTGGATTGGCTTGGTTACTTTGCAGGAATCAATCTCTGTGCAGCCTGCACTATCCATGCACCTTCCATGGTTCGACTTCCTCTTTACCTCACCTTTACATTCCTAACTTATTTTGTCCCTTGTTTTCTAATCCATAGTAAATATTTCCCTGGGTGTTCTCCCACTTACCTTAGTCTGTCTTCTTAGTCTACTGACCTATTTATTTAGCTTATTTAGCACAAACATCCTGTTCTCAATCTGATGATTACATCCCTAATTCTTCCAGAAAATGAGGCCTCCCTCCATTTGTTACCAACTCATGTCAGTCCAGGCCTCAGCAACAATATAATCAAACAATATAGGGTGGATTTTTTTAACAAATTATTCAATTTACTGAGGTTGTGTGGCTAAGGTTTCTAACTAAGAAACCCCTATATCACTATGCTGTTGTAATGAAGTTTGGTCAGACTATTTTTCACTAACTGTGTGGGATATTAAAGAAACAGGATTGAACATATGCTTCCTAGCAACCAACATGATATGAAAGTAAGCTTGCAGTCTTCATTATCTCGTTCTGCTAAATACTTTTAATATGTAAGCAGGTAGATATTAATCTGCATTATATGCATGTTTCTATTTAAAGATGACCTGATATGATGCTCTCAGTTAGCCTTTGAGAGCTTTATCATTCAATCACTTTGGTTAAACTGGTGCAAACCTTTGTGGGGACTCTTCTTTCAGAGTGGCTTATTTAGGTTGAAATTAAAACCTGGTTTTAGGCTTTGTCTGCACATAAAAATTATATTACTTTAACTGTACTGATATTGTTAAAACATCCCAGTTCCCCCTGGCCTGCACACAATTATCAATGCTGTTATGCTGGAAGGTGCTAATGGCTGCCATCAAGCCGGTCTTTAACTATTAAGCAATCACAGACCTGGCTAAAAACAATGGGTGTGCTAGGCACCCTTCATTCAGGCTAAATGGAAGGTGCAATTAAGTTCTTTTACATAATGATAACTGGAAGCGACAGAAACCACTACCCAGCCACATAACAAGGTCTGAGCAAGAACTAACCTGGGGGAGAACAAGAAGGGTTTCCCTGGGATTGGTCAAAAACACAGGGGCAAAGTTTGGCAGAGTGTGTGAGCGAGAGGCAGACAGCAAGAGAAGCAGTTGGCATGGCCATGACAGGAGCCTTATTACTCCCCGAGGGAAAGGAGTAGTCCAGTGATTAGGGCACTGGTTTAGGACATAGTTGACCTGGATTCAGTTCCCTGCTCTGCCATGACTTCCTGGGTGACCTTCTGCAAGTCACTCAGCTTCTGTGTTTCAGTTCTCCATAAGGAAAATGGGGATAATAGTCCTCCTCCTCACAGGAGTGTTGTGAGTATAGACACATTAGATTGTGAAGCGCTTTGAGATCTACTGATGAAAAGTTCTATATAACATATTACGCATTATTATTAACTATACTAATATAAGGCACCTTTGATACTGATAGAACCATAACCACATCAGGAGCTGTATGGATGTAACTATTTGTTTAAAAAAAAATCAGCACCCTAATTGAAATAGGTACACTAGTATAAAAACTGTGTAGCCAAGGCCTACTCCAGAGAAGTCTGGTTTGCATTTAATCTTTATTTCTATAACCAAAAATATCCTTTTCAGGAATATCTGCTTTTTAGAACTCATACCCATGCAAGTAAACACAACCATAACATGGAGCTAAAAACTTTACACCTTTCAATGTATTTGCAGCTTTTGCTTTGTACATCACAGGGCAGGAGAGGGCATAAAATCAACTCTCTAGTGGCTTTATTTGTGCTACAAGATGTAAATAGAGAAATCCAGGCAAGCTGGACTCTCAGTGGTTCTATTTAAATCTTGTTTCCCCAAGATTATGTGATGGACTATAATTAACAGTGTTTGGCATGACACTGAGATTGAGAAAAGGGGATATTGAAACTGGAACTGAAATGTAATGATATTACATATCATATGAATGAGGTGTTTCTTCTTTCCTGTACTACCTTGCTCCTTAATTGTGCAAAGCTTACAAGGACTGTGTCAGGAGTTCAGACTTTCTGTAGATCAATCTTTTAAATGTTTTTTCTTATTTACGCATTTTTAGCATATTCTCATATCCCTTAAAACTTTTGACAAACAGGCATGATGGATATCCACTGCAAATGCTAGAATGACAGACCTCTTTGTTACTGAGCTGAGATGTGGCTCTGGCAAACTTTCTAGCCAATAAAGCCAACTTGAGGTTTATGGGCTCATTACCTCTTTTCCCTTCAATGCCTCAAGAGCAAACATCAGCACAAGTGAGATCCAAGAAGGAACATGCCTTCTGTCATCTGAAATGTGCTGCTGACTTACTAGTTCAACAGTTGACATCAGAACCTCAAAAGGAGACGGCCATGATTTCAGTCAGCAGAATTCTGCTAGTTAGCACCAAATCTCCTTCTTGCACACTTGGATGAAAAATGTCAAAGCTTTCACTGAATAGAGGGCTCCTCTTAACATAAGGATGGTTCATATAGCTGACGGGGAATGTTTAGTGTAAATATATGCTGAAAATACACATTATACAATCTTTTGACTAAAAGAAATTATCTGTAAGAGGTACAGAGACAAAGTGGGTGGGATAATCTCTTTTATTGGACCAATTTATGTTGGTGAGAGAGAAAATTTCAGAAGAGTTCCGTAAGCTCACAAGTTTGTCCCTTCCACCAACAGAAGTTGGGCCAATAAAAGATATTATCTCACCCACCTTGTCTCTCTAATGTCCTGGGACCAACATGGCTATAACAACATTGCCTGTAATGGGAATAGCCAGGTTGTTGGGAACCCTCTATTTCAGAGATGTGTAGGAGGGACTAAAGGGGAATTATTAAAAGGAATTTCCCCTTGGAGTTCTGACTTGTTCTGCACTAGAAGAATGATTTAGCGATTACAAATGGATCCCTGCCATTTCTTGATACTGCTAAATCACCACCCTAGAGAAAGGATCATAAAATACTTCAGAAGAGGGTTTTGTTCAGGGTTTTTCTCGCTTTGGAAGAAGCCGGATTGCACCAAATGTCAAGCATTGTTGTTATTTTTGTTTTGTTTTTTGGGGATCATGAGAGGTTGTTTTTGGTTTTTAAATAAAATATCCCACAAGAAGATACCCCCGGACTCCACTCCAAAGACTTCCTAGACACACCCTCCACCTCAAATTACACAAGCAGAATACTGCTCCTTTATCCATATACTTTCCAACATATCTTTCAGGAACAAAGAATAAGTACACCCAGGAAACACACTTAACAGCAGTTAAGCTTCCTTAGGCTATGGTTCTATGAAGTTGCTTGTTTAAATAAGAAAACAAATAAATAATTTTCCAGTCTCTCTTCTCTCCTTCCTGAAAGCGAATACATCCCTGGTATATGGCATTGGCTCCCAGGCTGAAGGAGAATTTTTGTGGGCCATTTTGTGCCATGTTAAACTATTGGCAGCACATTCCTCCTCTGTTTCTGCTCTTTAAGATCCTGACCCAAAGCCCAATGAAGTCAATGGCAAGACTTTTAATATTTCCATTTTCTTCTAGTATTGTGACGATTGCAGTGATATAATTGAGGACTGGTCTATACTACGCGTTTAAACCGATTGTAGCAGTGTTAAACCGATTTAACGCTGCACCCATCCACACAATGAGGCCCTTTATATCGATATAAAGGCTCTTTAAACCGGTTTCTGTACTTCTCCCCGACGAGAGGAGTAGCGCTGAAATCGGTATTACCATATCGAATTAGGGTTAGTGTGACCGCAAATCGATGGTATTGGCCTCCGGGCGGTATCCCACAGTGCACCATTGTGACTGCTCTGGACAGCAATCCGAACTCGGATGCACTGGCCAGGTAAACAGGAAAAGCCCCGCGAACTTTTGAATTTCATTTCCTGTTTTCCCAGCGTGGAGCTCTGATCAGCACAAGTGGCAATGCAGTCCCAAATCCAAAAAGAGCTCCAGCATGGGCCGTACGGGAGATACTGGATCTGATCGCTGTATGGGGAGACAAATCTGTTCTATCAGAGCTCCGTTACAGAAGACGAAAAGAGAAAGCATTTGAAAAAATCTCCAGGCTGTGATAGACAGAGGCCACAGCACAGTGCTGTGTGACAAGCGTAACGAAAAGCCAAAGAATCAAATGGATGCTCATGGAGGGAGGGAGGGGGCATGGGGGACTCCAGCTATCCCACAGTTCCCGCAGTCTCCGAAAAGCATTTGCATTCTTGGCTGAGCTCCCAATGCCTGTAGGGTCAAACACATTGTCCGGGGTATTTCAGGGTATATGTCGTCAATTTATCCCCCTTCCTCCCCGTGAAAGAAAAGGGAAAAAAATCGTTTCTTGACTTTTTTATATGTCACCCTATGTCTACTGCATGCTGCTGGTAGACGCGGTGCTGCAGCAATGAACAGCAGCAACCTCTCCCCTCCCCTCCCCGGTGGCAGACGGTACAATATGACTGCTATCCATCGTCATTATCAGCCCGTGAATGCTCCTGGCTGGCCTCAGGTGATGTCGGCCGGGGGTGCCTGGGTAAAAATAGGAATGATTCCCAGTCATTCCCATTAGATGGTACAGAATGGCTGGTAACCGTCCTCATCATAGCAACTGGGAGCTGAGTTCCATCAGCTCCCCCCCCCCATGTCTAAAGAAAAGATTCTGTACTGCCTGGACTATCTTAGCAGTGGGATGCTGGGCTCCTCTCCCCCCCACCACCGTT
This sequence comes from Gopherus evgoodei, assembly GCF_007399415.2. NCBI lineage: Eukaryota > Metazoa > Chordata > Testudines > Testudinidae > Gopherus > Gopherus evgoodei. The sequence goes on from NC_044327.1 coordinate 84,135,443, forward strand.
TAATGTCCTGCCTGGACTATCATAGCAGCTGGAGGCTGCCTCCCCCTCATTTTATCTCACTAAAAAGTCAGTGTTTCTTATTCCTGCATTCTTTATTACTTCATCACACAAACGGGGGACACTGCCACGGTAGCCCAGAAAGGTTGGGGGAGAAGGGAATCAATGGGTGGGGTTGTTGCTGGGGCACCCCCCTGATTGGCATGCAGCTCATCATTTCTGCGGGATCTGATACGGAGTGGCAGTGCTTTCTGGTTCTCTGATATACTGGTTCTCTAGTACACTTGCCCCATATTCTAGGCAGGATTGACTCTATCTTTAGATAAACCATAAAGGAGGGATTGACTCAGGGAGTCATTCCCATTTTTGTCTTTGCGCCCCCCGCCGACCTCAGCTAAGGCCAGCCAGGAGCACTCATGACAGCAGCAGACGGTACAGAACAACTCATAACCATCATCTCATGGCCAATTTACAATGGCACAGCAGATGGTATAGAACGACTGGTAATTGTCTCTGCTACCTTGCAATGGTAAATGAATGCTGCTGTGTAGCACTGCAGTACCGCCTCTGTCAGCGGCATCAGGTACACATATGGTGACAGTGACAAAAGGCAAAACGGGCTCCATGGTTGCCATGCTATGGCGTCTGCCAGGGCAATCCAGGGAAAAAGGGCGCAAAATGATTGTCTGTCGTTGCTTTCACGGAGGAAGGAATGAGTGACGACACTTACCCAGAATCACCCGCGACACTGTTTTTGCACCATAATGCATTGGGATGTCAACCCAGAATTCCAATGGGCGGGGGAGCCTGCGAGAACTATGGGATAGCTACGGGATAGCTACCCACAGTGCAATGCTCCGGAAATCGACACTAGCCTCGGTACATGGACGTACACCGCCGAATTAATGTGCTTAGTGTGGCCGCGTGCACTCGACTTTATACAATCTGTTTTACAAAACCAGTTTATGTAAAATCGGAATAATCCCGTAGGGTAGACATACCCTAAGAGAGACCTGATATTTCTATTATAAACTTGAATTCATATAATTCTCTTAATAATTGTGCTCTGACCTGATCTTGGCATTCAGATTTGCAGCTAAGAAAAGTAAGTGTGTGTGTGTGTGTGTGTGTGTGTGTGTGTGTGTGTGTGTGTGTGTGTGTGTGTGTGTGTGTGTGTGTGTGTGTGTGTGTAAAAACAATGGCCTAGTTTTCAATATATAATGATCAAAGAATTAATTAATTAACTCATAAACTGTGTTTTTTGTAGGTTCTCTTTGAACCTAATTAAGTTTAAAGACTTACCTGATATTTTGTAGGCACCAAGTGAACTGTCCATTATTGCCCATTGATGTGGGTGGAATTTACATTGCAAATTACTAAATATGTTAATCTTTTTAAAGCCACTTCTGTGCATGCTTTTTCATAGGGATGTTTAGGATCACGCAGTCAATGCTGAGCTGTTTAACACACTTCCACTGAGATACTGGAGCCATTATGATGTCAGTGAATATTGTTTCATTGCAGACGTTTTGAACTTGGTGCCTCATCAGTGTAGTAATTTTTCCTATTCTAGTAGCTTCTTTCTGGACTTGCTTTTCCTAGTTCCTATGCCTCCACATATGGGTAGAAAACTTGGGGATGTCTAGTTTCACCAGTAATGGTAACACTCTATTTTATCCCCTTGTGTTTACATAGCACAAGCATTAAGATTCTTGTTGCCCCTTTGAAGCAGTTAAGCAAGGCTTTTTTAAAAAGCCATTTGTTTTGTGCTGCCTGAATGATGAGACTTCCTCAGTAGCCCAATTCTGTCACACAGGACATGGGTGCCTGGTGCTATGTGTATTAAGCATGATGTCATCAGAGTGCTTACCACTTCTGAGAGTGAAATGAGGTGCACCTTATGTTATATAAGAACTTGGGAATTCATTCTATAGAGATAAAATAATCATCCTTAATAAACAAAATTATCATGATGGATTTTTCTTGATACTCCCAAAACCACATGCTAAATCGAAGACTGGGGGTGATGAACAAGTGGCAAAGGGTGGGGACCAGCTATCCTTCCAATATTGCTAAATGGGGAAGGGGTGTCAGCTAGACCATGGTTAGACAGGAATGGTGTTCTACTATGGAAAAGATTGAGAACCATTGTTGTAGATGACTGGAACTCTTATATCATCATAACCATTTTTCCATGTACTGTAGCAATAATTTAAGTCTCTTCAAATATTCTAGAAGAGAGGAAAGTCAAATTCTAATGCAAGGGGCATAACTGGACACTGCAAGACGGAGGTTCCTAGGGTTGTGTCTGGGACTGGAGATACTAGCTAGTGTCGTTCGCTTGCACAATCCAAGGAGCAGTTTACATGCCAGAGACTGTGCATGAACAGCCCAGGAGTGGGGGTTCTCACAGCAGAGCAGGGTAAGGCTGGCTTCCAGAGTCAAGGATTGGAGTGATCTAGCAGATCACTGGTCCATATAACACCAGAGGGGAATGTCACAGTGGGGAAAGATTGTTTTTGGGTTGCTCTAATCTGGACTAAATGTAATAGTAATGCTGGTCAAATAACAAAACAAATTATTTGCACATTTGATTTTGAATTTGATAATGTATTTGGTGAATATTAGTTGAACATAAATAGACCAGATGCAGTAATGAAAACACTTGTTCATAGATAAATACTGGGCATCTGGCACAGAAATTCTGCTGAGAGAGGTGACCTCAGTCTTCTTTCCACTTCTTTATAGAAGTGGCTATAATGTAGAAGACTGAAAGTATTACTGCAACAGTAGTTCTCAAGTGATCTATGAGGGGAGAAGAGGGGAGGGGAGGGGAGGGGAGGAATCTTAATAGATTGATGCTGCTGGCCAGGAAGGGGGAAAGGCATGCTGCAAATCAGGGCAACCTTGCTCCTTTCTCTGGTTTATTTCTCCTAGCACAAATCCTTAGAGAAGACCTGTTTTCCCTTTGGTAAATTCCTGTAAGGTGCAACAGAGAAGGGTGCAGCTGGGAGATGTAATTTGCATCACCCTGTGGCAGCAGGAGTGAAGTTGCTCCACAGTTTTAAGAAAAATGATGCTAATGAGTACTACTCTACCAATCCTTCTCCTGTTAACATCAATTGCATATTTCCCACTGACTTCAATGAGAGCAAAATCAGGCCTGAAATCTATGGACATATTAATAAATTACAATGTAGTTCAAGATGTGGTTACTGCATACCAACAGTTCCAATAGCAAGGGGACAGAGTTATTTTCTGATTGTTGTCAGATGGAAAATGAGACAATGCCACAAGGGGCATTGCTATCCTTTCTCTAAAAATAGCTTGATTTACACTTTTTAGTCTGCTCATCTGCTTTCCATAATGGTGGAAAACAACCATATGCATTTTCCACCTGTCTTGCAGCATTGTGCAATTTTATATAATGTAATCCAGCTTGAATAAGAGTTTTAAACTGCTTAACAGCTTTGGAGCTCAAAGGTTGGTGTCATAACTTGTAAGTCATATAGTTTACAGATGATCCCTTTTACATTATAAGAACAGCTATAGTGGATTATACTAATGGTTCATCTAGCCCAGTATCCTGTCTTTCAACAGTGGCCAATGGGGAATGAACAGAACAGGGCAATTATTGAGTGATCCATCCCCTGTCATTCAGTCATAGCATCTGGCAGTCAGAGGCTTATGGACACCCAGAGCATATCCCTGACCATCTTGACTAATAGTCATTGATGGACCTATCCTCCATGCAGTTAGCTAATTTATTTTTGAACCCAGTTATACTCTGGCAAAGAGTTCCACAGTCTGACTGTGTGTTGTGTGAAGACAACTTCCTTTTGTTTGTTCTTAAATCTGCTGCCTATTAATTTCATTGGGTGACCCCTGACTCTTGTGTTATGAGAAGGGGTAAATAATACTTCCCTATTCATGTTCTCCACATCATTCATGATTTTATAGACTTCTATCATATCCCCCCCTTAGTCATCTCTCTTCAGAGCTGAACAGTCCAATCTTTTTAATCTCTCCTGATATGGAAACTGTTTCATGCCCCTAATAATTTTTGCTGCCCTTCTCTGTACCTCTTCTAATTTAACATGTTTGAGATGGGGCAACCAGAACTGCATGCAGTACTCAAGGTGTGGGTGTATATATGGATTTATACAGTGGCATTATGATATTTACTGTCTTAATATCTAATATATTTTTGATTGCCATTGCACATTCATGAAGGATAGGTCAATCAATGGCTATTAGCCAGGATGGGCAGGAATGGTGTCCCTAGCCTCTGTTTGCCAGGAGCTGGAAATAGACAACAGGGCATGGGTGACTTGCTGATCACCTACTCTGTTAATTCTTTCTGAAGCACCTGGCATTGGCTATTGTCGGAAGACAGGATACTGCACAAGGTGGACCATTGGTCTGACCCAGTATGGCTGTTCTTATGTTCTTATTGACCAGATGTTTTCAGAGAATTAACCACAATGACTCCAAGATCTTCCTTGAGTGCTAACAGCTAATTTAGACCCCATCATTTTGCATGTATAGTTGAGATTATGTTTTCCAATGTGCATTACTTTGCATTTAGCAACACTGAATTTCATTTGCCATTTTGTTGCCCAGTCACCCAGTTTTGTGAGATCCCTTTGTAACTCTTCACAGTCTGCTTTGGGTTTAACTATCTTGAGTAATTTTTATCATCCTCAAACTTTGCCACCTCACCCCTCTTTCCATACCATTTATGAACATTTTGAACAGCACTGGTCCCAGTTCAGATCCCTGGGAGACTCTGCTATTTACCTCTCTCCACTGTAAAAACTGACCATTTATTCCTACCCATTGTTTCATGTCTTTTAACCAGTTACTGATCCATGACTGCTTACTTTGATTAAGAGTCTTTGGTGAGGGACCTTGTCAAAGGCTTTCTGAAAGTCCAAGTACGCTACATCCACTAAATCCATGTTTGATCCCCTCAAAGAATTCTAATAAATTACTGAGACATAATTTCTCTTTACAGAAGCCATGGAGACTCTTCCCAACAAACTGTGTTCATCTGTGTGTCTGATAATTCTGTTCTTTACTAAAGTTTCAGCCAATTTGCCTAGTACTGTATTTAGGCTTACAGGCCTGCAATTGCTAGGGTTGCCTATGTAGTTTTTTTTGAAAATTGGTGATACAGTAGCTATTCTCCAGTCATCTGGTATAGACGTTGATTTAAATCATAGGTTACATACCACAGTTAGTAGATCTTCAATTTCAGTTCCTTCAGAACTCTTGGATGAATACCGTCTGATCCTGGTGACTTATTACTGTGAAATTTGCCAGTTTGTTCCAAAACCTCCTCTACTGATACCTTAATCTGGGACAGTTCCTCAGCGTTGTCACCTAAAGAGAATAGCTGGGGTATGGGAAACACCCTCCCATCCTCTGCAGTGAAAACTGATGCACAGAATTCATTTAGCTTCTCCACAACGGCCGTGTCTTCCTTGAGTGCTCCTTCACCATCCTCAATCATCCAGTGGCCCCATTAATTGTTTGGCAGGCTTCCTGCTTCAGATGTACTAAAAATAAAAAATAAATAAAATAAAATACTTCCTAGTTGCTCTTCATATTCTTTTTAGACCTGCCGAATTATACTTTTGCACTTGCCAGAGTTTATGCTCTTTTTTCTCTTCCTCAGTAAAACTGCTCATACCTGAAACCCTTAAGGGCCCATTTTCAAAGCAGTTTGTAGGAACCATGCAGACAAATCACGAACAGTGAGTATCTTCTATATTCCTCTTTTGGGACACCTTCCTGATAGGAGTTAAGCATGTTCCACTCCTCCTGTTCAAGCTGAGAACCTTACAGAATTGGGCCCCCAAATGGCTTTGATCATTTAGGTGATATGTCTATTTGAACCAGTGCACAGGGATTAATGCCAATGGGAAGGAGTAGACTTGAAGATCCTGCAAGCTTAGTTCAGCAGTCTGTAATAAAGGCCTGAACAGTGTGGATAGACAAAACCAATGGCTATTTTGAAATACAGATAACATAAGAGTCAGTGTTCCCTTCCTGCATGAAAAGGTGCAGGAGGTTGAATACCTTGCCATAGTCCCACTGGCCTGAAGAGGCTGGGATTTGCGCATGGCCTCAATAATTAGCAGAGTTCAAGGGTTGCAAAACATGAAATCCCACAGAGCTCCAGCTAGACATCAGGTGGTGCTTTTTTCCTCCATGCTTTTCTGCCCTCCTGCCACCAGTACTTGCAACATGGTAAGGCCATAGGCAATCCATAGGGGGGGCATGTGGGGTCAAATGCCACACAAACACACTCAATTGCTGCTTAGCCTGCTGGAGTGGGGAGGGAAAGGGGCTCTGTCCTTCTCCTGCTGCGCCTGCCCCCCGGCACAGATGGTCCCATGGCAGCCTAGCCCTGGTGAGGAATAGAAGGGTCAGGACCAGCCACTTCTCACACTGGCTGCTCAGGGTCACTGCTCTGTGCAGTACAACAGCTGCCTGAGAGAACCTAGCTGGCAGTGGCCTGCCCTCTCCACTGCCTGCCTGGGCCCGGCTTCCAGGGACAGTGGCAGAGTGAGCCGGAGTCCCCTCTTCCCCCTCATATGTTTCTGGCTCTGCAGGGAAAGCGCGGTGGCTGCTGGCTGGGGGCAGAGCGGGGGTGGAGTCTCTGGGAAGAGGAGACATAGGGCAGCCACATGTCCTCCCTTTTAGACTGTGCCCCCCAGTATGGAGAGGCACAAATCATCTCAGCTGTGCTTTGCGATGCCTTCAGGGAGGGGGTCCCAGAGCACAGAGTGGGAGGTTGTACTTCCCCAGGCCATATTAATGAATCTCCCTTTTGAACAAAGCACTTAGAGCCTACTTGAGGCTCATGAGTGGCTGTTTCCTGACTCTGAACCTGGCTGCATCTCCTCTTAAAGCTTCTCTGAACAGCTGCTCTCATCAAGAAAGACAGTGTTTGGTGACACTGTGGTAAAGTCCACTCAATAAACCAGGCATGAGAAGCAGTTCAAAACATCTAGGGAGTTGCACATAGAAATAGATGATTTAGCTCCTTCAGGGCAAGATTGTCTTTTTTACAATCTGGCCTGAGTAAAAGGTGATGGGATATTTTACTGGCCCAGGAACAGACCAAGAGAGTTACTTGGTTCCTGTTTTTCTGCAGGGATCAAGTAATTTGCATCAGCCCTGTGCCTGGCACAGATTACTTCCCCTTCCACACCAATAAAGCTGCACTGGCTGGCACACTGGGGGAAAGGGTGACAATGCTCTGCCCACTCCAGATCCCTGCTCAACTACTCCTAACCCATTCCCACAGGGTTAAAAGCAGTGGCTCTACACAACAGGGCTACTTGTTTCCAAATCATTAGAATGCATGGTGGAGGAGACCTCATAAAACCTCTGCAGCTGTGAAAAGAACCTGGGTAACCAGAGCGAGATCCACAGTGCCAGATTAAATAGTGACTCGAACCTGCACAATTAAACTAGCATCCCCCAGTCTTAATTTAATGCTTTCAAAATATGATGAGGTCTTGGAGCTTGTTGGAATCATTAGTTTCATTCAGGTGGGTGATAAAGCGATGCATGAAATGTTCATTCTATGGCACTGACATTCATCATAATGTAGGACCCTACCAAAATACATGGGAGAAGAATTCCTTTTCAGAACTGTGGTTGCATTGTTAAACTTAAAAACAAAATAAGAGATCTTTACTGGAAGAGGCAGCAGAGGCCTTCAAGTTCCTACCTAGGGTGAGTTCAATCTTTCTCTCTTTTGGATCTTTGACCCACACCTATTCCGATAGAGCGGCCTGCTTTCTGTAAAACTGCTTTAGAAAAGCCAACCACTTCATGCTTTCAAGAAAGCTGTCAAATCTGGCCATTTGATGTTGCCATCCTGGAATTCATCAGCAACTCATAATCTCAGTGTTCCCTATACTCCCGAGTTCAGAGAAAGTAACAACACCATATTACACCTGGATTGCTAGGCCATGAGGGAGGGAAACAATCCTTTCTGATGCCAGCTAGTGAAATGTTTATGCCATGAAATATGAGGATTGAGAACCTGGCTAATTTTAGCCTACCTCGTATAACAGCAGTTGCTCTTCTTATTTAAATGTCTATACATTTTTGTAATCTTAATAAGCTATTTGCATGAGAAACTTACTGGCACAGGCTATTAATTTCAATGTGTTGCCTTTAAATGTTGTGACCCTTTGTTCTTAGATCAAGAGCAAAAGAAGATAAGGTTACTTGATTGACTTTGATTGACCATTAATATATCGTATTTCCTCTTCTCCTTTCCATACTAAATAGTTTCAGTCTTCTTAAAGTTCTCCTCCTGTGGATTCCCCTCTCTAGGCATTGAACAATTTCCATTGCTTTATTCTGTACTGATTTTCTTATACTATATCCTTCTTTCATCTCTTCTCAGATGACAGCTAGACATCTGTCATAAGCTTTTCAGGATGTAAGGAGGGAAAAGACTTTTCATGTCTCTAATGGTATCAGGTTGCAGTTGTAAAGGAGCTATGTTCTTTGTATGTATCTGCTTCCCCTTACTAAGCAATATGCCTTTACTGGTCAAGTGAGCTTCATCACAGGCAACCCTGACCTGACTCAAGGTCAAGAAAGGCACCTGAAGCTTGTTGGGCATTCCCCAGCCCTGCTATGTCTCTTAAAGAGATCATGGGAAATCACATGCGACAACAAGGAATGAACGGGGGAAGAGCTAACCCTATGGAAAGGAGCTACAGGAGAGCAGATGCCAAGGGCATTCATGCTTGTTAAGTCTAAGATCTCTCATACAAAAGGAAGCAAGGAAAGAAAGGAGCAGGGAAAGATGAGAAAAAGCTGCTGGTTTTGGTTTTGTCTTCCTGCTGCATCTACTTCACAGTTGTGTTAGGTGGACCATCAAAGGCTGTTAGTCCTTTGGGAAGCTCAAGTAGAACTGCTGAGGAGCAAAAAATGACAAGAAGGAATTGCATGACAAGGGCACAAGTAGAAATCAATAGAAGGAAGATTCTCACAGATGCTCTGACTGGCATGATGCAGGAAGAGAAAAGATCAGAAGCTGGATGCTCTTGGAGCTAATTAAAGAAATAGCAGAGCTTTCTTTGTACAGACTAATGTCTGTCTTCTTCTTAATTGTCTCCCCCGGCTGTCAATCAAAATGTGAAAAGTAAAGCTGAAGTGGGAAACAGAGGACATGAGAGAGAAAGAACTCAATAAATGATATGCTGAACAAGTGGCTCTTGCTGCAGGGCATAGATTGTTCACTTGTGGGAGGTCAAGAAGGATTTTCCCAACATGTACAAGATAACATATATAGCTAGGTTCACTGTAGGCGTCTTCTAATCCCTGACGCATGTGGTACTGACAACAGATGGAGCCAGGATAACAGACCCAACAGCCTGAATTACTAGCGCCTGATCCAAAGCACATTGACTTCATTGGGTTTTGGCTCAAAACTCTATATTTCAAATGAGTGCTTACAAGATATTGCCTAGATAGGTTAGACAGACCAATATGTCTGTCGTCTAAACCTTGTTTCATTTGTTATCTGTCTCACCGCACAAGTGCTAGACAAAGTCTGGTAAAGAACCATGAAAATGAACACTGCTTTCTTAACTGTCAGATCTTTATCTTGTAGTATAGATCTGTGTCCTACCATCCTAGAAGATATCTTCCTTTTTTTTTTGATAGACCCAACAAGGACTGTCAAAACTAGAGCACTAGTAGAGCAGGCATGCAATCCTATTGCAGCAGGACAAGGTGCACAGTCTACCTATGGCAGGATAGGAATGGGATGGCAATGGGAAATGTCTGAGCATTTGTTGCTTTCCTCTGAATTCCTTCTTATTTGTCAGCATTTTTCTGATAGCAAGATACCTAGAAACTGAACCCAAAATTTCAGGTGTGGTCTCATCAGTTCTATCTAGAGTGACTATTACCTCCTGAACACCTTTTTGTATGCAGCTCATAATTACGTGTGTGTGGGGGGAGACGAACCATCCCCCCTACAACCAAATCACATTTTAAGCTCGTCTAATTTCCTGTCTAATAAGGGAAATGCATATATATAAATCCCATTAATTTTATGTACCTTTTCAGAGTAAAGTAGACCTTTAGGTCTACAGAGCCTGCTTAGGCAGGTATAAATGACTGTTAGCACGGATATCTATCTGCTAACATTTCATCTGGTGTGTGTCTTAGAGGGTGAAGGGGTTGATATGTTAAAACTAAGGAGAAAGGTTAAATCCTGCTGGCTGTACGAATCAGCAATGAGAGCTCTAAGTGCTATTATCAGTGATCAGGTCATTGATAAAAATGTTAATGTTTGCAGGCGATACAAAAATTGGGGGAGTGGTAAATGAAAAGGACAGGTGTCACTGGTACAGTGTAACCTGGATCACTTGGTGAACTGGGCACCAGCAAACACTATGTGTTTGAGTACAGCTAATTGTAAATGTATGCACCTAGGAACAAAGAATGTAGGCTATAGTTACATGATGAGGGACTCTAGCCTGAGAAGCAGTGATTCTGAAAAAGAAGTGATGGTAGTGGATGATCAGCAGAACATGAGCTCCCAGTATGACACTGATCAAAAGAGCAAATCCAATCCTGGAATGCATAAACAGGGGAATCTCGGGTAGGAGTAGAGAGGTTATTTCACCTTTGTATTTGGCACTGGTGCATCTACTGCTGGAATCCTGTGTCCAGTTCTGCTGTCTGCAATTCAAGAAGGTTTTTGATAAATTGGAGATGGTTCAGAGAAGAGCTACAAGAATTATGAAAGGATTAGAAAATGTGCATTAATAATGGACTCAAAGAGCTCGAGCTAGTTAGCCTAAAAATATCTACATGGGGAACAACTATTTAATAATGGACTCTTCAATCTAGTAGAGAAAGGCATAACATGATCCAATGGCTGGAAGTTGAAGTTATTCAACAAATTCAGACTGGAAATAAAGCGTAATTTTTTAACAGTGTGAGTAAGTAACCACTGGAACGATATACCAGGGGTTGTGGTCGATTCTCCATCATTGACAGTTTTTAAATCAAGATATGCCCTAAGAATTATTTTGAGGAAGTTCCATGGCTTGTTATACAAGTCCCTTCAGGCCTTGGAATCTATAAATCTATGAAAAGATAGTAGTTGCAATGTAGCCTATGGATACAATCATTTATTCAACTACTATTTCAACTTCTGAGCAAAAGTTTTCAAGGAATCTACATTAAAAAGCATGGACTGGAAATAAGTTGATTAAAAATTCCAATATCTAGTCACATAGTCAAACAATGACTAATTTCCCCCTATCCATTGCTGTGTAAGCCCTAATAGCACACAAGCAGAGTTTGACAGGTAGGGTTTGCATGTATCTTGACAACGGACCAGAAACAGCCCTGTTTGGAGGGTGAGTGGAAGAACTGCTCACAACCTCTCCAAGTGGTTCTGCAGAGGGGAGGAGCTTTAAAATCTGTCCGAGATTAGATAGAAGATGTGCTGGAGCAGCACATCTCTTAGCTGACCTGGCCAAGCTCCCTCCCTAAACAGCACTGCCCATTTTGGTGGCTGTATCAGCTGGCTCCAACCCTTCCTGGGCAGAGAAGGGGTTGCGGGCCCTTGTTACAGTTTGTTCCCATTCTAGTTGGAGCTTCCTGCTGGGTTCCTACAATCTGGACCACCAAAGGAAGTGAATATGACTCTTACCTACCTCTAATCATTGATTGTGGATGAGAACAAACTAGTTTAATATGAACTCTTCAAGGCAGGGATCAGAGGTTTATAGATTATAAGGCTAGAAGGGACCATTATGACCTAGTCTGAGTTGCATAACACAGGCCAGCTTTCCCTTTGTGTTTATACAATGCACAGCACAATGCGGCTACTAAGTACGACCAGAACACAAACGACTAATACCAAATCTCAGTTTTTGCAAACATCAGGTCCAGGACCAGTTCCCCTTCCTGCTTCAGATTTTACTAATCAAAAGAGAACACTTCAGCTCGCCAGTTTCATTTCTAGGGCATGGAGTTTTTTGTTTGCTTTAGTTTTTAAATTCAAAGTAAAAATACAAAAAGGGAAATGATTCCTTAAAATAACAAAATGCAAGTCCTTAGAGAGCAGTTTGTAGCACAGTTCCATGTGTTTGCATTTCCAGTGCTGATGCAGTGGCTTCATGAGCTTGTACCTAACAAAATAATGTTATAGAGGAAAAACGGTTGGTGGAGCTGAGATAGGAACTAGCTTTTTTTTGACCAGACAAATTTTCTACAAGATCAACTGATGTCGTTTGGAAAACTTTAAAAAATCTAAATCTATCATAGTGTATACTGTGTTCTATCAATTTTGTGTCACCCCAACCCCCCATGTTTCCTTGTCCTGCTCCCATAAAAGACAATGGAAAACTTTAGCACTGTAAGATCTGCTCCATCATTCTGTTAGTGACATAGTAACAATTTCCTCATTCACAATTCTGTTTCTGATGTAAAATATGGAATAAACAGCCACAGTGTATGAGAGATGAAGAAATAAAACTATTGGCATCTAGCCTGGGGTGCCTCTTACATTGTTTTGCTAGTGAACAGCAAACCCCTCTAGGCTCTGTTCACTCACAGCCACCAACATGTAAAGTCACACCCAGCTGAATACATCAATGCTATGTCTAGCCATCCATGAATAGATACAGTGTGACACCTACATATCCCTCAGTCTCAGCCTTGCTCCCCAGAAATGTGCATCTTCTATCGTCTAGTGGGCTACTGAACAGTACAAGTTCATAATTAGTCCATCATTCCAACAAAGGGTAATGAATATGCACTAGCCCTGTTGATCTAAGTAGACATTTCCCACACACTGTAATCAAATAAACTGGTTTATATAAAACAATAAAATAAGTTTATTAACTAGAGAAAGATAGATTGTAAGTGATTTACAACTGATAAGGCAGAAAAGTCAGAGTTGCTTACAAAAGAAATAAAAAGATAAACACACAAGCTAATTCATAAACTTTACCAAGACCAATAAAAGCAAAAAGGTTTCTCTCACCCACAAGCTTTCCACAATCTGTACTGTCTGGAAAAATATCCAAGCCAGGACTGCTTCATGCAGTTCAATGCTGTACCATTGTCTTTCAAGCAACCTTGCTGCCACAAGCAAAGATGGAGGAGGAGAGGAATCTAGAGTTATTTTTCACCCTTCTCTTACTCTGACCCTTTGTACTGGAAAAGTCTTTGCATGGTCATGGAGTCAGGCAGTTCCATGGTGTATATGAGCTGCCAACTGTCCCTCAGGTAAATTGGAAACTTCTGTTTACAACTTCCCTACTGGTGAATCTCCAATTAAGCAGGTAATGTCCTTTTATCATCTAGCTAGGGTGCTAGTGTGCCACTTCCTGGGCACTACAGTGCAAATAAGTGATGGTCACATAAACACCACCCTATACCGGAAACCTACGGACCACTATACCTACCTACTTGCCTCCAGCTTCCATCCAGGACACATCACATGAGCCATTGTCTACAGCCAAGCCCTATGATACAACCGCATTTGCTCCAGTTCCTCAGACAGAGACAAACACCTAAAAGATCTCTATCAAGCACTCCTAAAACTACAATACTCATCTTGGAAAGTGAGGAAACAGATTGACAGAGTGATACGGGTACCCAGAGGTCACTTACTACAGGACAGGCCCAACAAGGAAAATAACAAAACACCACTGGCCGTCATGTACGGCCCCCACTAAAACCTCTCCAGCGCATCATCAATGATCTACAACCTATCCTGGAAAACAATCCCCCACTCTCACAGGCCTTGGGAGGCAGGCCAATCCTCACTTACAGACAGCCCTCCAGCCTGAAGCAAATACTCACCAGCAACTACATACCACACCACAGAAACACTACCCCAAGAACCAATCCCTGTAACAAACCCTGTTTCCCTCTCTGTCCCCATATCTACTCTAGCGACACCATCAGAGGACCCAATCACACCAGCCACACCATCCCCAGAGGCTCATTTTCCTGCACATCTACTAATGTGATATATGCCATCATGTGCCAGCAATGCCCCTCTGCCATGTATATTGGCCAAACTGGACAGTCTCTACGTAAAAGGATAAATGGACACAAATCAGACACCAGGAATGGTAACATACAAAAGCCAATAGGAGAACACTTCAATCTCCCTGGGCACCAATAACAGATTTAAAAATAGCCATTCTTCAACAAAAATACTTCAAAAACAGACTTCAAAGAGAAACTGCAGAGCTACAATTCATTTGCAAACTTAACACCATCAATTTGGGCTTGCATAGGAACTGGGAGTGGCTGGCTCACTACAAAAGCAATTTTCCCTCTCTTGGTATTGACACCTCCTCATCAATTATTGGGAGTGGACCACCTCCACCCTAACTGAATTGGCCTTCTACATTGGTTCTCCACTTGTAAGGTAACTTCCTTCTCTTCATGTGCCAATATATATTTAGACCTGTATCTTGTAATTTTCACTCTATGCATCTGAAGACATGAGTTTTTTTACCCACGAAAGCTTATGCCCAGACAAATCTCTTAGTCTTTAAGGTGCCACTAGACTCCTCATTGTTTATGTGGATACAGACTAATATGGCTACCCCTCTGATAGAGTGTGCTTTTGTCTTTGAGAAAATGGCATTACCCAGAACTACAGCCTATTTTCAGTAACAATCGTATAACAAGATCTCCTAGCTCCATATACAATGTTGATACACACATTTTAACAGGACAGTGGTTCCGTGGATTATGAGTTTTCAAATGATACCTCACAAGGCATACTTTGTACAAAATATATCATAGCCATATAAAAAAGTGGTGAATATGGGGTGCCACAGTAATGAAGAACAAAAGAAGAGAACATTTCTTTGCAGAATATTTCTAAAAGCTTTCACAAGATGTCAGCCTCTTTACGGGACAACTCATTATACTGGAACATGAGAACTCTGGCCTTGAGGAGGGTCAGAGAAACAATGAATTACATAGGCACAAATTCCAGGAGGCCCCTTCTGTTTTTAGACATAGCCCGTACATTCAGTTAAAATACTGGCTTCTTCAGGCTCAGATGCCTGCAAAATGAATGAATCTATCCTGGTTTCCACTAATTTCTTTCCTTTGTTTTGAGAGCAGTCCATTGTGGGCAACAGGAAAGCTGGGATCAGGACCCACTGGAGACTTCTGCTAATAAGTGACTACTGTATGTATTGTTATGAGGTAGAAAAACATGTCATGGCCTGGCTGGAATAAAAAATATAGAAATAATCCCAGCTTTGGGTGGACGTTCTTATAAACCAAAATAAAGAACAGTGGCTTATCATTTATTTATCCATTTCCTTACCAGAAAGAAAAAACGGGACTTTCTTGGGAAACTGCTGGTCTTAAGGAGATCACTAAAGGCTTATTACTACAGTCAAACTTCGGGATCCTTTTCTTACTAACAAGCTCCTGTGTGTACTCGAGCAAGACCAGATAGTCTTAGACTTGAGCTCTATTATGCTAGGATGGAAGAACAGCTGAACAAAAGGTGGAGACACAACCGCCGCAATCTAATAAGGGATCCTATTCTTTATATGTCATTTTGACAAGGAAAAGTACGGTAGCTTTCCTCCCTTTCTCACCTCCCCCATCTTCTATTCCTCCTCTGTAACAAATATGAGCCTCTGAACATATGAACACAAACTGTACATCTCTCATTACTAATACACTAATAAATACTACTTGGCACCTGTGAAGTTCTTTACATGTTCAACACACTGTACAAATATTGATTTTATGCAAATAGATATTGTAACAGGCTACCATTCCTCCATTAACTTGGTCGCAGTTGAATCTGAGAGAGCGTCTGGGGAAATAGGATTGAAAGAAAAGTGTTTATTGTGGCCTGTCACCAAATCTAGAGAAGTCAGGTGCTGCTTTGTGAGGGCTCTGGCTAAATAAAGTTTGTTGGATTCTATTTCACTTTCCACAGGCACAGTAGTCAACCCTATCACAAGGTTGTCCCACTGGGTATAAGGGACCAGTTCCTGGGTGAAGAAGTGGCTCAAACTTAGCTCTTTTATACAGCTCCATGTGCTGTAGTATCTGAGCACCTCATAATCATCAGTGTATATACCCTCACACACTCTGTTCAGAGGTAGGGCAATACTATTTTCCTCATTTTACAGATAGAGGACCTAAAGCTCAGAGAGGTCAAATGACTTGCTCAAGGTCACACGGGAAGTCTGCAGTGGAGTAGGGACTTGAACCTAGAAGTAGTCCAATCTTGAGGCTAATGTCCAAACCACTGGACCACTCTTCTCAAAGTGAACTCACCCCAGCCAAGACTAGGATGATACTGGTTGTAAGGAGAAACTGCCATAACGAGTCAGCAGAACATTGTGCCTGCCTTCCCCTGAAGGCATCTGCGTTAGTACTCATTAGTGAGAGCCAAAGGGTGTTAAATAAACATCTGTTATTGGTGAAAAGTCAGAGACCTTCATTATATTACAGAGATAGAATATGTGATTTTTTTACTTAGATTGGGACACTGAAGTGTAAACTAGAAGAGAAGTGATCTAGCATTAGAATAGGGAAGTGAATCGTTAAAGAGTCTGCTTGTTTTAAATACACTTTATCTGTGTGGTGCTTAGGGGGATGTATGCTGACCCAGACAACAGTATTGTTTTCTTAGATGTAAGGTTCAATTGGTTAATGGCCATTTTAAACAATCAGGATATATGGTTGGGAAGATTAAGGCATCATCTGGTGTCATAAACAGATAGCTAAGGGTTAATGTCTCTTTCACCTGAAGCACCTGACCAGAGGGCCAATCAGGAAACCGGATTTTTTCAACTCTGGGTGGAGGGAAGTTTGTGTCTGAGGTCTTTGTTTTCTGTCTGCCTGCTTTCTCTGAGCTTTGGAGAAGTAGTTTCTGTTTTCTAATCTTCTGTTTTCTAATCTTCTGTTTCTAAGTGTAAGGACAAAGAGATCAGATAGTAAGTTATATGGTTTATTTTCTTTGGTATTTGCATGAATATAAGTGCTAGAGTGCTTTGATTTGTATTCTTTTTGAAGAAGGCTGTTTATTCAATATTTCTTCTAAGCAATTGACCCTGTATTTTGTCACCTTAATACAGAGAGACCATTTGTATGTATTTCTTCTTTCTTTTTATATAAAGCTTTCTTTTAAGACCTGTTGGAGTTTTTCTTTACTTCAGGGAAATTGAGTCTGTACTCACCAGGGAATTGGTGGGAGGAAGAAATCAGGGGGAGATCTGTGTGTGTTGGATTTGCTAGCCTGATTTGCATTCCCTCTGGGTGAAGAGGAAAGTGCTTTTGTTTCCAGGACTGGAAACGGAGAGGGGGAGTCACTCTGTTTGGATTCACAGAGCTTGTGTCTGTGTATCTCTCCAGGAGCACCTGGAGGGGGGAAGGGAAAAAGGATTATTTCCCTTTGTTGTGAGACTCAAGGGATTTGGGTCTTGGGGTCCCCAGGGAAGGTTTTTCACTCTAATTTTTTGGGTGGTGGCAGCAAGTACCAGGTCCAAGCTGGTAACTAAGCTTGGAGGTTTTCATGCTAACCCCCATATTTTGGACGCTAAGGTCCAAATCTGGGACTAAAGTTATGATATCTGGTTCCAGAATATTAAGGAATGCTGATGGTTTGGAAAATATTTAGCAATCCTCATCTGCATTTCTAATCTCAGAGGGGTCATAATTTTAGGGAAGGGCTTGTTGGATTGTGTCAAGTGATACAAAACTGAACTCTATTTATTTAGATGGAGCCATGAGGAGGAACAGAAATCCTCAAAGGGTTCAAGAACTATCTGAAAGCATCAGGGCCTTGCTGCCTGAGCTGCCTATAAGATCTAAAGGGGACATTGATGCTCTTGTCCAGAGATTGGCCATGAAGGGGAACCAAGCAACACTGAAGACTTGGTGCATACAAGCACACAAATGCCTCCCATTGGAAGGGAGTCTGATTGCTCAGGCTCAGTTATGATGCTATATATTACTGTCTGATTCACCTCTGGTTATAATTTCATCTTTCCTGAAAACTGAATGACTGAGACAAGAGCTGAAGAGTTTGCTTATAATCACTTGGACATAAGAATCAGACTTCTTTTCTTTACTCCCCATTTAGCAGTTACAGTGAGGATCTGGCTGATTTATTAGGATCACTTTCTAAAAAGGCTGGTAGGTTCCTGACTGATAACCAAGAGCACCTGGGTATGCTTTTTAGACAGTTATCGAACCCATGCCAAAATGGTGCCACAAGGGAAAGTCCTTCAATTTGCTGAAGGGAGCCTTGAGCCAGGCAGGTATTATACATAAATTAATTAGAATTTATATTTTTATTTCAGTCACTCCTAGGATCCCCTGTGATGGACCAGGGCCTGTTGTAATAGGCATGGTGCAAACACACTAAACAAAAAGATGGTCCTGGATGGGTCGAGAGGGTTATGAAAGTGTATGTATATGGTATGGGTTGACTTCAGTGGAGCTTTGTTGATTTGGCCCTGAGTGTATAAAGATTTGAGAAATTACTTAAGAGTCTATATTAGTCTCACTTATTAGGAGTTTATTAGAAATTGTGCTTGTGATGTGTGTTGTGAGGGATTAACCAGCATATGACAGATGCAATCTGGGAAGGAGGCGTGGAGGAATTGGTGTTGGAGTAATAGTCCAAATATTGATGGCTTTGGATTGATTTCTGCCCTCCACCTAGAGGCGCCAACTTCTCCTGGCTTTGGTGGGTGCTCAATCCCCCCACTCCTGCCCTGACTCCACCCCTCCCCCACTCCCTCCTGCCCCTGCCCCGCCCCCATTCCAACCTCTTCCCCAAAGTCCCTGACCCAACTCCACCCTGTCCCTGACTCTATGGGACTCCTTCCCCAAATTCCCACCCCAGCCTCACTTCTTCCCCGCCTCCTCCCCTGAGTGCACCATGTGCCCGCTCCTCCTCCTCCCTCCCACAGTTTGTTATGCCACCAAACAGCTGTTTCACGGTGGCAAGCACTGGGAGGAGAAGTGGGGATGCAGAATACTCAGGGGAGGAGGCGGAGGTGAGCTGGGGCGGGGCAGGGAGCTTGGCTGCTGGTGGGTGCAAAGCATGCACCAATATTTCCCTGTGGGTGTTCCAGCCCAGGAGCCCACACGGAGTCAGTGCCTATGCTTCCACCTTCCTGTACACTACTGGAGCTGTTTGGCCAGTATGTAGGTATAGCGCTAACTTGAATTAATAAACTTGTTTTATTTGCAGACTTTTACTTCAACAAATGGAGACCACCTTTCCAAGTTATTAGATAGGTAGAATGGATATTAAGATCATTCCTTTATTTGAAATTAGCCTGCTAGAATGAATTTCAGATTGCTCTGTTGTTGATCATAGAAGAAAACCTCTGCTGGGTGTAGAGGCAAATGCACAATGATGTCTCTTGTGCTTTTATTTTACTTATTGGATGCTTAGGGTGACTAATAAAATTTTTTTATCCAAAAAGGAATTTAAAATCCATTTTGTTTAACTTAAGCAATGGGGTACTGTTGAACCATACGAATTTTAGGGAGGTTAAATAGGACTAATCAGACTTTGTACAGATTAACCTTAAATCTCTCACTCATTGAATGCAGTTAGGAAAAGGAAAACTTTCGTCTCTCAACAGGCAAGAGTAGGAAGCATGAGAACTGCCTCAGAGGTAGTACGTCTAGCAGTTAGAAAAAGAGACTGGATTCCATTCTCTGCCACTGAATCATGTGACATTGGCTAGGTCACCAAACTTCTGTACTTAATCTGCCAATAAAATGGGTGCGATAATAACTACCACATGGTATTGTGAGACTTGCTGTGTAAGTCACTGTGAACATCTCAGGTGAATGTTTCTGTGACATGTACAAGATTGTATTGTTATATAGTTTGCACACTCTCATGACCAAACCCAGGAATACTCCAGGTTTCATCTGCAAATTCCCAATCACTCTCTGTAGTACGTCTTCCCTGCACAGCAAGCTTTGCTATTTGAAAGCAAATCAAACAATAGGCTGGAGGAGTGGGACTGACAACAGGCTGTCCAGCATTCAGAGTGATCAGTAACTTGTTTCTCAAGGTGCATATTTCGAGAGATTTAGTTTATAAAGAAATTTTAGGGAAGAAAATCTAGGCTAGTCATACCCTCAAGTCCCAATCCTGCACGCATTTTATGCACGTGAATAGTCCCACTGAAGTCAGACATCATTGAAGCCAGTGATACTTGCCCCAGTCACCTACATGAAATTAAGCAAGTGCTTTAAGTGTATTCAATATCAGGGCCCTGACACTTTCTGATTTCAGAGGGGTTCTGCAGCAGTGCTGGGGTCTGTCTGCATGGAGCATCTTGAAAGCTTGGGACCTGAGTTAGCAGCTCATTACTGTGCAGAGCATCCCCTGAAGTGGTACATTTTCTACCTAGCACACTTAGATGTTAACCGTACCTGCAGATTACAGGCATGTGTTTGTGTACATGAGATTTTGAATGAGCACAATTGGACTGCAAAATTAAAATGTGTGCCATATCTCACAGTGGTTCCTCTATTAGAGAGTCAAGCGGGTGAAGCAATATCTTTTACTGGACCATCTTCTGTTGATGAAAGAGACAAGCTTTCAAGCGAACAGAGCTTTTTTCAGGTCAATGTTTTGCTAGATAATAAACAAGTAAAACAAACAGTATATTATAACTTGACTTCTGTATAATGTGGCCTAATTATCTAAGGAGTAAAAATGCATAATAACTGTTGCTTGGAATATATGACAGTCTTTATATGTGCTGAAAATTAGTTCTGCATTCTATACAATTATTGAATGTAAACTTTTTAATTTATAGATGCAACTGTCAAGGGTGACCACTAGGAGGCTGTCATGTTCTGAATGAACAAAAATAATACTGTTACAGTACAGACATAATTTCTCTGTTAGATACCTACAAACTCAGTATTTGTTGTTGTTTTTTATACAATT
The DNA here is from genome assembly GCF_007399415.2 of Gopherus evgoodei. Lineage (NCBI taxonomy): Eukaryota > Metazoa > Chordata > Testudines > Testudinidae > Gopherus > Gopherus evgoodei. Next base: position 84,156,441 of record NC_044327.1, read on the forward strand.
CCCATAACCTTTAAGCAGTGTTTGTTTATCTTTCTAGTGGCTTACAAGAGATAGACAAACATGAACAAACAAACATGAAAACAATACATAAACAAATATGATTCTTCAATTATTTCCACATAAATTCCTACAGGAATATTATATAACTCACTACGCAGATTTCCAGCAGAACAGGAGTTCCCTTTTATTACAGGAAAAATCTATCTTCCACGAGCTTTACACGATCACTTCCCCATGCATGGTGACCCATTAATCTCTATAATATTTAGACAAGATTGTATTTACAGATATATTTATCTATTTGTCACTGTAAAACATATGCAGAACTCAAGAAGGAAGCCTAGATCATACTGAGGCCAGAGTTATCAATCTGGATCTTAAGTGACATTTGCAGAGCATTAATTTTTGTGTAATTATATATACATATTTCATCTGTTCAATTAGTGGATAGGGCATTAGACTGAGATTCACGAGATGTAATATAGGCTCTTGGGCTTCACATCTGTTTCTATTTTCTCTCCCACCTTCCATCTGATCTATTTACATTGTAAGCACTTTGGGGCAGGGATTGTCTCCTACTCTGTTTAGACAGCACCTAGAACAAAGAGGCCTCAATAGAAGTTGGGGCCTCTAAGAGCAACTGTATTATGAACAGTAATGTGATAAAAGAATACTGCTGACAGGAGGTAATCATTTAGTGCAAGTAATTTGAGGTGGGTGTTTGAATTATTATTCATTATTTGTATTATAGTAGCATCTCGAGATCCCAGTCAGGATTGGTCTGCATTGTACTAGGCGCTGCACAAACACAGAGAAAAGGGTGATTTTTGCTCCGAAGAGCTTGGCATTTCAAATTCAAAGATGTTCAAGGCCACCTAGCTAGACCTGCTGTGTAGCACAAGCCATAGAATTTCACCCACTTACCCCTATATTGAGCCCAACAACTTGTATTTGGGTAAAGCACATCTTCCACAGAGACCTAGTCTTGACGTGAAGACCTCAAGAGATGGAGCATAGACCACTTCCTGTGGTAGTTTGTTTCGGCGGTTAATCACCGTCACTGCTAAAAGTGTGTGCCTTATTTCTAACTGGGATTTGTCTGGTTTCAGTTTCCAGCCAATGCTTTTCTCCCTAGACTGAAGAGCCCATTAGTAGCTGGTGTTTTCTCCTTGTGAAGGCACTTATGTTATAATCAAGTCACCTCTCAATCTGTGCAACAAATGGATGGAGGATGAGAATAGCAGGGATAGGAACACAGAGGCTGTATCTTTCTTTACATATTTTACAATAATGTATAAAGGAGATGAGGCGGCTGTTGGAAGTGTTTATAGGGCAACAATCCAACAGAAGGAGCACAAAACCCTGTGAAGGGCCTGCGCAGTGTTGCCAACCCTTGGCATTGGAAAATCATGTCAGATTCCGCAAAACCATGAGATTGGCTTAAGGATTTTTTTTTTAATGAAATGTGGGTTCTCTTTATTTCCCTTCAGGTTTCTGAGTCTCTATGGTGCTCTCAGGTCACATTTTCAACCTTTCCTCTGCAACCACATAGGTTTTCCTTTAATGAAGGCTGAGATTTTCAAACAATTTCTTGATTTCAGCAGTTGAGGCTCTAAGAAAAACCCATGATATCATGAGCGTCAGGGTTAAATCCCAAGAGCTGGTAACACTGCTATTGCAATGAGCTTCATGAGATAAGCAGTGCAGGCAAACTAGTATCCAATATTGTAGAGGCTGGATGCCTCCTGCAAGGTGCTGGTTGCCCTCATTTCCCATTGACATCATTAGAGTTGCCACCTCTGAGATGCACAAAAACTGGTCCCTCGCTCCCAACAAAAAGGGTCCTAGTGCCAACTATGGTTAACTTTCCCACAGGATCCTCTACGCCCAGGCACCTGCCCAGGAGCCTCCTCCCTCAGGGGACCCCCCCTCAATTGTCCCCTCCCAGGAGTCCCTGCCTCTCCCACCCCTGCCAGTGAGAGTCTGTCCCACTTTCCAGTCCTCTGCACCAAGAGAAGCCATTATGGTTGCAGAAGGATGAGGGCCCAGCATGCAGAGCAGGCCCCAGATGCCGACCATGCTCTCATCCGTGTGATGTGTACAGTAGTAACAAGATCACTGCATAGCCACATATATGCACAGCTTACAGTGAACACTGGTCTCAAGTGGCAGAAAAAATGGCACAGTAAATCTTTTTACCGGCAACCAGCAAGGCTAAACAAAACCCAGCCAAGCGGCAACCCTAAGTCAGTGGCACTGTGAGGGGAATCAGGGCTTCACAGGTGGCAGCACCTGGAAGGGTTGAATTCCCGGTGCGCCAGGCTTTTGGGGAATCTTGAATGCTAACCAGCTTGGAAGGAGGTCATGTTGGTTTAGATGCCAATAGCATACAAGGCCCCTACGAGTTCTGTTTCTACACTTAATTCTCAACTGCGCCATGAATTTCCATCCTAAAATTCTATCCCAGGTATTTGTGAATGGATGGGTTCCACCTTGCCCTGCACTCTCTCCTGGCAGAAACTTCTCTAATGCTGATACCAGCTGGTTGCTGGCAATGATGAATTGCCGTAATATCTCTTCAACTGTTTAAGCTGTTATTGGCCTGCGGGATGGGTCAGTATTGAGAAGTGAGACTTCCATGGCATCCTCAGATGTCACAGAATGATGCTGATAGGTGAACTTTTTCCCCCTCCCTCAGTCACTATTGAACCAAAGCATCAGCATGTGTTTAGTGCTGCTGGAGGTGTTGGTTTACAGATGATGTAAAACCAGAGTCCTGACCAGTTGCAGATATTGGGATCAATGGTACTTTTCACAAGAATAGGGGGATTCACCTGAGCATTGTGGCCAATTTCCTACTTGGAAATTACATTCTTCTACCAGAAATTCCCTTTCTGTTCAAAAAGACAATGATAGTCATCACTGATTATTGCTTTGCTTTGTGCTGTTGAACAACTGCTACATTGCAAGGCAGAGGTGGCTACATTTTACCGGTGGATGAAGTGACCCCTTCTCTATCCTTAGTTATAACAACGAGTGCTGTACAAAACCTTGACAAAGATGGACGGACAGAGAGATCGGAATCACTCCCTGTTTTGTATGAAAAAAAATCAAAATCTTCAGGTAAACTAGTAAAATAACCACAGTGTTAATTAAGAGAGATTAATTCAAATTACCAAATCAAGAGGGAGTTTCCATCAGTGCTTCCCAAGAACTCCACCCACCCCATTCTCCTTTAGGATACTCAATGATAACACAGTCAGTGAAGCACAAGACCCAGAGAAAGTGATGAGTGGCTCCGTGCAATCCAGAGTGACGTGTTTTTAAGGAGCTATTTGCTCCTTTGCAAAGCTAATAGAGTCACTTTAAAGGTAGTTGGGAGCTTTGCCATTTTACATCTCCTGCAGCTGTGGCCTCTTGTTTGTGACAAAAGGACAGCTTTGTGAGATTAGACAGAGCTTTGTGCAGAGTATGCCAAACCTGCACTAATACTGTTGAAACTGGGGTTGCCAAATCTCCCAGATTGTCCTGATATCTCCAGGAATTAAAGATTAATCTTTAATTAAAGATCATGTCATGTGATATAGCCTCCAGGAATACATCCAACCAAAACTGGCAACCCTAGAAACTTGAAATGTGTACCTTTAAAAACCAAACCAACCATGAACATTAGCTTTTTAAACACAATTTATTTAAGGGACTGCAATCCAATAGTGCAGGCAATTGTGGTATGTCACCTAAATCCTGAGAGAAACACTATAGATTAAACAATAGCAAAAATCAAGAGATGCCGTACAGCTCTGATCAGGCTCATGAAAGAAAAGGAAAGGATCTGAAGCAACAGTCAGCACTTCAAGAATGATACCCTCCTACACTACCAGTATACAGCAGAGGAATTGAAAATGTGTGTTTTTAGATGTTTCTTTCCCAGACATTAGGGTTCAGAACCTAAGGAGTCCCCAAGGTAAATAAAAGAAGGAACACGGTGAACTGCTCTATAGTCCTCCAGTAACTGGTGCCCAAATAGGAGTGCTAGTGGTTTTTGAAGGAAAGTTGACTTCTGTCTTGATTATTTCTTTTAACAAGTAACATAGGTTCCAGAACCTTTGCGGGCTCGGGGTGGAGGATATGAGCAGTTATCTTAAAGGCTGACCAGTTCCCCATAATAAGTCTATACTCCTTACACTGCATATGATGTTGAATCTAAACAAAGCAAGGTAGACATCTGGAACCCAAGAACCAAGATTGATTTTGTTAATGAAAAGTGGCTCATAAGGACACTTTTTACCAGTGACCCTCTTTTAATACGGAACAGGGCAGTGAGATCAAATGGATCCTTCCTTGTAATGTGCACTTGAACACAGCTCCACAAAACGCTATTATTAACATAAACCCCAAGTCCACTTGAGGGACTGCCTTTCCCCTGGGCAATATTCTCACAGGTGTGGCTGATGTAGTCTTGCTGGAGCCCCAGTGGTTTTAAGAGTGAAGGAGATGCTAGCTAGGGCATTTTCCTTGGGGAGTCCTCAATTTTGGAACTTCCTCCCCACCTTAGTTCCAAAACAATCCTAATCTATTGACCTCCAAAGCGTGCTGTGAGGCCCATCTATTTACCAATCCTATTGTAGTGAGAGGCATGATAAGAATTGGCATTTGTGAGTCCAGGGGCATTGGCTAGGTATGGTTTCATCTGTCGCTGGTATTGTCTGGTTTTGTGGTTAGAAGAAACTGCTTTATCTGGTGGTAGTTTGTTGGGGAGGGCGGCTAATTGGACTAAGGTGCTTGAAATAGATGTTTCTAAAATAATTCTCTATACATCTAAATAAATATGTTGGGTTTATTACTAAAACCACTCTTTACAAAATCAAGCATGAAACAGAGTTGGTTGCGGATCTGAAGGGCCAATACATTCCAATAAATACTGATGTCTAGTACTTTCTTAAGTGTAAAGCTTCTCATCTGATCATTGTGCATGGAATCTAAAAAGTGAATGCTTCAAGTCAAAACTTTGCAGTCTACAGCCTTTGGGTGCTACTGGCTAATTAATGGACCCATATCTATATATTGCTGATCTTGGTTATCTCCACTTTGATTATTCCGTTAGGTATCTATATAAAATTCCAGTGACAATAGGTGATGAATTTTCCACAAACAACAATAGTTTACACATCACCTGAACTCCCTTAGACTCCTGCATAAGTGAATCCTTCCAGATTTGTGGATGCATTTATGTAAAGATTAAACTAGAGCAGATAAAACATATGACTGATATTAATTTGCTGATCCATTTAATTCAGTGTAACTATTGACTCAGATAGTGACAACTGAATGTACTAACTGTGGGTCTTATCCCACATCCACTGAAGACAATGAAAGCCTTTCCATTGACTTCAAAAGGAGTTGGGTCAGTTTCTACATTTGACCTTTTCTTCTGCTGAAGATATGAAATAAACTTACAAAAAAGCAACATGTTTTTATGTTTAATGCTCTGTACCAAGTAATACGCCTGATATGATCTGCAAATCATGTTTGAAACAAAACAAAGAATGGTAGTATTAATATGTATTTGTTTTAACAAATATAAGTTGTTTCTTCATTGTACTAAAACTTGATCTTAAGCAAATGTTGGATGGGCAGACTGGAAGTTTGTGCCAGTTCAGCCCATTTTTAAGCAACCAATTAATTTTGATCAACTTTGCTTGTTTTAGAATGTCCTAATTGTTCTAAAATGTTGTTTATATGACACACTCAAAATGCTCTGACTGCAACTCTCAAACTGACTGTGCAAATCCAGATTTTTGTCTTATAGGACTGGATCATCTTCATCTGTGAGAGTGTGCTTTGGCAGCCTAGAGGGCAGCTTTACAGTCTGTCACTTACTCCTGCTTATTGTTCAACAAGGATCTTTTTGAAGTACCTCACTCAGTGAACCACTTGCTCCAGAATGACTTCACCAGCACGTCTCTCTGTTGCTGGGCCTGATGAATTGTCTAACTGCAATGCACTCCCAACAGGAGTTTAGGACATATCTCCATGAGTGCAAGAAACCCTAAAATAGATTCATGTTTAACTACAGTTTGGAAAGAACATATTCTATCGATTAGCTTCTTTTCTCTAAAATTAAAAAGAGGGTTGGTTACTAAATCTGGGTTTGCAAAAGATTTGCCAAAATATTCTTTTAGGATTAACTTTGGCCCAATAGTAACATAGGTAGCTCATTATCACCTTCCTTCTTGCTGAGAGCAAGAGCAAAATTAAGACTAATTTTGGGTTCTCTAACCCTGGCAATGTCAATTGATAGGCTTGTTAACAAGATGAAATTTTAATCTCCCACAGGAGGGAGAAGTGAAAATTATGTCTTGTTTCTAAATACCCCTTGCACTGCTGGTGGCTTCCAGCCAACATACTTTATATGTATTTTTAGGTGTAGAACCACCATGTAGCTGTGACTTCAATGTCTTGCATGGGAGACTGACAAGATTTAGTTGCAAAAAAATTAGCCTAGAATTAAAGTGTGTAAAACCCATACTCTCTCTCTTGGCATAAAGCTCAGCAGGTGAAGTATGGGAAAGTCTATGGCCAGATGTCTACAGCTCCACCAGCACCTCAACAAAGTAAGTCTCATGCCAAAACATACAAAAACATTTGAGATGCCACAGTTCCAAAGATCCATCACCATTTCACTGGGGAGGTGGATGATATCAAAATGGTCTTTATGTATGTGGAGAGTATAAACAAGGAGGAGAAGGATTTTCATGATGGCACACGGGGAATAAAACTAGAAATAACTGAACAAAATTAAGACAAGAAAAACTTAAGATGAGAATCAGCAAAGACTTCTAATGGGTGGAATCTATTTATACTGTTGCATATGCTTTCTAAGGAAAGGATGGAAGCTGTTTTGCCAGGGACACTTAATACAGACCAATAAACAGACCAATAAAAAATACAGTGCAAGGAAAAATCTCACCCTTTGAGGAGATGAGTTAGGAGATATTATTCATCTTAATGTTAATTATTAATCTTTATTTAACCCTAAGGTTCTTTTACCAGTTCCTCTGTTCAGTGTTTGTAAGGTGGCTGTAATGAATTGTTTTTGTAATATGAGAGCAGACGCTCACCATCTTCATTCCCTCACTCCCATGGGAGATTTTTCTATTGTTCTGATTTCCAAGACATCTTTTAACTGGGTCTCAAGCAATAAGCCAGAGAATGGCTAAACAAGCAGTCTGATATATTTATTTTTTCTTTAATCAAATAAATCATTTGGTGAACATTTTTAGCTACTGTACAACTAAACAGGACAGAATAGCAGAAAGAAAATACCAATAGCCGGAAAGAGAGACACTCTTCTAAATATAGACTTTACAGAACTGTTGACTTCTAAGTTCATAAGACTCATTTCCATTGCTTCTCAGTGGTTCTTTTTCATCTACCATGTCACTGTCTTTCATTTGTGCAAAATAGGCAGGAGAGGCTTTGCTTTCATAATGCCTATCAAGAGACTTCAGGTGGATCAACATATGGAGAGCATAGGCCAGGACTAGAAGCAGAACCAGTGACATAATCAAGCCCATCAGAATTGCTGGTGAAAAAAAGGATGCACAATCTTTGGCATAAGCAAACTGTCCTCCTTCAATGTTAAAGCCTTGAATCTGTTAAGAGAGTAAAAGGATTTATATCAAAAATCCTCACTTTCTTGGTTAGGGGGCAGTTCATGATTTTGCTCCTACAGCTAAGTAAGAATTTTTAAGCCAATGTTTACATATTAAAAAATGTATCTAGCAGCACTGGCTGGATTTGATTCATTCAGTTTATTCATGTCAATGTTTTAGAAACAGTCAGTAATTCTAATCCTCTTGGATCTGGGGCCCAAAGGATTTGCAGTTTGATTTTAAACAAACCCTTCTGTGATCACTTTCGAGAACCAAGTCAAATTTAACTGTGAGCTTGATCACTCTAGTTTACATTGTTTGGAAAGAATCAATAGTTTCCCTGTTTCCGATTATACAAACACGGACACAGGTATCCAAAAAATGACCAAGAAAACACTAACAGTTGCCCACCTCTAATAATTAGATTGCGGGACCAGATTCAGTCCTGTCTATGTGGATGCAACTCCACTGAAATAAGCAATTTTGCATTCACATGTGGTCTGAATTTGGCCCATAGACTATAAATTTCACCTATGGCTGCAAACAAGTGAGAGTTACTTTAACTCTAGGATGAAGTAAATCTGCTGTGCAATCGTGCATAGAGAAGACAGATGGGATTGGCTGCCTGTCTCAGATTGCTCTGGAGTTTTAAAGACCTTCCCCTCTTTTGTAGCATCCCTCATCTTCCTCCTCTTACCCATCCATCAGGACGCCTACCTAGATGAGAGGAGCCTTCTTAGCTGAAGGGTCCATTCCTGGGTGAGCTGTTAGCTTTGGCCTCTTATCTCCCCTAATTCTGATAAGGAGATGGGGTCAATGACTGCTGTAAAAAATCCGCCTTGACTGACCTCAGAAATGGACCCAGGTGTGATCTATTCACAGAATATTGGGCTATGGAACACTTAACTTCCTTTCCCAGCTGACTGGTGGTCAGCTGGAGCTGCAGGCCCTTTCTTTCCCAGCTGACTGACGGTATGCAAGGACAGCTGGAGACGTGCTGACAGTGCTCAATGAAGGCTCTACTGAATTTGGTCTTAAGAGCCCAATTGCCAAATACACAAGGAACAAAGGTACACAGATGTAGAGCAGAAGGTGACACTCTTATGTGTTATGCTGACGTATACCTCTAAGAAGAAATTAGATACCAAACCCATGCAGCCCTTCATCTTCCTTAACATGAAGTTAAGCACAAGACTTTAAATCTTCTTTTCTGTTCGATTTCTACTCTTTGATCCATCTCTGGAGATCCTATAAACTGCTTATAGTATGTCACTGTTTTCTTGGCACCAAGGCCTAGAGGTGCCAGTCAGCACACCTGTGACATTTTCTTCGCTTAACTTCATCTTATTACCTGGAAATTGATAAAAGTGATTTCCCAGAGCCTGGACACATCATTTGCGGAGCTGGGCATCAGGAGTGCATCATACCTCTGCAAGCTGCTCACATGTTCACAGTGATAGGAATAACTTGCTGGAGCGTATATTCTGGTTGCGTTAAATGTTGCTTGCATAGAATGGTTGTAAAGCAGCTGTATTCTGCATAAACGAAACCAGTTCTGAACAGACAGCTTGTAATAACTCTTTATCAATAAAAATCTGAAAATAATTTTTTGAAAAAAGAGAGAATTAGTTAAATTGCAAAAGTGAGGGCATATACTGTTGAATCCAGCATGCAGAACAGCCATACAGGACTCATTGAAGTCGACAGATCTATGTCAATTTACACTAGAGAAGGATCTGGCTCTTTCTTGCTATATGGGAGACCTGAGTCTGGAAAATAATTTTTGATTCCTTGTTGCTGCAGCTGAAGAAGATCATTGGTCACACAGGACTGGTCCCAGGCTGAGCAAGGTAGTCACAAAAATCCTGAGCATCTTCTGACTGCCTAATTATGGAACAGCACTAGAAGAATATCATCCATTCTGCTTCCTTCCCTGCTATTACAGATCACATGCTGCCCAGGGAGCTGACTGATAAGAGGCAAATCGGCAGAGGAAAACAAAGTAAAAATAGATGGAAGAAATTCCACTGGTTAAAAAAAACTTAACCCAGTCAAGCAATGGGTAAATTAGAAAACATCATATTGCCACTAGCTTGTGCTCCCATGTAAATATAGTTTTCCAAACCACATGTAGGTGAGCTCTGAGATAGGGGTCAGGCTCCAGGGAGGTAGTACCACGGATTAGTGGTTTGAAAGAGGAACAGGGAACTCAGAAGAAGTCAGCTGGATGAAAAGCTCAAGCCCAGGGTGGACACCAGTAAGTTAATGTTTGGTTTTGTTTGAGGGTATTTGAGTTCTGCTGTGTAAACTGGGGAGAAACTTGCTACTCTGAAAGAAGAATAGGATTCAAGAGGAGCCCAGAAGGGACTGAAGACATTGTATGGATGAGTAGGATTTGCTGAACGCTATCTATTTTGGGGACACTGACAGAGGTGAAAGTAAGCCAGTTTGGTACAGCGTGCCGGCAAGAGCCAGTACGCCAGACTGGACCGGCTTCCCTAGGCTAGGATTTAAAGGACCCAGGGCTCCCTGCAGCAGCCAGAGCCCCGGGCCCTTTAAAGTGCTGCCCGAGCCTCACTGCCGGAGCCCTGGGATAGCGGTGGCAGGGCTCCGTTGGCAATGTAAAGGGCCCAGAGCTCCGCTGTGGTAGCGGCGGCTGGAGCCCCGGGCCTTTTAAATCACTCCTGAGCCCCGGGGCTTCCAGCCACTCTGCAGCTGGTAGCTCCTGGGGTGATTTAAAGGTCCCAGGGCTCCCAGTCACAGTCGGAGCCCCTGGGCCTTTAAATCTTGATTTAAAGGGCCTGAGTATTTAAAGACCACACCTCTTCCAGTTGAGGCCACGCCTCCTGCTCAGGACTCCAGTGTACTGATAAGTCCTTTAAGTTACTTTCACCCCTAGACACAGATACTCTGGAAGGGTTGGGGCTGTAGACGACCTGGCTGGAGGGCTGAGTCACAAGAAGCAGTGGACCATCAGGACGCCTACCTAGATGAGAGGAGCCTGCGGTGCAGCAGTGAGGCCACTCATCTAAAAAAAATAGGGGGAAAATAAAACAAAAAGAAAATGTATTTAACTAGGCAAACTCCATTAAATATAATTGTCTGCTTTATACTTCACTATATAATTAACAAATCTGACTCACAACCCTTGCTGATACATAATCCTTCTCACAGTTAATTTCCCAGACACCTTGCATTGCAAGTCATTCAGTAGATATTAACGTTTGATAATCTAATAAGTGTCTTTATCCTTATCTTGTAAACCTACCTAATAACAAGCCCCTTGAGGTTGTCCATGTCACCAAACTTAAGTGAAAGCCTAGATCAAAAAGAAAACAATGTCAAGTTGAAATGCAAATCTAAAGGAAAAAACAAACAAACTGACATTCATCAAAAGAGCAAAACATGATTACAACAGACAGTATTTTGAGGCTTTATTCAAATCCCACTGCAGTCAATGAAAAAAATTTAAGGGATGGAATACTGGTCCCAGTGAAGTCAAAGGGGATTTTGCTGTTGCCTTGAGAGGGGTCTGGATTTCACACCAGGAAAGCACTTAACCACATGCTTACCTTTAAGTGTGTAGTTAAATCCCATTGACTTCAACATCAGCGTACCTAAAGCACAGTCAGATGAGATATATATGTTCCTTCACAGATCTATATATATTTATAAGGCATCTATCACGTTGGTATCTCAGATAAAAGTATTTCATTAATGCAATAATATAACCCATTCTTTGTCTCACAGACGTTGCTAGAGTATTACAAACCCATATGATAGCTGAGTTCAAAGTGTTGCATTTATACAACATTACTGAATCAGCTTAAAGATGTTGATTGTAGCAGAGCTCTATCCAGCTTATTGTCCAATCAGTGAGGACAGCTGTGGCTTACCATGGTAAGAAGCATTGTTAGGTCAATTTTAAAATAGATCCTTAAAATCAGTATGATTATGTAAATATTGCTCCAAGTACCATCTTTCTACTTTCTCACAAGCTAACAGGTCCAACATTTTATCACTCTATGGCATACAGATTTTTTATTTAATGATACTATTTTGCATCTTAGAAACCATCTGTGTAACTGACTTTCATTGTTGACATAACATTGTGCTTTTCTATATCTATGATTAGATATTGTTACACAATTAATTATCATGCACACACTTACGTCACTTTAGAACTTATGGTGGAGGGAAATTAAAAGCATGATTAGTCAGACAATTTAATACTGGCTCAAGACTGGATGGGTTTCAAGTGCAGAGCTAATTTCTTCAAAGGTCACTTAACTCACTATCCTGAAATTGGGTCCAGTGAGCAAGGAGGAGGATTTCAGACCCTCACTTGCTTAAATTACTCCAAAATCAGACATAAATTGTGCCGATCTGATTATACCACACAGTTGAACCTCACATTAAATTCAGTGCCTGGACAGGACTCTGTGCATACAACAATCTACCTCTGTGTTTGTGTTACACATATAGTACATCCAGACACATAAAAGGCCAAATCCTTGGTTATAGGTCCAGCTGCTTTGTGCTGATCTAAAGGCAGATCAGAAGATTCTCTTAACAAAGTAGGGATAGAAGAGCCTGGCTAGAATGGGAGGGGATGAGGTAGAGTACATAGAACTCTGCCTTATCTGCAGCCTGCAAAATTTAGAGCAGCCCTTGGGCCCAAAATCAGAGGAGCAGAAAGGGAGCTTCCACCCTTACCCCTGCTCTCCTCAGCAGTACCAAGTGGAAACAGTGCATCTCAGGATCTGGCCCGAGGTTTCTATTTGGCAATTCCTGTGAGGCTAATCCTGATTCAGGAGTCTGATTATCTATTTTCCAATCTGCACAGCATGGATTTTCACATGCAGGGAATTGAGTTAATACTTAAAGACTGACAGAAGCACATGGACCAAAAAGGCTTTCTGTTAGTATATAGCAGGATTCCAGCAGAGACTGCAAGGATTTGGTCAGAAAGGTTACATAACGCTTTGACATACATCTCCTAATGCTGGCTAGAATAAAGTGATTTTTTAAATTGATTTAGACAGTAGCCAACAGTAACAGGAAACACATCTTATAAATTTTATCTCCTGGCCCTTTCCAGCAGGTTTTTCCATGAGATCTGAGGCAGAAGGCTCTATATTCTAGTAGCCTATTGTTATTTTATTTGTTGACCGGTTAATTTTCCAAATATTTTTATTTTATAACAACAAAGGACTTTAAACTGACCTTACAGTCCAGGTTTGTTGTGAGAATAAAGACACTAACAACTGTGACGCACCCAGGCACTAAGGCAAGTATCTAAGATTGATAGAAAGTTACATGATTTTGTTTTGTATTTATTTCCTTAGTCACTGTAAAGCAAGACCAGCTATTTTGATTCCATTTGAAAATGCTGAACACGTGAATAATTTTAAATCACTGATTTTTTTTGAAGTACTATGTAGAACTGTAAAACTGTGCATTGCCTTTCAAACCGTTTCACATTTGTGCAGTGTTCTAGTGGGACACGACCTTTACTGAAATGTTCCATGTACATTAGGAGGTTTCTAGGTCTGCACTAGCAGACAGGCTTATTGTTTTGAAATGTATCACTTCTTTTATTATGAAAACTAACATTATTTCTTCCTCATTTCTCTTTCCCTTCCACAATACAGCTCATTCATGAGTCAGATTCTGTTATTGAGAACAGCAACTGGCTTTCAGCATAGTTATGCATCCTCTACTCAATAGCATATGTGGATTTTGCTGTATTAATTTGGCACTTGTTGAAAACTGAATTATTTTAGCTACCGTGGCCCAGTGGTGAGGGCACTCAGGAAATGTGGATTCAATTCCTTGATCTGCCATTGGCCTGCTGGGTGACCACAAGTCACCTCTCTGTGCCTCAGGTTTCCATTTGTAAAATGGGGACAATTACTGTTACCTTCTTTGGAAAGTGCTTTGAGCTCTACAGCTGGAAAGTGCTATATAGCAGCTAAGTTGTAATATTACTGCTGTGTGGCATCATATAGCCACACACAGCTTTACTTGCCTTTGCTCATTAAAGGTGTGATTCTTCCACCCTTATGCTGAATAGCATTTTACACAATGGTGCAATCCCATAGACTTTAATAGGACTATGTGTGGACTAAGGAACTACTCCATGTGAGTAAATGTTACAGATTAAGGGTTGAATTATGGCCAGACCTTACATGATCACCCTCTACCACCCTTGCACAGCTAGTATAAAGGCTGCTGAGAATCACAGTCCCTGCATTCAAGGAAGTGCAGAGGCTGCTCCCCACCCTGGCCAGCCACTTTCCAAAAGGCATAGGGAGAGGGCAGAGCATATGCGGTGAGGACTCAACCCTCACAAGCAGAGCTGGCTGGCCACACAGGAAAGAGGATACCAGCCACCCCCTTAAAGGATTAAAGAAAATGAGTCTTTCTCCCACTGTAACAGGGGGAATTCTCAGGAGGCATTGTGCCATTGGAGCACTGTAGCTCCATCCCACATTACAATAGGCTGTGCCCCAAGGATTAACTAGCATCCCCACCAGTGCCTGATGCCGCCATGGAGTAGGGATATAGTCTTACATTGCACTGTCTTCACTGCAGTTGGAATCTCCAACATCCACAGTTGCGTGAACGCCAAATGTCTTCTCTGTCAAGTCCAGCTGTGTATGATTTTTAAATTTAATCATTATCCTCCTTGCCCAGAAAAGAATGCATGGACTTCCATTAACAGTGACATTCACAGGGCTGTGTGGCCATGTCCTCCAAGAGTCTCTTTCTGATTGTCCTTTTCTGCTCAAGTTGTAACTGACCACCTAATAAACCACATAAAAGATTGTTATTGCAGGAACTACTTTCTACATCACATAAAGAACAATAGCATTGGGATAGCACCCAGTGGGTCCAGTCCTCAGCTGCAGTGAGCTCAGGCTCACAGCTACTCAGCTGGGGAGACAAAGATGGTTCTACCCACCATTTCCATCTCCTCCAATCCTGGGGATGGCAGAGGTCCATGCACACACAAGCATAGCCAGAGAGCTGATGTGACTTACATTGACTGTAATAGCCTCCAAGGGCCTGGACCAGGAGCACTGAGGCACAGTACACTCCCATCTCAGCCCAGCCCATAACACCCCCTACATGAAGGCGTGTAGAAAAGCTGGCATAACCAGTTGTACGCTGAAAGGGGATTCCCCTATGACAGGAGACTTCCCAACTGCACCTTTAGAGAAGTTTTAAGTCCCCTTTGTTCTGCTGGAGCATTGCAAAAGGGATTTAGCTTGGGCCAAGGATCAGGCTCTACATGCTGAAAGTACTGTACAAATATTAGCCAGTTTAACAAGGGAAGCAAATAAGGTTGCATGTGTGTAACTGGGAGCAGAATTTGGCCCAATATTGTTTTTAAACAAATGCAGATTTTTAGATAACTTTTACATAGGACCACGGCCAGAGTTAGGGCTCCTTTGTAAAATTATTAGTTTATATGTTTAAAATAGGGAGTGTTGCATTTTGCCTCTAAGTCAGGACATTGACTACAGAGCTCCCATGGAAATGCCTATAAACAAATAAAAATGTCAGTGAGTAAAGACTTCAGTATTTAGCTCTAACTCTTAGTTTTTGCTCAAGATTTCAGACAATGAGAATTTTTTCCAGTGTGCAGACCTGCCATATCTGATAATATAGCTGTAATTTCCATGGAGCTGCACCTGTGTAACTGAGAATGGAATTTATCCACTAGGTCTTGCTCATACGAGACAAGTATTCTGCATACCATTTTATCAGACTGGATAGTGTGATACAGCACGGCCAGAGGGCAGCAGGAGAGTGTTAGCAGGGAGTCTTATTCCCTGCAAGGGGAGGAAGGTTTGCTATAGATTAACTAGAGCTCCTGAAGCCAGTTAGAACACCTGGAGCCAATTAGAGCACCAGCAGTCAGTCATGTGATAAAAAACCCCTGCTTCAGCCAGACAGTGTGGGAGTTGGAGCAGAGAACAGTTTTGAAGAGAGCCAAAAGGAAAGTTTGGAGGAGTGCTGCGGTGGGCTGAGAAATCCAAAAAAAACCCTAGGTAAGGGGCACCTGGCTTATGTAGAAGGAGGGCAAGAAGCCCCTTCACAAGCTGAAGGGCAGGAGAGGGAAGTAGCCCAGGGGAAGGAACCGCTAGTTCAAGTGCTTCACCATAAACCTCAGGGCCCCTGGGTTGGGACCTGGAGAAGAGGGTGGGCCCAGGTCCCTCCCTCTCCATTCTCCTCCTCAAGGACAATAGTGGGGTAATTAAAATACCGATTCAGAGGCAAGCAATGGCGCCCTGAACCTTCCCCAAAGAAGAGAAAGTGTGAGACCCAGCATAACAGTACTGGCAATTTGCCACAATAGCTACAGTTAAGCAACAAAGTTTTGTCTTGACTAGTAAGGTTAGCATACCAACTCTCCTAGCAGCTCCTAAAAGACTCCTGTGCTACTTGGTCTGACACATGGCACAACAAGACCGCTTGAGTGTTGTGATTTAAAACAAGTAGATGTTTGCAGAAGACCAGGAGAGAACTTATAAAACAATCATGAACAAATATAATTGATTACTATATTATTATTATTATTATTATGATATCTCAAGGAAAAAATAAACCTGTCCATCTTCCCTGTTATAATGCAGAACATTTACCCATTAGCTCATTTAGGTTAAATTGCAACATTTGCAGGATTCCTGACATGTAAACCTTATTTTCATAGGTGTGTATCTTTGGGAAAAGTCCTATGGTCCTTACTCAGGCAAAAGGCCCATTGAATTTAATAAACCAGCAGTTTTTCTCTCAGTTTGATATTCAGCACTAAGTCATACAAGCAAATTCCTGCATCCCCTGCTTGGTGCCTCTAGATAGGCATCAATACTCTGAACTCTCATTAACTTCCAGTGGATGTCGAGATGACTCAGAACCTGCCAGGAACTAACCAGCAACTAGCAGGATCAAGTCATTAAGAGGAATATCTGACTAGAGTGTGGAAAATCAGTATTGTACCACAATAATTAGACAAGGTTGATTGTTATCTCATGAAAATAATAATTAAAATACAATTAATCATGCCATGAAAGAACTTACAATCTATTTCCTGATACCTCCATACCTGTGTAATTGCTACTTGTTTTAAGTTATGTTTTGGCTTCACACCACCCTCATAACGTCGGTCTACAAAAGAAAGAGTTATGAGTATAAATGGAAAACAACTGATACTTTAAGACGCATGATGCTGCATATTCTCTTTCAAAGATGGACCTACAGCCAATGCACTTTTATGAGGGCTCTATTGATTTATGAAATATATTTCGGTTTGGTGCAGAAAACACATACACTGAGCTCATCTTTGCCCATCACAAAGCAATTTTCTAGCAAATTTTACCAGTGTTGTACATCTTTTTTTTTTTCTTTAAGAGACAAATCCTGCAGCCCTTATTCAGGTAAAATGCCAGTAGAAAAGAACTTCAGGGTTTAACCCGTGGTGCTGTAAATTCATCCACCTAACATCCTTTTAAAAGGGGCTCCTTGTTTCTTCATGCTTTGGACCACATTTTCAAAGGAGGGTGCACAGAAGGAGCATGCACGAGCCTACATGCACAATGGGGATTTTCATGCCTGTGTTGGATAAAGGTACACACGAACTGTAGACGAGAGAGCAATTACTTGATATATTTGCACAAATGCAAGGTTTTGTGGGGAAAAACACAATGATGTTAGTTTCTGTGTACACTCCCATTGCACCATCCTTTGATTATTTGGCCTTTTATGTTTTCAACTGATGCCAAAAATGTAATATTTTGTATAATTTTGTTTTTATCAAGTTTACACCCATTGCTCTGGGGAAATCCATACAGTTTTTATTTTAACAGGGCTAATTAATTTGGAATATTTAAAGAGGATTGCACTATGGAGGGTGTATAATACTTTCATTCCTTGGCAGAACTCTCAATGACTTCAATGGAAATTGTGTGTGGGATTCAAGGGCATACTATGTGGCTCACAGAGACAATATCAGTGTATTCAGAGTCATTTAAAAGCCTTACCATTTCTCTGGGGCAGCTCTTGGTATGAAAATGCATGTGAACTGAAACAAAGCAGACAGAGAAAAATCTTTATTGTACAATTGTGTAGTTAACATTTGAACCAAGTTTGCTGAGGAGAGTTCCACTTTGTAATGTTTCGTTCAACAGTTGTGCACTCACATGCAAAACAGCCAAAAGCCAGTGTACCCAGAAATGACAGTCATCGGAGGCTCTTTTAATGTGAGCAAACTCCTAAGCCATCCCATCCCTACTGACAGAACAGAAGCTGTGGCCAAGAGAAAGGTTAGGGCTCCCCCTCATCCTCCCCAATGACTCTAGCTTTCTCTATAAGCACACAGGGGATGCTGTCGGCTATTTTAATTTAGACCAATCTTCAGGTTCCTCCAAATTACAGTGGGGTACTGATGGTTCACAGCCAGCCCAAGAGCAAGGGGGAACAAAGCCAGCACTGCGCAGTCCTCAGCTGCAGGTAAAGATTGGCATCAGCACATTTAGGAAAATATACAAAGCCTAAAATACTTTTTCCTACTTCAGGAAAGAGCAGACATAATCCCCCAGATATATGGCGGTACAAAGGAACAATCATTCAAGGTGCAAAACATCCTCAACTCCCACTGAAGTCAATAGGCAAGGAGCTTGTTAAGAAAAGCTCAAGAAAACATTGAGTGAATGCCTGCCTAAAACTGTCAGTCTCCTGAAATTTACAACCTGTGATTAGCCTCCTACAACATTTAGACCCAGACACTGAGTGGGTTTCAACTGATGCAGCTTTATTGTGATCAGTGGATCTGTGTCAATTTACACCAGCTGATGATTTGGCCTGTAGGATCAAATCTTTTACAATGGCCAAAGCCCAAGCAAACAGGCTTTGTGCAGGTTTGCTTCATAGTGTATGGAGTGGAATCATCCCTCCCAATCCCATGGACACAAGTGTAGACTCTCCTACACTCTCAGTGTTCTGGTAGCCTCCTCAGGAATTGAGCCTCCCTGTGGTGGATTGTTTGGTTGATCTGCTTAGATGCTGATCCACTGGCTATGTGCCCATTTCACCAGAGGCCCACTGCATGCAGAGGGTGATGATCCCCTTACACCCACGCTCCACAGCCTGTCCTTCTGGTTTCCTGTGATGTGAAACCACCTCAGTTCACCAACATGTGACTGGGGAGGGACACAGCAAAAGAGTTGCCCCTTAGCCACTGAATCTGAGAGCATGCATCCATGGGTTGGGGTTTTTCCCCTAAAATGTTTATTAGATTTAAATCCACCATGCAAGCAAGTTATGAATAAGACATTTCTAAAGGCTAGTTTCTTGAATGGTATTAAAATAAGCATGGTAGGTCAGTGTCTTAGCTGCACAATGGCTGGCCAGCTGGTGGATTCAGCCCTTTGAGGATTCCTCCTGCGTAAGCGGGGATCTCTGGGCATAGTAATTGTATGTCACCCCGTACCTCCACCCAGAGTAGGGGTGTTCCCAAGGAAAAGGAGGCCTATCTAGAGTATTCCTATGCCCTGGTGTTCCCTGGCTGCCAGAACAATCACTTGGGGCTAATGGCAGCAAGGCCTAACTAAAACAATATATTCTAACTTATGCTGAGGGCCACCTCCAGGTCTGGAGGAGCATAAAGGTGTCTTAAAGCAACCTTTGCAGCATCTCCCCTCCTGCTCTTGTGTCAAGCCCAGCTCAGGCAGTTCAGAGAATCCAGCTACATTCCCGATGGTAAAACTTCTAGGGTGCCTAACTATGCACCTCAGTGGAGCCAGGATTTCATCCTTAATGTTTGTTAAGGAGGCTTTGTCTTTATACCTGCTCCTCCCCGTAAGTGTGTGTATTTTCAGGCATACTCTGTGCAACACGGAATAAAACCATTGTGTTCATTTCCAAAATCTTCAAAGCCAGAAAGCAAAACTGAACAAACTAGAGTGGACTCTGTATTCCAGCTTGTCACTTTGTCCCTAACTACAAGGACTGGTAAGCAGCTTTGCTCCAACCACTGTGCAGACTACGCTCTGCTGCAACAGGAGGCAGCAACAAAACAGCAGCCATTCTTCTCAGAAACTGTAATAAACCAAGTAAAAAGCCTGCTAAGCTTCTGCTGCTCCAAGACTGAGACTCTAATTAGGGCTGGGAGAACCTTAAGAGGTTCTACATTCCAATACAGTTCAATGTAAATAATTACTATGCTCCTACTTAAAACTATCTAGGGTAAATTTTAATTAGATACAATGAGCCAAATTCTGCTCTTAGTCACACATGTCCCATCCCATTGACTTCTGTAGAGTTGAACACTTTTAAGAAAGAACACAATTTGGCCCACTATTCTTCACTTACTATTCTACACTCTAGGTTAATGTTGTTGAGCACTATTAAACAATGTCCATGTTTCACACCAGAAGTGAGTGTATTTCAGTTGGTAGTGAAATTATTCTTGTCCTATAATTAACCAAAGGTTGGTCAGATCGCATGAAAGTACTGGGCACCATGCATGACCCCACTCTTCCCCCTCTTTTGTTATCTTGGTCCACACAGAAGAGCAGGAGCAAGCGTTTTGCTGTACTCTCCAGAGTGCAGAGACTGTTACTGTGGGAGACTCTTGCAGAGCTACATAAGAATAGGGGAAATTTCTTACATTGGCCTAAACACAGGCTGGTGATGGTCTGGCCCTACTGCATTTATCATTCTAACATACCAGGCTGCAACTTTTCTAAAAGTTCAGTTTGATGAAAGAAAATAGCCTTAAATCTCACCCACTGTTGGTTTGTCATGAGAAAAGACTGGGATGGGCCGAATCCCGGATTGTTTCCTCTTTTTTTAGTCAGTGGTTACTAAGGTAAAACTCCCACTCAAATCAATAAAGGAGTCAGAACGTGGACTTAAGGATTTGACAAATTTTTCTTTTCCAGCATTCTGTCATAAACAGATAGTTAAGGGTTAATGCCTCTTTTACCTGTAAAGGGTTAATAAGCTCAGTATACCTGGCTGACACCTGACCAGAGGACTAATAAGGGGACAAGATACTTTCAAATCTTGGTGGAGGGAAGTCTTTGTTTGTGCTCTTTGTTTTGGAGTTGTTTGCTCTTGAGACTAAGAGCGACCAGACGTCAATCCAGGCTCTCCAAATCTTTCTGAATCAGTCTCTCATGTTTCAAAATTGTAAGTAACAGCCAGGCAAGGCAGATTAGTTTTATTTTTGTTTTCTCAACTTGTAAATGTCCCTTTTTTGCTGAGAGGATTTTACCTCTGCTTGCTGTAACTTTGAACCTAAGGCTAGAGGGGGTTCTTCTGGGCTATATGAATCTGATTACCCTGTAAAGTATTTTCCATCATGATTTTACAGGGATGATTTTTTTTACTTTTCTTTCTTTACTTAAAAGCTTTTTTTTTAAGAACCTGATTTAATTTTTCCTTGTTTTAAGATCCAAGGGTATTGGATCTGGACTCACCAGGGATTGGTGGGGGGAAAGTAGGGGGGATGGTTAATTTCTCCTTGTTTTAAGATCCAAGGGGTTTGGATCTGTGTTCACCAGGGAATTGGTGAAGCCTCTCAAGGCTGCCCAGGGAGGGGAAGGTTTTGCGAGGGACAAGAAGTGATCCAGACACTGAAATTTCTGGATGGTGGCAGAGTTACCAGATCTAAGCTAGTAATTGTTGCAACCCTAAAGTGCACGCTTAAACATTGTCTCTTTGTGGCCAATTGTTGGCCCATAGCCATTTTGTTTTAGTAAAAGGACATGGTGGTCTTCATTTTGAGTCAGATTCTTGTTTCTTAAAGCACGGGAAAGCCACAAGGTGTCGTGTGCATAATCCTAGCGTGTTGGGTGCACCCTGTGAGCCATATACAGACATGTAAGCATGTCTCGAACAAAGAAGTAGCGTGCTTGCCAAGTACAGCTTCTGCTGCGTAGGCGGCTCCTGCTCGGAACCTGGAAGGCGAAGGAGCTAGGGGGCCAATTCGGTATTAACATACGTAAAAGGGAACCAATCTGAAACTGACACAAGTAAAAGCCCCAGACAAAACTATGTCTCACGCCAAAATTGGGAGAAGTTCCCGCATGTCAGCTGAAAGGTTTGATATCCCTTTTAGCCAGGGAACATCCTCCGGATTTTGCCAGCTCGGGTCGTGTCATATTAAACAAGACCACCTCCCCTAATTTGCTATGCAAAAGGTGTTTAAGCTGCTGGTCTGCTGTATCTGGAGTGTGGTATGTATTTTGTAATTTCTGCAAATATTTCTGCTTTTGCCTAACTCTTTCCCCATCTCTACCCCCTCTTCTGTTTCTTGCATTTACTTCATTCTGTGTATAAGAAAAGCAGTTGTTTTTTTTTTCCTTTTTCTCTTCTGTAGTTTATCTTTTAGCCTTGATTCTTCTTTTTATGTGAAGTGCTGTAAATAAAAGTTAACAGGTTGCTCTCCCTAGCCAAAGTGTAATCTATTCCCATTGTTAAAATAAACACAGCCATTTAGCTTTAAACCAACTCTGTTGTGTCTTGTTGGTCCTCCCCCATTAAAACACTACTCAAACCTTACATGTCGCAAACAGTAATTAAGCTTAGAAGTGTCCATGTAGGTCCCCACATTTGTACCCTAAAGTTCAGGGTGGGGAAGAAACCTTGACACATTCTAAGATAGAACATTGTATCTTGTGGCAAGCAACAGCAATGCAAGGGTTGTTGACATTTTTCATGGTAATGTATATAAAGATGAGGGGAGGGGAGGGGAGAAAGCCCCAAAATAGGCATGCCAAAAACTTAAAGGCAAATGACTTTACATATATTTTACTGAACATAAAATTAAAAGTTCTAGGCCCAGTGTTTCTACTCAGACTAAACATTCGTGTTAGAACACTTTAATGCAAGATTGCAAAATTCAATTCATTCCCTCACATAGTGGGAGCATTTTTTTATGGGCTAGTAAAATATCATCTGCCCCTCCACCCCCAAGAAGTCTCCCATCCCAAATGGGGCTAAAATTAAGACTATGTCAAGTAAAAAATGAATACGTCTCTGAGGAAGACTGACAATATTCAACACCAACTCCCATGTCAGAAAACAGGCACGATAAGGGGCATATGTGGAACCATGCATATCTTATGTCCTTAACAGAACAGTCTGAAATTAGACTCCTCAAGGCCCATGATTTCACATTGAAAGCTTGTGACAAGTACAATTTAACACCCATATGTCTCATGCGAAAATGTACCAAAGCTGCTCATGCAGACATGTCAAGATTCTTCTCTCAGCAGAAAGACACTCAAAAATAGACGAATATGCACAGCCAATGAAACAGTCATACCTCAGTGAGGAATTCACTGGAGAGAATGATGTGTGAGACACTGCTGAATACCATACTATGACAAATACCATCAGCCACATGACTGTTTCCATTTGGGAGGTAGGTGGCAACGTGGCAGGCATGTCAGTGAAGTGACCTTCAGTATGTATTAAGGTGTGTGCATCTTAGGCATTTATAGAGTGCCAGTCACCATAGCAACTAGGAGACTGAGATTTCTTCATTATCTATTGCTGCTCATTACTGCTTACAGGCGGGAAAGTGCTATGTAAATTTCTCTCTTTTTCTGAGAAACATACTTGAGAAGATAGTAGTTAAGAAGCTATGGCAATACCTGCAGTCTTTAGTTTCCCTTGACCCTGGTCAGTCTGGTTTTAGGCCTGTGTATGGGACAGAAAGTGCATTGATGACAATGGTTGATGAGCTCCTCCCAGCACGTTTATGCTGATTTTATTAGATCTGTCAGCTGCCTTTAATGCAGTTGATCATGAGGTGTCGTTGGCATGTGTAAGATCCCTGCCAGGAGCGGGTGGAACCACTTGGAAGTGGCAATGCCGCTTCTTATACAGAAAGACCTAGAAGGAAATTATGGGCAATTATTCCTCCATCCCACGGACTCTCTCGTACAGGACACCACAGGATTCTGCTCTGTCTGTCCTCTTGCTCAGTGTATGTGATGAGGCTTCTGGGAGAATTAGTAAATAGATATGGTCTTCAGTGTTTGCAATACATTGATGATACCCAGCTGAGCATCTCCACTATATCACATCCACTAGAACAGAACAACCCCGTGTCTGCAGCAGATTGGGACTTGGATGCCGGCTAACTGGTGCGAGACTCAATCTGGACAAGGCTGACATTCAAGGCTGGACAGATTATTCAGAAGCAGAAACTAGTTTTAAAAGATTATTTGGCACAGTTTCACACTGGGAGAATGTATCTGCGCTTGTGGACTGCACCGGCTGTCTGTGGCTTCTAGGTAGAGTTCAAAGTGATGTTTTTGCCCTACTAAGTCCTGAATGGTTTGGGCTTGCGTTACCTCAGATCTCTCCTCATGCTACACTACTGTGTTTCTGATCAATGGAGGAGGCAGAATTTGAGCCACCTCAATGTAAAAGAAAGGGAGCTGCTGGCAGGGCTTCCCCGTGGTCTCCGAGGGCCGAGTTTGTTA
The DNA here is from genome assembly GCF_007399415.2 of Gopherus evgoodei. Classification (NCBI taxonomy): domain Eukaryota; kingdom Metazoa; phylum Chordata; order Testudines; family Testudinidae; genus Gopherus; species Gopherus evgoodei. The sequence continues at coordinate 84,180,604 of NC_044327.1, forward strand.
ACCCCTTCCAAAGCTCATCTTTTCTTATAGACATCTGAGGAGGGAGCAGGGAGGAATCAGGTTGGGAGGGGATGTTGATTGGTTTATAACAGGATTAAGTTTATGGTAGGATTTGCTCTGATTATAAATGGAAGGTAATATAAGCAATTCTACTGGTTATTGTAAATGAATATTTTGTAAAGGCGCTCACAGCTTGGGATGGGCACTATCTGAATGCTGTCTCTGAGCGGGTTACGTGTGGCTCTCCACAACCCTACCACCATCAGATTGGCAGCATTCAAATTCAAAGGAAAAGTTGGGGAACTCAAAGGAGATCTGCTGGAGCAAGACTATCCTCGTAATATTGATGGGTAGGTCTCAATGTGTGGAGGATTTTGGCCACGATGGACCATTTGGAGCACATTTCACGACTCTTCTGCTGCTTTTTAAACTTGCTGGAAAAACTGTAGGTCAGAAATATCACGGGAAGACGGTGTGAAAACACAAATGAAAATGCCTTGAATCATTCTCAGGGCTCACCCTAGATTTGTGCATAACAACATTCTGAGTAATAACATTGTAAATGTGAACATGACAGGAGAGAAACTAGCTGAGACTATTTACTGCTAGGCCTCTGCTATTGGCTAAAAGGGTCACAGGAGCTAGAAATTAAACTATAAAACACTTAACGAAGAGTGACTAGACCTGCAACACATTTGGAGCAATTTTTAAAAGTATAACGAAATAACTCCTGAATTTATGGTCACTTTTCCACCTATTTTAAACTAAAAACTTCAACTTCGGTATAATGTGTTAAAAGCATTGGCCTTTCTTTAGAATTGCAAATCTGAAAATAACTGCTCCATGTCCATGGTATGTCTGTGTCTGTATTGTATGCTGAAATTACCATTCTAAGTTTGTCAGGAGCCCAACTGAAATTGGCTTAGTCCTAATACAAAGCCCTGGAATGACTAATCACTATATAATACCCAACTAAATAAGATTATATGTATAAAGAAGTGCAAATTCCTACTTACCAGATGACATTATCAGTCTATAAGGTAAGGAAGTCTTTTTTCCATCTGAAAAAGCTCATGTAAAAGTATAGGGCTTACTCCTGAAAACCTTTATGTGAGTGGCCCTTATTCACACATGTAAGTTTATTGATTGCAGGGGGACTTAGGAATGATCAAGTGAGGAAGAGTTTGCCAAATGTAGTTTTCATTTCAGGAGATAGGGGAGCTAAAGGGAACTACATTAATAACACAAAATACAATCTATAGTATTATTACTGAATATTATCACTTTGAAGTGCACATTACATCGGATAATACAATGTTCAAAATAAACTAGACTCCTGTAATAAAGTTCAATAAAGATAAATGCACAGTGTTCCTTCCTAAGTGGAGCAATCAGTTTCACACATACAGAATGGGAGGAGACTGTCTAGGAAGGAGTATGGCAGAAAGAGATCTAGGGGTCATAGTGGACCACAGGCTTAATATGAGTCAACAGTGTGATACTGTTGCAAAAAAAGCAAATGTGATTCTGGGATGCATTAACAGGTGTGTTGTAAACAAGACACGAGAAGTCATTCTTCCGCTTTACTCTGCACTGGTTAGGCCTCAACTGGAGTATTGTGTCCAGTTCTGGGCACCGCATTTCAAGAAAGATGTGGAGAAACTGGAGAGGGTCCAGAGAAGAGCAACGAGAATGATTAAAGGTCTTGAGAACATGACCTATGAAGGAAGGCTGAAGGAATTGGGTTTGTTGAGTTTGGAAAAGAGAAGACTGAGAGGGGACATGATAGCAGTTTTCAGGTATCTAAAAGGGTGTCATCAGGAGGAGGGAGAAAACTTGTTCACCTTAGCCTCCAGTGATAGAACAAGAAGCAATGGGCTTAAACTGCAGCAAGGGAGATTTATGTTGGACATTAGGAAAAAGTTCCTAACTGTCAGGGTAGTTAAACACTGGGGAAGTTGTGGGATCTCCATCTCTGGAGATATTTAAGAGTAGGTTAGATAAATGTCTATTAGGGATGGTCTAGACAGAATTTGGTCCTGCCATGAGGGCAGGGGACTGGACTCAATGACTTCTCGAGGTCCCTTCCAGTTCTAGAGTCTATGAGTCTATGAGTAATATCTTCATTACTCCTTAAAAACATATCAAAAAGCAGTGCAGCCCACTAATGTTATCCAACTTCAAACTGACTATTGCTCACCGAGTACACTAATTTCAATTATTTACATAATATTTTACTAGAAAATAACATTTGAGCCACAGGTAAATCAAACATAATGCATAAAAGTTTGCTAGTGGACCATATAGCTACGTACCTGGTTCTAAACTTAGGGTACAAATACACCACAAGTTAAGATGTGATTGTAGAGTGATAGACATACCTTTCCTAGCTTTACTCCAGCTAGCATGGGTAAAAATAGTAGTGAAAATGGACTTCACCCCAAATATGTACCAAGGGTCCCTGGCCTACTCATACTACAATCACACCTTTGTTTGCAGTGTAGATGTACCTCAGTTACACCAACCACAAGTAACTTGACTGAAGTTAATTCACTTACACTGGTGTGAAATCAGTGTGAGATCAGAATCAGGCCCAAAATGCAGGTTTCTTTAACAGAATCCTCCAATGAAAAATATTTTATTAGACAGTTTATTTCTTATCACTAACAAACAAATCCCTACAAAGATAGTTAGCTTTACAGAGGGAAGCAATCATGCCTTTCAAATTATACTGTATTATTTTTATAGTAATTTCACAGGAGGAAACATACCTTTCAGAGACCCACATTTAAATAATTATTTTATATTTTAATTGAAATTTCACAATTAAGGACTTGATTCTGCATTTCCAACTTAGGCAAAACTCCCACTGACTTAAATGGATTATGCCTGAATAAGGTCTCTAGGACCAGAACCTAAGAAGTAACAAAACTGTAAAGCTTTGTTTAAAAAAAAACAACAAAAAACTGAGTTCAGTATTACTCCTTGTGACTTAACACGTGAAGGGTATGATTCTGCTTCAGTCAAGACAAAGCTTACATTAACTTCAATGGGAACAGGGTTGGACCTTAATGCATTAATCTTTCTCATAAAGTTTGTGTGAAAACTCAATTAGTTCCGTTCTGTTAGAACATCTTTCTGATCAAAGAAAAGTGAAACGGCTAGGGAGGCACTAACTGATTTGGAAATTGCCAGATGAGAACTGAAAATAAACTATTTCCATGAAAACATATTGTAGTATTTATAACAGACTCAGAGATCTCTTATTACAAGCTTAAGCAAATCACCACATGTCCCTGTTGCCCAAAATATTCAGACTTTATTGCCAGCTGTGATCATCATCAAATTTGATCTGCACGTTATTAGTGACTGTGTGGCATGATGCAAATAATTAAATTTGGCTATTTTCACTTTTATAATGCTTGCTTCAGAAAGCACCTTCTCTTTCTTGTCATTTTCTGTGCCCTCTATTTCTACTATATAAAAAAAAACCAGAATGCACTCAAAGTCAATGGCAAATAAAAACACTTAGGATTAGGAACAATTTTGTCAGTTTAATATTTCTTACAATGTTGAACCTAGATTTCAATAATATTCACTTTACAGAAATATAATATTTTAGCACCTTTGTTTCTTGGCACCTCCGCTGCTATTTTATTTATAATTCTGTTTTAACAACTGGTTGGGAATGAAAAAGTGAGAAAAGCATTACAATGTAACCAAATATGAGAAAGAGATCATTAGGGCATCATTTTAGACCATTGTAGACTTATGTATAAAATAATTTGAAAGAGGTACAGTAACATTTCATATCTTAGAATTGAAAAGGTTCATTTCTGCATGACTCCTAGATGTTTTAAAACTAAAAATATTCTAATCCTCTGCTGCCATGCTGAACTGTGAACAAATCTATCTGAATAAGACACTATAACATTTAAAATATGCATTCAGCTTCACCAAACTAGTTTGTTGAAATGTAACAAATTACTGACCTTCCATCCATTCTTACGAACATTTGATCCACAGAGACTGAAAATCCTACACATAAAAAGAGAAGTAAAAGGCTAAAAGCAATGTTTTTTTCCATTGAGAAATGAATCTGCCTCTCCTGAAGAAGCTCATCTGTTTTTGCAAAGAGATCAGAGCCTGTATTCTCACAGATCATGTGATGGATAGCACCTCCAGCCAATAGGAAGCAACATTTGCTACTGCATCAGTTGGCATGTACTATGTAAACATAAAAAGCCTTTTCTAAGCCACTCTTGCTGACATATTCTATTATTCATGTTAATGAATTATTAGACAAGAACTGAGTTCTTAGGTCCTAGTGAGATAGGAAGTGAGCTGTCTTTTAAGAAAATAAATAATAGAAAAACAAAAAAAACCAACTCTCAAAGCTCAATGGAGCCTGCTACAGGTTACTCGTTGTAGTTGACCTCTCCCGTGCAAAGTGTGATTTCAAATAATAATGTGACTTTACCGTCTGTAATCATACACAGCTAAGGTCACATTGTAATTAATTAAGCCTCATAACACCCCTGAAAAGCTGTTAAATATCTCAAATTTACAGATGTGGAAAATGAGCTACAGAGAGGATAAAGACCTCTTTTGGGGCGGAGGGTGGGAATGGCATCAATTTGCAGGTGCTTTCCTTTCTATCTTACTATGTTTTATCATCATAGTTAACTTTACAATTTTCAGGTATCAATTGATTTTTAGGTGCCTCATTTTGGGGATTGCCAACTTGAGATGCCGGGGGTCCCTTTGGATCCCTGAGGATTTGCCTAGGTTAATAGCAGGACCCGTGGCCTTATCCACAGGGATTCAAACCTTGCCATCTTTTGGAATGATGTGGGGGATGATCTGGGGCAAGCAAAGCAAGTGGTCAATTGGCAACCAACTCTTTTACACACTTTGCATCCTATGCAACTTCTGCAAAGCAAGGCATGACCTTGTCTCCCTTTACAGTTGCAGGACCAGACAAAGAGGCAACCCAATAGTCCTTCTCTCAACCTCTTTATCCAGGAATTTATGAGTCCCACTCTTGTCTAGCACCTCTCAAATCATAAGGCCGATCCCAATTTCTTATTACTTTCATATTTTTTCCAGTTCTTATTCTCCACACCTGTTGCTCTTTCTCATTTATTGTTGTTTCTTCCTCCTTGTTCCCCTTCTTCTCTGCTCTCCTTTCTGTTCAATATTCTCTCTCTACTCCCCCATTTTTTCATCTCTGACCCTGGAGCCCCCACCTTTCTCTGTTCTTCTCTCCCCATCCCACCTCCTTGGGACACTCTCTCCTTTCCCCCAGAAATCTTTGCCTTCTTTTTCCCCTTTGAGTTGGCCTCTCCCCCCAATCCCTCTCAGCAAAGTGCCTCCACTCTCTTCTCCTCGTAGGGCTTCTCCTTTCCCTCCTTAGAGTTTCTCCCTTTTCATCTCAAAGAGGCTGCCACTGTTGCTGATGACTGAGGGAAGTCCAGGCTCCCCCTTGCTCAATACCCCATGCCTCTCTCTTCTCCTTAGGAAGCTGATGCCACTGGGAGGAGGTTAGGTTCCCCCTTCCTCTATCCTTCATGTTCCAGACAGAAACTGCAATCCATCCCTGGGCACAGAGCAAAAGGTAGAGACTCTTTGTGGCCCTCCCGACTTACACACTCACACTGGGTGGGGGCCAATCACAAGCCACCTCAGATGAGGCCCCAATCTGCTGAATATATACACTATCCCATATTACTTGGCAACTAATATCAGATACCTGCTGATGTGATCACAGAAGTAAGCCCTATTTGACTGATTAAGGGCTCCAGTCTGGTGCATTCTAGATACAAGATTATGCCTGGGGCTTTAGTATCTGCAACTATTAAGCTCAAGGATTTACCGTCGTTAATTAATTTTTCCTACAGTGATACAAAGGGTATACACTAATCTTAAAATCTCTCACCAGTTCGTGTTCAGTACTGCTACTACCAATTAGGGAACCCTGGATACTTCTTAAGTGAGAATCCCAGCATAGGAAAAAAAAAAAAGAGAAGGAAGGGTAGGTATAAATTGTTATGCAAAGCCTGGCTGAAAACAATACGTTTTCTTTGAAGCACACAGATGTTTGTGGCACCAAATATAAAAGAAACATTGCAGCAAAGAAATGCAGGGCCAGATTTTGGTTTTAAATCATATCGAGGGAACAAGGAGGGGCCATACATGTATTCAAAAATGAATAAGAACAGCCATTAAAGTTATAGACCCGTCAAACTTTCCAGGACCCATAATCCCTATCTCCTGGAAATGAAATTCTACCTCTTGCCTTCTTTACAAAACTCTTTCAAGCAAAAAATAAGACACTTTCACACTTGTACCTTTCAGAGGAGATTTCACATACAGGCTGCTATTTCCTAACTGCTCTTCAGTATATGGCTTGGGAGGGGGAGCTGTGAAAGAAAAAGGCTAAACTGAAAACAGTAAGATATAAATCACTAGATGGGGGTCCTATTACAACAGTTTGTTCTTTTATATAAAGATAAGACTTTGGAGAAGGATTTGGTGTAAGAATGATTCCTAAACAACAGTAGGTAAGCCAGGGCTAAGTCAGTACTCACTGAACCAGTAACTTCTCTTCTAGCCCATTCAGTTTCCAAAAGATTTTTTTTTCAAAAATTACATTTATAGTCCTGATATTTCCTGAGTCATATGCTGCAAACAATTTAGCCAGACTCCCAAAGAAAATGGCCTTCTTAGCATATGATGAACCCTGTGTTACAAGGGTGTATGTGATTGTAGAGAGAGGGCTACGTATTTATTTGCTTGATAAAAATGCTTTCAGTAACCGCAACCAAGAAGAAAGGCAATTCTACCTCATTTATTATAAGCTTCACTTTGTTCCTGAAAAGTATACAGTACTGACTTTTACACTGGCTATATACTTATGAAGTATGATGATACCTACCTTTAACACTGTGCTGTACTAATCTGAAGTATGGGTCATGATTAATACCTCCCTGAGCAAATATTGGGCATTTCCTCCTCCTCTGGGAAATTTTTTGATAATGTCTGGTATTCAGTGCAAATTGCACAATCCACACCAAAAAAATGCTCTCAGAAGTATTTTTATGAGCTGCAGTAATAAGTAATTTCTGAAAGGACTGAATGAACAATACCAGAGAGGGATGAACTCCATTGGAAACAAACCATCCCTGACAGGTGTTTGACCATTCTTCAAAACCTTCATGATGGAGATTCCACTACCCCCTGGAGTAGTGTATTCCAGAGCTTAACTACCCTTATAGTTAGAAAAATATCTAACCTAATATCCTAATATCTAACCTAAATCTCCTTTGCCGCAGATTTAAGCCCATTATTTCTTGTCCTGCCTTCAGTAGACATGGAGAACTATTGATCAGCTTCCTCATTATAAACAGCCTTTAACATATTCTCCCTATTCATATCAGCCTATTACTGTCAAATGTCTAGCCTCTGTAGACATTAGCAGTGATTATTTATCACCTGACATGCAGCTCAGATAGCACACCAGGGACTAGGTCACTGGGAGCCGAACAGTTTATAAAACAGGATGCTACAACCAAAGTTGACAACAGACTACTGTAAAAGGTGCATGCTCTTAATTTATTTATATTCCATTAATAAGTATTGGGCCAAGGACGTCTGGTTTTGCCACACTTAATGAACCGGCTCCAGAAATGCTACATAAGAGCATGTAAGAACCTGGTCCCAACATACAGTAGCAAAAATTAATACAAATTCTAGGGTAAGGCTCCTTTTGATCAACCATTCTACCCACATATTGGGATTCTGTGTCAATTCATCACCTCACAAATCAGCTTCATTTCCTCAGCAGCCTGTTTCCCACACACTTAGACCCCAGGCAGGCAGACTGTGCAGCCCCAAGCACTGCCAGCCCTGGAGCCACCCAGAGTCCCTGGGCACAGGCAAGCCACCGCCAGCCCCAACCCGGCCACGAGGGAAGAGTGCCATCAGGAATCAGGAGAGGGCCTGAGGGCAAAGCCATTTGGGCTGTTTGGAGAGGCTCAGCCACTCATGGACCTCCCTCTGCCAGCACCATCTCTAACACTCACAATAATCACTGCCCACCCTTAGTATTCTGCACACAGACTGGCCCATTCCTTCCCACTAGGCCTTCACAGAATGGGGACTGTCGGGCTTGCAGAAATTGAAGGAGCTGATTTCTGAATCAGAAATAAACTAAAGGCAACCTATGTTTCACACTGGAACCACAACTGCAAAGGTAAGCACCCAAATTTTCACCCCACTGCTCCTTCAAACACACAAAAGCAGAGGCAATCCAGATCTGTGGTTCTATTTCCTATCCACCAATATTTTGAAAAGGAGAAGCATCCCACACCATGGGCACGAGCTAGCATCAGAGAAGAGAAATGGCTCATTATTACCAAGTGTGAAACCTTGGGCTTGTCTGCAGCCCAAGTCCAATCCCTAAAAAGAAGCAAATGAAATATAAACCCAGCCTTTCAACAGCAACTCAACCCAACAAAGATCTAATGTGGGAGACAAGGATCAACAGAGATGGGAAGCCAACAAGAACTCCTCTCTTCTTATGAAGGTCATGGTGATGAGGCTGACGAAAAGATTGCTCTAAGTGGAATGATTGCATGTACAAATGGCTAGTTAGGTTTCTTGGCCCCCTTTTTAAAAAAACTGATCCCCAGACTGAAGTTAAAAAGAAAACAATTCAGCAATGTTAATTAGCATCATCCACTGAGAACAGACAAACATGGGACATTAACTTGATGAATGTGTCTAGTTGCAGAGCAAATTAAGAATTCATTGACCAGTTTGAAGAAGCAAAAAGAGGAGAAGCTGAATGAATAAAATATGCAGGGCAAAATTAATTCCCTCAGCTATAACAGACAGAGATGGCTTGGGCTGTTTTTCTTTAACTGTCCTTAATGGGCTCAGTATCTCTAACTTTTGTGATGTTATCGTATGTCTTACAATATCAGTGTTTTTCTGGTAGACTCAGCTCCTGGATTCATGAGTATGTGAGAATCTCAGCTAAACCTAAAAAAAGTAACTTTCTTTCCCTTGTAGTTGTGGAGAAAACCTGGAAAATGTGACCCCTAAAGACACAAACATGAGAAGGTGAATAGACACCTCGCTGTTATTATCTGGTGAAACTGTGTGCTTCCTAAGCTAACCTCATGATTTTGGGGGCCCTTGGCTCATGCTTTCTGAATGTTTGGGGTTGGCAATGCTTCAGTGTGAGACCAAACTAGAAGATAATAAGGTGATTAGTAAGTCAGCATGGATTTGTCAAGAACGTATCATTGCAAACCAACCTGATAGCTGTCTTTGACAGGGTAACAAGCCATGTGGATGGGGGAAGCGGTAGATGTGGTATATCTTGACTTTCGTAAAACTTTTGATACTGTCTTGCATAACGGTCTCGTAAACAAACTAGTGAAATACAACCTAGATGGAGCTACTATAAGGTGGGTGCATAACTGGTTGGAAAACTGTTTCCAGAGAGTAGTTATCAGTGGTTCACAGTCATGCTGGAAGGGCATAACGAGTGGGGTCCCACAGAGATCAGTTCAGGGTCTGGTTCTGTTTAATATCTTTATCAATGATTTAGATCAGGGGTTCACAAACTGGGGATTGCAAGGTTATTATATGTGAGTCATGAGCTATCAGTCTCCACCCCAAACCCTGCTTTGCCTCCAGCATTTATAATAGTGGTAAATATATTAAAAAGCGTTTTTAAGTAATAAGTGAGGGGTTGCACTCAAAGGCTTGCTATGTGAAAGTGGTCACCAGTATAAAAATTTGAGAACCACTGATTTAGATAATGGCATAGAGGGTACACTTGTAAAGTATGCAGATGATACCAAGTTGGGAGGGGTTGCAAGTGCTTTGGAGAATAGGATTATAATTCAAAATGATCTGGACAAACTGGAGAAATGGTCTGAAGTAAACAGAATGAAATTCAAGGACAAATGCAAAGTACTCTACTTAGGAAGGAACAATCAGTCGCACGCATACAAAATGGGAAATGACTGCCTAGAAAGGAGTACTGCAGAAAGGGATCTGGGGGTCATAGTGGATCACAAGCTAAATATGAGTCAACAGTATAATGCTGTTGAAAAAAAGTGAACATCATTCTGGGAGGTATTAGCAGGTCTGTTGTAAGCAAGACACAAGAGGTAATTCTTCTGCTCTACTCCGCGCTGATTAGGCCTCAAATGGAGTACTGTGTCCAGTTCTGCATGCCACATTTCAGGAAAGATGTGGACAAATTGGAGAAAGTCCAGAGAAGAGCAACAAAAATGATTAAAGGTCTAGAAAACATGACTTATGAGGCAAAATTGAAAAAATTGGGTTTGTTTAGTATGGAAAAGAGAAGACTGAGAGGGGACATAATAGCAGTTTTCAAGTATGTAAAAGGTTATTACAAGGAGGAGGAAAAAAAATTGTTGTTCTTGACCTCTGAGGACAGAACAAGAAGCAATGGACTTAAATTGCAGCAAGGGAGGTTTAGGCCAGACATTAGGAAAAACTTCCTGTCAGGGTGGTTAAGCACTGGAATAAATTGCCGAGGGAGGCTGTGGAATCTCCATAATTGGAGATTTTTAACAGCAAGTCAAACAAAAACACCCATCAGAGTATGGTCTAGAACAGCGGTTCTCAAACTGTGGGTCGGGACCCCGATGTGGGTTGCAAACCCGTTCTAATGGGGTTGCCAGGAGTGGTGTTGGACTTGCTGGGGCCAAAGCCTGAACCCCACCACCTGAGGCCAAAACTGAAGCCTGAGGGATTCAGCCCTGGGTGGCCGGCGGGGCTCAGGTTACTGACCTCCTCCCCAGGGCTGAAGCCCTTGAGGTCTGGCTTTAGCCCCCATGCCCGGGGCAGTGGGGCTTGTGTGAGCCCAGGCTTCAGTCTCCCTCCTGGGGTCATGTAGTAATTTTTGTTGTGAGAAAACAGTCACAGTGCACTGAAGTTTGAGAACACTTGGTCTAAATAATACTTAGTCCTGCCATGAGTGCAGGGGACTGGACCAGATGACCTCTCAAGGTCCCTTCCAGTCCTATGATTCTATGAAACCGTGCACACCCACCGCCTCCCACTGATGCCAATGGACACACATTCACATCCACAGAAATGGAGCAGGCCCCTTGCCTGTATCGCACCAGCCCAGCAGCACCAGGTAGGGTTGCCAAACCACCAGATTGTCCTGGAGTCTCCACGAATTAAAGATTAATCTTTAATTAAAGATTCTGTCATGTGACGAAAACTCCAGGATCAGGTCCAGTCAAAATTGGCAACTCTAGTGCTAGCGTGTCCAGCCCAGCTGGGGGCAGCCACGTGGTGGTGGTGGTGGGGAATTGGGTGACCAGATAGCAAGAGTGAAAATCGGGAGGGTGGTGGAGGTAATAGGCCCCTATAGAAGAAAATGTCCCAAATATCGGGCCTGTCCAATCTGGACACCCTGGTGCAGGAGACCGCGGCTCCGCCGGCGGAAGGGAGACACGCCGGGGGCAGCCCTGGCACTGGCAGCTGGGCACACAGCCAAGAGCCGCCGCTTCCGGGATGACACAGGGGAAGGGTAGAACTGGGCCAGGCGAACATACCACCGGACGTGTGCGGCGCGATGCATTCTGGGAGTTGTAGTTTCCCTGACAACGGCTCCCGCTTCCGGCTATGCTCCTTCTTGGGGCGGACGGCGCCGTCATGATTTTGCGACGGTCTCTGCGCCGGAGCTGCGTTTCCGATCAGGCGCAGCCGGGCCGCCTCGCGCGGGGTCCTCGCAGTGACGTGCAGGAGCCGCGGTGCGGGCTGGGTCTTTCTCTTTGCGGCTCGGGCCAGCAGCAGCGCGATGGGTGAGCGGCGGGGCCGGGACTGAGGTGCCCCCTTCCCCCCCGAGCACGGGGCGGGCCCAGGCACAGCGGGTCCCAGGGACAGGGGCCCATAGGCAGCCCCCACCCGCCCCTGGCCGGGACCAGCGGCGCTCGCCCGGGGCAGAGGGTCCCTCCCCCGGCTGGGGTCGGCGGCGGCGCCGCCCTCAGTTGGTGGCTCCGTTTTCCGAAGCGCTAAAGGAAGCGAATCCCCTGAACACGCGGCCTTGTGAGCCCGCCCCCGGATCGCAGCGCTGCGGGGGAGCATCGCGGTGCTCGGGGTGTTAGTGGGGAACAGCCGCGTGCGCTCCTGGGGTTTGAACAATCTGCCCCCGGCTCCCAGGTTGACCCAGTCGTTTCGATTCTGCATCGGGTTTAGCTGGGCGCTGTTGCCTCGTGCTTGTAGTGCGTGGCACTGATTATTTTTCTGTGTCATGCAAAATTCTGTTACTTAGGTAAGTGTCGTGGGCTTCGTACTGCCAGGAAGCTTCGCAGCCACCGACGGGATCAGAAATGGCATGACAAGCAGTACAAGAAGGCCCACTTGGGTACTGCCCTGAAAGCCAACCCCTTTGGAGGAGCTTCCCATGCCAAGGGAATTGTCCTGGAAAAAGTGTACGTGTACTGTTTATTGTGCTTAGTGTCCAGTAGGGTTGTTTTACTCCACCTAATAACATACAATCATAATACATTTGCAGCCTTTGGTAATTTGGTTGCAACTCTATTGATTTAAAAAAAAAAAAGTAACCCTGATTTCTGCACTGTCTGTTGCCTTTTTGAAGTCATTCAGGGCAGAGTTTCAGGCTTTCTTGTCGTTTTTGTAGTTGAACTTAATAGTTAGGTCTGGATCACCAAATATCTATCTACTTTACGCACAGTACCATCCCAGCATTATTGTGCATAACACCTGATAGACCAGTGGTTCTTAGGTAGCTATATTTGGGATTTAGAAGATTGTCTGTAAATTCTGTGTTCTCCCTTATGCTTAACAAAAATGAACTATGCCTGCAGTTGTTGCTACCTTTTTTTTCCTAATCTACTTCTCCCGAAGAATATGAGTCAATATATCTTCTTGGCCTGGGGAGTAGCAATGCTTTGTATATGATGCTTCAGGAAAGGAGATGTCATTTCTCCAACATGGGCATCTGCTCTCCGGAAAGAAAATAGACACTTCTTAGACTAGTAGGAGAAAAAAATGTTGTTAAAGGAAATCTTCAGTGATGAGTGAATTTCAAAGGAGCTGTTGGTAATGTAAGTTTGAGTCCATTCAAAAGTTGTGTATCTTGATTGTGACTGCCATTTTAATAGGATCATAGAAATATAGGGTTGGAAAGGGAGAGATCATCTAGTCCAGCCCCCTGTGCTGAGGCAAGACCAAGTATACCAACACCATCCCTGACAGGTGTTTGTCTAATCTGTTCTTTACAATTCCAATGATAGAAATGCCAAAACCAGTCTTGGAAGTCTGTTCCTGTGCTTAATTATTCTTTTAGTTAGTTTTTATCCTAATAGCTAACCTAAATCTCTCTTGTAGATTAAGCCCACTATTTCTAGTCCCACCTTCAATTGACACGCAGAGCAACTGATCACTCTTTTTATTGGTTCCTCCTGCATCTCTTTTCTCAATACTAAAGATTCCCTGTTTTTTCACCTTTCCTCATAGGTCAGGTTTTCTAAATCTGTTGCTCTCCTCTGGACTGTCCAATTTGTCCAAGAATTGGGAGGCTTAATGCAGCTCTTTAGACTCTTTGGCCATGCTGCCAGTTAATGGTGCAGTTTTATTTTGTTTTTTACTTTGAAGAGGGATGTTTGGTTTCATGAGATGTATTAAACCAGAAAATAACAATTTTGGTTTAAAAAAAAAGCTTACTTACTTTACTGAACAAAACACTTCAAAAATTATAAGTGGCAGTTTCCTTTATGATTATTCCTGAATGTGGAAGCTGAATGAGAGTTGGGTGTATAATATGGACACCGAGGGAAAAGAGGTGGAAGGATTCTGCAGCTGTTCCTGAGGAGAAGAGCTGGTATATTCTAAAGAGCAGCAGGCATCAATTTGAAGAGCCAACTCTTTGTTACAGCTCTGTTGCATTTATTAAAGAAACTGCTTCTTTTGTGCCCCTCTACTCCAATTTCAAATGCTGTAAAGAAGTTTAGAGATTTGTTTTTTAGTTTAGTGTTTACTATGTACATTATACAATTGATGCCAGCAGTTGGCTACTTTCTGTTACAGCAATTACTTTTTTTCATTTCAGTGGTGTAGAGGCTAAACAGCCCAATTCTGCCATCAGGAAATGTGTCAGAGTTCAGCTGATCAAGAACGGCAAGAAAATAACAGCCTTTGTTCCTAATGACGGTTGCTTGAACTTCATTGAGGTGAACAATGAATCCCTAAAACTTTTTGGTGTGAATTGGCTCCATGTAATACAGCTCAAAGTTACATTATTGGTCCTATCTGTGCAGGGGCCCGTTGTCATCTGAAGGAAATTATCATTACTTTCTGCTTAGTAATATTATTTTTAAATTTCAAGTATCTTAATCAAAACATGAGCATTTACAGTACATTTAGATGTAAAAGGTTTGTTCAACCAATGCAACTTGCTTTTCTAAATATTCTTAAACTTTTTTTTTATTTGGGTTTTCATTTGACTGAAAATTGTTTAATTGAACTTAGTAACAATCTTCCTTTCTTTCATTGTAGGAAAATGATGAAGTTCTTGTTGCTGGCTTTGGTCGGAAAGGTCACGCTGTTGGTGACATTCCTGGTGTCCGCTTTAAGGTTGTCAAAGTAGCTAATGTTTCTCTCTTAGCCTTGTATAAAGGCAAGAAAGAGAGACCACGATCATAAATTCCTGTCATGCCATCTAGGCTACTAATAAACTTCAGTTTGATAAACTGTGTGGTTTTTCAAGTTCTCCATGCAATGAAATATTGGGGCATGTGTTCTGATGAACATTTTTTGAGTGTACTGTTGCTTTTTGAAACACTTAAAATATTGTGCTAGTGCCTGAAAACATGAAACTATTTTTAAATAAAATTGGCTTATTTACTCTAAATTAAAAATTCCCCCGTATAAATGCAGAAAAGTGGATGTTCCTAATTTAACATGCAGTTAGATCTAGCATCTTTTCTAAAGCCATGTCTACACTACAAAATTATGTTTACCTAATTTATGTTTGTGTACAGCCACTGCAGTTAGGGTGGTTCCTTGTATCAGTGGTGCGCATCCGTTGCCAGGACCACTTGCATCAATTGTATTGGGGCATTGTGGGACAGCTCTCGAAAGCTAGTAAGAGTCGACATAGTCAGTGTAATATCTCCACTGACTGTGTGTCAGTCCAGTTACATTGACCATAACTACTCTGCTTGGTGTTACTAAATCAGAGTAGAGAGAGGCACTTACAGCGGTGGGAGCCAGATTTAAGTTGAGACCCTTCCACAAATCTTGTTAAATTACTACATTCATCTGCTTTCCCTCCCCATGAACTTTACACTCTAACAAAAAAGAAGCTGAAGAATCGAGAGATGGCAAATGAATAATGGGTCAGGATATCTACAGGGTCGCTGGCTTGTTTAAGATGATATAATTTAATTCTTTTTGCTTGAACTTCTTTAGTGGTATCTGGGGTGTAACAGTTGCTCTGGCGTCTTTCCTCCATCCAGCTTATCTAACAGCATGGACCATTGTACCATTATGATCACTGTATGCATGGGGTGAGGATGCCCATTGTCCTTCAAGGGGAAGCTACAGGACTAAAGCGAGGGGTCCTGAGGCAGGATGCGGAAGGTTTGTGGTTGCTGCAATCCCGACTGCCTCAGTCTCCAACTATAACAGCCCGTCGGGGATGGCTGCAGCAATGCTGTCTGCTTCAAGCACGGGGCTCGGGGGCTGGGGGGGGGGGTGTCTTTCAGCCAAAGTACAGTGACAGGAAGGTGCCGGCTGCAGGCAAGAAGGGCCTGGCTTGCTGCAACTCATCTTCCTCTGAACCCGGCCTAGAATATAGTTGCAGAGTAAATATGAACTCATTGACTAGTTTAAAGAAGCAAAATGAGGAGAAGCTGAGAACAAAATATGCAGGGAAAAATTAATTCCCTCAGCTGTAACTGACATGTCTTGGGCTGTTTTTCTTTAACCATCCTTCATAGGTTCAGTGTCACCAACTCTTGTGGTGTTATTGTAAGCTTCATAATATTGGTATTTTTCTGGTGGACAGTGCCTGGACTCATGAGAATCTCAGCTTCACCTGAAAAAACCCAGTTTTCTTTCCCTTGTGGTTGTGGAGAAAATGTGACCCCTGAAGGCACAAACACATCACTGGTGTGAGGTGGTGAGATCGTGTGCTTTATAATCCAACCTCATGATTTTGAAGGCCCTTGGCTTGTACTTTCTGAACGCTTGAGGTTGGCAATGCTACAATGTGAGACTGCACGCAGCTCCCGCTGCTGCCAGTGGATGCAGAACCATGCCTGGGGCAGGCACCAGGCCTTGGGAGGGAGGAAGGGTGCAAGGACACATTTACTTGCAGAAATGGAGCCCCCTGGCCCCTATTGCACCTGCCCAACAGCGGGCAGCCACCTGGGGGGGGTTGGGAGGCTGCGGCACTGGCGGCAGGGCACAGCCAAGGGCCACCGCATGTCACACAGGAGGCAAAGAGCCAGACCGGCTTGACGCCCGGAGGCGGCTGCGCAATGCATTCTGGGAGTTGTAGTTTCCCTGACTAAGTCTCCGATTTCCGGCTGTGCCGCTTCCTTTCCCTAGTCTCTGCGCCGGAGCTGCGTTTCCGATCAGGCGCAGCCGGGCCGCCTCGCGCGGGGTCCTCGCAGTGACGTGCAGGAGCCGCGGTGCAGGCTGGGTCTTTCTCTTTGCGGCTCGGGCCAGCAGCAGCGCGATGGGTGAGCGGCCGGGCCGGGACTGAGGTGCCCCCTCCCCTCCCCTCCCCCCCCGAGCACGGGGCGGGCCCAGGCACAGCGGGGCCCAGGGGCAGGGGCCCATAGGCAGCCCCCACCCGCCCCTGGCCGGGACCAGCGGCGCTCGCCCGGGGCAGAGGGTCCCTCCCCCGGCTGGGGTCGGCGGCGGCGCCGCCCTCAGTTGGTGGCTCCGTTTTCCGAAGCGCTAAAGGAAGCGAATCCCCTGAACACGCGGCCTTGTGAGCCCGCCCCCGGATCGCAGCGCTGCGGGGGAGCATCGCGGTGCTCGGGGTGTTAGTGGGGAACAGCCGCGTGCGCTCCTGGGGTTTGAACAATCTGCCCCCGGCTCCCAGGTTGACCCAGTCGTTTCGATTCTGCATCGGGTTTAGCTGGGCGCTGTTGTCTCGTGCTTGTAGTGCGTGGCACTGATTATTTTTCTGTGTCATGCAAAATTCTGTTACTTAGGTAAGTGTCGTGGGCTTCGTACTGCCAGGAAGCTTCGCAGCCATCGACGGGATCAGAAATGGCATGACAAGCAGTACAAGAAGGCCCACTTGGGTACTGCCCTGAAAGCCAACCCCTTTGGAGGAGCTTCCCATGCCAAGGGAATTGTCCTGGAAAAAGTGTAAGTACAACTGAAGTACTCATGGAGGTTAGCTGGAGAACTACACTGCAGCTACTGTGAGTAGTTTGCTCCACTGAGCACTAAAGTAAATGCTGTTTAGCTTTATTGTAACTGCCCAACTCAGAGAGTTATTTATCACACGTTATATGTGGCTAACAGGCATTGTTTCTGCATCAGTACTTGAATCTGGAGAACTATATTGCCTTTTGCATTATGTACAATTGTTAGCTACATTTTTAGTTTGGTTCAGAGGTCTTTGTGCTTGATTTCAGCAACATACTGTTAATTTTATTTGGAAGTCATTTAATATTATTATCTTCAGATGGGTGTTGTTTTCAGAAGTGCTGAGTTTTCTCAAATCCCATTGAAAACTGTTAGAGCTATAAAAATTCTGAATTTTTGAAAATCAGGTCCTGTGGAAAAATCCACTGTGTGATGTTTCTACTAACTTGGTGCTAGGCATTTTCTGAATAAAGCCTGTCAAACTACTGATTTATGTGGTGTTTTTTTGAGAAATGGCTATTATGCATTAAATTGACAGCACCAGAGCTATTTCTTGTTGTTTGTTATCAAGAGTGAAAAATGTTTGCCATCATGCCACTCGATGTCTATACGGTGGAGTCGCATCATAGGCGCATTTAACTTGCGCGATTTTAACTATACGTGCTCGGTAAAACAAAACAAAAAAAGAGAAAAATAACAATTTAAATACTGTGCCTGTAGTGCAGGCGATTCCATCCGCCATTCCACTCAATGAGATTTTGACTATACATGATTTTCACCTTCCGTGCTGACTTCAGAACCTAACCCCTGTGTAAGATGCGATTCTCCTGTAATTCTGGTTTAAATTGAAATGCTTACCATACTTTATACAGCGACTAATACCTGGACTTGATTTTTTTGTTTCAATCTGTATTTTGTCTGAAGTTACCATCCGCCTCTGAGGTCCCCTTCTCTCTTCCCAAATAAAAATCAGACCATAAAGACCTCACGCCTGGGTTCCTGTTGGCATTTTTAAGCCTCTTATTTAGGAGGCCAGATTATCCTAGTGGGTGCTCAAGCCTCCAGGGTGCCATTGTACTGTTTCTAATTTGCAGTGTCATTAAGTTAGCATTTGTCCCCATGGAACACTTCTCTCTCCACTCCCCCACCCATCCTAGTATTGACTCAAATATTTAGGAAGCGAAGGGACCATTTGGGGCATTATTCTTTCTTGGACCAAGATGCTAGACAGGCTGTGTTTCAGTAATTGTCCATTAAATGTTGGGTTTTATAGTACTTCATGAAAAACAGATACTATTTACATTCTCCATAGAATGGAGTTGTACAAAGTGATCCAGCATGTTTAATGTAGCAGTTCTTGATGTTCTAATAGATATGTGCTAAAATAGTCAAGCAGAATGTCAGTGATGCCTTTTCATGTGTTTCCATTTCAGTGGCGTAGAGGCTAAGCAGCCTAATTCAGCCATCAGGAAATGTGTCAGAGTCCAGCTGATCAAGAATGGCAAGAAAATAACAGCCTTTGTTCCTAATGATGGTTGCTTGAATTTCATTGAGGTGAATAATTTATCAGCAAAAACTTTTCCCAAGTGTAGTTGGCTGAACAGGGGGATGGCACGAACAGGGGCCATGCCCACTGCACTTTTATGAGATAATGGGCAGAAGACAGGCATTAAAAGTGCTCTTTCGTCTGCCACATCAAGCCTCAGCTGTGCTGTTACAAAGTAAAGGAGTATCCTACCTAATATTTGTTCTTACCAAAACACTGAAGGGACTAAAGTTCTAAGTCTCTCTATATCTGACCACCACAGTTCTTTGTTTCATCTGGCCTTTCCTGGGAGGGGTTGTGATATGCTTAAAGCTATTGGGTCAAATTTGGGATGCTCTGATTTCTCACATGCATGAATCTGCTGTTGATTGCTGTGCAACTGCTGTGTTTCCTGTTTTTAATTCTAGGAAAATGATGAAGTTCTGGTTGCTGGCTTTGGTCGGAAAGGTCACGCTGTTGGTGACATTCCTGGAGTTCGCTTCAAGGTTGTCAAAGTAGCCAATGTTTCCCTTTTAGCCTTGTACAAAGGCAAGAAGGAGAGACCAAGATCATAAACTTTTGTTACTCTGTTAAGGATGTCAATAAAAATGTTCATCCAAAGAAACCTCTTGTATTTTTTTAATAATTTTTCTTTTTGAGAATAGTGTTGATTTTCTAAATGAATTGTTTGTAAATGACATGCGTGTAACTGTGTTTCAGCATCTGTAGTGCCCTGTTTGCCACTATCTTCTTTTTCTTGTAATAAGAAATGTCTTGCAATTGACCGGGATAAAGGTGCTCAAGTTTCTTAATTCCATCAGTACATCTGTGCACTATTGTAGCATTTGTTATATCTGTTTTACTTAGCTTGAGGCTTACAAGATATTTGTAAAGATACTCTAAAACCAGATTTTTAGCATACAGATAGTATTGGATCGGTTTGAGCTGAGAGTGGAGCTGGTTGGAAAACTCAACTCTTTTTCTTGTGGAAAATTTCAAGGTTTTGGCAAAACTAAATCTAGACTTTTTCAGTTCTAAAATGATGCCTCGCGGAGTCTGTAGTATGAGTGCTTCATGCTCCCATTCCCTTCTATAGGACAGACTCCCTGGACTATTTCTCCCATGATGCATCAGTTTCCCCTTTTGATGTGGGGAGGAGGTGTACTGTGAAGTCCAATGGGGAGCCTGTCCCATAGAACAGGAAGCATGAGGCACTATGGCAGTACTTCTGAATCAACGTGTTTGCTTTCCGTGGAAAATTAGCCCAAAACCTTTCAATTCCAAGGATATTTTTTGGTTAGGGAAAAACAAAACGTCCATTAAACAGTTTTGATGGAAAATTTTCAACCAGACCCAGTTAAAGCACAGCTAAGAATAGTTTATTGAAATAAAAGTTTTCCTTCTAACTAGTAAATCTGCTTAGTAAGTGCTTGCTGAGGTAAACTTGGGAGTGCTTGGCAAAACTGGCTTGTTAGCCAGGCCTGGTGCTGGGGAGATGTAAGCAGAGGTAGTGGGGAAGAATCCCACATGCATCATCCCAGTTTGTAAGCCTCCATGGATACCATGCCAAAGATGAGTAGCATGTGTTCTCTCACTGTCGAGGTGGGTCAGTGGATCTCCCTGATCTATGATGCCCTACTCTCCAAATGCTGTCATGCAATGAACACTTGCAGATTCCCAACCCACCTGTTGCTCCACTGAGCAGTTTCTGCTACTGGGAGACCCTGCACAGACAAGGGGGTAGTATTTGTCCTTACATTCAGAATCCTGAGCTGGAATCATGTCACTTGTTGAGTCATTGTCTGGCAGAAACACTGTTCAGATGGATGTGCACCAGTGTACCATGTGAGAATGTTTCTGCTATGTTTAAATAAAGAAGAGTTTGAGACTCCTGGTGGGTAAAAATGTAGCTCCTCTGCATATAGGAGATGAGTCTGGCAGTTGAGTTTTAGTCCTAGATCTGCCACTAGTAGCTGTGACCTTGAGCTAGTGACTTAACCTACCTCTGCCTCAGGTGCCCTGTCTTTTAACAAATGGTAATGATACCCTTCTTTGTAAAATACTTGTCTAGGTGTAGCATGGATTTTTACTAATGCTGAAGGGGGAAAATACAGCCTTTCCTTTAAGGTGACTAGAAGGGGAGGGATAGCTCAGTGGTTTGAGCATTGGCCTGCTAAACCCATGGTTGTGAGTTCAGTCTTTGAGGGGGCCATTTAGGGAGCTGGGGTAAAAATCTGGGGACTGGTCCTGCATTGAGGAGGGGGTTGGACTACATGACCTAAGATCCTTTCCAACCCTGATATTCTAAGGGTATCTTTCTTGGTCATGAAAGGACACTGCTTAGTCTATACTGATATTTCATTTTTTGCTGATGTATGTGGGAAGGTTGAATGCAGATACTGTATTTGAAGTAAGGGTTAATTGTAGTAACTAAAAAATCATGGCACTACAAAATCTGAAAGAAATAGTGGAACAGTTATTGGCGTATGTTTAGATTGATACTTTCAGTTTTAGACTGGTAAGTGATTCTTCAATGTACTTTGTGAATAGCCTTCTTTTACTGCTATATGTCCAGAAAAGCTAGAATTTTATCCCTGCAGCCATGTTTCCCCAAAGCAGGCTATTCCCTTGGAAGCATTGAGTAAGTTTCCTCTTTACTCCCAGTATCAGACCAAAAACTCCTGAGGTTTGTCAGGAACTAGTTTGTTCTTTTGTGAACCAGCACATGCCTGTTTGCTGCCCCTCTCTAGCAGGAGAACGCAGGGAAAAGAGAAATATACTGTTGAGATTTTTTTTTCTTGTGTGAAAAAATAACCTTAGAATGGAAAATGCTCAACAGAAAAATTGAATGTAGTGGTGGACTGTTCCATTTATGCACGGGTTTGGGGTGCTAGTAGGATGAATTTTAGTTCCTAGAGGTTTACAACCAAATTTTGAAGTGACCACTGATTCTGTGAGTTCTTAAGAGCCCGACTTGACACTTTGTGTCTGATTTTCAGATGTGGAGAACAACCATTTCCTCCTCAATAAAATGTGGGTCCTTGCCCCTGACACCTAAATACCAGGTGTCTAAGTATGCAAAAACTGAGGTGCATAACTCAGATTTTAAGGCCAGAGGGACTATTAGATCATCTAGTGTTATACATATCAGACAGGCCATCAGATTTCACTCAGTTGCTCCCAAGCAAGGAGAAAAATAAGGAAAGGTTGCAGGTGAAACTAGATGAACAAGCATCTCAAAGAGGTGATTTAAAAAAAAAGCAGAAAGCCTACAAGGGATGGATCAGCAAGGAAAGCTACCTCTGGGCGGTCAGAAAGCATAAGGGAGAAGTCAGAACTGCCACAATCCAACGGGAGCTGGACCTTGCAAAGGAAATTTAAACCAATACTGAAAGGTTATTTAGCCATATAAATAGAGAAAACAAGGAAAGAAGTTGGACTACTATGCACTGAGGATGGGGTGGAGATTAAAGATAATCTAGGCTTGGCCCAACACCTAAATGAATACTTTGCCTTAGCTTTTAATAAAGGTAATCAGTGTTAGGGCAGCGGCAGGGTGTCTAATGAGGATATAGACGTAAAATTGCAATGTGAGATGGAAGCCAAACTTAAACACTTACCAGATTTGCCCTTACTTTGGGATATGCTAATTTATTAGTTACTCTTCTGGGGGGGAGGTGTTCTGTAATTCTATTAATGTACTGCTTGTGTCACTTGTGTTTTCATAGGGAGCTCTACTTCTCCTTCTGCAAGTCCCTTCCCAATGGAGCTGTCCTGCAGGGGCTGGGTTCCTCCAGAACCAGACACCCACCAAGTCTGAGCCGACTAGGTCAATCAGCACTTTCAAGCTGACCCTTTTTATGCCCCTGGACTCAGTGGGCTGGGTCAAGCAGCACTTTCAAGCTGCAACCCTTATATGCCACAGGTTCAGCATGTCCCTCTCCCCACTTTCATGTTACAATTGTACTGGCAGTAACCCACTTGATGAGCAAACCCCACAGGATTTTTGGGCGCCACAGGGATCTTTAGCTTAGGTAAGAGAAGTGTTGCTGCAGAGTAAATGGGGAAGATAAAAACACAAAAGAGTAAAGTTCAGAGAGAGAGAGAAGCAACCAAAAAGTTATTTATTGACTAATAATGGTAACTACACAAGGAGAGCCTAAACCAACATACCATTTACATTATTAAAGTCATATATAGAAAACTATACCTGCCTGTGGTAGAAAAGAAAACAGAGCTAGAGTTGGGATCTCAGTACATGAAGCTTGAACTGGGCGGGGTTCCAAGGTTATGGTGGTAGCTCAGGGGCCTGAATGCTGGAGACAGGCAGAACCTCCAGCATGATCAGTCAGGAGAAGATGGAATCCCACTGGAACTGATGCAGAGTTTGGATCCAGGCATCAGAACACACTGGAGCATGGGTAGAGGTTTTTGTAGGGGAAAATACAATGGTTCAAGGGAGAACACTAGATTTGTTTATTGGTAAACTGATGACTCAAGGGTTTTCTTTAGGCTAGACAATAGGAGCTGATCACTCCTAGCTATGAGTGATGTTTCTTCTCAGGAGCTCACAATGCAATTAGGCTGCTTCAATATTTTGGATATCAATCAAGGATTCATTACTAGAATTGGTCTCATAACTGCTGGGCTAGGTGTGTGCAGGCCTGGGTTCATTAGTATCTGAAGCAGAGATCACCCAGGATGCAGTACTTCCCTGCTTTTCTGGTCAGAGAATTCAGTGCGGTTCTTGCCTTGGAATCTCTGTTTTTGATTCTGTATGCTAATAGAGATGCCTCCCTGTCCATCTTTGATGCAGATGAGGCTAGAGGAGTTGCCTTAATCTTGTCACCCTTGTCATGAGGGGTCTAGGTGTGTCTCGCACTGCCCTTCACTGCTCTCTGCAAGCCTTTTTTTCTGATCAGTTTTGGTTCCAGCAAAGGCAGGAGGAGGCATGTTCTTTCATGAGTCAGACAGGCTGGATACTGTGCCCTGGTTCCCCAAGAACACACAGAATTGACTGGTATCAACACTTTAATGGAACCAAAATGGGAAGGGGGAGAGAAGGAGGGAAGGGAGATATTATCCATCCAAGAATATTAAAGGAACTGGCATATGACAGTGCAATCCATTAGCAAGGAGCTTTAATGAATCCATAAACTCAAGGGGCATACATATGACTGGAGAACTGCAAATATAGTACTTCTATTTTAGAAAGGGGGTGGGGTGGAATGATCTGGGAAACTATAGACCCCTTAGCTTAACTTCAGTTGTGTGCAAGGTCCTAGAACAAATTTTGAAAGAATAACTAAAGACATAGAGGTAAACAACTCAAACAGCTTAATGGGATGAAATCGGAGGGCCCACATAATTTTCATCCAAGAATATGAAAGGAACTGGCACATGAAATTGCAGGCCCATTAGCAAGAATTTTTAATGCATCAGTAAACTCAGGAGTTGTACTGTACAGCTGGAGAATTGCTAACACAGTTCCTATTTTTAAGAAAGGGGAAAAAAGTGATCCGAGTAACTATAGGCCTGTTAGTTTGATATCTGTAGTCTGTAAGGTCTTGGAAAAAAATTTGAAGGAGAAAGTAGTTAAGGGCATTGAGATAAGTGGTAACTGGGACAAAATACAACGTGGTTTTACAAAAGGTGAATCGTGCCAAACCAACCTGATCTCCTCCTTTGAGAAGGTAACAGATTTTTTAGACAAAGGAAACACATTGGATCTAATTTACCTCAATTTCAGTAAGGCATTTGATATGGTTCCACATGGGGCATTATTAGTTAAATTGAAAAAGATGGGGATCAATATGAAAATTGAAAGGTGGACAAGGAACTGGTTAAAGGGGAGACTACAACTGGTCATACTGAAAGGTGAACTGTCAGTCTGGAAGGAGGTTACTAGTGGAGTTCCTCAGGCATTGGTTTTGGGACCAATCTTATTTAATCTTTTTATTACTGACCTTGGCACAAAAAGTGGGAATGTGCTAATAAAGTTTGCGGATGACACAAAGCTAGGAGGTATTGCTAACACAGAGAAGGACCGGGATATCATACAGGAAGATCTGGATGACCTTGTAAACTGGAGTAATAGTAATAGGATGAAATTTAATAGTGAAAAGTGCAAGGTCATGCATTTAGGGATTAATAAGAATTTTGGTTATAAATTGGGGACACATCAGTTGGAAGTAACAGAGGAGGAGAAGAACGTTGGAGTATTGGTTGATCACAGGATGACTATGAGCCGCCAATGTGATATGTCCGTTAAAAAAGCTAATGCGGTTTTAGGATGCATCAGGCGAGGTATTTCCAGCAAAGATAAGGAGGTGTTACTACTGTTATACAAAGCACTGGTGAGACTTCATCTGGAATATTGTGTGCAGAATACTGTGGTCTCCCATGTTTAAGGAGGATGAATTCAAATTGGAACAGGTACAGAGAAGGGCTACTAGGATGATCCGAGGAATGGAAAACCTGTCTTTTGAAAGGAGACTGAAAGAGCTTGGCTTGTTCAGCCTAACCAAAAGAAGACTGAGGGGGAGATATGAGTGCTCTTTATAAATATATCAGAGGGATAAACATCAGGGAGGGAGAGGAATTATTTAAGCTTAGTACCAACATGGACACAGAACAAATGGGTATAAACTGGACACTAAGATGTTTAGACTTGAAATTAGACAAAGGTTTCTAACCATCAGAGGAGTGAAGTCCTGGAACAGCCTTCCAAGGGGAGTAGTGGGGGCAAAAGACATATCTGGCTTCAAGACTAAGCTTGATAAGTTTATGGAGGGGATGATATGATGGGATAGTCTAATTTTGGCAATTAATTGATCTTTGATTGTTAGCAGGTAAATAGGCCCAATGGTCTGTGATGGGATGTTAGATGGAGTGGGATCTGAGTTACTATAGAGCATTCTTTCCTGGGTGTCTGGCTGGTGAGTCTTTCCCACATGCTCAGGATTTAACTGATCGCCATATTTGGGGTTGGGAAGGAATTTTCCTCCAGGGTAGATTGGCAAAAGCCCTGGAGGTTTCTTGCCTTCCTCTGCAGCATGGGACATGGGTAACTTGCTGAAGGATTCTCTGCACCTTAAGGTCTTTAAACCATGATTTGAGGACTTCAATAACTCAGACATAGGTTAGGAGTTTGTTACAGGAGTGGTTCGGTGAGATTTTGTGGCCTGCATTGTGCAGGAGGTCAGACTAGATGACCATAATGGTCCCTTCTGACCTTAAGTCTATGAAAAAATAAGAATAAACAGTAATTGGGATAAAATACCACATGCTTTTACTAAAGGTAGATTATGCCAGACCAACCCAATCTTTTTCCTTGAGACAATAACTTGATTTTTTTAGACCAAGGAAATGCAGTAGATCTAATCAACCTCAATTTCAATAAAGCATTTGATACAGTTCCACAAGGGAAGTTATAAGTTAGCAGAAGATGGTAATTAATATGAGAATAAAAGGTGGGTAAGACTACAACAGCCCATACTGAAAGGTGAACTGCCAGGCTGAAGGGAGGTTACTAGAGGAGTTTCTCAAGGATCAGTCTTGGGCCCAATCTTATTTAACATTTTTATTTGTGACCTTGTCACAAAAAGTGGGTGTGTGTTAATAACATTTGTGGATGACACAAATACAGAGGCGGACTGGAATATCATACAAGAAAATGTGGATGACCTTGAAAATTGGAGTAATAGAAATGGGATGAAATTTAATAGTCAAAAGTTCAGGTCATGCACTTATGGACTAATAACAATAATCTTTGCTATAAACTGGGGATTTATCAATGGGAAATGCCAGAGGATGGGAAAGACCCAGGTGCAGTGGTTGATCACAGGATGATGACAAGACACCAAAATGATGTGGATGTGCAAGAGGCTAATGCAATTCTAGGGTGCATCAAGTGACGTAGTTCCAGTAGATGGGAAGTGTCAATACCATTGTACAAGGCACTTGTGAGCCCTCATCGGGAATACTATATGCAATTTTGTTTAAGAACGATGAATTCAAACTGGAACTGGTGCAGAGAAGGGCTACTAGTATATCAGAGGAACCTCTCTTATGAGAGGAGAAGTAAAGAGCTTGGCTTGTTTAGCTTAACACAACAAAGGCTGAGGGGAGATATGATTGTTCTCTAAATACATCAGAGGGATAAACACCAGGGAAGGAGAGCAGTTATTTAAGCTAAGTGCCAATGTTGACAAAAGAACAAATGGATATTAAATGGCCATCAACAAGTTTAGACTTGAAATTAGACAAAGGTTTCTAATCATCAGTAGTATAAAATTCTGGAACAGCCTTCCAAAGAGAGTAGTGGGGTCAAAAAAACCCTAAGACTGATCTTGATAAGTTTATGGAGGGGATGGTGAGTTAATACAGACAATTCTTGCCCAGGTGTCTGGGTGGTGAGTCTTGCCCACATGCTCAGGGTCTAATTGATTGCCATATTTGGGGTTGGGAAAGAATTTCCCCCCAGGTCATAGTGGCAGAGTCCCTGGGATTTTTCATTTTTCCCTGCAGCATGGGACACAGGCCACTTGCTGGTTTGAATCAGAGTAAATGGTGGACTCTCTGTAACTTGAAGTCTTTAGATCAAGATTTGAGGACTCCGATAACTCAGTCAGAGGTTAGGGTCTATTAAAGGAGTGGGTGGGTGAGATTCCATGGCCTGCAATGTACAGGAGGTCATCCTAGATTATCATGATGATCCTTTCTGTCTTTAAGAAACTATGAGACAAAACTTATTTTCTGTAGAACCAATAATGACAGGCACAATTCATATTTCTATCATTTAATTCTTTATTGGTTGAATCTATATCAGTTTTTTCCATTATTTTGTCCAGAACTGTTGTGAGGCTAACCAGCCTATAATTACCTGTGTCATCTTACTGGCTGTTTTAGACCATTGGCTTGACATTAACATTCTTCAAGTCTTCTAGATTGCCAATATTTATTAAAAATTAACAATCAGGCCAGAGATTTCCTCGGCCAACTTTTTTAGGACTTTTGGATACAAGTTATCCAAGCATGCCGATTTATCACATTCTCTTTTGTTGCCGAGCGATTGGAACGGACTCTGTTGTCATGTGATATTAGTGCAACATCCTGCGTCTTTCCAAATACAGAACAGAAGTATTTATTTAACACTTTTTCCTTTTCTGCAGCATTATTAATTTGACCATCTGTCTTTGGTAATAGGCCTATCTCATTGTTGATTGTACAGTTAGGGAGTATGTCTGAAAATGTTGGCCTTCACTTACAAACACTATTGTAAACAATTGCTGGTGGTGGGATTGGGGCTAGTGTGAGGCTGTAGTTAGCTGATCAAGAACCTGAAGCTCAGACCCTACTATTCATTCATGGAAGATCAGCTGGGTTTTTAAACTCACTGCTCTGGTTTAGAAAGAGCCACTAGGAATTAGAGCAGCTTCCAGAAATACTGAGGAAAACGATTTCAACATCAGCAAGCAAGAAAAATAGCAAAGGGAAGTGTTAAAGTGAAGGGCTAAGTGTTCAGGCCGGAAACTGCAGCTGGTATAGTTTCCTAATACAGAGTTGTCATGAGCGCTTCTGCCACTAGGTGCTGCTATTGGTATGATGAGGGAGAAAGTTAAAAAAAGAGGGAGGGGGAAGCTGAAAACTAGAAAGCTGTTTAATTGCAGTTGAGTGAAAGAAATCTTCGGAGTGTTGAATCTGACTTTTAATTGAATGAGGTCAAACTTTTGAAGGGCTAAGTACCCCATTCCCCTTACAGCCTTTGGCCACCTGAAAGCATACCTGGTGCTACAAAGAAACAGACATGCTCCCTGTCCTAAGAGCTCACCATCTCAATTCAGCATGTAACGGGCCATACACAAACAAACAAACAAACAAACAAACAAACAAAAAGGGGGTGGGGCACAGAGAGGAAGAACATAGGTGCCAACAGTAAAATCAGGTGGAGATTCAGGCATGTGCACGTCTAGCTGGTTTTTTTGTTTGTTTGTTTTTTTCTTAAGGAAGATGTTTAACTCCTTGCAGGCAATGCAGCAGGAGTGAATTTGGAGGAAGGATTTCAGTGAGGGGAGGAAGGTGGGTTTGGCACAAGTAGTGTGGAAGAAGGTCATGGAGGTGGGAATGGGAGAATGGCACAAAGAGGCATCAAGGCTTGTACTTTGTTTCAAGTTGAATTTTAATTTGTTTAATGAACCCATGTTATTAGATTATACAGACTAAACAGACATGTCAAACGGGTGAGTTAGCAAATGGTGTCAGGATTTGTCCAGAGAACACGTTCGTGTATTCTGCTAGCTCGGAGGAGCTCAGACTTGTGTTATTTGGAAGAAAGGATGCTCTGGAAAGGAAATCAAAGCGCAAATAAATTAAAAAGTACAGATGTTTGACCTCTGAATACAAATGGTTTTACACTTTATAAATCTTACCACCACCCGCTATAAAAGCCAAATCCCCCAGAACAGGAATCAATACAAATACATCAGCGAGTAGCCTGGAGAAGAAAGAACTAGTTCCACTTTGCTGTTTGATTCTTTCATCAACACTAGTCAATGTTCCTGCTTCATAAAGCAGGGCATGTATAAATATTAAAGCAGATGGTTGACCACAGTAGGCAAGCGACAGATAACTTTAGGATGTGAGAGAATGAACCTTATGATGCTTGGTGAACAGTTTCTCCAGCATCTGGCTCAGTCTTCCCTTGGCCAAGTAAAGCTTGGCTACAATCTACTAGTAACAGTTCAGGATTTTATTTTGGATCAGGTGCAAAGAGAAAAAGGATTAGCTTATTTCTACAGTTTGCCAAATCTTTTCTCTCACAGGCTCAGCCAGTGTGCCACCCTGCTTTGGGCTCTCGTTGGCTCTGGAGGTGGAGGAAGCATCAAATATGGAGCTAAGCCAGCTATAGCAATAGCCAGCAACATGAGTTTTTCCCTCTGCATTTCAAGGTGCTGTACATTAAAGGTGACCAGTTGAAGTTCAGGGGATGGGAGGTTGATTCAGCCAGCTTCCAGTAGTGTAACCCAGGGATGCAGATCATTGGTGGTGAAAATTTTCTCACAAGGGGCTGCGCAGATAAGGGGTGGGCCACACAGCCTACCCAGTTAGCACCCAGGCCTACCCAAATCTGAGCCTGTGTGAATGCAGAAGCCAATGCCCATGTGGTTGAGGGTCAGGGAGACTTGGCTTAAGAGAAGTTAACTCTTGGCCCATCTGCAGAACATCATGGCTGGCCCCAT
The DNA here is from genome assembly GCF_007399415.2 of Gopherus evgoodei. Lineage (NCBI taxonomy): Eukaryota > Metazoa > Chordata > Testudines > Testudinidae > Gopherus > Gopherus evgoodei. The sequence goes on from NC_044327.1 coordinate 84,210,781, forward strand.
CCCTGCCTCCACCCAGGGCTGCAAACTTCTCCTGGTTCTCGACCACTTTGGTGTCAGACGGGCCCAGGCCCACCGACAGCAATTCTGGGCCTCGGCAGAACAGGTAATGGACACTCTTCTGGCACAGCCAGGGCTTCCACATGCCTGACCGGCTGCTTTCGCCACTGCCGGTACCACCCCATGCACGCCAAAGAGACCGGCGGCCTGCCTGGGCAATTTAAAAGGGCCCAAGGCTCCCAGCTGCCATCACCTCTGCAGCAGCCAGCACCCAGGCACCCCGTCAGTGGGCCTAGCCAGGCTCCGCACAGGCGCTGACCAGCACCCCCAGCCCTGACAACCCAAGAGCTGTGGGGATTGCCCATCTCCACTGGCCAGCCCAGTTCCTGCATGCAAATTCCTTCTCTGCATCCTACAATCCTGGCCCTCAAGAATTCAATTAAACATAATATGCAATAATAATATATAGCTAGTATAGTAATAAGCAAAATACATGTTTTGCTGTAATCTCAGAACTTTGGTCATTGCCCATCCACCATAAATTGGGGCCTACCCAAATTTTCACTCCTAGCTACACCACTGGCACACACACTGCTCTGCCAATGAGCCTGAAGCTGGCTAGCAATGACTAGGAAAAGGGTCGTGGGTAAATGAGACACTGAATTAGTGTCTACCTCCTATCTAGTGCCTGCTGGTGTGATTTAGAGAGAACAACCACAGAGGAGCAAACTGCCTGCTCTCCTCCAGATAGGACCCTCCAGAGTGAACTAAGTGCAGGATGTTGCTCTAGCAAAGCTACCCCAAGATAAAAATCCACTGGTGCTGCCGAAAGGAATGTTATGATCTCACAGGCTTGAGAATAGGAAAAGGTATTTCAATAAGGTCTTCTATAAGACCTCATCAAACAAGTGAATGGCTCCCCAACCTTCAGTTAAAAATCCTTCCTACTAAGTCACAGTTTTGTCAGTCCCTTTAATTCTTAAGTGAAAGTTTCCTTGGAGTTTTAAAAAAACAAAACTTGGTGACAACTTTATGAAAAATAGGGCCTAACAGTGGTAAGCACATCACTTTCCTATTCGCACTAATGCTCCTCAGCAGTACTTTCCCAGAATACTGTTCTCAAGCTGGTCTTTTAAATTTAGCAGTCAAGCAGCTGTAGCCCGAGAGTGGGCAGTGGGAGCTTGTAGCTGTATCTTTCCGTTCCAGCTGGTATGCACTCGTTATGACTTCCCTTTCTTATTGCTAAGGGGGTGAATCACAAAAACATTTTTTAAAACTGTGTCTTTTACAAGATACATAACACATTACTGCAAGCTAGACTTTTCAGATGACAGAATTATAAAGGAGCTAGTAGGAACTTCACAGTTCAGGTTGTGTTATAATGGAACAGAAGTTACTCAATATTTTTTTGTTGCAACTGAAATTCTGTGTAACATACATTGAAATGTAAAAGTCAACAATAACTCACTGAATCATAGCTGTGTCAGCTGGCAAAGAACTATTGCCCCAAATTCATTCCTGGAAAAATGTCAATGAAATCAGTAGAGTTAGAACAGGGATAAATGTAGGTTACTTGATCATATCCTGCTCTAATGTTGCCCAGTGTAAACTCAAATCAGTGTAGTCACTACTGATGAAAATGAGAACATTAATTTGACTCAAAGAATATTTATTCCAAAACCAAATTTTCTATTGGAGCAGATTATACCTGGATGCAAAACAGAAGCTTACATAAGTCGAACAGTGTTCCTGCCTCCCCCAGAAACCAAAGGCAAACTGCAATTGAGCACATGAAGCTCTGAACCTGGCCCCAGACCCCACTGGGCTGGACACTTGCAACTGGCTATGGCAGGGGTATTGTGCTAGGCTCTGCAGCCTCCACTGCTGGCCGCCAGGGCTGGCTCTACTGTTTCTGCCCCCAAGCAACATGCCGAATTGCCGCCGCAGGCGGCGGGAGCAGTCAGTGTGCCGTTAGGGCAGCATGCGTGTTTCCGTGGCGGCAGCAATTCAGCGGCAGCTTCTGTCTTCAGCCGGAAAACAGAAGCTGCACCGCCGTGGACAGCTGAATATAGAAGCTGCCGCTGAATTGCCGCCGCCATGGAAATGCACGTCCCACCCTAACGGAACATGGACTGCCCCTGCTGTCCGGCAGCAATTCGGCGCGCTGCTTGGGGACAAAAACAGAGGGACTGCCGCCCTTTGTAGATTGCCACCCCAAGCACCTGCTTGGGATGCTGGTGCCTGGAGCCGGCCTTGATTTTAGACAAGAAACTTAAGGAGTTTTAAAACTGCTTTATAACTGAATTTTTTTCTTTAGCAGTTTTGCAAAACTTAAAGAGTAACCCATGCTGCCAAAAACTTAGGTGTTTTGGAACATACTTGCCAAATAAAATGAAATATAGCACTGGTAATTGATCTAATTTTGAAATTAGATAGGATTTTTGTGAGCAAACATGTTAAATGTTTTACAAGGTCACTAGATTACTTATACTAAATGTTTTTTATTACTGTTGACATCTTAGCCAAAATACAGAGAATTTTTGAACTAACCATCTTAGTGATTTGACACTTCAGTTATTTGTTAGTGCTAAATACAAAAACTTACAAGATATATGATGCGTTTTTCCGGATCACTCATCTATGTGTCCGACTCTCCCACTTGCTGTAACCCTCCTATTTATCTTTGCATTTAGTATCCATTATCATAGTATCTAAGCAACTGTGAGAGCAGCACCAAGGTGCTCATTATTACTCAGTTGGGATTTAGAAGGGGTTTATCAGCTGAACATGAATGGGCTTCAAAAACTGGAAAGAGTTTGTGTTTCAAAGCAGGTGCAGGGTGTGTTATTGGTAAAGAGTGCTCCTGAAGGTATGTACTGGGGGAAAAAAAGTCCCCAGTGCAGTTACCCATGTGGCATGTGCCTGGGGTTAGCTCTTCAAGGACAGACCTGAAATCAAAGACAATGTGCCATGCTTTTTCCAAATCATCCTAGGTCTTGTTTATGATGATAAATGAAAGAGCGAAAACCATGTTGTACAATGGGGATGGTTGCATCTAAAAGGAACTGAATGTCGATTTCTCAGTCCACATGGCAACCCCATTTCTTTGTAAGGCTTGGATGAAACAGAGAGAAAATCGTGTCTGTAAAGGAACGTTGACCGAACAGAAGGGTGGTGAGGGTCCATTCTGTTGGACTAACTTCATGCTTACCTCCCCAGTCTCAGGTTATGCTAGCTATGGCCTCATATGAGTAACTGCATTAATAAATGATACAATCTGAACTTTCTTTGTCTATAATTATACTTCATGAGTTAATTTATCTAATGCTGTCACATGGGCAGAAAGACTGTATTCACTGTAACGCCTCAGGGCAGTGTTTTGTGCAACTTGTAATAAACAAGGATTATCTTAGGTAAATAGTATAGAATAGTAATGACTGGAAGGAGTATTATCAACAAGTCTGCTATGCCTGGAAAACAGGAAGTGTTAGTCTCCTAGAAATAGCTAGGAAACTATGCAAATACATTTTACTCCAAACCATTTTGTTACTGCTATTTTCTGACAAGTGGCCAAAAACTAGTCCAATAAATAAGACTTTGAAAGTGAAAAAGAATATGTGTTGGTTATCAATGAATCCTCCACACTAAGCCTATGAAGAATATTTTAAAACAAGCACTCCAGCTATTTACATTAAATCCCACTCTATGCATTCTGTGTCAGATTTTACTGACCCTGTATCTTAAAAATTGAATTTCTTGGGGGCAAGGACTTGTTTATTCTGTCCATTTGACCCATAGGTCAATGCTGGGTAACATCTGTGATGCTACATAAAGATAACCATGAGCTAGATCCTCCAATATGAACATGCAGCAGTCAGTGCACCTGGTGCATATGTGTGCATACTTGTGCATGCACTTACATGGAACTAGGTATTTTTTGTGTGCGTCTCCTGCCTGATCCCGAGAACAGGGGGAGCTAATTCAACCCTCAGTGCAAGTAGAGCAGCCTTCTCTTATTTGCACTGGGACTAGCAGCCATTCCAGTGTCCCAGGATTGCCAAACACAATTTGCTCTGGCCGCACCTCATCCTATCTCTTATGCTGGGGTGGAGGCAGAAGCAGTTGGTGCAAAGCTGGCTAGATTGACCAGCTGGGAATCTTCATCTGGTTATATGAGCCCCTTTGCTTCACTGAAGCAGCACAAAGGGCATGAAGCAAGGCTGAGCATCTGGGCTTCTAAATACAGATTTAAAATTGTATTATTTTCCTGTTGTTTGTTTCTCCTTGTGTATAAAGAGAAATAATTGTTCTTTCAATGTGTGAAATAGGATACAGATATTGTTTATAATAAAACATACATAACCAAATGTTTTGAAAAGAAGGCAATCTGACTGCTGTCATAAGAAGTCAACAAAGAACTACATTTTACAAGTCATGGAGGGAACAAAGATATGACAAATCATTAGAATCCAGTATAGGATAAATAATGTGTTTTAGTATCATTTACTATGAATTCCAAATGAAATGGCTTGGCAAAAGAATTTCACTTTGTCAATAGCATTTTAAGGATTGTATTATGTTTCACATCACAAACACATATAATGCAACTAAGTTAATAACAGGAAGATAATAAAACTTCTGAGAACACAGATTTTTAAATCCCATAAATTTTACATTTGCAGTTTTGATCCAACATATTCTAATATTTGACTTCCCATGTAAGCGTCATCTTCACTGAACACATAAAGGCAAAATCTGTAATTCTTATCTACTAAATACCTGTACAAAATAAATTCAGAACACTCGGAACAAAACGTGATTCAGAAGGAATCAAAACTGACCGTCATACTAAAGTTATTTCTAGCCTGTTTTTTGCTGATCTTGGGGCCCTATTATGCAATCTCTAATCACTCAAAACTCCATTGATATGAGTGGGAGTTTAGCTTGAGTAAGGACTGCAGGATCAGGCTTTTACTCATGAATAACTACTAGCTCAACCAGAAATGCTAATTTACTACAACTGTACCTTCCCTTGGTGACAAAATCCTTTAGAAGTAGTGAAGAAGGAAGAAGCAGCATGCTCACATGATTGTACCGAGAGACCCTGAATTGTAGAATTGTATAATTTTAACCAATACATAGACTATTAGTACTATTCATCTACAATTCTGACCCATTTGTTCAGTTAAGCAATACATATATAATACATTCTCCAATATACCCTGAGGAATCTGACAATCAGAGTTTTGGCAATTAAGTGTCGCTATCCTCTCCAGGTTACATACTAACCCTAAAATGGAATCAAGCCCATGTTCACACATATAACTGCATCGTTGTGGACGTCTGCAAGACTGATAGCATACTTTTCTAAATACACAGTGGTGCTGTCTGATATCTTTCAGAGTAGAATTAAATCCATTGTTTCATTCCCATGCCAGAAAATTCAGCCTTTTATAGGTGTTCTGATATCGTCTCAATAAAGACCAAACCCAAGGAAAAAAGGAGGGAGAATCTAAGGTAGGAGATGAGTAAGGGAATCCTAGAGAGTCAGTGCTGTCACATGGAATGGAGCTTGTGTTCGGGTGGAACATGAGGCGTCACTAATTTCAGCCAGCTCTTAGGTGTTCAGCTGTCATCAAGCATGTTGCTGCCAGGAGGAAAAGCCCTGAACGGCAAGCTTTACTGACTGTGTGGAAACGGCGTAGTTTGTGTCAGATCCGTTGCAGACAAGGCTGCAGTGGCTTTACAATTCACAAATACCTGTGCTTCAACTTGGGGCCCTGAAGTGGAGACATTGAACAAGAAATTAGAAGTAGTGGAGGAGGCAAAATAAAAATCACTGCAGTGCAACTACATTAGATCACACCATTAAATGCGCGCTGGAGGAGTTAAGCCAAGAAGCTCTGATATTGCTGAGACAGCTGTCCCAGTACACAGAGCATCAACACCATGGCTTTCAAAGGAGATCTTTCCTGGCTATTAAGAAGAGTGTTGGCAGAGCACCAGAAGGACCTCAGCTCAGCTTTCCAGTGAAAAGCAAAATGGCAATGACACAGGGAGTGACTGTGTGTAAATTGTCAGATGGAAAATCCTCAGCACTCCTGAACTGAAGGCTCAGAAGTAAAAGCTGAAATGCTTGCAAACTAGAATCTGATTTTATATAAGACTAAAAAAATATGCCATTCCCCTCTTACCTTTTGATTTAATCCGTTTTTGTATTCTGTTCAGACACTAGTTTTGCATAACTCAGAGGTAGATTTAGCCCCACAACTGGGCCTACAATACTCAGCCATGATGTAACGTAGTTTATATTCCTAAAAAACAAAGAAAACATGCATGTATTACAAAAATCTTTAATGACGTTCAGATTTATGCCTGAAAGTCACCTTATGCCAGACAACTTTCTTTAAAACGAAGTTAGTAATGCGCTTTATGCACTTTGAATCTATTTTAACTTACTGGATTTAAGTGAAAACACAGAGTTTTACTACACACAGATGGAGGTGACAATTTCTTGACTGTCGTTCTGACCTTGCAAGTGTACACAACTGATTTACGTACATTAAACATCTTGCTATCGCCTCACAAACTGCACTGGTGTTCCTCACCTGTTTTCTCTTTGTGAATTAGCCAATACTGGAGCCATGAATTCATTAGTCCGGCAGGGATGAAGGACAAAGAATGGTTGACCAAGTAATGGGTGCTCCTGAAAGAATCAATCTGTTGTTTTTATTAATCAAAATGGTTTTAGGGAAAAATACAACATGCTATTTGAACAAAAAAAATGGGCCAATTCCTCCATAGTGTAATTCAGCAACTCACTTCAGTGAAGTTACACAAAGGATAATTTGACCCCTGTTGTTTTAGTAACACTAAAGACATTTAAGCAATCAATATTCAAGTGTACAGTTTCTAATTCTGAAATAGAAATAAGTGTACCATGTAGATTATGCTCTCATTTTAATTATGATGCAAAGGTTTTCAAAAGCAGCTCAGGTTACTTGTAACAGCAGTGAGGAAGTTAACAGTTGAAAGCAAGTGGACAAAGTTGCCATTTAAAAGTATATTCTGACAGAATCTAATGCATACCCCGGCTGAGCAGCCTGCACTGAACAGCTCCTTGACAATCAGGCCAGCTCTACACTACAAACTTCTGTCGATATAACTACATCACTCAGGGGCCTAAAAAATCCACACCCCTGAGCAACCTAGTAATACAAACTTAATACCTGGTGTAGACAGCACTTCTCCATCAACATAGCTACTGCCTCTTCCAGAGGTGGATTGACTATTATGACAAGAGACTCTTTCCTGTCAGCATAGTAGCGCCTTCATTAAAGTGCTACAACTGCGCACCTGTGCTTCTGTATGTGTAGACAAGCCCACTGATCATGATCCTTGGGTCTTGCCAAGCTGAAGGGCAAAAATGGTTTTATCTGGGGATCAGACTGGGAGGGGGGGTCTCAGGGCTATTTTAACTTCCTCCAACTAGTAATGGCTCTGAGCTCTAGTCCACATGAACAGAGGTTATCTTCCAGTCCATACAAACAGAGAACTGCAGTTTTCTTCACAAAGAACAGAGCCTATTAACAAACCAAAAACATGTTAAGGACAGTTAATGTTACGGCAGGACATACCTCATCCACCCCAAGTATTAAAAGCATAGAATCATAGAAGATTAGGGTTGGAAGAGACCTCAGGAGGTCATCTAGTCCAATCCCCTGCTCAAAGCAGTACCAACACCAACTAAACCATCCCAGCCAAGGCTTTGTCAAGCTGGGCCTTAAAAATCTCTAAGGAAGGAGATTCCACCGCCTCCCTGGGTAACCCATTCCAGTGCTTCACCACCCTTCTAGTGAAATAGTTTTTCCTAATATCCAACCTAGACCTGCAACTTGAGACCACTGCTCCTTGTTCTGTCATCTGCCACCACTGAGAACAGCCTAGCTACATCCTCTTTGGATCCTCCCTTCTGGTAGTTGAAGGCTGCTATCAAATCCTGTCTCATGAAGTAAGAAGTTTAGGGACAGGCTTTGTGCATTCCTTTTCACCTTGATATCATTTACAACACTGTTGATAACAGTCCAATGCTTCATAAGGCTTTCTCATTCATCACAAAAGCAATACATGCCACGACTCACTCAAACTTGCACTCTAATGCAAAACTTTAACAATGACCTAATTCGTAATTATAGCAAGAAGATTAGCACCTCTGACTCTCACATTGGGGAAATTAATTTGCTTTAACACTGCTAAGGTACCACTGCACCAAAATAAACAGAATCCTACTTCATCTCTGCACTCAGCAAGGGGCATACGCATCTAGTATGTCACAGCCAAGAGCAATCTGAAATCGATTCCAGAAAAGTAAAATATCAAAATAGGAACACCCAAAACAGGAACAGGTACCCTGCTATCTATCCATCCATCCATCCATCCATCTATCCATTTTTACACAATACCCAAACTTAGTTTAGATGCTACTGAGCTAGATCTTTAGTCAGGGCCAAGAAGCTCACACTGCAACTCAGTGGGGTGAAGAACAGGGGATGTGAGCATGTATATAAAACCAGCAGAAAGTTCACCTTTGTACTCTCCTAATCCAAACTTGGCTTTGTGTGGGGCTTGAAACTGTAGTTGGGGATTGAAACATAATCTTTGGAACACTTGGCAAAGCATTAGGTTGTGTAGGTGGGCACATTTCCAGTACAAGTTCTCTGATAGACACCGTATGTTCCTATGCTACTGGCTTCATTTTCACAACATCCTTGCCACCCATGCTGTTAGCTTGGTGCGCTTGAATCAGTAAGAACTCTAAAGAGTGTGGAAGGGCAAGTTCTTCAACGCCAGCACCAACGCAATGTTAAACTCATGAGACAAATGCTGGATGGATGCTGGACTCCCTGTAATACACTGTCCTGGTCACATCATTCCAATCAGGGTTGCAGATGGTGCTAACGATACTGAGATCTGTGACAGACTGAAGAGTCAGCACAGCATCTCCTTCCAGGCAATAAACTACCCCACAGTTCCACGTGGAGAAGAGCTGCTGCCTATTGCCGCTACTCCTCATCACACACCTCAGATGATAAATTATTTTCTTGAGAAACAGGGCTTGACACTGTAGCTGGGGATTGTAGCTGGGGTGACAGAGGCACCCTGGCCACAGGCCCTTAAATGCACTGTGTACCGGCAACAGGGGAAGTGGCAGTACAAAAGCCCCAATACTGATTTTACACTACTTGGGGAGGCCACTACTCCATGCAGCTGGATACACCAGCTCTGGGACCAGATTTCAGCAGTGGTTTGGCTGTATTTTATTGAAAGATCTAGGTCTTTGCCTACACTCACTAGCAAAATGTTCATAGACTTAGTCTCCCTGGAGTATAATGAAAAAATCACATTTCCTCCATTCCCCAGCCTATATCAGGGCCAAATCCTGGTCCCACTGAAATCAGGGGATGTTCTTCCATTGATTTTATTGAGATCAGGATTTGCCCCACAGCATTTAAAATATTTGAATAATAACCTGGGGGCCCTCTGACAGTGGCAGGACACTTTGTTCTAGTGTTAAAAACATGCACATGGAAATGGCCAGCATTTTCTTCTAACGTAATATTCAGAGGCTGAAAATATTTTCAGACCTCTTTGTTTTACCTCTTCAGTGCAAACAGTTAATTCATGCAAGACTGCTACCATCTGCTGTCAGTAATAGCGAACTGATGCCGTTCTGCACTGAGAAACAAGTGCCTGTGTGAATTAAGTATATTTGCCATTCAGCTGCTAATCTGAATCAGTCTGATGTCTCTAAAAGACAGAGTTCAGGGAAGTGGTATTCCTTGGAGGTATTAAAAAGATATTTAATGCTGTTTACACACTATTAAAGCCCTCCCCCACCAAAAACAAAAAGTGCACAGCAAATAAGCAATTAGTCCTAGCAACCTTAAATATAATGAATAGTGCAAAGAGACAAGTTCGCCCCACCAAATTAACAAAGGTGATTCATCTAGTTCTTGATTTTGCTTGCTTGTACAGGGCACAAAAATAATTTCACTAGCTGAATATTCACATTTTCTCCTCAGTGCCTTGCAGTCCATATTCGGTCTGATCCTGCACTGAGCTGGGCAAAACACCCTTAGGTGAGTCAGGAATGCAGGCCTATTGTTGTGTGTAACATCATATTAATTCATTGTTCTACATCTTTCCTCTTCAAGTACCTCCTTGCTTTGTAACTGAATGCTGCCTGGAGCTTGAAACATTTCCTAGATACTTTGGAGCCAGACGTACATATGAAAGAGCTGGGTGCATCTTCACCATGCAGGAGAAACGTTCTTGTCCCATCCGGCTGGTAAGACTGCAGCTGGGATTTTTACAAGTCTACTATTGTCCTTCCTTAGTCCCTCCAACTTTCATATCAGGCTCTACATCGTGGGTGTCTGATAACTGTCATCCTTCTATCTGCTGGAATGGAATAGAATACTTTGCCTCTTCTTACTGTATGGGCTGCTGGGAAACAAGAGTGCCAACATAAAAGCAAGTGGGTTTTTACAATACTTTGTAGCTGCTCTTCCCTCTTGTTGATCATTGAGATTTTAATTGAATATCTCTGCATTTCTCCATAGGTGGGTTTAATCATATATTATTTTTAATATTCTCTTTCTGGCATGCAAACAGCTTGCCACTCCACTACTGCAAAGGCCATCACTGCTGCAAATGAGGAAGGTTTCTGCAACATTCCCTTCCATTGGCTTCCTGACTGCTGTGAGGGAGCCAGTGAAGTTTAGTCTGTTACTCTATCCCACCTCTCACTCTATTTCTTGAGTCCTTCTCCCTGTCAGTAACTCCACAGCTTGCCTCTGTCACGTTCTCAAGCAGAAGCAGCACCATGAGCGTGACATGATTCTTGGAAGTGTTATTGCTGTGCACAAGATTCTGAATAGCAGCAGTGAAGCTGACCAGTTTTGTTAATTTCATGCTACTGATGTTTGGCAAAGCTTTGAGCAGATGCACACTGAAAAAAGATAGAGTCGCTTTGGTCCATATTTAGAAGGTTGTCGTCACAAGCTAATCACTGCGAATTATTTGTTCAGTTCTAATCCAGGAAATTGGAGTACATTACAGCTGTTTACTTTAAAGACCTCCTTTACCAGCAAGAGTAGGAGGGAATCCCATCAAGCAAATAGCTGTGTCTAAAGTTGGAAATTTAAATGTATTCACTATTGTGCAAGGATGTACTCAGCCCTAAATAAGAGATATGAAAAACATGAATACTGTACTGCTTGGAAGTCTTCAAAACCTGAAGGTCAAGGATACGTGCCATATAGAATGTACTGCATGTTTTGATGTGAAAGTCACAAAAGACCAGGAAATCACAACACATCATAAGCCAAGGTCCACCAACCATCATACCACAAAAACCTCCAGAAAGGTCAGGCTGAGGCAAGGGAAGAGGCTGCTGAGGGCTCAGTTAGAGAAAGTGGGAAGTCTGTCTAAATCCTGAATTCAAAGTCCTGTCCACAATCATGTCCTCATTCTTGTGTTAACCAGCTGTTATCATGCTTAATGTAAATTCAAGGCTAAATCACTGAATCTGCACCTCTGAGAAGGAAGTGATGAACAGTTGCCAATACATATGTAAGCATTATCACAGGATTGAATGGCACCTGTGGAACTCCTTGCCAGAGGATACTGTGAAGGCCAAGATTATAATGGGGTTCAAAAAAACCACTAGATAAATTCATGGAGGATAGGTCCATCAATGGCTATTTGTCAGGATGGACAGGGATAGTGTCACTAGCCTCCGTTTGCCAGAAGCTGGGAATGGATGACGGGATGGATCACTTGATTACCTGTTCTGTTCATTCCCCTGGGGCACCTGGCATTGGCCACTGTTGAAAGACCGGATACTGGGCTAGATGGACCTTTGGTCTGATCCAGTATGGCCATTCTTATTTCTTATGGCATAAGAGATAGAGCCTTTTATTGCCAGGTCACCAGTTCAAATCCGCCCTTTTATTGCCAAGTCACCAGTTCAAATCTGCCCCAGGTTGGTAGGAGCTGAAAGTGATCATTGTACTATGTGGCCTTTATGAAATTAACTGCCAGATTTTATATAATCAAAACTGGCATTATTTAGTGCCTTTGTTGATAGTTATAGCAGAGATGCCAATGACTGAATCAACCATGGAGAATGAATTAATCTCTTGACCCTAGGGGTGGTCCCTCCACGTCAGTGCTGAAGAACATTGGCAGGGCAGCGTAGGAATCTTGCACTATTACTGTCTGTGGTGCACCCATTACTCCTGGAGGAATTCTGTGCTACTGCGTGCGCATATTTAATGAACCCTGCAGATTTCTAATTCGCGCAGAAAAAAGTTTCTGCCAAAATGTTGCTGCAGTTCTACCTTTCTGCCACCAGAGGGCGCTGCGGCGATAGAACAAAGTTGCAGCTCCCCGCAGCAAGGGAGAGAGCTGCCTTCGCAGCGCTTGTCAGGTCAGGAGACAGGGGCTGGGGGATGCAGGGAGGTGCGAGTCAGACACGGCTCATAAGGGCTAGTGGGGGAGGACAGACTGGGGCAGGGGCTGAAAGGGAGTGGAGGCACAGGGCCACAAGGGGGAGGAAGTGCAGAGACACATGGGGACAGGAGCAGATGTACCTGACTGAATGGGAGAGGTTAGGGGTCAGCCAGTGTCTGCATGGGGGAAGCTCCCTAACAATCCCTCCCTGCCTCCCCCCAAAAAATCTGTTCCATACGTTCCCAACCCATACCCAACAGCCTTCCAAGTTCACACCCAGGCTCCTTCCCAGAAATTTACTTCCCTCTTCCTCAGCTCCTCCATTACCTGACTCTCCCAAGCCTTTGCACTGCTTCTGAGGGGTGTGCAAAATACAGTTCTGTATTGTAGTTTACATAATTAATTACTCAGAATTCTGTATTTATATGCCTAGTAAGGAATCTATTGTCAAAAAAATTCCTGAATCTTTTTTGTTGTCTGTATTGTTACAGACATACTTGCCGATAGGTATTTTGAAATAAATAACCAAAAATAATTGAAACTGGTATGATTATATTGTGTTATTTTGACAAATAAAATATGCAGAATTTTGCAGAATTTTAAAATATTGTACACAGAATTTTTAATTTTTTGGCGCAGAATTCCACCAGGAGTAACCCGTTCTGTGGATTAACAATGGACGCCAATCTCTAGCACAGACAATCCAGAATTCTTCAGAAGCACTACAAAAATGTTCTGAGCGAGAGTGAACAAAAGCCCCCTGAGAGTGCATTTCATACATATATTTATTATCTGCTGCACCTATGTGATATAATGGCGATATGCCATATGCAGTGAAGTGGATGCTGAACTACATCCTAAGGAAGCAATATTATACATTAACTGAGTAGTTCTCAACCGGGGTACATGTATCCTTGGGGATATGCAGAAATCTTGTAGATATTTGCCTAGTTTTACAACAGGCTATATGAAAAGCACTAGTGAAGTCAGCACAAACTAAAATTTCATACAGACAATGACTTGTTTATACTGCTCTATATCCTATATCATCAGCATTTTTCAACCTGGAAGGGAAGGGGTCATGATTTATTTTATAATTATATGGTAAAAATGAGAGAGCACTTTTTCACTAATAATGTGCTGTGACACTTTTGTATTTTTATGTCTGATTTTGTAAATTAGTCGTTTTTAAGTGAAGTGCAACTTGGAGTACACAACACAAACCAGCCTCCTGAAAGGGGTCAGTAGTTTGGAATGGTTAAGAACCACTGCTTTAGCTGGTCAGAGCTGTGTATCAGCCAGAAGAAAAACATGAGTCACATTGAGATTTTCAAGCACAAACCTAATTTAAATGGGAGGGGGGAATCTACTTATTTTTAGCTAGAAATTAATCTTGTTGCAATGTAACTCATGTAGTGGTAAATTTGCAGAGTAATGTGCAGGAAGTACAAATCGATTCCCACAATTGCTATCTGCAGTTGTACAGAATGGAATCTTACATTTATGGGTTGCACACAACTCTTCTGGACAGTAATGGAATGCCAGGCAGTGAGTCAGTTTATTTGAAATCTGCTGCATTATTTTCCTCTATATAACCCCACACAGACTCATAATACAATCTGTTCAGCGGCATAAGTTGGAATCCATCATATCTGCATATCTCTTCTGAGTCTTGCCCAACTTTCATGGGAAATTGAATTTTTGCAAGCAACAGCTCCTGTGGATTTTTCAGCTCAAACTGTTGTTTAATTTAGCTTCTGTGGAAAGACCTCTTTATTAGGTGACATCAAGAAAGATTTTTAAGGATGGTCTAAACCCATTTATGCAGCTGTTACCTCAGCTTCTGGCATGGACCATGCAGAGAAGGCTGATGAGCAAACAATGTGACAGAGAAGAAGAGGGGTTTTTTGGTATGGTATTTGAAACTAAATTCAGTTTTTCTTAGTTACAGCAAAAAGAAATGCAAACCAGAAGCTACTTGAGTAGAGCTGGCCCTAGATCAAATAGCACTCAGGCAAGGAATGTCTTTGGCATGCACTGCTTCCCCCCCCCCCCCCGCTAGTTTGTTTAACTTTTTAATACCTTATTTTTTATTGCATTTATAGCTCATTTCATGACTTTTATGCATGATTTGTATGCATGAGCGATCCAAAGACTGGCCAATGGCATTTTCAAATGACAAAATAGCAAGCGATGTCAGTCTCTTGGCAACCATCGTCACTCGAAGATATGTTTTAATGAGCTGCATTTACCACTTGTGACAGCGACCAGGAGTGTAAGCAGAATCCTCAAAGCTATCCACAAATTAGGAAAAATGTCCTTCAGCTCTGCATCATGAATGAAATGGCGAACTTGAAGTGGAGAGTACTTCCCATGTGGCAAAACGTGATGGATGTTGTCCAATTTGACATAAATGTCTTTATCATTGATGTTTGAACATTCCCCACGTGTCAGCGTCCGGTGATGGTCTGTGTAATTGTTCAAGCATGTTTTCCTGTCTGCTGGCAGCTTACTAAGGTCATACAAAAAAATCCATGTCTTCTTGTGGTGCTTTATTTGTCCAAACCTTTCGTCCATGGAGGTTAATGAGGTTAATGAAAAATGAATACACATATGGAATATCAAAACATTTTACTTCAAACATTCTATTTTTTCTTTTTCACTAACAACAAAAACAGCCCTCTGTGCACACACACCCCCACCAAGCCAGGCATCCCAGGTGGTCGCTTGGGTCCCCTGCCCCAAATCCGATCCTGTACTTGAGGTGCTCAAATACGACAGTTAATGACCAATGTGTGCAAGAGCAGCACTCTGGGAAGGGTGTCAGTCAGGGCTTTATTTGCTCTCTCTTATCACTCCCCTGTCAACAGTTACTAATTAAACCGTGACTTCTATCACAAGGCTGCAAAGAGTTAAAATATAAATATAAAACTTTGCTCCTTTTCTATCTTCTGCAGTGCAACAGCCTGCTATATACTGAAATGCCAGGGATCAATCAGAACAATGACAAAAATGAATATTTCCAAAGCACCAGTATAATTAAACACAAAACTTCCATCAGGTCGGATTATGTCATTTTATCTGGCTGAACATATTGAGATGGAACCTCAGAGCTGGTGCTAGAACTGAGCAGAATAAGCAATTGCTTAGGGTCTCAAGTAGCTCAAAGGGACCCCCTGTTCACTTTTTCAGTCTGTGTGTGTGGGCAGTCCCCAAAATATTCCTCCTTAGGGCCCCAATGGGCTAGAACCACCTCTGCAGCCCAAAATAATTTAGGGAATTAACAATAAACATCATTCCAGGCAATGGCTAATTAGCCGTAGGTAGTGTGTCTTGCTCCTGCTCCCCCTGCCAGCAGGTATTTTGTTGTCTGTACATCTCCTGTAACAGCGCCATTTATTTTCTCTGTCATAACTGGAGCACCTCCAATAGTAATGGCTTCTATTTTCTCCAGTGCTACATTAAACTGCCTTAGAACATCCATCATAACATTTATGGCCTCTCCATTTATATCACAGTGAAAGGGATTTGTGTCCAAAACAGCCTCTGCCACATCCAGTTTGCATGATGTTGCTTTGATAAAAATCATTCCTGGAGGGATGTCAAGCCTTTTATAAAGGGTGCTACTACTCAGTGCTGCGGCAGGCATTGTTTGTGCTGGAATATTTTTTCAACACTACCTGTAATCTCAAATCAGTCTCCTGTCCCGCAGAAGAAGGTAGAAGTAATAAACCTTTTTTTCCACATAATCTTTTCCATTTGGGCAATGGAAACGCTGATGCATTAAATTAAGATACATAGCTTCCTCACTTCACATCTGTAAAGAGTAACGGTCATACCATGCCATCAGTTTAAACAGTACTTGCCAATTAAATCAATGCCCATCTTTAACTCCTACATCTGAAGCTTATGCTTACACAAGTATTTTATGTTACAAAGTTTATTGTCACTATAATCTTTATTTTTTTTAATAGTTTAAGTTTATAGAATGATCCAATCTCTCTCCCTCCCTCTATCTTTGCTGTACTGGTCAGCCTTACCAATAATAATATTACAGAGCAGATAAACACTTTCCTTCTGTTAGGAAAATGGAACAATTCTCATGTAAAAACAAAATCAGACATTTCCTTGATCCAACACACTGCATAAACCAGTGTGCAATTTTAGGCATGTTGAATTTGAAGTAACTGGGATTACTTGCATGCTTAAAGTTACACACTGGCTTAGGTGCTGTTCTGGTCATGCTCTAAAAGGGAAGTGATTTTTTTTTTTTAATGAACTTAGGGGTGAGATTTCAAACATTACAATTCAGCCAGAAATACAGAAGTGAAGGCAGCATATTCAAAGTGGGTTTACAATGATCAGTCACATTCCCTGAGAAGGCAACAGGGCAGCAACAGCAGTCACATAAAAATATTCCAAATTCTCTCTCTTTGCACTTCTGCAGAAAATGTTGCCCCAATAATGGAGTTACTACAACAGAAACTCTATTACTATGGAATCGCTATGTTGCAGAAGCAGCATTTTTATAGAATTGCAATTACATAAGGAACTTGTATCATTCTGATAGAAGTTACAGATCACAGTAATAAACACATTATAATACTAATTGTGCAGTACTCTTTTGCTTACTGATGGAGATTGTAACATGTCTATTAAAGCAGCAATTTCATAAAAATGTTTGGTACTGGCTATGCAGACGTGATAAGAAGAAGAAAATGCTTCAGAGTGGGCAAAATGACTGATGGAAGAAGTTTGCTGTAAAGGCTACACATTCCAACGAAGATTAAAAAAGCTCCACCTATCTTATGAGCTGTGGTATATAACACACTGTCTTAGGCCATAGATCCTAGTTGTCCTGTTCTCTACTTACAAAGAGAAGCCCAGCCAATTTAGTGGAACTTTGTTTTCAAAAGCAACTCTCAATTACCCAGGCCCTCTGAAAAATCAAACAATAGAGTGGAGAAGTTACATGTATCTGTCTGTAATAGTCATTCTTCAATAGCCACTGAAGCACAACTGCTGCTGTCTTGGGAGAAACGCTGCACTCCATTGTCTTAATAATCAAAATAATATTGCATCGATGCTCAGCAAGGGGAACATCAGATGAGAAATAATGGAAAAATTACAGAGGGAAGCAATCTTTTTCCACTACTGAACACCTGTGCAGGAGTACAAAAAAAGGCAGAGATGTTTTGATTTAAGTCAGATTGTACTCTGAAGAGAAACTGTTACAGTGGCCCATTGTTACTCAATAGATCTGTTCTCCATGTGTATTCAGAGTCAGACCATCTGACTTCAGTAACATGTCAGTTTTTACTCCTAATAACCTCCTAATAACCAAGAGAAAGTGAGCTGCATACTATTTCTTCTTCATGCATCATCAATAGAATTGTAAATTAAATTCCAATTGCAGGAGCAATTAATTACACACCACCAATTCCGCTGAAGAGAGTAGGGTTGCATACATGTGACTAAGAATGATTAAGAAGTCAATAGGGTTGTACAACACACTTGTAACAGTAGATACAGTTTGGTCTATGGAATCTTCATTACCAGTGTTGCATGAGAAGGAAAGATCTTTTTAGTTTGACTTTCAGATCCCAGGATGAGTTTGCAGGACTGGTAATTATAAACGTCTTACTTCTGAAAAGAGCATACTTGATTTGGACATTATTAAGATGGTGAATATTGAACCCCCGAATGACATTTTTTTAGAGCAGAGGTGCACTTTAAACTAGAGATGTTAGTGAATACTTATGAAAAGTAAGGCACCACAAAAAGGGTACCATTTCTTAAAGAGCTCAGTGCCTGCATGAAGAACAGATGGATCAAATTAACTCTAGGTAAGAACAGGGTGAGACTTGTCTGAAGGAGTAAGTATTTCTAAGAACAATCAGACACACCATCCTCTTCCACAGTAGTCTGCCCCCTATCATCAAAATGGGGTGTCACAGGTGCTGACTTCCCCTCTCCTGGGGAGTGCTCAACCCCTCAACTCTGCCCAGACCCCACCTCCACCCCATCCCTGCCCTCCAAACCCTCGTCCCTGCTCTGCCTCCATGCCACATCTTCCTCATCTCTTTCCGCCCTCGCCTATGAACGCGCCGTCCATGAAACAGCTGCTTTGCAATGGGTGGGAGGGCTGTGAGGGAGGGGAAGGAGTGATCAGTGGGGCCATTGACGGGCGAGAGACATGGTGGGGCGGGGAAGAGGCACGGGGGGAAAGCGGGAAGCTTGTCTGCGGGTGGGTGCTGAGCACCCACTAATTTTTCTCCTCGGGTACTCCAGCCCTGGAGCACAAATGGAGTCGGTGTCTATGGCGGGTGTAACATCTTAGGGTATGTCTACACTGCAATAAAACATCTTAGGGTATGTCTACACTGCAGTAAAACACCTGTAGCTGGCCTGAATCAGCAGATTCAGGCTTGTGGGGCTCAGGCTGCAGGCTATAAAATTTTGGTATAGATGCTTGTGCTTGGCTGGGACCTGGGCTCTGAGTTCTCTTTCTGCCTGGACAAGGATCAGTGCTCGATACTTTTAACCTCCAGCCTAGGTTACAGTAATTTATTGTACCTGTTGATGAAGGTGGAAACAATACAAAAGCTCCAGCTTGTGCAGAATGTAGCAGCCCATCTTCTCAGTGTAATGGCATGTCATGAGTACATGACCCCGGTGCTCCACACCCTCAACTGGCTGCTAATTCACTTCCCTGGCCAATCTTGGGCTTGTTCTTCAAAGCCACTAAAATATTAGGACCCAGCTACGCCAGCCAACCTTATCTCCATCCATGACATCTGAAGACAGCTGTGCTCTTCTGGTACAATGCACAATATAGTTTTTACAAAGTCAAGGACTAAGCACATTAGACAGAAATAAAGCATTTTTAATTGAGAGGACATAGGTGTGGATGACACATCTGAAGGAGATTAGTCTAATCTGGAATTTCACCATCTTTAGGGCATCCTGAAAGACACCCCCACCTCAGTTGGAATCATGGAGGGAAATTAAATATAGCTATTCCACAAACGGTGATGAGTGGATAGACAGATAGACTTTAAAGGACGCAGATGGTCAAGACCAGTTTCATTTTTTAACCAAATGACAATTTGCCCCATAGTACATGATGGAATATTTGTAAGATCCGCTCCTTAGGACAGGACAATTGTTTTTTTCACCACAGTGCCTAACACAATGTATCACAATTCCTGACTGGGTCTTCTAGGAGCTATTGCAATACTAATAACAACATTGAGAGAGAGGGAAGAATGGTACCTATTTAATTGCCAACCCTACTTCTGTAGTACATTAGTATTTCCATAGAAGATCCAGAGAAAATGAAACCAGCCCAGCCTTGTGAAGCTTGATCTGATGAGCTCACAGCAATAAGTGGTGTGACTGCAAAATTAGGTTTAAAAGGCTAAAGCTTTTTTTCATGATAGAAATAAAACACATCTCAGAAGTTTGCAACTCAGTTGTAAAAGTTTCCAAGAGGGATTTATAGTGGGAAAACTGGTATGCAATTATATTGTCACACTTGGCACCTCAGTCACTCTTTCAAGAAAATAAACAGATGACTCGTTGCATACTTGCCAAAATAAGATTAGTTTAGTTGTCAACATTTTAGTAATCTTGCATGGTCTTAATTAATTACTATTTAAAATCTGTTCTGAAGTTAAGAGATTCATCTAATGTGTAAAACTTGAAGATTCAACAAGCTGTGGAAGTATGGATGAGATGAGATATGAGCCAGATTTACTACCCTGATTAAATAAGGAGGAGTTAGGGGGGAAAAAACTGATTTTTAAAATCTCTCCCACCAGCATCTGACAAATATGTCTTAAAAAAAGGTTCATTTTATAATCCTAGGAAAACTTGGAACCTGATCAAACTACGGTTGAACAAAGGGATCTCAGGAAAAGAGATGACAAGCACACTTCTCACAAGATTTATAAAACAGAAGTATTACAACCAGCAAAAGAAGAATCGTGTGCATTCCTATCTAAGTTTTGCAGTTTATAAAGAAGGCGAAGAGACCATTGATATAACAGAGTAGAAGCACAAATGAGTATCATAACCTGGCGAAGCAAAATCTTTGCTGCAGTGATCAGTAACAGGATGACCCATTTATCTCTGTCAAATACATATAGCACTGAAGTATCAAATAAAAGTATGACTGAACCTTCATGTATGCAGTGTGGTAGCTGCTCTCAAATGAACATAGAAAAAATAACAGACAAAAAACACCATATCACTCTGTATCTAATCTTCTAGTTCTCGTCCTCAAAGGAAACCCGCACAACACCTTCAAACAACGAGCCTGAGAGCTTAAATTCATACCATGGCTAGGCATTAAAAATCATGGACTGGAGACACTGACACTGAAGTTAGACACTGGCACTAACCATTCCTTCCCCCCTCCCCGCCCCACACACAGAGCTGCCTTTTTTTCTTCCTCTCTTCCTTTTCTCCCCCTATGACTGAAGAAGTGTTAACAGGCAACTTCACCTTGAATGGTCCCTTGAAATATGTGTTAACTATTTATGCAAAACAATCTATTCCACACTGTTTTTAGCTACAATACTCTGGTTATGTCTACACTGCAGTTAGACACCCACAGCCGGCCCATGCCAGCTCACTCAGGCTCAGGGACTGTTTAATTGTGGTGTAGATGTTTGAGCTCCGGCTGCAGCCTGAGCTCTGGGACCCTCCCACCTCACAGGATCCTAGCACCTGGGCTCCAGCCTGAACCCAAACATCTGCACTGCAATTAAACAATCCCTCAGCATGAGCCTTTTAGCCCAAGTCAGCTAGCACAGGCCAGCTGCAGGTGTTTAATATCAGTGTAGACATACCCACTGACATTTCTCAGACCTGAAAAAATGCTCTGTAAGCTTGAAAGCTTGTCTCTCTCACCAACAGAGGTTGGTCTACTCTATGCTGAGTTTGCCTAGAAAAAAATTCCCCCATCCTTTCATCATGTCTAGTACTATCTGACTGGCTATGTGCATTACAGAGCTGCATTCTCTTTCTCCTTCTAAAGCATCATGAATTGGCTACTACTGGAAATAGCACTTGCTGGACCAATTGTTTGAGGTGGTTTGGCAAATCTTATGTTCCTATGTAGAGAAAGAGGACTGTTGATATTATCCATGGTAGCTCTTTTTTTTGCTTGTTTGTTTGATAGAATCAAATTTAAGAGATGATGTTCTTTCTCTTATTAGAATCTCTGTGAAAGCTGCCTCTTATAGTAAACTTTCCAAACTCAAGTAAAATAGGTGATGAAAAGTTCTACAAAATTTCAGAGAACAACCCATCATCTGGATGGCTGTAGTCTGTCAATTGAATTCTTTTTCTGGAGAGGAGACATTTAGCAGAGAACAGTACTTCCCAGTTATTACAGAAACTGAATCTCCATGGAAAGAGATCTACAGTGAGCACTGATACCTAAATGGCCAGTAATGAAAAAACATTGCCAGAATGAAAATTAACAGTGGATCTTCCATCAGCGGTGGCAGTGCTCTCAACATTTTCAGCCTAGTGACTCCCTTATTTGAAGTAAAAAAAAAATATATTTTTTTGACCACCCCTTACAATTACAACAAAAGTATCAGTGGTAACAATAAGCCTAGGTAACTTGTGCATGCTTTGAGAGGTTGACAGAGAATACTTGACGTTGAAAAGTAAGGGTGTGCACAGAATGGAGGAAAGAGATTTCCTTAGCATTAGACTGCAATACAATTTTCAACACCATGAAACCCCCTCCCTGATTGCTTTTTGTGCCCCTTCCCTCTGGGGGATTGTGATCCATTGCCTGTAGCTCAGCATTTCTCAACCATTCTCACTTCCCTCAGATTGTGCTAGCAAGTTCTCTCAACTTTTTCATAGGAATACATACATGCTGTAAGTGAAGATGAATGGTCTCCATTCACTTCTGGAATTGCAGGTCCCCTGAGGGAATGGGCACAACAATGCAAGCCATCTGCAACCTGTACTGTGCTGGAGAGACGAGAGGAGGGTGGTAGAGCCACCCAGTTTTGCCAAGTGAGCAGGCCCAGACCAGGAAAAGGATGTGTTGATTTAGCATCACAGGTGGTGTTCCTGTGGAGCCCTAACCAATAGTTAAAACTGCCTTCCATAGGAAAAACACCATATCCGGTGCAGTTATATCCCCGGGGTGAATAGATGGGACAACACCCCATGCACTGGCAGGTGGGAATCTGGCCCAAATATATATAACCGGAAGGTGTTATTTGTAGATATGTTGTTTCCAGATACTTTTTATTATATGTTATTTATATAGCAATGCTGGTGTGCATGGAGATTTACAGACACGTAAGGAAAGGTCCATGCCCTGAGGAGTTTATACTCTCAGATAGGCATCATAATGACTAAAGTGGGTAAGGTAGGGGCGCTCTCTTCTGCTTTATCTGGGGATTCAAGAGTAACTTTCCTATAGTATGAGAGAGGAATCAATACAATTAAGTTGTAATTCATTCAATTAATTTTGTATCTGTGTGGAACAAGAAGCAATGGGCTTAAACTGCAGCAAGGGAGGTTTAGGTTGGACATTAGGAAAAGTTCCTAAACTGTCAGGGTGGTTAAACACTGGAATAATTGCCTAGGGAGGTTGTGGAATCTCCATCTCTGGAGATATTTAAGAGTAGGTTAGATAAATGTCTATCAGGGATGGTCTAGACAGTATTTGGTCCTGCCATGAGGGCAGGGGACTGGATTCGATGACCTCTCGAGGTCCCTTCCAGTCCTAGAATCTATGAATCTATGAAAAGCAGTATTCAACCTCCATCTTAAAGTTCTAATCAATTCAAGTAACAATACAGCTATGACTTGAACCACCATTCTGAAACTGAGCTACAGAAATCTGCAAGAACCCCCCACCCCTTTCCTTATTTTTAAAGCACACTCAATCAAGGTATGTGTATGTTGTATTTTTAATATTTATGCAGTTTTCTGAAGAACGAGTACCTGCTCCCACTGATTTCAAAGGGACTTTTCCCATTAACTTCCAAGGGAGTAGTATCCATACCACAAACTGCTCTGTAAATGCTAAAACCTTACCATCATTAGACAAAAGCATCACTAAATGGAAAACTATGCAGTAGTGTTTATTCTAAAAATCAAAAGTACTTGCTAGCTTCAAGAATATTATGAGTAGATTGTATGGAGTAAATAAAACCTTTAAGTTCAATTGATCACAGAACATTTTAGCTTGAAATAAATATTCAGCTAAACTGCCCTTTCTTAGGCTTATTTTCTGTAACAACTTTCTCAATCTCTGCTGGTAAGACTGATATCTCCCTTCTCTCAGGAAGTAATAATTCAAATAATTTCCGAAAAATATTAGCAGGGGACCCATAGCAACTGTTGATATGACTCAAAATGATTTAAAAGGTGATCTTAGCAGCCTTCTGTTAAGATACATTGTATGTAGCCTCCCCCACTTAGCAGAATCCCACAATATGGCAAGAAAGATTTGTATGTCTAAAAATAGCTACCTACACACATTTTTCAAGATGCCTGAGCCATAATGTTTTAAATCTTCCCAACTACAGTTTCAGCTAGATGTGCTTCTACAACACTATCAGTGTTCTGTTAAAAAGAGTTTAGAATCTTTTTCCTTTTTAAAAAAAATCACACCATTAACATCCCTGACACTTCAGAAATAATGTTTATTGATTTTTGTGTTAACACTGCCATAAATTAAATGATGTAATGGACAGAATTATTGTACTATAAAGAACCTGTCTTTCAGAGTCTTAACTACATATTGAAAAAGAGCAGATTGTGGATTAATGTAAAAATAGGCCAGTTCTGTGCTGCTGTTTGAGAGACGGGTGTGGATAGAGACTTTTATATGTGAGAGAATGAACATATAACTGGGTGGTTACCACAGCCACATGCTAGATACCAAGTTACAACCCTTACATACCAGGACATCACAACCCTTCTAATGTCAGTGCAAAGAAATACTACTAAACAGAGTAAGTTGCCTAATTATTATTATTAATTATTATTATTATTTGAATAACAGCAGCATCCAGGTGTCTCAGCCAAGATTGGGACTCAATGGCATTTGGTGCTGCAACAACATGAAGAAGAAGAAGAAGATAGTCCCTGCCCCAAAGAGCTTACAATCAAAATAAATCTAATTTTTCTCTTCCTTGTACTACCCCAACTGTGTAAAACAAGTAAGCAGGGAAATGGTGATTCTGGGTAGGATTTTCTTAAATATTCAGCACTGGTCCAACTATTTTCCCACTGAGGTCCGTAGGAGTTGTGTCAGATTAACACTGAGGTTTTTAAAAACCCCACCTTCATTTTTTATCTCAGATAGTTTAGAATTCTTTCCCCCTAATTTCACATGTATTTTTATAGTATTATTTTGATTAATTAAAATCAAATACCAATAAGAAATCTCAATTGAAAATGCACAATGAAAGTATTTAGGCCCTGAGACAAAGCCTACTGAAGTCAAAGGGAGACTCTCAAATGGCTTCAGGAGCTCTGGATCAAGCCTCTAGTCTTTACTCATATATTGGGTTTCCATTAGTTAAATTTATCAGTTCAGAATAAGGGTTTCTGCTCAATTTACTGTTATAAAGTAGATTGGGATGTATTTTTTACTACTAACTACTATTGCTTCTTGATTGTAAACTCTTCAGGCCGGATCATCTTTTGTTCAGTTGTACCAAGCACAATGCCAAGCACAATGGGGCCCTAATTAGTGAATGGGCTCCCAATCACAATACAAATAATAATTTATTTTTGGTGATGCCAGTTCTTCCAGATGAAACTTCCACTTTCCTCCTACTGCACCGGAAATAAAAAGTTAAGCAGTGAGGCACTTTCCCCAAAATAAGTCAAAAGTGAACAAAATGGGTTACATCTTGAGAAGTATTGTCCACTTGTAGTTCCCATAGCCACAATGAGCTTCCATGATTAATGTGCAAGGGACGCCCTCAGCCTGGTGGACATGACTTGTTCCATGGACACAGGTGCTTTCTCTGAACTTTCAAATATGAACAAGATCAAAATTTCTCAGTTCCATGTAAACAAAATTACAAGGCCCCCAGAGCTCCAGTGGACTTTCTCAGAAGAGATTAGTAAAGAAAATCTATTGATTCAGATGAAAGGGAGAATAAATTTTGGGGAAAACCAGGCATGGGAGAGATAATTAATTACTTAGGCATTATGTAAGCTTAAAGATCTATAACTTACAGGACAGGGCTCCTAATTCATCCACTTTTGTGGCAGAAGTGTTAATAATGAAATACAGTATGTGAAATCAATTAAATAAATGAAAGCAAGTTTATTGTTAGAGAGATAAAGGGTAGAATTTTTTGAGAACTTTATTAATATTTCAGATAAATTAATTACCATTCCAACAGAGTATCTGAGTTGATGAAGCATGAACTATGTGGAGGAGAAACAGCAGGGACACTCTCAGTCCTAGTTCTATTAGCATTAGCATCTATACCTGGTACTTTTATTTTAAGGGTTATACTAGGTGGATCTTTAAGTTAAAGTTGCAGCGTGGCAGAGGTCTTTTACTAGAACATCACATGGAGAACAATGATTTCCCATATATAAAAAATTTATTATAGAGTTTGAAAAATGGTGAACCACACACTACAAGGGAAATAAATTTTGAAGGAAAGTGTTTCTTCAGAGATCACTGTTCATAAGCTAGACCACTGAGTTTATCTTTTCTGCATGGCTTTGAAAGAGGGGCCCAGGAAAAAGCAGCTTTGTGAGACCAGCGGAATAAAGGGAGAAAAATACAATTGTAGGACACCTTTCAGTCTTAAGGATCTCAAAGTGTTTTAAAAACTTCTGGAAGGGAAACATTGATGGAAGACAATCTAAACTAAGAGCAGAAGAGCCACCGTGGAATTACGTGGATTAGATTTGCTCTGTTTTGGCAAACTATTGTAACAACTGCGGACACCACAATGCCCTGAATGTCAGCATTGTGGTGACAGCAGCTGGGGCACCAAATTAGATTCTGAGATGTTGAGGAAAGGGCCACAATCAGGGGAATTTGTCATATACCTACATGTTCTTTTGTTACTTATTCTCTTGATGAGAAGGAGCGCCTAGCATGATGCTGTTTTAGTGTAACAGGAGAGGTGTCTGAACAGCTTTTTTAATAATAAAAAAATCAATAAATTCCACAATCCCCCACTAGCTTCATATTCATGAGTCAGTTCTAAGATTTTTAGACAATTTCTGCAGGACCTTCAAATCATCAAGTGTTTGTTCCAGTTTTATAGGGCAGTTTTTCAACTGTTGAGTCTCCCTCTGCAACAAGACAAACTGATTTCTATCCCTGGATGTTTGATTTTACATTCCATCATCACTAAACATTGATTAAGCCTTAATGCACAAACTCTCTTGTGCTTATGACTTTGTGTTTCTCAAGGGAAGGTCAGGGTTTATTACAATGTCATACTCTTAAAACAAAAACCACTTGGTTACTGGTGACACACTTGCTACTGATTGCTATCAGCATGCTTCTTCATCAGAATTTTTTTCTTGTTTGTTTCAAAATGAGAGTGGATAGGATTTTAAACAAGACCTCCAGATGGCAAACAAAATCAGCAATATTGTCCCTTCAACAAAAAATATATTCCTAGAGTTTGGAAATTTTATTTCCAGTTTTAATGAATAAGCAATTTCTAAATATTTCTGTATCATCTGAATGATGTCCAGAGGCCTATGTGAAATTAATGGGTGATCTTAATCCAATTCCTAATGAATAACTGTTTACGTCACAAAATCCATTACCAAGTGATACTCTCTGTAAGAGAGGTCAATGAATGAATAGACATGGAGTCCGAATTACTCTGTTGTCCCTAGATGTGGTCCTTCCAGAGTAAGTTCAAGGCATGTTGCCAGGACCAGATGAAAAAACTTGCCTTGTTGATGCCCATTTCTTATCCATTCTGTGTGAAGAGGACTTCAATCTCGAAGGCTGTCATTTCGACACCTCGTGAGTGCTAAATTCACTTATAGTTTGAAAAAAAATAAACAAACAGGGGACATAGATACTTTGGGACATCTTCATTCAAGTTGCTTTGTTTTTAAAATGACATTACTTGAATAAAGCCCCTTTTGTTTTAAAGTTCAAATGGCTGAGTTATTAATTGAAAATTAGCTACTGGGCATATGCAGTAAACCTTTCAAAACACTTTTTATTGTCTGCAACCTTATTTAATTTATAGGGGTAGGTGAACCAGGTACCTTTCAGTTCATGAAATTTCAGGTTAATGCATCATCATTGCCAGACCAGCTTTCAAAATTGGGTATCTAAATTTAGGTAGCTAAAGCTTGAAGCCACTTGTTCTTAGCACCTCTCAAAATCAGACCACTTTAGGCACTCAGGTTTGAAAATTCTGTCCATAAGTCTTTAGGAGTTTTATGTCCACTAATAATTTTAAGTTAAGATTGCAAAAGAACTCTGAAGTGAAAGTATAAGCATATCAAGAAACAATTCACGTAAACAAAAGCACAAGCAATCTCAACTATGGAAATTAACAATAAAGGAAAGGTGGATACTCTAATGCCCTTGCAGTTCAAAAAAGTGTATAATTTACAGTGAATTAACATTAATTCTGCCCCATATTTTCACCCTTCTATCAACATATGGGCTGAAACCTATCTCAGCCTCTAAAGGAAAGTTAAACTCATTCTGTAGAGAGGACCAAATTGCATTTTAGTTAGAAGTCTGTGGGTCTGGTTGTAAATTTGACTACATATTACTTGTTATGGTTCAAGGCAACTGCACGTATATTTCCCCTCAGTGGTTCTGCAACATCATCATTTCTCAGGCTTTCAAGCTTCCCTGCCATTGCTTTTCTTGTGTCGAGGCCCACCTTTTATTTCTTTCAGACTCGGGGTATTTCCAGGCCACAAAATGCCCTGTTTTTACTATGTTATTTCTGGAGCAGACAGTCTGTTGAAGTACACCAGCTTGCTTTTTCTTCAGAAACTTAAAAGTGTGAATGCCCACAGTAATAGATACCACACATCTTTCCTTCTGCAAGCCAACTTTATTTTTAAAGTAAAATGCATTACAGAGAAGATATAGTAAAAACAATAAAAGAATCTATATGCCTGCTAGACGCTTACCAGAGATCACCCCAACACTCACATAGGCTCTGGCAGGAGTAGTTCTTTAACACTTCACACAAGGTGTTCTTTCTGGGTTTTAAGTTTTATCACAGCTTTCAGCTCAGAACAAGCATGCAGTTTTATGGAGCCTCAGTAAGCTCAGTTTTTCCAGTCCTCCTCTAAGGATTGGGGTTCTTTGTGGACCAGAGGTCTTGTTCACTTGCTCGATTAGGAAGAAGGCCATGAGCCCGTTTAAAACTAGGCTATTAATTTTTTTTTAATTATTGGTTCCTGGATAATTTAGTTTGAACTAGTAAATGCAAACTTTACTAATGGGCACCTTTAAAAGGGCTAATAACTGGAGGAATTATAGTAGCATCCCCCTCCTCTTAGAGGAGCTGCATACTATTCCACAATAACACATGCACAACTGCAATTTTAATAGAATAAACCCCAATGGTATTAGCCTAATTCATTAAAGTTTAATTTCATTCAATAAAGTTTATTTTAATTCCATAAAGTTTTGAGTACAGCAGGACATTATCAGTTTGTTACACTATGCTCAAACCACAGCAGATCTCCTGCTAATGGCAAGTTGTTTCCACAAAGATAAAGGATAGCATCTGGCCTTTATATAATTAAACTTCTAGATATTATTGATTATTAGGTGACTGTTTGCTGCACTATGCATCATTCAGTGGTTAAGAGATTCACCCTGTGACCACTGAGATTTCTGCCTTTTATTGCAATTCCTGCTCCATCCAGCTTTCTCTGTATCTGTCCCTTTTATACATCTTTGTTTCTCCGCCTCTCCCTCCTCTGAATTTCCCTCCAGGCAGCAACTCCCAGCTTCCCATGCAATAGTGTTCTCTAAGCTGTCTCCAATTTTTCAGTCTCTTTCTGGTAATGTTGTACTTAGAATTTAATGCAATATTCCAGGTGAGGTCACATCAGAGCCATATGAGGAGGAAGTGTTACCTCTGTACTGTCTGACATGATGTCTCTGTTAGGGTTGTCAATTGCAAAAACAACAAGGAGTCCTTGTGGCACCTTAGAGACTAACAAATTTATTTAGACATAAGCTTTCGTGGGCTAGAACCCACTTCATCAGATGTATGGAGTGGAAAATACAGTAGGCAGGTATAAATACATGAAAGGATGGGAGTTGCGGCAACCACAAATATTTAAATAAATGGTATTCTAATATTGTTTAACGGTGTGATTAAAACTGTGATTAATTACAATTATTATTTTTAATCTCATGATAAATTGGGATTAATTTTCTTAATCATTTGACAGCCCTTATTTCTGTGTATCTACGCAAAACTGCACTGGCTTCTTTTTATTGAATATTGCAATGTCAAATGAGTGTCTTTTGCAGCCATCTATCACCGTTATGGTCTTTTTCTTTATCTCTGTTTTTTTAAGCTTCTCCCTCCACTGAAAATGTTTTTCAAGTTATTTTCCCCCAGTTGTATTAGTGTGCATTTTTTCAGGTTGAGTCTCATTTTGTTACCTTCTGCTACTATTTCAAATCTTTCCAGGACCCTTTGTATTATTTCTCTGTCCTTGCTATATTTACAACTCCTCCCAAATTAGCATATGCATCAGTGGCCACAGACATACTGTTTTATTCTCTTCCACTTTATCAATAAAGATATTAAATAAACTGATTTAGTATAATCCCAATGGTACCTCTCAAACTGGGAATATAAATAATGGATTTAACAATTCATTTTAAAAAACAATAATGCTAGAAAGAAACAAAATGTAGGACAAAGGAATATTCCTCTGTGATGGAATGAAAATCTGAAGATTTGGGATTCCAAGAGATGATGCTGTAACATTGTCATGGATGGTTACACATCAGAAAGCAGGTCTGGGAGTCTGTTCTGGTTAAACTCAGATAGAGAATTCAGTTGAGAAAGAGCTGAGGAAAGCTTTGTTTGCTTATAGCTCAAGATAAGTTACAATGGAATTATGTTTGGAGACTCTGAGCTTCAAGGAAGGAATGGATTTCTAGAATCCAATAATCCTAATAAAGATGAGAAGGGACTATTTCCTGAAATATAAGAACTGGAGGGAAATACTGCTATAAGATACCTGTGAAAACACTGAACAAATTAACACTAAAACTTTTAGGACTAATCATGTGACGTCTGCACCTCCCTTACTGACTTTAACAGAAGCCAAAATTAGATTTGGCAACAATTTTGAAAAAGCATCAGTAATCCATAAATACTACTTCATTTTCTTGTCATTGCCACATTAAGTCACTTCCAATTCACACAGATCTTACCAGGTGTGCTAAATTGATGTTATTATGAGCCATCAGGAAATACCCACAGAGACGTGTAGCAACATTTAGAAGTTTCGTTAAACAGCTGTGTGTTTGTATAATTGATTTGTATTATTTAAAACGGGAGCAGTTAAAACAACTTATCTGATGATGTAGAAAAGGGGTGACAGAAAATTCCAGGGAGATTCAGTACAGAAGAAAGCCAATCACTGGAACTTCAGCTGGCAGATTTAAAGATTATTACGAGAGGAAGTGCAATTAAATCATCACAGTTTATCAACTATCTTTATAAACCACTATGCAACTTATCAAGCTAATTTATTTATGAGAAATTAACTAGTTGATTTCTGCCTACTGCAATAAAAAAACAGGCTAGTCAATAAAAATATTTCAAGATAATTCCTCAGCAAGTGAACATGACTTCCCATAATAAATCTAAAGTAACTGAAATTAGTTTAAAGGTTACCTTAACCATATGCTCCAACATCCTAGTAATTACAGCTATGCTCTTACAGACCTGATTCATATCTCAGATGCTGGTTTCAGATATATGCCTGCATTTAATCACACAGCTTGTAAATCACTGACATTGCAACACATATGTACAAAGTATAGCAGCAAGATTTTGTAAGACTCCTAGAATACAAGACCCCAGTATGTTAAAATGGAGTAAAATCCTAAATGTGTAAAACAAATGAAGCTTGATATGACTTTCTACTACCAGTAGTATACCAATTACTGAATCCAAATATCAAAATTAACTCTAGTTTGAATTCAAATGGCACTGTGAATCAGATGTGATTCTGATTCACAGGGAGACTATGCCAGACTGGGGAAGACGCTTAAGGAAATCGAGGCTCAGGTGATCTTCAGTGGGATTCTGCCGGTTCCTAGAGAAGGGCGACAAAGGTGTGACAAGATTATGGCGATCAACAGATGGCTCAGGCAGTGGTGCCATAAGGAGGGCTTTGGGATGTACAGCCATTGGGAAGCATTTACGGACAGAAGACTGTTCTTTCAGGATGGACTTCACCTGAGCAAGGAGGGAATAGACTTCTAGGATGGAGGCTCGCCGACCTGATTAGAGAGCTTTAAACTAGAAATTTGGGGAGATGGTTGGGAGATGTTCAGGAGATCTCATGCCGGAATTTAACCTTGAGAGGGGAAGAAAAAAAAGTAAGAGGGGATACAGCCATGGACAGAAGAAATTGGCATAAGGAGGAAGGGTAGTGTAGATAACAGACTAAACTGTTGATGTTGGTGGTAGAATGTCTGTGCCTAACAGGTTACAAAATGTGAGTGAAGCCAAACGGCAACAAATTAAGAGGTCTGTACACTAATGAGAGGAGCCTAGGGAACAAAATGGAGGAACTAGAGCTACTGTGCAGGAAGTGAACCAGATATTATAGGGATAACAGAAACGTGGTGGAATAGTAGTCATGACTGGAGTACAGGTATTGAAGGCTATGTGCTGTTTAGGAAAGATAGAAATAAAGCCAAAGGTGGTGGAGTAGCGTTGTACATCAATGAGGAGGTTAACTGTAAAGAAATAAGAAGTGATGGAATGGACAAGACAGAGTCTGTCTGGGCAAAAATCACACTGGGAAAGAAAGTTACTAGAGCCTCCCCTGAGATAGCGCTTGGGGTGTGCTACACACCACCGGGATCTGATTTGGATATGGACAGAGACCTCTTTAATGTTTTTAAGGAAGTAAACACTAATGGGAAATGTGTGATCATGGGAGACCTTAACTTCCCAGATATAGACTGGAGTACAAGTGCTAGCAAGAATAGTAGGGCTCAGATTTTTCTGGATGTGATAGCTGATGGATTCCTTCACCAAGTAGTTGAAGAACCGACAAGAGGGGATGCCATTTTAGATTTGGTTTTGGTGAGCAGTGAGGACCTCATAGAAGAAATGGTTGTAGGGGACAACCTTGGTTCGAGTGATCATGAGCTAATTCAGTTCAAACTAGATGGAAGGATAAACAAAAATAGATCTGGGACTAGGGTTTTTGATTTCAAAAGGGTTAACTTTAAAGAATTAAGGAAATTAGTTAGGGAAGTGGTTTGGACTGAAGAACTTGTGGATCTAAATGCGGAAGAGGCCTGGAATTACTTTAAGTCGCAGCTGCAGAAACTATCGGAAGACTGCATCCCAAGAAAGGGGAAAAAAGCCATAGGCAGGAGTTGTAGACCAAGCTGGATGAGCAAGCATCTCAGAGAGGTGATTAAGAAAAAGCAGAAAGCCTACAAGGAGTGGAAGAAGGGTGAGATTAGCAAGGAAAGCTATCTTAGTGAGGTCAGAACATGTAGGGATAAAGTGAGAAAGGCTAAAAGCCAAGTAGAGTTGAACCTTGCAAAGGGAATTAAAACCAATAGTAAAAGGTTCTATAGCCATATAAATAAGAAAAAAACAAAGAAAGAAGAAGTGGGACCGCTACACACTGAGGATGGAAAGGAGGTTAAGGATAACCTAAGCATGGCCCAATATCTAAATAAGTACTTTGCCTCAGTCTTTAATAAGGCTAATGGGGAGCTTAGGGGTAATGGAAGGATGACAAACAGGAATGAGGATATGAAGGTGGATATTACCACATCTGAGGTAGAAGCCATACTTGAACAGCTTAATGGGACAAAATCGGAGGGCCCGGACAATCTTCATCCGAGAATATTAAAGGAACTGGCGCATGAAATTGCAAGCCCGTTAGCAAGAATTTTTAATGAATCAGTAAACTCAGGGGTTGTACCGTACAACTGGAGAATTGCTAATGTGGTTCCTATCTTTAAGAAAGGGAGAAAGAGTGATCCGAGTAACTATAGGCCTGTTAGTTTGACATCTGTAGTATGTAAGGTATTGGAAAAAATTTTGAAGGAGAAAATAGTTAAGGACATTGAGGTCAATGGTAATTGGGACAAAGTACAACATGGTTTTACTAAAGGTAGATCGTGCCAAACCAACCTGATCTCCTTCTTTGAGAAGGTGACAGACTATTTAGACAAAGGAAATGCAGTAGACCTAATTTACCTTGATTTCAGTAAGGCATTTGACAGGGTTCCACATGCGGAATTATTAGTCAAATTGGAAAAGATGGGGATCAATATGAGAATTGAAAGGTGGATAAGGAACTGGTTAAAGGGGAGACTACAACGGGTCGTACTGAAGGGTGAACTGTCAGGCTGGAAGGAGGTTACTAGTGGAGTTCCTCAAGGATCAGTTCTGAGACCAATCTTATTTAACCTTTTTATTACTGACCTTGGCACAAAAAGCAGAAATGTGCTAATAAAGTTCGCGGATGACACAAAGCTGGGGGGTATTGCTAACTCGGAGAAGGACCGGGATATCATACAGGAAGATCTGGACGACCTTGTAAACTGGAGTAATAGTAATAGGATGAAATTTAATAGTGAAAAGTGCAAGGACATGCACTTAGGGATTAATAATAAGAACTTTAGATATAGATTGGGGACGCATCAGTTGGAAGCAACTGAGGAGGAGAAGGACCTTGGGGTACTGGTAGATCACAGGATGACTATGAACCGCCAATGTGATATGGCCGTTAAAAAAGCTAATGCGGTTTTAGGATGCATCAGGCGAGGTATTTCCAGCAAAGATAAGGAGGTTTTAGTACCGTTATATAAGGCGCTGGTGAGACCCCACCTGGAATACTGTGTGCAGTTCTGGTCTCCCATGTTTAAGAAGGATGAATTCAAACTGGAACCAGGTTCAGAGACGGGCTACTAGGATGATCCGAGGAATGGAAAACCTGTCATATGAAAGGAGACTCAAAGAGCTTGGCTTGTTTAGTCTAGCCAAAAGAAGGCTGAAGGGGGATATTCTTGCTCTTTATAAATATATTAAAGGGATTAATATTAGGGAGGGAGAGGAATTATTTAAGCTTAGTACCAATGTAGATACAAGAAGGAATGGGTATAAACTGGACACTAGGAAGTTTAGACTTGAAATTAGACGAAGGTTTCTAACCATTAGAGGAGTGAAGTTCTGGAACAGCCTTCCAAGGGGAATAGTGGGGGCAAAAAACATATCTGGCTTTAAGATTAAGCTTGATAAGTTTATGGAAGGGATGGTATGATGGGAGAGCCTAATTTTGGCAATTGATCTTTGATTATCACCAGATAAGTATGCCCAGTGGTTGGTGATGGGATGTTGGATGGGATGGGATCTGAGTTACTGCAGAGAATTCTTTTCTGAGTGCTGGCTGGTGAGTCTTGCGCACATGCTCAGGGTTTAGCTGATTGCCATATTTGGGGTCGGGAAGGAATTTTCCTCCAGGGCAGATTGGCAGAGGCCCTGGAGGTTTTTCGCCTTCCCCTGCAGCGTGGGGCATGGGTCATTTGCTGGTGGATTCTCTGCAGCTTGAGGTCTTCAAACCACAATTTGACGACTTCAATAACTCAGGCATAAGTTAGAGGTTTGTTATAGAACTGGATGGGTATGGTTCTGTGGCCTGCTTTGTGCAGGGGGTCGGACTAGATGATCACATTGGTCCCTTCTGACCCTAGAATCTATGAATTTATGCTCAAATTTTGTTCATGTTGGAATGGTGAATGGTTTGTAGAATTTCTTCTGATTTATCTGAATACTATGAACTTTCTCTGATTGCTGTTCATGGATACTGAGAGTTTTGAGTTTGATTTGGTGAGACAGCAAGTGACATCCACCAAGTGACCTGTGTCCCTACCTAGTTAAATCTATCTCATGTGACCAAGTGCGTCAGCCCATATAAGCAGACAGGAGACAGAGAAGGGTGCATGTCAGTTCAACTCTCAGATCTAGAAAAGACTTTCTTGTAGTCCTAGCTCCTGTTTTGGTGTGAGACTGGCAGGCAATTGCTTAGTATGTTTATTACCTTCTGTAATTCCTTTGTGAATAGTCTTACTTGTATAATAGTTTTTTATATTTGGTCTGGCATTCCTATCTCCCAGTTTTACATGGGGAAATGTGTTTGTTACACCAGTGATAGCTGGCACTAAAAATATGTGATAGTGTTGGCAACACCACTAACTGCACTAGTTCCTTCCCTCCCATGTGAC
The DNA here is from genome assembly GCF_007399415.2 of Gopherus evgoodei. NCBI lineage: Eukaryota > Metazoa > Chordata > Testudines > Testudinidae > Gopherus > Gopherus evgoodei. Next base: position 84,246,782 of record NC_044327.1, read on the forward strand.
TCTCCCCTGCCTTGTTATTGTTTTTCAACCAGACCAAAGGAGGTTGGATCACCTATTAATGAGCCCTCAACACTCAGCTTCTCTCTGGATTAATCTAAAATTAACACCACCGCACATAGAAATCTGCTCTTCTTGCAGGCTCTCACTCATAGCCATACAGAGAAAGGAGGGACTCAGCAAGATCAGCACCCCATTTCACAACCAGGATGCAATTGGAGACATTGGATCAAGTTCATTACTGCTGTGAAGTGGTGCAACCATGCTGAATTCAATGGAATTCCAGTCTTAAATCAGTGACAAACTCAGCCTTAGGGAGAACATATTGCACAGAAAATTAATGAAAGTATAAAACTATTAAAATATATATCCAAAATAATTAGTGGTCTTATTGGTGGGGCTTAGCCCCTAATTGCCAGCAATCCCTTATCACACTGATGTCTGAATTCCCTTGAGCCATCACCCTGAGGCCCATAGTCTGTATTATTCCTGAAAAGAGAGTTAAACTCATTCTGCAATTTCCCCATTTCATAGGAAATCACCATAGTATATATTCAATTAATATCTTGCTACTATAACTGTCTGTTTTGCAAAATGGTTTCCCCTGATATTTAAGTTCACATTGGACTAAAATGTAGTGTATTATTCCTGGAAAGGTGCCACAAAGACATTAGCTTCAGTGCAAAGCATATTTTACCAGCCAATAAGCTTGTTACCACAAGCTTGTGTGTATCTGTGTGTTTCATGCACACCATTTGGTGTTATGTATCTCAGGGCAGTTTTATTTCATTGCTCCTTTACAGGTAAACATCAGCTTTGTTTTTGGCTTCCATTACTCTAATTTTGCACAGTACACACATATTCTGTCACTGAAACTTCCTTTATTCTCAGAAACATTTGTATTACGATTTACTCTTCCTATATAGCCGTAGGCGTGGCATACACTGTTCTTTTCACAAAAGAGTTTGATTGTGGCTTTAAGCAACAGCCCATAGGTAGGGGAGGTGTAGAGGTGCAGCAGCTAGGAAGGCACATTGCTTATGGAGTGCACACAGCAGAGGCTTCTGCTACACATTCTACAGGTTATAGCATGCAATCATTCTACATGCCAGACAGCTCTGTTGGAAAGTACAGAGGGTGTAGGGCCTGTTCCATCCCTAGCCCTAAGGGTTCCTAGCACTGTTGCTGGCATTAGAGTCTCAGGTCCTTGGTGCACTGGAAATGCAAGGACTGAGGGTGATCCTAGCTCTGTTAAATAAGGAAAGGAAGACTAATTGAATTGTTCCTGCCCAATGTAGAACTAGTTACTATCCAGCTTTAAATGAAGAAAATTTACAATTTGAACCGTGATATCCACTGGAGAAGACCAGTTTATCAGCTATCAGATTTTATTAAACTCTGATTTGCTCATCCTTAGTCTGCAATGGACAGGTCACGCTAAGTAATGCATTGACTACAGGTACTTATTAACAACAGTTGTATTCTGCAAACTCACAGGCAAGACCTAGAAGTGCACAACAAACAGCATACATACAATCTCAGTTGGGGTCTCCAAGCACTGCTGTGATACGAACAATGAGAATAGTTTGGGATTGTGCAGACATGAACGCAGCTCGAATTCCCATGACTGTGCATCTTTTATGAATGTGCTTCATTATTGTTTGTTACTTGTATTATGATAGCATCTAGAGGCCCCAGCTGAGATCAGGGCTTCACTGAGCTAGGTACTGTACAAACACAGAGTAAGAGAGAGTTCTTGCCCTGAAGAGTTTACACTTTAAATAGACGAGGCAGACAAAAGGCTGGGGTGGAGGTGGGGATGAGGTAGCAAGTAGTATTATCCTAATTCTACAGTGGGGAACTGACACAAAATAACATGTCCAAGGTTATATAGGAGACCTGTGGCAAAGCCAGAAACTGAACCCAGATCTCCTGAGTCCTGCTTAGAGCCTTACCACAAGGCCCATTCTTGTCATGCACAATCTAGACCAGAGGTGGGCAAACTACGGCCCATTGGCCACATCCAGCCCGCGGGACCCTCCTGCCAGGCCCCTGAGCTCCTGGCCTGGGAGGCTAGTCCCCGGCCCCTCCCTCGTTGTTCCCTCTTCCCTGCAGCCTCAGCTCACTGTACAGCTGGCGCAATGCTCTGGGTGGCAGGGCTCTGAGCTCCTGGGGCAGCGCAGCTGCAGAGCCCAGCCTGACTTGGTGCTCTGTGCTGAGCGGTGACGTGGCTGGCTCCAGCCAGGTGGCGCAGATGTAGCGCCGCCAGCCACCAGTGCTCCAGGCAGAGTGGTAAGGGGGCAGGGGAGTTCGGGGGGTGGACAGGAGTCGGGGCAGTCAGAGGGCGGGGAACAGAGGTTGAATGGAGGCAGGAGTCCCAGGGGGTGCGTCAGGAAGTGAGGGGGGTTGGATGGGGAGTCAGGGACAGTCAGAAGGATAGGAAGAAGGAGTGGTTGGATGGGGCAGGAGTCCCAGGGGGGCAGTCAGGAAGGAGGGGAGGGTTGGATGGGGGGGTCAGCGGACAGTCAGGGGATAGGAAGAGTGGTTGGATGGGGCAGGAGTGCCAGGGGGGCAGTCAGGAATGAGAGGAGGGGTTGGATGGGGCGGCAGGTGCAGGGCGGGGGTTCCGGGGACAGGGAGCGTGGGTGTATGTGGTGGATGTGGCTGGGGTCCCGGGGGGGGGACGTCAGGGGGAAAGAATTGGGTGGGGGGGTAGGGCCGTGCATGCCTGGCTGTTTGGTGAGGCACAGCCTGCCCTAACGTGCCTCCATACATTTCCGAAACCCAGTGTGGCCTTGAGTCCAAAAAGTTTGCCCGCCCCTGATCCAGACCATTTTCTAGAGGGCAATTATTGGATTCTTGAGAAAAGTCCATAACTGTACTGGAACACTAATACTAATTCTAGTGACTTTTAGTGCTATTTAAAATTACGGGTTTAATCACCTTTAGCAGAGGATAGTCAAAACAAGTTACAAGTATACTATTGAGCTAAACTGTTTCTTTTAAAACACGGACTTCATTAAGTAATTGACTTTAACATTTATCAGCAATAACAAGTATTTGACTAACAAACTAAGTTAATCCTTCATTTTACAATTATTAGTTTATGTTAAATTGAAAGTTACACTTCAGTCTTCTTGATAACATAATTAGTAGCCACCCCATGAATCACTGCACAATACACACAAAGCCTCTTCTATTTTAATCGATGAATCTAATACTATCTACTCTCTTGGTAAATGAATTCCATACTGTAAAAGAATAGTAGCATCTAACCTGTTGTGTAATGGTGTCCCAGGGCCCCTCCAGTAGACGAGCCCGGTAGCATTCATGAACGCCTTCCCAAATTTCATCCAGAGTTAAAGGTCTTCCATCTGTAAAAAGACACATACAATACTCTCACAGTGATCTTGTATTAAATATATCGAATGCTTCATATAAATCTAAAAAATACTAATTAACTGAAAATCAAAACAGACATGACAACAGCAAAAACATAACTAGTCAAATTCTGTACCAGTAATTCCCAAGCAGCACAGCTCAAATCCTGATCTGTATGTGCGCTTAAAACTATACCTTAAGCTATCTGCTGCTCAATTTCCCTACATGTAAAATGGAGAGAATAATTTAGCTAACACACTATAAGAGAGCTGTGAGACTAAATTATGTTTTGTAAAGATGAGCTCCTTGGACAAATGATATATAAGTGCAAAATATTTTTATTATCAAATATTTCACAAATACAAATAATGAATGAGAAACAAAATTCTATAAACAAAAGGTAAATACTTTTTAGTGTTCTACAGACTTTTTGCCCCCAACTGTATACATGCAGTATTTACTTTTATGTCCTGGATATTACCTGTGGCGTTAAAATAGAATTATGACACAAGATTATAGTCAACCACTTTGAAAATAAGCATGTCAATTTTGTATCAATATTTGTTTTTGACAAATAGCAATAGAATATTTTGATCTATTTCCAATAAGTAGCTTCATCTTGGCATTTATCGGGTGTCAGAAGGCCATTATCCTGTGATAAACAGTGCTAATCCATTGACATTTTCGTGTCTGTAAAATGAACAAGATTTATTCATCCAATTAACATTTGAATGTCATGTTTAGATACAAGGAAAAAACCAACTACCTACAGTCTCTCTTTTATCTTATTTTCTGTTTACATTTAGAAAACAGCACTAAATTCTACTCTGACATAAGCATCATACTCCGGTAGCATCAAAACATGTGGCAAATTAAGCATTCGAGGATCCAGTAACTATATTTTGCCATCCTCAAGAACATGTGGCTTGTCAGACCAACATACCCTCTGTGTTGTGATGACAGATCATTAGACTACAGTGGGGTAGGTCAACAGTTGACATTAAAGAGAAGTTTGTTAATTTATGCTTCTTAAATTTAATCTAACTTTGGAAGGATTAATGTATGCTCTTAAATCGCATCCTCTATGCAGCTATTACAGGCTCCATGGAAACTTATTTTCCACATCTTTCAGCCAAATTGAAGGTACAAATGCAAAATCTAGGATATACTAGATTTGTGATACTCCAGTGTAGGACTTTAAGGCACATCTAGGTTTCTATATTGTACTCCCACCCTGGTATCTGTGTATCTTCAATGTGATACTTGAGCACCTTGAGATTCCAAAATCACTGAATAGATTACTCTGATTCTAAATGGATTTACTCTGCTTTAGTATTATGGAGGTACTGGTTGAATATCCATAGTTAAGAATGAGATGAATTTTGCACTTAAAGCAAAATTTCTACCACTTTATCTATAAAAAAATGCAGCATCTCCTCCTCAAAATTACAGCACTTAATCTTTGAGTTATAGAATAAATGTTCTGAGAAATTACAAATCCATTAATTAAATTGAATTAAAATTAATTTAAAAATGTGTCCTTTAAAAAATGTAGCAGCTGATGTCAGTCATGGTTTGGCCCAAAAGATTTCAGTAATGAAAAAACAGACTCTTCAAGCTTCCCATATAATTAACTCACTGAAGTCTTGTGTATAGACTACATTTGAAAAATATTTTTTAAGATTAATGGTCATACTTTGTCATTATTCTACATAACTGGAAGTTTTGCCTTCAGCAAAGACTAAAGAATAACATTCTACTTCAGATAATTCAGCCAAGAATTGTCGTCTTTCAAATGGCTGCCATCTCCTATTCCTGGGACTGAAGCCAGAGGCTGTCCTTGGGCACCAGATGCCAGGCCACTTCCTCCATTTTTCTCCACTTACCGTATTCCTCTCTGCCTGCTGACAGTGCAGGGGCCACTATCTTCCCCAGCTTGTCTGAATTACCAGTGGAACATGGAAGGCAGTAGCTATTTTGAAAGAGGGCATCTTAACTGAGGGAAGCCTGTGGCCTCAGTCCCACTGATAATAAGAGGAGACGGTGGACATGTGGAAGGAGGAACTTTCCGTAATGAAGAATTAATGGTAAAAAATACCATTAATTCTAAATATTTGTTTTCAAAAACTAACCAAGGCACAAAGTTTATTCTGGGACAATGACACCTAAATACTTTATCATAAACATATATTGTTGTTTCATAGCATCACTGCCGGCAGAGTGAAGGCTATTTGAATGCCAAACTGTGCATTTCGTACCATAACATATTTTGATTTACATTTAACTTGTCTGAATTTCCTGTATTGTTTGTTACAATTAGACCATCCCTGTACGTATTTAGCCTAACTACCCTTAACCTAAAGTCCATTTTAATGTAATTCATCTGGGAATTGATAAAGATGCATACTGCAGCTAGCTATTTTTTCCCATAGCGCCCTACCTTAATTTACCAGTCTAGGTCTGCTGAATGATAGGACATCTTCTCAATGGTGCCCGAAATCAGCCAGGTGATTCCTCTGGTTTGATCCAGCAGCCAAAGGAACAGGGTTATCAAGCATTTAATGGATATGAGGACCAGCTGTGTTGGTGGGAAGAATTAGTGCCTGAAAGGCTAGCAATCTTCTCTCACAAATATCTAGACTATGGGAGGATGCAGCATGACTGACCAGAGGATTGTTCTGGTAGCAAGCAACCTGGGAAGGAGGGAGGTGTTGGTAGTTTTATTTTTTCAGTGATGGTGGTAAGGGTGGTAAATAGCAGAAATCTACTCCCAGCAAACATTTGAATAGCGGAGTGTTTTGTGTTGGGAAGTTCACTGGTTTGCATGCCCTTGGTCAATTGTTTCAAGTTATTTTTGTTTGCTTGTTTTTGCTATACTAGCTTTACATGCCTTTTACCTAAAGCAAATGCACACAATTTTGGACAAAACACACATCTATATTCTGTGGACACTCCAAGTCCTCCAGGCCCTATGGCTGCCAACGTTCATACATTTACCAACCTTATCGCACATTCCTGCAGCCCAGTTAGATCACACACAGCCAACTGGACAGCAGAAGTAGTCTGTAATTGTTGCTGCTAACCACAAGGGACAGTGTGGCACCTTTGCCTCTTATGTCCCTACTCCCACTGTTGGATCAGAGCAGGGAAGGTGCAGCCAGAAAGAGGAGGTGATGGCAGCCAGAACAGCAAACACAGGGAAGTGCAAGGGAGAAAAGGTGAAGGGCCCAGAGTTGGCCTTAGGGTCCTCCAGTGTGCACCCACCTATCCATCCCTGCCACTGCTGCCAAGTTTTGTGCAGCTCCATGTCCTATCCCCACCTTTGCTTTGAGCAGGGTGTGTTGACCACAAGTGCAAATATGTAGTTTATTTGTTAATTAGTTCATTAAATAATCTGCATACAATGTCACAGAGTGAAATGAAATTTTTTTCACACATCTATACTTCTCCTGTGTGTTATACAAGATTTACTGTGCTTTGACAAAACATAGGTGCCATTAAAATCAAAAAGCCAGCACATGATATGTCATGAATTTAGAGTTTTAAAAGACTCCAAGAATTTGGTTCAGAACCGGTAGCACATGAGAGTTACCACTAAAGAACCACTAACCAATACATCCGCAACAGTGGAGACTGAATGTGGACTCTGACACCTACCCAAAGGAAAATGGGAAAGTTGTCTTGGGAAATGTCCAACCAGGAAATGTCTGATTTTTTTTTAGCACAGTCTAAAAGAGGAATGAGCAAAGAGGTGGGAGTTAGGAACTCCTGAATACTACTCCTGTCACTGCCACTAACTTATGACAGTATATGGCCTTGGACAAATCAATTCACCAGACCAGGTATATGAATCTAGATAGACACAAGCAGCAGCAATCAGCACCAAACTTTTCTTAGGATGGACACCTTATTAATCAGAGCCTCAGGTCTTCACATTTTATCTCTCTGTGAAATGGGCATAATCGAATTCCTTTGAGAAATGTTTTTCCATATTCCAAGGTGGGTTATGCACCCTGATGCTAGCAAGATTCAGGAACATCCAGAAAACAGTAAAGAGCACCCCTTCTTAGCACCGAATGTTTGGAGCCAAGACTATATAAGGGCTATGCAATTCCAGCTGCTTCAGTTTCTTCCTTTCTACAGTTAGAAAGGTTGCAGCAGATATAAAAATCTTGGCTCCATTCCCAGAGAGCCATACTGGGGTTCTCCCGAGTTTCTATCATATCTTTTTTTCCTTGTAGTTTAGTTAATTAAGGATTTTAATTTATGACACTTCTAGCTAAAGTTTTGTTTTCTTGTTTGGCTTAGTTTGACCCCATGCTTGGCACCAGGAGCATCATGGCTAAGTTGCCTCTTAAAGAACCAGAGAACAAGACTCTGTTCTCAGAACTGATGTGTGTTGTCTCAGGAAGGCTCACTACCCGACTGGTGTTCAGCACCCCGAGTATTTACACTTCAGGTCCACAGGCAGCACCAGATTGGACATTAGGATAAACTTCCCTGTCAGGGTGGTAAAGCAGTGGAATATATTGCCTAGGAAGGTTGTGGAATCTCCATCATTGGAGATGTCTAAGAGCAGGTTAGATAAACACCCGTCACAGATGGTCTAGATAATACTTAGTCCTGCCTTGAGTGCTGAGGACTAGACTCGAAGACCTCTCGATATCCCTTCCAGTCCTACAGTTCTAAGCTTGCCTTATGATAGTGGCCCTACAAACCAGAAGTTCCTAAAAGAGTTAGAGTGCAATGTCCATCACATTCCTGTCATAGTTTCAGGGTAAATGCACCTGTAATCCCCCTCCATGGTCCCTTGAAGGCACCTACTTAAAGGCTTCTGGCTCCCAACTGTCCCTCTCTTGGGTGTAGACTCGCGTCTATCTCCCTCCTGACTGAGGATTTTAAGGCTGTGCAGCTCCCTGCTTTATGCTGTGATATTCTCAGCAAGCCAGGCTGCTTGAAAAGTCCAGCATATGTGCTTTGCTTTCTCTTCAAAGGCTATGAATAACATAAATGCCAGCAATTATAAGTTACCATGCAGCTCTTTATAAGTAAGCACATTTATCCTAAAGGTGAAAGTATTACCAAGAAAACATATTAAAAACAATAAAAGAACATACGTGAATTCTAAAAATCTTATCAGAGGTCATCTTGGCTCCAACCCATGCATTCTGGTAGGTGTCAGTCTTTCAAAACCCGTAACTGGGTTCTCCTCATGGTTAGAAGTTCATAACTGCCTTAGATTCAGAACCAGAACCCAGGCTGGTCAGTTCAGCCATTTCTTTATATGGCTTGGGCCTTTGATCTCCAATCCCTGGGATCAGGTAATCAACAGACAAAAACCCTCTCCTCAGGGCATAGCTTCGGAAGGCTTGATTTTTGCTTAACCAGAGGTGCGGAATTTGCATTAACCTCTGCCTGGTGTTCCCCAGGAAATCCAATTCACACTTATTGTCCAAATTGTCCTTTCTTGTCTGGCACATTTTCAATATAGTCCTTTTAACTACCACACCTCACATCACATCTTCCACCTGGAGAGATTACCTAAAGTCCTGGCCCACAATAATACATAAGCTATTAATTTAACTTAAACTTAATTCAATAAGGTCTCCCAAGAATGTGACAGGACATAGCCATATCTGTCACAACTCCACCAATTCTCCTTTTTCACCGCTAGCCAGCATCTGTGACTCCTCCTCTGCCTGTGAGGAGGAAAAGATGGTGGATGTCTTGCTTCATTCTTTTCCTGAAGATCAGGAGTGATAACCATGTCCACATGCTACATCCGCATAACCACAAGATTATGAGCAGCTTCAGGAGCTGTTGGAATGTATGGAAGGTTCCCTGGAGCCAGAGACCATTACAGTCCATAAAAATACATCACCTCTTTTGGCATCCTGAAGGCTAAAGGAAAAGGAAAGTTACTCTTTTGATTAATGCAGGGTTACTAGACGCAGCCCAGGACTTCTGGTTCATGTTAGCATCGAAGAAGGCTGACTGCTTACACCAGTTGTCTCAATGAAATCTTATAGGCTACATCAAGATACTTTAACCAGGATTCCTGTATTTCTTCAGCTATCCATATTCTTGGATCTTGGTAGTCTCAGCAGCTAGGGAGAAGACTAAGAACTTCCATTGGAAAAAGGTCAATGAAGAAGGGTTGCATTTGGGGGGAAGGAAAAGTATATTCTTCTGGGACGCCAGGGATGTCCTCCTGCTACCAAGCTTATGTTCTATACCATTTTGCATCATCTTGGAGACGGACTCTTTCACTGCTGGACCTTTTGCCTGAGGAGCAGCAGGAGTCAGTGAAGGATTGTTTCAGAGGAATATGTGATGCCTAAGAACTTTCTCTTTGTGCTCTACAATGCTTCTAACGTATCTGTTAGAATAAGGGCATCAGGCATCACGTTTAGTCATTATTCACAGACCAAGTCTTTGCCCTCACTAAGGCATAGAGGTCTTTCCTATACATTGACCCTCGAAGTCTACAAAGAGTCTAGATATCTTTCCTAAATGTTTTCATTCTATGCAAATTCAAGTCCTTCTGACATGTAGGGTAATGTAGTTTAACTTTCCCTGGATAAGGAGGAGATTTCAGGAAGAATTCCAGATGATGATCAGTTTCAGGTAGGTATAAAGTTTGGATGAGGATAAAGAACAAATTTGACCTTGTGGAATACATTGAAGGGAGAATCAGCCATTAATGTCTCAGCTCATTCGCTCTTCTTGTAAACGAGAATTAAAGCCGGACAAAGATGTTGCAACCGACCATGAAGTTCTCAAAGCTACCATCCAAGAACAGCTGAGGATCTTAGTGGAAAAGTACCAGAAACAATTTCTTGGGGAGCCTTTTTTTTCCTTAAGGGTGCAGCCAGAGACTGACTGAGTAACTCCCTTCAAGATGGAATCTCATACAATAGGAGAAATGAAGGATGTCATTATTCTAGAACAGTTTTTTTCAAATAGTGTGCCTAGGAGGGTGCAGACTTGGGTGTGCTGGCACCAGTCATTTTTATAACAGACAACGTAAGGAAGTGTTCATGAATATTGTAAAATATACAAAGCTATGTAGTCTGGTTGAACAGAGGAATTATTATTTCCTAGGCTGGCCTGCAGGTCTAATGGCCATGTAACACACTGCAGTGCAGAAACTGAGTTTGGGATTCCAGATTAGCCCTTTCCTGTGGGAGCATGATGATCAAAGTCCCTAGAAGGGTTACAGCTCACATTTATTTCTTGCAACCCACTCTCGTTAATGTAAAGGGAGATACAGACAGGCTTCAATGGAAACCACGCACAACCCACCTACTCCAGAGAATCCTAGCAATGCAGGATATTTAGGATGTAACATACCAAAAAGGGGAGATCCTGGGGAACCCCAGAGGAGACAAAATAATTTTCTAACAATGATTCTAACACAAGGGAAGTTCCAAAACAGTTCAAATACCAAGATTTTAGGTTTGTAAGACCAATTTCACCTTTATATTTTTGCAAGTTAAAAATTAAATTAAAAAAGAGTGAACTGGCCTAATAACATGATCCTGTTTCCAGATTTAGGGTCCCTGTAGCCCTGAGCCTGGAGAACTTTGGACCGCATAGGGGAGAGAGAGTCAGAAAGAACTGTTCTCACCACCTAATCTATATGCAATAACGACAATTTACAGAGTTGCCAAATTTCATATGTTGTAAGCAGATAAACAATTAATTCATAGAATATCAGGGCTGGAAAGGACCTTAGGAGGTCATCTAGACCAACCGCCTGATCAAAGCAGGACCAATCCCCAGACAGATTTTTGCCCCAGATCCCTAAATGGCCCTCTCAAGGACTGAACTCACAACCCTGAGTTTAGTAAGCCAATTCTCAAACCACTGAGCTGATGTAGGGCTGAGTGTGGGGTGTTCTCCCACCTACTCAGCAAACGGAAGAGCTGAACAATAGTGGCTGTCAGAAGAAAAAGGGGCAAAGAGTTATCATGGTAAGAATAGTAACATCATAATGAAAAGGCAAAAGTGGGGACCAGGCAAGGCAAAGGAAAAGCTTGCTCAGATGTCTGTCATAAATAATGATCTGTATAGTCTGAATAATGTCATATTGGGGGTTTTGGATAGCACCAAGCAGTAAGTAGATAATCTGTATCACAGGAAAGATTTCCAATATCCAAAAAACTATGCTATACAGAATGAAAATAAGAGATTCAGTACTAATAGAATATTCTTCTGGGAAAAAAAAGAGTTGGATGCCAGTATTTGTATCCTCCTCTCTTCAAGCCAGACACCAAAAGAAAAATGTTAATAAGGATATAAAGAGACTCCAGATGACTCCAGAAATTCTCAAAAAACCCATAATTTTCGACTGTGAAGATTCCCAAGAAGTGTGTTAAAAACATAATTATACTTGTAGGAACAATTACAGTTCTGTACTGCAAGGGGAGCTGTTGGCACATAATACTAAGATTGTGCATTAGCTCATCCACCAGCTTCTGTAATATCCACTTCCAGCTATAAGGAGTCATGTTTCAACACCTCCGATTCCCTGATGCTGACAAGCTAAACAACTTGTTTTGTCTCTGGGAGCTCTTCTCTGGTGATTAACTGCTTATAGTGAATACTAATTATATGAAAGTACAGTACTATAGAAATACTGTTTCCTCTACCTGCAGCTTCACCATTCTCTTACACAGAGAAGGTATACTGTTAATTCAACTAAAACCGAGAAGATGACATTTTTCAGCACCACAAATAAATTAATCAGCCTCTTACTATGTTATTTCGAGACAGCAAAAGTTACTGACTAGCAAGAGTTTCTTTATCCTTCTGCCTGCAAAACAAGTTTAATGACAGATTATTGCACATTTGTAAATGCTTGTAACAGTCCTAGGAATAAATTTGCGACATGAACTGTATGAGAATTTGTGATCTGTTGGTGGTTACGGAGACTGAGCTGTATCCCCAATTCCCCAATTTGAACATTTACCCCAAATCATCAGTTCTTAGAAATTGCATCTCAAACTAAAATCTTTTCACCAGTGAGCCTGACAATTCATTTTTCAATTTGAAATCTAAAGTGCCTGTTAAAACGCTAACATTGCAAAATTAGAAGTGATTAAACAATAAATCCATGAATGATTAAATCTACCAAACACAGTCAAAGCAGCTTAAGCGACTTTTTAATTAAAAAGAAAAATATCACAGGCAACGTTCAGATGTCTTCATCAAGATAAAATTAGAAGATCATTCAAAACACAAAATCTGCTCATGCTGCCATGCAAGAGACCAAGTTTAGAAATGACCTCAAGATTCCAACTCCTCAACCCCAAGTGCATTGTCTTTGGGAAGAGGAGAGAAGCACAGACAGTGCTGGAGTATGATCCCTCTATGCTTGTTGATAAAATAAGCATGACTAACAGTGGCTATGAAGGGAGACAGTGTGTTTCACTTTCCTGACAGGAGACAGAGTGAAATCACATTGGCAGTAGTAACTGGGCAATGGGTGATAAGATGTATAGATTAGGCAGAAAATAAATTATTTTATTGATTTCAGTCATTTTACGCAATGTTTTAAAACTGTTTCTTCCAGTGCAAACTGACTTTATGTTGGTTTTATGTTTAAAAGATTTGTTATCTTTTAAAAACTGTTTAAATTAGAAAGAAAGACAGCATACAGACTGTTTTTTAAATGTAAATTTTGACCTAATCATTGTGGATCCAATTCAGCTCTGAAATAAGCAGGCGCAACTCAGCTGAAGTCACTGCAGTAGAGCTTACTTATTCCATGGCTGAATTTGATGCTGTAGCTTTAAGTTCTTTATATTCATTTAAAGAAATCAAAAAAGAAAAATGGCCACCAGGTTTCGTCAACTATGGGCATGATGCCAGGAGTCTAAAGATCAGACTTCTCCAGGCTGAGATGATATCATCTACTCCAAGGTCCTGAGACTCTCAGTGTCTGGAGTATCAGAAAATTTACTAGTGAACACCCCATCTCATATTTTTTTATATTAAACATGATTATTATACTGCCAGTTGAGTACAAAATCTGTTTCAAAGATTCCACTTCATCTCTGCATTTTTTTCTTTTACTATGTGTTAAATGTATAACAAGTCTTACCTAAAAAGCATGCCCTAAAGTAAAGCACAGGTACTTGGTAGCTGCTGGAATACAAGACATGATACTCATAACGAATCACTTCTGATGTTGCACAGATTTCAGATGCTTGAGAATCATCCAGGGCTTCCTAAAACAACAAACATTAATACAGTACTTCAGTAAATTATGGGCTTATCCGTGAGGAGAAAATAAGGGCTACCGTTATAGTAATTAATTTAATAAATATAAGGAGCAGACATGAGAGGCATTGTCTCTTACTGAACACTCATCAGTTGAGTCCTGAGGAAATAGTAAAACCAGAAAGAAAAACACGAAAGCCCCAATTCTGCAAAGATTTATCTATATGCTTCACTTCACACACCATGAGGAGTGTGTATATAGTTAAACCCATGTGTAAGTCTTTGAAGGATTGTGGCCTTAATTAATTCAGATTGCTTTTGTGAGACAATCAGACAACAAAGCAACTGTGGAAAATCTTTATCATAATACTTTTAGCAATATGCTGGCTACAGCAGCTACTCCTTTAGTTACCTGTTACTACTGAAGATCATCCTAGCAACTGAAGGTAAAATTACAATAGATCCCTAAAGAATCTGCAGGTTTAAAACAAACAAAACGAAGTATTTCTTCACACAATACACAGTCAACCTGTGGAACTCTTTGCCAGAGGATGTTGTGAAGGCCAAGACTATAACAGGCTTCAAAAAGAAGTAGATAAATTCATGGCAGATAGGTCCATCAATGGCCATTAGCCAGGATGGGCAGGGATGATGTTCCTACCCTCTGTTTTTCAGAAGCTTGGAATGGGTGACAGGGGATGGATCACTTGATGATTACCTGTTCTGTTCATTCCCTCTGGAGCACCTGGCATTGGCAACTGTTGTAAGATAGGATACTGGGCTAGATGGATCTTTGGTCTGACCCAGTATGGCTGTTCTTATGTTCTTACTTTCCAAAGGATAATTCATTTTATGCAGAAAATTCTGAGTTCCATTTTTAATAAGAGCTATTTTGCAAGAGGTTGTGTTGGTTAATAATACTTCTGAAGCTGAAACAATTTTTCCCCTCCTCTTTCTATATGCTGCTAAAATCAACTTCAACTATAGATTGGGCTTCACCTCTTCTGTTTGTTCACAAGCGGAAGCATTCCGATACATTCCCAGGAGATCCCAATTACCAGCTTACGTTTTGTATCTTCTTTTACCAATGTATGAACATAATTTTCAAAAGGTGCTGAGCACCCATAGTTCTTATTGACTTTACAACCAATTGCGAACGTTTATCACTCTGAAAATAAGGCCATTACCTTTTTAACCTATTAAATAAGCTAATTAGATATATTCGAACAAATTTTCCAAGAAGACAAAACTGAAATATCCACAAAATTCACGTGCACTTGCTGAGCCTTGAAAACCCTGAATTTGCATACACAAACCAACCGTATGCCCCAGAGGGTAGGTATACATGCACAAATATGGGCTTTGTGAGTGCACTAGTACCAACTAACTGTGAATATTTAGTTCTTTGCCCAAGCAAAATGCCAAAGACTGAAAGAGAACAATGAAGAAACAGCATTTTTTAACCCTCAAGTTATTACAACACATAAGAGAGTTAAAGCTATTTTGTATTTTTTCTTAGATCTTGAACTCACCTTAATGCTTGCTCTCTCATGAATCAATCCATGAGGGAGATGCAAGAACTGATAAACTATAAGAGTAACCATAAAGAACATACTACGACTTTTTGGAAAGCCCATGTAAATTGATTTCATCCAAATAGTATTTTAGACAATCAGGTGTTGCTGATAAACAAGTGTACAAGACTGTGACTAGAGGTCCCAGATTCTGGATAGCCATATACCAGTGTAGTTGGAAATAATGATAACCCAATTTTAAACATTAAATTAAGATATTTAGAAAATCACACCAGCTGAAAGAACAAAAGAATTCTGGGAATAATGGCCAACTGCAGAAAGCTTGATCTTAGTTTACCAAAAAACAGACACCTAAAGCACTGAGCCTGGACATTAAAGGAAATCCTCTCTGTTGACCCAGCTTTTAAAATCTTAGGCAATGAGATATTAAAGACAATATGCCAGAAAGGACAATATCGATTACTGTTTTTGACTTCACCAACCAGATACAGATCTGTATGCTTTACCCAGTTCATATATAATGGACTAAGGACACAAGTTTTCCGTTCTTCTCTCATAGTAATCCCACTGATCAGATGAATTGGGAGCCAATACTATGTAAAAGATTTTTTGTGGAAGAAAGGTTGATATTAATTCTGCCTAGTAAACTGATAATTTTTTAAAATGGGTATATCTTCTGGGCCAGTGCTTTGGTGAAGAACATAAATCGGAAAAGAGAAGAGAACGGAGGGCCATGGCAGAAATTAAAAACAGCAACTGGGATCAGCCCAAATCCGCTCAGACTTTGAGAAACTTTGGATTCAGATCTGAACCCAGATCCAAACTACATAACTTAAGACAATCTCTTCTTTAAGCAAAACTTAAAATGATTCTTTCTGAAGACATCAACGTTTAGTAGGTTTTTATATTATGGGTTTACATACTATTTGACCATTAGATGACCTTGCTGTGAAACAGGACTGGATAAGTGTGATATATAGTGAAATACTTGCTGAGTCACTTTCTTTTGTTGGCTGTGCTGTACTGTACCAATGATAGTTTCAGTGCTGATATAAATTTTTAAATATTGTTCTTCCACCAAAACAGTCCTGTACATGCATGTACAAAACAACAAACATCACTTTAGTCATTAACATTATATTGATTTCTAATATGGAATTTTTTTTAAACTAGAATAAAAAAAAATCACTCTCTCTTTCACCTAAAAGCACATGGAAAAATAAATAACATCTTTACCAAAGAGCCAACTTCCTCAATGTGAGTTCAGCAGAAAAGGCCTCATGAATGTCCTGCTATCTCGGAAGTGGTGCATTAAGATATGAGCAGTCTGTAGCTAAATATTCTGCCTCTGGGGATTGCAGGGAGTTCAGGGTTTGAGCGACCTCTGCAGAAAAACCTTAATTTTCTGGAGATGAACTGGACTAGGGAATAGAACAATGAAGGAGTCAGAAGCTCTTTCTGATGACCCTGTTCTTCAAGAGGGAGGAGATGGACTACAAAAAATCTCCCTGGAGGATTACTGGTGTTACTGGAGGAAAATTAGATTAAGATATGCCTCTCTAGAGATCCTACTTCTCAAGAGACAAGAGCTATTTCATCCATCAGTGGCATCCTTAGAAGAGTTCGGACACCTCTGGAGGGTTAAGAACAGGAAAGAGCAGGTTGTGCAAGCAGTCTTCTCCTGAAAAGCCTGATGTTTTATGGAACTGGAGGTTGACCATTTCATTCATGTTTTAGGAAGCTGTAGGTTGACCATTTCTCATTTTGTATTAACTTGTTTTTTGCTTTTAAATGATGGTTTGGACTATGTTTGAAACAGGGAATTCAAAAGAATGCAAAGCTTAAGGAAGCTTTGGAAGACAAAAATTCTCCCTTCTTTATCCTGTAACAAGCTGGAATTTGGTCTAGTATATGAAGCGTCTGTTATTCAAAATATGATTTTTGATCAATCAGATCTCTTTGCATGCTATATATATAGTGACAAGTGGAAGCACTATTCTAGTCTGTATATATGCATGGACACCTGAATCCTTCTTAGAGCTATTTCTAATCCCTTTTCATTTGGGTAAACAGCAGTGGCAGAACTTGTTACATAAAAAGATACAGTACCAACATGTAATCCTGTACTTTATAGTCTCTAAAGATGATGCATAGAATTTAACATGGGAAAGTAAATTTTGGAGCCTACAAGCACTCAGAGTATCTCTTTAGCTGGTGAGTTGAGCCTTTGCTAAAGTCATGTTCTAGAATAAAATGAGCTGTGTCTCATTAAGATGATCTTTGGAGCATTTGAGATCCTATTCGTGACTCAACAGAACCCACAAAGACTAAGAGAATATTACATTGGTCCAACAGAAGATAAGTCTGAGGGGGTTTTAAACAAATGGCCATAGCTTTATGCATAATCACTAACGCGCCATAAATAACAGAAGGTATAACTAATACATAAAATAAAATCCAGTTATTTTCACATAAGCCATGTGATAGCCTATTTATAGATTGTTTTTAAAATTTTTAATTTCTTTCTTTCCTTGCTATATATACTGCTGTCCTGCACTCTCTGAGCTGTTAACAATACTTTATGTATTACGGTATCATGACAGCTACAATGCAACATAAATAATTTACCCTTGAGCATTGATAGGTCATAACATGCATAGTACCATTGCTCCAAAAATATTCCTGGAAATATAAATATAAAGAGGGTGAGCTAGCTCTGTTGTTGAATTGATGGATTTTGTTTAGATACTCACTATGGCACAAAGATTTATCTGCACAATGGATAAAATGCTAATTTTATTAAAGTGTTATTAAATAGGGATTTCTGGCTAAATTATAATTCCTAGAAAAATTACACAGCTACTTGATTTCTCAGTTCTTGTTTCTCCATAAGAATTTGCTTGCATGGCTGCCACACTGCAAAGGAAAACTGAATCCAGGATTGACTGACTGTTTCCTAAACAAATTGGGAAGTTGTCATCAGGAAGCATCTGTTACTTTATTACTCTCACGAAAAAGCATTCTTGTGCTATCATAACGGACTACTGAGCAGATGCTTTAAAGCACTATACCCACAGCAATGTATGTATAATAAAAAAGATAAGAAGCTACAGCCTAATTAATGATATTGGTTCCTTTATAAATGCATTCTTACTAATTTTAATTGATCAAAAGTTGTCTTTGACATTTTAGTTCTCTCTTCTACCCAATATATTTGTTCTGTTCCTTTTAAATGATAAAATATTGCATCAATAGATAAGAATTATGTTGCATGTCATTCTGAAGGCAAAATAACACATTTCTTCTGTAACAAAAGATACTATTTTATCCCTTTGTGAGGCAGAAGACAAGTTAAAGATCGTGGGGGGTGAAGAATTAACTTGTTTTTGACAGTATTTAATAAGAACTGTATCCATGAGGGGTAAGGCAGGTCATGTTGGGAGGACAGGCCTCAACGGGAAGGATAAGGAACAGGAGTTGATAGCATGAACTGGGAGGGAGACAAGAGTTACACGATCAAAAGGAATCTGTGTCTTCCCCTCTCCCACCCACATACACAAAAAGAGTGTGAGCCTGCAATCCTTGTCCCATCAAAATTCCCTTTGAAATGCAGGATCAGGACTTTTTTGGGAGAAGGGGTAGGAAGTGCAGTGATTTCACCAAGAGCAGGCACATTTCTCCTTGTGATGAAGTTACTGTTGCATATCCTCCTAATTCCCATGTTTGTCATCTCCCACAGGTGCCATGAACCCCATGACCTCCTGCTGTGGGTTAGCCATTTAGGAGGAAGCAGGGGGAAAGACACATACAGAGTTACTGGTATTGTTAGTTTAGTCATGAGAGGAAAGATGTACCAGTAAGCTAGGTTTTTTCAGATGCTTGGAATGTGTTTTCTCTTGATATCTTACCGTTTTACGCTCTAACTCTGACAACAAATGAATAATGTTTGTGCTTCTTAATGTTTCTCCAACTCTGTGGTTCTCGTTTTTTCAAGTATACTGTAGGGAAACAGAAATGCTCTCATGGAGCAGCTCCCCACCCAGCCTCCCACTCTATGCTTTCCCTTTAGCAAGTACAGTGCTTGGTCCCACAAACATGTACAACTAACATCAAGACAGTATTAATCAGATAAGATTAAATAAACTTTAATGTGAAAGGTGCAGTTTCTTGGATAGATTGTATCAGGGATCTTGATTTCTTCCCCCTGCATGTTTTTTACATTTATTAATACTGAATCTCCCTTTGTTGACTGCAATCCCATCTGTTCTAATCTCCCCAGGTCACTTTGCAGTTTGGTTTTGCACCTCTGTATGTTTGCTGCTGTATGCAGAACCTCAAGGCTTACCCATCACAGACACTGAATTTATGGGCCTGATTCTTCCCCTCACTCACTATGGCGTAAATCAAAAGTAAAACTGGAAAAAAATCAAAGTAGTAACACTGTGTACAATTGTAGTGAGATCAGAATCCAACCACTTGACAGTAGCCTCCCCAAAACCACAACAAATATTTATGGCCCTGAGAGACACACCAGATGACATCAGGAGAGAGTGTGCCTCCTGACACCTGATCAGGAGTTCTTCCCAGGCTGGATGATAACATGAAAGCTAGACAAATTGAATAATCTGTGCAGTTTGCAGAGCACAACTCTGAATTTCAGTTGCTGTTCAAGAAGTGACAAGTGGACCATCAAACTGAAGTTTGTTCATCACAATGATGAACAGTGAGAAAATGACCAAGACTTGCCACAGCTTCCAGCACACACACAGAGTAAGTTATTTTTATTTTCACACAGTAACAGGACTTCAGCTCTAGAAATTTCATGACAGTTACACAGAAGAAGATAGGCCCAGGTTCTTCAGAGGACTGCACATCTGCATGAGATCACCGTCTCCAACCTCTATTAAATATGTCTATTATAATACCCAGAGGCCTTAATCAGACTTGGGGCTCCCTTTATGCCAGGTGCTGTACAAACACACACAGAAATGTTGCCACTACCCTGAAGAACTTACAATCTAAGATGACTGACGTACAAATGTGATTACCACATATATCCATTTTATATACATACATTGCAAATGTTCTTTATTGGAAATAGATAAAGGAAACGTCAACTATCCCCATATGCTTTCCAACACAGCCATCATTAATTGATTTCTTATAAGCTATGTGGCAGAGGTTGGTGACGTGAAGATATCTGAAGGAGGAGAGTATAGTGGTTTTATGGATCACATTCATTGAGTAGATCCATTCTCTGAAAGTGCCTTGGTGGCTGTAATCACCACTTCTATTTCTGTAACAAGCTTATATATCTTCCAAATCTGTTGGCCTGGTGCAGACCAGATTAAACATGTATAAGATGCTACCATACCCCTAACTGCTACTTAATACAAGCAAAAAAATTCCCATTAAAAACAGTTTCTTAAGCATTGTCACTAACTGCTAAATTCTCAGAATGATCACAGCTAGAAATGGATGAACTCTTTTGAACTCAACAGTTTCCTCGGAAAGTTACTAAGTTGCCACACAAACAATTCAAAAGTGAACTAATGTAGACAACCAATGGATACCTGCGGTCTTACAGATTCTTCATAGTTCAGCTCCCAAAGGAACAACCTTTTATTGCCTGTCAGTATTCTTGTTACAAGACTGTTAAAGAATCTAGTCATTATAAAAATGATTCACTTCCCTAGCAAAAGATAAATGGGGAAATAGAGAAAGCAACTTTTTTTCCCATTCACAGCATACCAATAGGCAAAATCCAAGCATTCCATCCCCAAAGAATGCCATACATAAAGTTATAATAGTTTCTCATGCATTAACAATCATTTCTAATGGTTGGAAATCAGATTTGTCTTTTGATTGCTCTAAAAGTGTTATCACAAGTGAAAAGCAGAATCTATTCAAGTGAAAGAAGAAACAGACCATGAAAACTTGCTGTACATCTAAACGTAGAGATTTCTTTCAAAATCTCTTTATTCTTTTTGTACTGTTATATTGAGGTAGAATTACAAATGTCTAGGATTTGTTGGGGGGGTTTTTTTGGTTTTATTTTTTGTTTTTTTGCAAAAGCTGAAATAAAACTTTTCTTTAAATAATATACAAAATTCCACTTAGTGCCTTAGATATATGAGCTTTTACCATTTTAGGAATAAGAGGTTATTGTATTTAATATTTTGGAATGTTAGAAATTTTTAATTTTTTTTATAAATAGCACATACAAAACATGATAATCATCAGCAATATGAAAGCATCATCCAAAGATTTATTAACATATGAGGACAAGTTGCAGATCTTGAGATAAAGTTCAGCACAGTTATTCAAGGTTCATAAAAGCAAACCAAATATATAACAAACACTGTAGTTATAACTGCAGTTAGTTCCAGTGACGATTTAATTAAAATAAAAACAAAACAGCACAAGAGTATGTGTTAAATTCTATATTACTGAATTTCTCTCATGAACAAACAAATATAAACCAGGTAATACACACTGACATATAAAATATTTTTCAGAAATGTCAGCAATTTACTGAAAATGGAAGCAAATGGGAGTTAAAAAGAGTAGTTAATTACCCTGCAGTACCTGTGGTTCTCTGAGAAGTTGTAGTCAGTGTGGCTTGTACTCTAGGTGCATATGTGCCTCATGGTGTTCAACATCAAAAATTTTTTTGAATATGGCATGCATCAGGGCCATGTATGTGTCCTCATATTCATAGAAAAGGCAGAGTGACCCTGACCCTCCCACAGTTCCCTCACAATTTAAAGCCTGTGTTAGCTGAGGATTTTGAAAGAATGGATGGAGGATGAGTTGTGGATTCCATACTCACTACATCTCAAAGAACCAAAATTACTGTAGGGATAAGCAATTGTTCTTTCTTCTTTCTTCAGTATGGTGGCAGTATGGATCCTAGTGTAGGAGATTGGCAAGTAGTATCCTCTTCAGGATGGTAAGGCATAGAAGGTGTATCCGCTGCATAAGTTCAACAGAGTATGGAGTACAGCTCTCCTAACTTTGCATGTGATCTAGCAGTGAAGCCAGTGCACAATGCTTGCCAAACTTTAAGAGGCGCTCCCCATAGCAAACTTGCAGATTTTGGACACTGACATTTGGCACCATGCTGAGGATGCTACTAGAGTCTGGTGCAATGAACCCTAACTGTCAGTGGAAAGGAACATCAGCCAGTGGCAGCACAGTGAGATAAAAATGTGTCATCCATTGCAGTATTTAGGATTAAAGGGCTTGACATTTGTAGAGACCAGCTACAAATAGATGTGGGGACTGTCTAAAAGATTTGGTCCTGTCAATATAGTATTGAAGAGCTCTGAATATGTCCAAAGTGTGCAGCTTCTTCCTTCTTTGCATAGAATATGGCTTTTGGAAGAACTCAGGAAAGCTGATTGATTCAAATGGAATTCCAAAATCACCTTGGGGAGGAATTTTCCATGACGTCGCAGTACCATTCAATCTCTATGAAACAAGGTATACAGAGGGTCTGCCATGATTACTTGGACCTTGCTGACTCTTCTGGCTGAAGTGAGGGTGACCAACAATACCATTTTGAGAGTAAGATGGTAGATGGAGCAATCCAATCGGGACTCAAAGAGGACCCCGTAAGTCTGTGAAAGATGATGTTGAGGTCCTCTACTGATGCAGGGTCTCTAAATAGCGGGTAAATATGCATAAGACCCTGTGTAAATTTGGATACTATTGGATAACAGAAGATCAAAAGTGAGTATTGGTGGATAATATGCAAATATTGCTGCCAGATGGATCTTAATCAAACTGAATGAGAGTCCAGAGTGCATTAAGTGTAGCAAGTAGTCCAGAATTTTTGGTATCAGGGCTTTCACTGGGTCTAGACCATGTTGGGCTATCCAGATTGAGAACCTATTCCATTTAGGAAGAGCCAAGTTTTCCTCATGGACAGTTTACAGAACCTTTCCATGGAACATAGCAAGCCAACATCCAGGCCATCAACTGCAGCAACCTTGAGTTTGGATGGAATACTAGACCTTGATCTTGCAACAGGGCTGATCAATGGTTGCATGGATATCTGCAGCAAGTCCACCAGCCAGAACTCTCTTGACCAGTAGGAAGCTGTAAGACTGAGTGCCCCTGATCTCCTCTGTCTTTAGCAATCATGCTGGAAATCACTAGGAAGATGTAAAGAAGGCTCTGATTTCACTGTAGAAGAAAGGCATCTGGCAAAGATTCTGGGGTCATTAACATTGGTATGAAATTACTGCATTTAGTAATGACCAGAGAGTGATGGATCTGTCTTGAGATAACTAAGCCCTTGCAGTGGTGGAATCTATCCTGTTATGAACTCTTATAATCTGCGAAGGGCTGAGAGACTGTTTCTTGTAGTTCACCAGCAAGCCCAACCAAAAGAACACAGGTTGAAGCAGAGGCCTGATGTGATTTGCCTCCTGTCAGCCAGTCATCCAGAAACAGGTAGACGTGGATGCCCTTCTTCCACATGTGCACCTCCACCACAGTGAGGCATTTCAAAAAAACTCAGTGCCTTGAAAAACTCAGTGAGTTGTCCCCAATGTGCATTTCAGATTCTTCCATATCACCATCGACCTCGCCCACAGGAAGTACATGTCCTGTCAGTGGAGAGCCACAAACCAGTCCTGAGCTTGGAGGGATGGAATAATAGAGGCAAACACCACTATTCTGAATCTGAGATGATGTATGCATTTGTTTTGTCTCCTCAGATCTAGGAAAAGATTAAGATCTCTTTCTTCAGAGTGAGGAAGTATTGAGATTAGAAACCTCTTCTGACCCTATACTCCTGTGGTATTCTTCTATGGTTCCTAGCAGGGCCGGTGCAACCATTTAGGTGGACTAGGCGGTTGCCTAGGGCGCCAAGATTTGGGGGTGCCAAAAAGCAGCACCCCCAAATTTTTTTTAAGTGGTTGAGCAGCCCGCTGCTGCTGGGATGGAGAGGGGGTCTGAGCTGCCGGTGGCAGTGGGCAGCCCAGGGTGTCCCCTGGGTCAGTGCGCCACGGCAGCAGCCGGCAGCCCAGGGGATCCCCTGGGTCAGTGCGTTGCCACGGCAGCCGGCAGCCTAGGGTGTCCCCTGGCCCAAGGGAACCCCTGGGCTGCCGCAGCAGCACACTGACCCAGCGGCCCTGGGTCAGTGAGCCACAACAGCATCTGGCAGCCCAGGGGGTCCCCTGGGTCAGCGCGCTGCCACCGGCAACCCAGAGGTTCCCCTGGGTCAGCGCGTCACTGCCGGCAGCTGCCAGCCCAGGGGTTCCCCTGGGTCAGTGCACTGCCGGTAGCCCTGGGGTTCCACTGCACAGTTGCTGCTTCACTTCTCCCACCTCCCAGGCTTGTGGCACCAATCAGCTGTTTGGCGCCACAAGCCTGGGAGGAGAATTAGAGCAGGACAGCATGCTCGGGGAGGAAGCGGAGCAGAGGTGAGCTGGGGCGGGGAGGTACCACATGGCTCCTCGGGCCAGGGAGTGGGGAGCTGCTGCAGGGTGCAGGGAGCTGCCACGGGGGCAGGGGGCACAATTCAGGGTGGGGGGGCGGGGAGCTGCTGCAGGGTTGGGGGGGCGAAAGGGTGGAAGTTTCACATAGGGCGCGAAACTTCCTTGCACCGACCCTGGTTCCTAGACAAAGTAATTAGGTTATTTCTGTTTCCATGAGAAGGGTCTTTGAAGAGGGACAGTGAAGTGAATTAAATGGTGCAGCCAGAGGCAGGAATATCCAAGATCCATTGGTCTGCTGTAATGTCCACCCAGACCAAATGGAAGGGAGTGAGGTGGTTTTCAAAGGTCAACTCTGCGGTGGTTTTAGCATGGCTCTCAACCATCTTGTTAAACCTACTGCTTCTGGCAGGGAGGTTGGTGCACAACAGAGGAAGAGGAGAATGGATGCCTCCTCAAAATAGCAGAGTTGCCTTCTAGGTGGATACTCAGGCCAGCAACTATGGGAGAAAGATGGTATTCTTGGTCTCTAAGGTGACTGGTACTTGAAGGGCCTGCAGTACTAGCAGTGCAGTATAAATGCCCAAGGATCTGAGTGTCGTTCTGGAATTGGAGCAGGAAGGAACGGCAAATTGTGCAAGGGGCAACAACATGGGCTTCATCAAGGAAGTAAAGGCACCACTGGTGTTTGTCGCTCACAGAGAAGGAGTGTGGACATGAAGCACAGGTTTGGGTGTTTTTTTAAGCAGACTTGTCAGGACATAATCTTTAGGCTGGGAGATCTCACCAACAGCGGAAGAAGTCCAAAAGGAAAACTATCTACATAGAACACTAACGCTACAAAAAACAAGAAAAAAATTACCATCCACAGCTATATACACAAGAAAGCACGGACAACCAACTCTCTTAATAAGGCTAAGAACAGGAGTTCCTACCCAGGCCATGCGGCAGTAAGAGGGAACTGGGGCAGCATTGACCCACATGGCCTCTTATACTCTTGGCTGCGCGCATGAGGGTGACGCACAATGCATGTGCGGGTCAACAGACGCTGCTACAGGACTGTTCTGGCCCCAACACATGGCACATATGCACACCCATATTTGGAATCCATGTAGGGACCATCACTCAAAGAACAAGAATTATTATCCTTGCATTGACAATCTCAGCAGCGACCAATTCTGGTCCCACTGAATTCAATTGAAAAATTCACACTGAAATCAGAGGGGAGCAGCGTTGGC
This sequence comes from Gopherus evgoodei, assembly GCF_007399415.2. Lineage (NCBI taxonomy): Eukaryota > Metazoa > Chordata > Testudines > Testudinidae > Gopherus > Gopherus evgoodei. The sequence goes on from NC_044327.1 coordinate 84,272,606, forward strand.
TCTAGACTCCTTTCATTTTATGCAAGAAAAAAGTAGATCCTCTTTAACTTCTCAGGCAAAAAAGCTATGTTAAGATGGAGATAAGACAGAGTATGTATCAGTAATTTAAGGGGGGAAAAGCATCACAGGGATGATGTAAATTACAAATCCAGGAAATTTAGAGATAAGGCTACATTTAAAAGAAATTGATGCTAAGAGGAGGAGAGGCAGGCAGAGCCCAGTCCTAATATCTTTGTGCTATAAAGAGTCCCTTTGCACTCTTCTGTCAGTGCTTCCCACAACATACAGTGAAGCACAGGCAGCAGTGATATGAGAAGCCTTTCAAGTATTGATGCCCACCTAGTATGCAGCCTTGGAATTTTTAAGGAACAGTGAGAGTTGGGCCAAACTACCAGTGAGACCAACAGTCTTTCATACCATTGACTCATTACAATCAACAAAAGTGTTGCATGCTAATTCTCTGTAGAGGAAGGGTGGTGATTGGTTGAGTTACCTCTCATGACACATGCCCCATTTACGAGTTAGCTGTGGCTGTTGATCTGAGCCTGTTGGTAGCCTATATAATCACAACAATTAGAAAAATAAAAACTAACTCTTTGTAATTAAGCTAATCTAATTTATTAAAGTACAGCCAATGTACAAGATTCCAATTAATTCTAACTATATGGAAAGTTTGAAATGCATGTAATCTCTTATGTAGATCATTTGGGACAAAAACAAGGGACCAACACAGATGCTCAGTTTCTTAAAGGACTCCATTGTAATTATTTTAACTAATAAACCAAATATTTACTTAGAAATTCTCAGAAAATCCATTCTCCACTCAAGGGTAAGTGATTTAAGTTTAGGGGGGAATATACTGGTATTTTCACAGAATCATAGAAATGTAGGACTGGAAGAGTCCAGACCCTTGTGCTGAGGCACGACAAAGTAAACTTAAATCATCCCTGATTGGTATTTGTCCAACTTGTTATTAAAAAAAATTAAGTTGATTTGGCATTATTTGTTCTTGGCAAATCCATGGGAGTTATTCCTTATAACCCTATTATTCTCTAAGTGCTTAATGGTTAATTATTTAGTATTCTTCCAAGTATGAAAGTTAGGCTGAATGGTCTATAATTCTCAGGTTCCTCTTCATTCCCTATTTTAAAGACAGGTTATTATGTTTGCCATTCTTCAGTCCTCTTGGACCTCACTTGTCCTCTGAGTTCTCAAAGCTAAATGTTAACAGTTATGAGATTGCTTCAGCTAGTTCCTTAAATACTCTATCGTCAATTTCATCAGGACCCATCAACGTCAATATATCTAACTTATTAAAGTATTCGTTAATCTGTGCTTTCCTTATTTTGGCTTGGTTCCTTCCTCCTTGCTGTTAATATCAATTGTGTTGAGTATCTGGACACCATTAACCTTTTACTGAAGACTGAAGCAAAATAGGCATTGAACACTTCAGCCTTCCTGATGTTCTCAGTTATTAGCTCTCCTTCCCTACTAAGTAAAGGACCTGCACTTTCCTTTGTCTTTCTCTTGTTCCTAACATATTTAAAGAACCTCCTCTTTTTATCTTTTATGTTCCTTGCTAGTTGTAACAAATTTTGTGCCTTAGCCTTTCTGATTTTGTCCCTACATGTCTGTACTATTCTTTTGTACTCTTCCTTAGCAATCTGTCCATGTTTCCACTTTTTGTAGGATTCCTTTTTGATTTTCAGGTCATTAAAAGAGCTTCCTATCTTCCTTCATATTGAGATAGTTTTCAGTTGTGCCTTTAATATTGTTTCTTTGAAAACTGCTAGCTCTCCTGAACTCCTTTATTCCTTAGATTTTTTCCTTGTGACCTACCTACAGTTTTCTGAGTCCGTTAAGTCTGTTTTTTTAAGTCTGTTGTCCTTATTCTGTTGCTCTCATTCCTTCCTTTCCTTGAAATAAGGAATCCATTTCAGGATCACTTTCATCCAAATTGCCTTCATCCTCAAATTCACAATTAATTCCTTCTTGTTGGACAGAATCAAGTACAGTATAAAATGGCTGTCCCTCTGGTTATTTTCCCACATTCTTAAATGAGAAGTTGTCCCCAATATATTCCAAGAATTTACTGGACATTTTGTGTTTCGCCTTTTAACTTCTTCAACAGCTGTCTGGATAGTTAAAATCTCCCATTACTAACAGGATATTTCTGTTATTTGTTCAGAAAATACCTCATCCACCTCCTCTTCCTGATTTGGTGGTCTATAGTGGACCCATACCAGACTTGGTACCGCCTATTTTTACCCCTATTGTTTTTCCATTTTACCCAGAAACTTTCAACTGGTCTGCCCGCACCACTTCTAGACGTCAGAACAATCATCATGCATAACAAACCATTGGAATTCCTGCTTTAAGAGTGCAAAAACAGAACTCAACCTTAACTATGGAGTCATAGCAAGTGTCGTCCAACATATGTATAGTAGGTGCTCTTTTGGAAGCCATAAACCCAATTAGCAAGTACAATACAGAAATAAATATTTTGGGTGGACAATATATGACAGCCATCTTCCTTGATAGACTGCAATTTATTAGTAAACTACATTCTGTGATTTTTCATATTATCTTAGCAAAACCAGAAATACAGTACTTGAACTAACTGGTACTATCTCCTATGTAATTTAATTTATCTTTGTCCTTAAAGGTGAATGGAAAACTTAAAAAAAAAAATCCAGATCCCAAATTTCTAAATATGTAGAAAAATATAGTTGAAAAAGCATTCCCTCCTTTATTTTCCTTCTAAGACCCTAATGCTGTTTCTCCTGGAAGTCAACAGCATATTGCCTAGTTGATTTTGTATGGAACGAAGATTGGGATCTGTTACTAGAGTTCAAGTTTTTCTGGCCCTGGCACAAGTTATTGCATTACTAACATCCAATGCAATACATCTCTCCTATCCTGTGTTAGGTCAACTGTTTCAGTGAAAAAAAATACAGATCCCTGGAATATCTATATAGGCATGTAAAGACAAAAGTATAACTAGAAAAGGTTCAGTTACAACATAAACTGTATGCATATTTAGTTTGTCACCTAACACAATTACACCCTGAAACTTGCTGTGCTCCTAAGATTAGGATTTGCTTTTCACTGACTCTAGGTCAAGCAAACAATCGCATTTAGATTTTCAACATATCCCAGGTCACAATGAATCAGTTAAAATTAATCCCTCTTCAGGAGAATTTTTCATATGACAAGAAAAACCTTCCTAATTCCTTTCAGGTTAAGTAGTTAAACAAGAGTATGTGACTAAACACTGCTGTAATGGTGGACAGCCCTGTCTAAATTAAATGATATTGAAACAATAGTGGTCTATCAGTATAATCACAGAGGAAGGATACAAGAAAGTATACACAAGAAGTAGGGATACCAGGAAAAAGGTACAACTAGAGGAAATTATCATGTAGAGTGTGTTGCCATGGATATTTTACAGAGACATGCAAAATCAAAATAGTCTGTGAATCATTAACTACGTGAATTCATCTTAGTAACATGACACTCTTTTGCAAGTTAAAGTAACTGCTCAGTGGTAGGCCTTGAAAGTTTATTCGGTGTATGAGTATAGTTATCTTAATAGCATACACATATCCAAAAGCTCTCAAGTCTTGTAACTCAAGGAATAATTGAAAAACAGTTAGAAAACTGAAAACTTCACAATGAAAAACATCACAAATGTCAGATGGAGCTAAATTTTCAATAATTAAAGAATATTAAAAATCTTGAAATCTGAGAAAATTAAAAAAGGTAAAATAAAGTGCAATTGACTCTTCAGCTGTAACCTAGTTAAATATGTTAGCTGCTCCATCTGCTGGCTCTGTAGTAGCAATTAATTAATTAACCTTATTCTAGGACAGGGGTTCTAAAACTGAGGGTCGGCCCCCTCAGGGGGTCATGAGCTGTCAGCCCTCCACCCCAGAATGTGTTTTTAATGTATGGGGGGGTTGCACTCACAGGCTTGCTATGTGAAAGGGGTCACCAGTATAAAAGTTTGAGAACCACTGTTCTAGGATCTAGGATCTGCACTGCTATCAATGATGTTGTCTAACAAAGTAAAAGATATTTTTCTTTTGCAATTTCAAGATCCATTAGAAACACAAACCAAGAAACAAAAATTTGCATTTAGTAAGAAACAAATATTTCCAAGTGTCTAAGAAGATGGTATACTAAATGGAGAATTTAAAAATTAAAATCTCTAAAATATGTTCTAATTTACAAGGAGGTCACGGGCTTGATGCTGGAATTATTGAGTGAAATTCTATGGCCTGTGTTATGTCAGGAGGTCAGACTAGATGATCATAAAGGTCTAGCCTTAAAATCTGTGGGGAAATTTTTTTTGTTACGTGTTCTTGACAGTGATCTCTAACTATTGCTCAGAGTGTTCAGTGAGCACTAAGACTTGTAATGTGGCTTTTAAGGCCCCTACAACATTAGAGAAAATGCAAAGAGTATTCAAGTTCTTGGAAGTATTCTGCATTTGAAAAATGTAATGTCTCTAAAGGTACTGGAGAAAGAATGCAGTCGTAGCAGCAACTGCTACACCCTCCTATCACTGCCAACCCACACCACTAGCCATGACCCTTTGGTGACACCAACCTTTCCACACAACCCTCATGTTCAAAGGATTGAATCTGGGACATACTAAGCGCTCCCAATTTCATTTAACTTTAGCGGAAGTTTACGTGTTCAGGACCTCAAAGTTGAAACCACAGAGAAAAATAGCAAAATTTTGGCTAGTAATGGTATAGGCACAGGCGAAGCATCTCATTTGCAAAGAGAGATGCTGAATGCAAGTTAAGTTGAACAACTGGAACTTTATCGAACCCTGTAGACTACCCTGTCCATACAGTTTAGTTGCTTCCAGCCTAAATCCTTGCACTCCTGGTTCCTTGGTGCCCCTTAATAACAATCCCTTAAGGAAACATGGCCCCTTTCAGTCCAGTTTCAATGATCATGATACACAGAGGAAGCCAGAATCTAGATCTAAACATGTTTGGTTACACTTTGTCTCCTAAAACTTCCTTCAAAAGATAATTTGTGGCTTTGGGAATTAATGTAGCCACTTCTAGGTTAATCAAGGGGTCTCAGGGACTACTTTATGTACTCCTTTCTTTTTTCAACTAACTGGAATCATATCTAAAAGAATGAAGTATTTAATTGGTTAAACTGTTCTTGTTTTTCTAAAATGAGTTATTCTAAGTACCCTGAAGACATTTAATTTCAAAACAGGAAGCCAGTGAGAACAACACTCAGTTACTCTAATCTTGTACAGATCTTTTGGAAAGTATTTTCCTAAACATTTGCTGAAAGAATCTTTTCTTGTACTGCATGCTACTACACGTAGCCTAAATGAGGAACTGCAGAAATCTCAACACATTTAGTATTTAAATTACTCCTGGTTCTGTAAAGGAAATAACCTAGTACCCAGTATCAAAATTCATTCTCTCTCTTCCTACAATTTATTAAACAGTAATCATTTGCCAAACAAATAATTCAGTGAAAAGAAAAACACTTTAAGATTAATAAGCAATTTTAAAAAAACCGCACATACAACTCTGTAAAAACAGAAAAATCTGCTGCTCAGACTGTCTGGTACTATTACAAAACTAAAGGCCATATCTGATGTTTTATTATAAAACCCTGCAAAAAAAGTTGTTTATAATGCAATTGTAAAATTCTCTCTGGTGTAATTTTAGAATAAGGGCTTAGCACACTTATATTTTTTAATGAATTACTTAGGTCCCACGCCTGTAATGTGTTGGGTGCTCCCATGCAGATTCCCACTGACTTCACTGAGACACAAGTGGGCCCAATGATCTTCCCCAGGAGTGGCTATATGTTTTTTGCCACCCCAAGCACAGCAGGCAGATGGCTTTCAGCAGCGCGCCTGTGGGCGGTCGGCTGGTCGTGTGGATTCGGCGGCATGCCTGCGGGAGGTCCGCCAGTGCTGCGTCATCAGCATCCCCGCTGCCAAATTGCCGCCGAAGCCGCGGGACCAGCGGACCTCCCGCAGGCGTGCCGCCAAAAGTCACCTGCCTGCTGCCCTCACAGTGACTGGCAGGCCGCCCTCGCGGCTTGCTGCCTCAAGCACGCGCTTGGTGCGCTGGTGCCTGGAGCCGCCCAGATCTTCCCCAGGCTACACGTTGCACGATCTGGGCCTTAGTGAATGGTTATACAGACTTTTCAACATATAAATATATTATGATTATACAAACAAAAGTCAGGTGTAGCCATTTAATTTATAGAAGTGCATACATATTTACATATGCATGTATGTACATAAATGTGTACATAAGGTATAATAGGTATGTATATAAGAAGACTGCAGGATTGACACCTGTCTGTGTCACCTGCAGAAGTCAGCATGAAACTTCCAGCACATCATAATGCACACACCTCAACACAAAGCTCGCAGCATAACCTCCAGACACAAACCAACACAACCAATACATACACATCTCCCAGCACAACACTACAATCAGCACACACAATAATCCCAAACACAGATAGCCCCTCATCACAGCACAACAGCCCTCACTTGCCACCCACACAAAACACAAAAATCTCCCAGCACAACACACACACAACCTCACACTCATTCATACTTACCATAAACTTGAGTGGCAAAGCCATGGGTCATCACTAGTGTGTACACATATTATTACACATAAACTATTTTAAAAGAATATTTTTAAGGTTGCAAAGTTAAGCACTCAAAAGTTAAGGAATGACAGAATTAAGGTTGCCTGGACAACTTTAATTCAGCCCTGTTGTGTATACTCATTACAGAACATCAGGGACAGGCCTACACTTACGTAAGATTTCTTCTTTGTTTAAAAAAACCCCTACATTAAAATAAAATCAAAGGTGTAACTTCAAATAGCCAAAATCCAAAAAGTCTAACGTTTAAACCATACATGCTAACTCTGCCTATTTTTGAGAGACTTTCAAGTAGCAAGATATCTCTAGTTTCCCATTATTTTCCTCCAAAAAGCTCTCAAAAAAGTGTACTGCATTTCAATGGAATGTTAAAAATATCCGTATTTTTCTCAAGTACAAAAATCCGCACTTACCTACCCTATTGGGCTTAGCAATTACAACACATCTGGTAAGGAAAACTATCCACCCTTTGGAGATCCCCCGGACTGCCAAGCCACAACAGGAAGTTATATACTGGGGATTAAGCCATCCCTCCAGCCCTATTCGAGAGAGAGAGAGTGTGTGTGTGTGTATGTGTGTCCTCCAAAGGCTCAGAGGCATGGGTCACCAGAGAAATGTGCAACTACTTACAATGCAATATGTTACCACTCAAACAGAAAATGCGGTTACTACTCAAGCTGCAGCAGGAGAATCCATAATGATATACATGATCTCATTACCACAAAACATGCAGCAGGAATTCCTTATAAATATACATGCTTCACTAGGACAATCTAATGTTTCCTTTCTATTGTTCAGATAAGTTTTTAACGCTGGAATGAAACAGGACCAAATGTATCCCTGATGTAACCCACTGGCTTCAATGAAGGATTAATGTAAACATCTGGCTACATCCCATTTTATTACAGAATATTGTGCATCTATATTTTATCTTGAGTCAAAGCTTAGTGTGATTCAAAGTGGCACAATTATCATAGAGATCTTGATCCCGAAACTCTTACGTGCACAAGTAGTCCTTACTTACTTACATGGGAAGTCATATTGACTTGAGAGTAAGTGGCGTGTTACTTTTGCAATGATCATTCATTCTATAGACTAACTCTAGATAGAAGGTAAATGTGCAAATCTTTAAAAAAATTGAAAGAAACAGACACTCCTGAATGTGATAACCATAAACTACTTTAACTAGGAACGTGTTAACAATAAACTAGACCTACAGCAACTACGTGTTTGTGCAATGTAGAGTTCCCATCTTCATACCTTCCAACAGTCCCAGGTTTGTGGGACTGTTCTGCTTTGAACTCTAAACCCCTCAGTTGAAGGGAACTTTGTCTGAGTCTCCCCCATTTCTGAGGGCACCCAAACTGAATACCAGGTTGCAATGCTACATGGAGTCACAGCACCACTCAGGTCTGGGCTAGCCATTACTTCTTCTCTGTCTCTGGAGGGGTGGCAAGGACAAATTTGAGTGGAATTACAACTTCATGTGCTAGGTTGCAACACCAATCAGTGTTGGTCTGTCAGCTCCTTCATCTCCATCTGTGGAAGGGCAGATGGGTCAAACTTGAGTGGTGCTGTGTCCCACTTTAGCCACTTGAAAATGCTGAGAGTTATGCTTCTTAACTACTTTATTGGTTGTATGAGGAAGGACTTTGATGCCAAAATGTGTTTCAACTTTGATACAGAATAATTAAGTCACTTTATAAATAGAAAGATAGCTTTATTCCCTTAACTTCTAGCTTTGCAAACACAGCCTGGGTCTGTGAAACCTTAGAAAGGTGAAGTGACTTAAAGCGTACACAGCAAGTCAGGGAAACAGCTGGCACTTGAATCTATTTCTTCTGACTCCCGGTTTTCTGCACTTACCTACTTGATTGCATTGCACCTCCAAACATACAAAACAATTATAACCAACTGATTTCACAATTTATATTTAACAAAGCAACGTTAAAACCTATTCTGAAGTTTTAATATATAAAAGCATTTATGGACATCAGTGACCTTTAAACCAAAGGATGTTAGTAAAATAGGCTTTAGAGACACATTACTGTTCTCAAAACCAAACATTCCAGAATCAAAATCAAATACTGTCAAGCTGTAATCATTTTGTGGTAAAATATCAATGTGTTTAGAAAGTCCTTTTCATAATTGTTTAATTAAAAATTAAAGTGACTTACAGACGATACTTAAAGGTTTATCAGAAGGTTTGAACCATCTTTAATCACAGTACTGTATTTATACAACCAAGTTTCAGAAGACCTTAGATCTTAGAATCTTCACAACTTTACCCACAGTTGAATTTATTATTGGGGAGAGGGATTAAAACAAATCACTATAACAAAAATAATGAATTTGTATCAAATATCTAATTTTAAGATTTAAAAAGTACTGCCAAATTGTCACATAAACTAGGCAATCTGCTCTAGAAAGCTATCTGCCACTTGGTTAGCCAAGAGAAAATGTGATCTTCAATAGTGGAGGGAAACACAAGCCTGAACAAGCAGCAAAGAGTCCTGTGGCACCTTATAGACTAACAGACGTTTTGGAGCATGAGCTTTCGTGGGTGAATACCCACTTCGTCAAATGCATCTGACGAAGTGGGTATTCACCCACGAAAGCTCATGCTCCAAAACGTCTGTTAGTCTATAAGGTGCCACAGGGACTCTTTGCTGCTTTTACAGATCCAGACTAACATGGCTACCCCTCTGATACTTGACAAGCCTGAACATATCTGAAGGGTGAAATCCCCAAAGATGGAGAATTGTTTAGGTTGGTACAAGGGTATTACTAGGACTAACTGGATAAAATTATATCCCTAATAGAATTTATTATACTGGCAAAGGTTCCCAGTGAAATCCTGGCTACAGAGTCTGATCTACCCTGATGATGCTGGAGGACTATCAGCAGTATCAGATATGTTTATGATCTCTTAACACTGTAACTGAGAGGGTGAGGACATTGACACGTTAGCAAAGGATTATTTTATTCAAAATTATTAGTATCCACTAGTTAAATAGGTGTTAAACAAAAACCAAAGGATTTTCAACATTCTGACTAAAAATTCTCTTCCCTTTGTTTCTTGTGATGTCATTTACACATTAGCTCTCTAGTCATGGAGTCTTCCAGACAAGAACCTGAATTTCTAATGTAAAACAGAAGCAGACGACACCAGTTTTTAATTATTATTTTTTTCCAGAAAAACCTTTTCAAGGCTTCCTTATACATCAAAAGCAGCCATAAAGGATGTAAACCCAAATTTTCTAACTTTTCAAGGCTGTTTGTTTTTTAAAAAGTCTTAGCCTATGATTGTGATGGATGATGTGTATATGTCAAATGGGCCCAGATAAAGACTATGCTTTCTAGATGTTGTTGTTGACTGATTACTGTGTAATGTGCTTGACGGAACTCAACTATGAATTTCTTATTTTTTTTAATATTTGGGTTGATGGTTGTACTTGAGCAACCTTAAGTGATGCACAAAAGAGTGTTACACAAATCCATTTTCCTTGATTATTAAATTGCCTGTAAACAAATATTAGTTCACGGATATCTTTCGCAAGAGATGGTCTCAAAAATTTTGAGAGCAAAGGAAAGGATATAATAAATGGAGTAGGTTACATTTTGGGCTTTACTGGCATCCGGGTCTTGCACGATGAATGTGTAGTAGATCAAAATAAAAAGTCTAATAGTACCTAAAATCAACCAACCTACCTGGATAGTTATATAGTCCTTATCACATTAGTATATGAGTGCCACCAAAATAACTAATTTCATCTGGCTAGTTTCTTAATCAGATTGAAACTGAAGGAACTCCTAATACTATAGATGCTTTTAAATAATGTGTATGCTTGAGTCAATTGCTATATACTATTCTAAAACAGAAAGAAGAGTTATATAGAAGAATTTACACTGGATTGAAATCCTTTGGTATGACTGAGAATAAAAGGAAACATCTGCATAAGGGAGGATTCAATATAAGACTCAAGAAAACGTATATCCAATCCCCTGGCTTGGAATTTATTAGAGATTTTTATTTTGGTCTTAAGTTTTAGGGACAAATTCATCCCTGATGAAGAGTTTGTTGAGAACTACCAGATACGTAAACTATTCTACTTGTATATCTCTATAATCCCCGTTTCATCTCCCTAAAAGGGAATGTATGTATGTACAGAATGTGTTTGATACAAAAATAATAAATGCATAACGGTGTTTTAGTTCCCTGTAACAAGCCTTCCAGAGAAGCAACATATTAAATTGCTCTATGCTGTTTCAAATTTGACATGAATTTAAAAAATGTCTGTCATTAGCTGTGAATGTTCAGTCTGACATTCTGTAATGTCCATTCTGTTTCATACTTAACTTTCACTTTTTTATACAAGTCTTTTGCCTCTCAGGTGCTTTATACTTTAATTTGTACAATCCTCATGAACTCTGTATTTGGGGAATCATGTCTATCTCTGCAGAAAAACAAACAATTATATCATCTGCATTAAAGCTTGTCATTTTGATGACAAAATATGACTGTGTTCATATTATTGCTATTGATAGTTCCCATTGTAATTAGCAATCTGTGTGTCAGACAAAATTGACTTAAGAAATGTTAAAACCATAATTCTATAATCAAGATAATGAATTATTTTGCAACACAAATTTCCACTAAAACAATTAATATACGGGTATATCTTGCACAACCTCTCCCTCCACTTGTGACTGTGGATGATCTTTAATACAGCAGAACCAGAACAACAATGCAGATAGAGGACAGGCTCCTAGGAGCCCTTGCAGGATGCCCATGTCCGCTGTTTGCCCCACAAGGGATTCCTGGGGATAGAGGTGTACTTAGGCGTGGAAGATTGGTGTGGGCCAGTGGATCAACGACTGTGCAGATCCAAATCCATTGATCACATGCCTGAGATGCAGTGCAGGGGGTGAGGAGCAGCTGGTTTTCGGAAAGGAAATAGAACTCAATGTAGTATTTCTGAAAAAATATTGAGGGGCCCCTCTCATTTAAAGAAGGGAAATGAAAATTAAATATATTTGCAGATAGCTTTTATTCAATCTTCATTTTATCTTTATCAAAAACGTATTCGCCTCAAATCCTTTATAATCTACTTGCTCATTTTACAACATAAAAGTAAAATAATAAGCTTGAATAAATTACATGCAGATGTGTGAGGTGGCAGCAAGGGCAAGGGAAGTTAAGAGCCATGTTAATATTCAAATTCATATATTTCAGTCTGTCAGGCTTTCAGCATTGATGTATAAAATGGCATGTTTAAAAACATTTGTTCGTTTTCCAAATGACTGCACCCTCAGCCAGTAGAAGGCGGGTAATAGAGATATTTTAATAGCATACGTTCTTTACTCGTAACACTATTCTTAACTACCAATTAATTTTAGTGTTATTAAGAAGTGCAGTTTGTGAAGCTGGAACCTAGGGTATGTTATGTCATATTAGAGAAAACAAAAGGGCTAGTGGATTTAATTATTCGGTAAGCATTTGGGGGAAGGGACTGTCCATCTATACAAGAAGATGTCAGGATTGTCACTCTGGGTCACTATGATGCCTAGAATGCCTGTTGAGTCAGTGTGAAGTGACGAAAACAGCAATAAGCATGGTTGGGAACTTTTTTTGGTTCAGAATATCACCAGGTTCAATCATCTCTCGGATTCAGTTTGTTACCGTCCAATTTTTAACTTATCAGCCTGTGGTATCTCATGCGGAGCGAAGAAAATTCACACAGTCAACCCAGCTGCAAACAAGTCAGGAATCCATTTATTCTTTTCCACCACCTCCTTATATAGTTAAGTCTGGTTACATAAGAACCAATCATGTGGGCTAACATCGTACATGCTAGCAATCTAATTGGACAAGAAGAAAAATCACGCGCTTACCATGCCTCTAATCACGCGATTGGCCAACCGCAACAACGCAATCCCCGACCACACAAAGAAGGATCTACAGCCTCCTCCCCTCTCCTCTCCTGAACCAATCGCTCCGTGTGGAACACAGAGAACAAGGGGCTCGGACCAGCCCCCCCAGCTACAGCCACAGGACTCCAGCTGAGGAGGCAACGGACACTTACATGTGACAGCTGCCGCCCACCTCTGCCCGCGGAGCGCCTTGCGCAGGGACCCACACCTACCCGAGATCAGCGCGGGAGCGGCGCCGAGCCCGGCCGCCTGGGCTCCCTGCGCTGCCCGGCCGGGGCCCCAGCAGCGCCCGGCGTCCGAGCGCATGAGAGGGAGCGAGGAGCGGGGGCCGCGGCCCGAGCCGCTTGCCTCCTCTCCCGGACGGCGGCAGCAGAGAGACCGGCCCGGGGGGGAAGCAAGGAGGCAGCGAGGAGGCGGCGGCTCCACGCAAAGAGCCCGGACACAACCCCGGTCCAGCGCCGCACTCGATCAGAGTAGGGAGGATAAGTCCCTACACCTCCCCCTTTCTTTTCAAACAAGGCCATGACAATGCGTATAAGACTTTGTCATAATATATAAACAAAACAAGGAGCAAAACAAGAAAAGCAATACAATCATTAATAGATACAATTTAGCATGTAATAGTGAAGTATACCAAGTTGGTTAACCAAAACTATTAAGCCAATCCCACGGAGGATTCTCTCCCTGGGTGAGGTTATACACATTATTCTATAATCAATAGTTGCTCGATTTTACAAAACTGCACAACGTATACTATCTACATCTTACAACTTAAATAATAATTACAAGTTTCTAATTAAAGTCAGGAAAGAGGAAGCGTAGATCCGGGATGGTATCATCGTTTGCCGCTTCTATATCGGGATCGTGTGGTTGCTTATCACGTCGCTGGGTGAGCCACGGTCGAACCCACTTCACGGGGATCCATCTGGGACCTGTAGTAGTAGAAACACAGGCATAGCCCCTTCCCCATGTTAATAAATCCACAGGACCTTGCCACTTTTGATCTGTATAATTAAACCATCGAACCTGTGGGCGGGGCAATTGGCAATCTTGGCCCATAGCACCAGCAATATGTCGCGTAACTGGTGGGACATTATGGGTTCCTACCTGTAACCAATTAAGCACATATAGAGCCTTTGAAAGGCGAGCATGGGGCGTACGGGACAATGGATCAGCATCGGGGGCAACTCTCCCTTTTTGTTTTAACAAAAGAAGCTTTAATGAGGCATGAGAGCGTTCCACAATAGCTTGGCCGGTGGAATTGCCAGGGACACCGGTAACATGAGAAATTCCCCATAAGGGAAGAAAACGAGCTGTACGACGAGAAATATATCCAGCGCCATTGTCCGTTTTTATGGAAGCAGGAATGCCCATAACAGCAAAGCAGACCTGCCAATGTTTAATAACATCCCGAGAACCAGTACTGGCTAACGCTGTAGCCCACAAAAGTCCTGAAAAGGTGTCTACCGTGACGTGAATATATTTAAGGGAGCCAAACTCAGGAAAAAGGGTAATATCTGTTTGCCAAATTTGTAAGGAGGACAAACCACGAGGGTTAACACCAGAGGCAAGGGAAGGGGGTACAACATGCTGTTGACAACTAGGACATGAGGCCACAAGGGCACGAGTGGTAGCCAAAGGGAGCTTAAACTGTCGGGCTAAGGCACGGGCAGATTGGTGGAAAAAATCGTGCGAAAGGCGAGCCTGAGCAAAGGAGTCAGGGACATGAACTGAACCAACCAATTGGTCAACGATGGCGTTGCCCTGGGCAAGACCATCAACAATACCAGAATGACTGCGAATATGAGTAATAAAATAGGGGCAGGAACGGGCATCAAGTAAATGCCAAAGTCGCAAAAGGGCTTGCCACAGCACAGAATTAGACACTTGTCTCAGAAGAGAACGTTCCAAGCGACATGTCACACCCACAGCATAAAGAGAATCACTAACAATATTAAGAGGGGTGGTGGGCCACTTGACAAAGGCACGAATAATGGCTTGAAATTCCAAAACTTGGAGAGATCCCTCAGCTACGATCAGCTCGTGATGCCAAGCACCGGCCGTATGCCACAGAAGGCCGGCGCGGGCCATCTTGCCACTGGCATCAGTAAATACAGTAAGTCCTTGCACAGGGGAAGATTGTCGCATGACCACCTTTTCTAAGGGAATTGTTACTGACAAAAGGCGATGAGAGGGATAATGATTGGTAAGACGACCAGTATAACTTAACAAAGCAACAGCAAAAGAAACATCATTAGCAAGAATGTGGGAAAGTAACAAAGCATTAAAAGGCACATAAATAACATCAGGGTCAGTGCTCGTAATTGCAACAGTACGGGAACGGGCTGTCACAATAAGTGATGCAATGGCTTCCAATCGAGTGGTAACTGTTTTGGAAAATTGAGAAGATGGAAAAATCCATTCGAGTCCGACGAGAGGATCAGGTAAATCCGGGAGCCATTGGAAAAGTAGCGCCTCCAGGGAGGTATCTCTAGAAAGAATTGCTAGGGATACAGGTGAACCCGGGAGAACACGGCCGGAATACCGAAGCGTGACCTTACTGGCAATAGTGCGAAGGGCAACTTCATGTTGTGGTTGCAAGGAGCGAGGTTCAGCTGGATCACGGCCTCCTTTGAGAAGTTGAAGAAGAGGAGCAAGGTCCTCATTAGAAATGCCACAAAGCCCACGGACCCACTGTAGGTCTCCGACCAGGCGTTGGACGTCATGTAAATTGCGAACAGTAAGATTAATAGTTAATTTCTGAGGTCGCACAATAGAGTTAGTAATGCGCATGCCCAGATAAAAATAAGGCGCCCGTCGTTGAATTTTATCCGGGGCTATTGTGAGGCCAGCAGATTGTAACACAGAAGCAATTTCCAAGATGGCCGTTTCAGTATTAAGAGTTGCTCCAGCAAAAAGAATGTCATCCATGTAATGGTAGATAAGCCATTCGGGATGTGCATGACGGAGCGGCCGCAACGCCCAGGCCACATAAAGCTGGCAGATGGTGGGTGAATTTTTCATGCCTTGGGGAAGCACTGTCCATTGATATCGTTGAGCGGGCTCGGCCTTGTTCACAGAAGGAACCGAGAAAGCAAATTTATCCTTATCATCAGGATGAAGAGGAATTGTAAAGAAACAATCCTTTAAATCAATGACAAGTAGAGGCCAATCACGTGGGAGCATCGTAGGGGTAGGCAAGCCTGGCTGAAGGGCTCCCATGTCTTTCATAACCGCATTTATTGCCCGCAGATCATGCAAGAGACGCCATTTTCCCGATTTTTTGGGAATAGTGAAAATTGGAGTGTTCCAGGGGCTTAAAGAAGGTTCGAGGTGGCCCTTTTCGAGCTGTTCTTGGACCAATTCTTGTACACAGGCGAGCTTGTAAGCTGGTAACGGCCATTGAGCGACCCATACCGGAGTAGAAGTTAACCATTCCAACTGTAGGATCGGCCGCCCCTCAATGGCCGCTAAGCAAAAGGGGAGTTTTGTAAAACAACCCCCCACTGACTTAAGCAATCACGGCCTAACAGCCAGACGGGAGCAGAAAGAACGTAAGGACGCACCTTTGCTGTTGTAGCAGGGTCCTCGTCATCACAGATTGTAATATAGTACGTACTGATGCGAGTGGGTTGGGTCCCTCCAATACCTCTAACCGAGGTCATAGCATCCTGCAGGGGCCAGGTATCAGGCCAAAATTGAATCGGAACAACAGTGACATCGGCCCCAGTGTCTAAAAGGGCTTCATGTCGGATCTGGCGGCCATCCGGGCCCTGTAGACGCACCATCCGTGAAGGTCTACGTTGGGTTACTGTCATGGCAAAGGCTACCTGTGGAGAATCTGTAGAGCCAAAACCATGGGACCCACGCTCTGTCAGTTTAGTTTTTGGAACGGAGCTTTGGAATGGAATTAACTGGGCAATACGAGTGCCGGCTGCAATATTGACTGGAGGGAAGAGGGCACGGACCATTATTCCGATATTCCCGGTATAATCTGCATCGATAAGACCAGGTAGCACAAAAAGCCCTTGCTTGGACATAGAAGAGCGGCCAATTAAGAGAGCACTAAGTCCGTACCCCAAGGGGCCATTTACTACCGATGGAACAATTTGTACTTTGTCATCTTCTAATGTTACATCTGCTGCGGTGGCCAAGTCCACTCCAGCACTTCCTCAGGTGGCTCCTGTAAGGTATTCCAAACAACCGGCTTGGGGTTGGGGGACTCTTGTGTCTTCGCGCCCCCCCGGCGGGCGCTCCGCGTCCCGTTTCCCTGAAGCGGTGTGCCATCCTTTTTAAAACGAGATCGACATTCAGACGCACGGTGTCCAAACTTATCACAGCGGTTACAAGTTCCTGCAAAAGTCTTCGTTGCATTTTCGGTTCCTGCCCGTACATTTTTACTTGGGCAGTCCTTTTTCATATGCCCCGGCTTTCCGCACGCAAAACAAACCCCTGACGGGCGGGAAGGCTTACTGGGCCTCACCAAAGGTCGTAGGGCCATTGCCAACGCTGATGCATGAGCCTTTGCATGTATTTCCGCTTTATCAGTTTCCTCGTACACCGACGCTCTGTTACAAGCTTCCACCATTTCTGTGAGGGAAGCAGTTTTTGGCAAGGTAGCCAAGATACGACGACAAACAGCATTGGCATTTTGTGTAGCAAGATCGAGCCCAACAGCTGTCTTCGCTTCGGCCGTCAAATTAGGGGAGCGGTCTATTGCTTCTCTAAGTCGATCAAGAAATGTTGAATAAGGCTCTGAGGGATCCTGGACAATTTTTGCGTACGGTGGGATCGGTTTACCCATTTGAGGTACATCCTTAAAAGCGGCCAAGGCCAATCCCTGCGACTGTTGTAAAATCCGAGGATCAAGACGAGCTTGTCGTTGCGGGTCCGCATAAACTCCAGTTCCCATAAGCATATCCTGAGTGGCATAACGCAGCGGATTGTCCTCAGACAAATCAATATTGCGTATGAGAGCCATCTCCACACGCTTTGACCAATTATCCTTCCACAATAGCCTTTGAGTGGGTGTTAGAAGCATGTCAGCAAACTTTAACGAATCATAAGGGCACATAGCTTGTCCGATGAACACCTGCTCTATGAGGGACTGTACATATGGATTATTCATGCCGTAGGACATTATTGATTTTTGTGCCTCACGGACAAGTTTCCAGTCCAATGGTGCTCACTGTCGCCTAGCAGGGTTATTCGGGTCTGGTGTAATAACCGGGAAGGCATTAGGTAAGAATTCTCCTTCTATGTGGGCTTCCTTGATAAGCCCATGCCACCGCCGCACCGGATCCGGAGACCCTGGACCCACATCATCAGAAGAATATGTTGGTGGCTTATTAATAAAGGGATGGCCAAGTTCCCGCGGTTTGCCCACAAAGGGGTTATCCCACTCAGTACATTCCACATTACACCCCCAACGCCCGCAGCAACGACAGGGGGTGACAACATCACTCGAGGGTGGGGTTTTATTGGGCGGTTTAGTCTTATAGGCTCTCTGAAAATTAGACAAACCCGGCTCAGACATTTCGTGCAGAGTTTTTAATGTACGAGATTGTGGAGGATGGTCCTCCCCGACCATCTGGGATAATTTATTTAACATTTCTTGCAATTGATAACCCTGCCTTCTGATCTCCTCCTGGAATTCAACTGTCCCTGCATTGATGGCTTCCATTTTTTCCAAGGATTCATCTGAATCCTGAGGGAGCGGGACAGTGCTAGGATCGACTTCAGGCGCACTGGGGGCTAGAGGAATTACAGTCTCTTCTCCCCCAAAGAACTCTCGGGCGCCAACCGGCAACACACAGGGAGGCTCCTCTTTCCGCCGAAAAATATTATTAACCGCCGCCTGCACTTCTGCCTCCGCGGCGAGTGTCTCTACAACCCTTTTTGTTTTGCGCCATGTTTGGCTCAGGGATGGGGCTTCTTTGTCGCCATGCGAGACAGACTCCCATAGTTCAGATCCCACTTGTTCCCAACCGGCTGTACCCAAAACAGTACTTGGGGTAATAAAAAACCCGCGCCTTTGCCCCCACTTCAACAACTGGGACAGCGCGTCGGAGGGAATCTTTTCTCCCTGCTTCTCAGCAGTGCATAACAAAAAGTCATGCACCGTTTTTTCCTCCGCTGACAAAGCGGAACCCATATTTCTTTTTATAATATGCGCGGCCGCTCACCTGTGAGCTCACAACCGTCTCTCTCGGACGACCAGGAGCCGATCTTCCTTCGGTACCTCCTGCCGCGGCCACTACCTCCGCTTTTCTTCTCTCGAGTGCGCCGACCAGGTCCTGCCGGATCGGATCACGTCGGGGTCACCAATTGTGGTATCTCATGCGGAGCGAAGAAAATTCACACAGTCAACCCAGCTGCAAACAAGTCAGGAATCCATTTATTCTTTTCCACCACCTCCTTATATAGTTAAGTCTGGTTACATAAGAACCAATCATGTGGGCTAACATCGTACATGCTAGCAATCTAATTGGACAAGAAGAAAAATCACGCGCTTACCATGCCTCTAATCACGCGATTGGCCAACCGCAACAACGCAATCCCCGACCACACAAAGAAGGATCTACAGCCTCCTCCCCTCTCCTCTCCTGAACCAATCGCTCCGTGTGGAACACAGAGAACAAGCGGCTCGGACCAGCCCCCCCAGCTACAGCCACAGGACTCCAGCTGAGGAGGCAACGGACACTTACATGTGACAGCTGCCGCCCACCTCTGCCCGCGGAGCGCCTTGCGCAGGGACCCACACCTACTCGAGATCAGCGCGGGAGCGGCGCCGAGCCCGGCCGCCTGGGCTCCCTGCGCTGCCCGGCCGGGGCCCCAGCAGCGCCCGGCGTCCGAGCGCATGAGAGGGAGCGAGGAGCGGGGGCCGCGGCCCGAGCTGCTCGCCTCCTCTCCCGGACGGCGGCAGCAGAGAGACCGGCCCGGGGGGAAGCAAGGAGGCAGCAAGGAGGCGGCGGCTCCACGCAAAGAGCCCGGACACAACCCCGGTCCAGCGCCGCACTCGATCAGAGTAGGGAGGATAAGTCCCTACATCAGCCATTTTGACTTTACTAATTACACCTATAAGAAACTCAGTCACCACCCTTACTCTACAGCTAACCTGCACGTGATAATTTAATTGGCTGTCTGAGAGAGACTGCACAGATAATCAGAAATGTAGGGCTGGAAGGGACCACAAGAAGTCATTTAGTCCAGCCCCTTGCACTGAAGCAGAACCAAACATACCTAGACCATCCCTCCCAAGTGTTTGTCCAATATGTTCTTAAAATTCTCCAATGACAAGAACCCCACAACCTCCCTTTACAGCCTATTCCAGTGCTTAATTATCCTTATAGTTAGAAAGTTTTTCCGAATATCTAACCTAAATCTCCCTTGATGCAGATTAAGCCCACTTCTTGTCCTACGTTCAGTGGACATGGAGAACAATTGATCACTGTCCTCTTTGTAACAATATTTGAAGACTTATCAGGTCCCCCCTCAGTCCAGGACTAAACATGTAAGCTTTTTTAACTTTTCCTCGTAGGTCAGATTTTCTAAACCTTTTACCATTTTTGTTGCTCTCCTCTGGACTCCAATTTGTCA
Source organism: Gopherus evgoodei (assembly GCF_007399415.2). NCBI lineage: Eukaryota > Metazoa > Chordata > Testudines > Testudinidae > Gopherus > Gopherus evgoodei. Next base: position 84,292,814 of record NC_044327.1, read on the forward strand.
TCTTTCTTTAAGTGTGGAGCCAGGAAACGGACACCTTATTCCAGCTGAGGCCCTACCATTGCCGATGCAGCAGGACAATTAGCTTCCAAGTGTTACATATGACGCCCCTATTAATATACCTCAGAATGATATTACCTTTTTCACAACTGTATTACATTCCTGACTCATATTCAATTTGTGATCCACTATAACCCATGCCTTTTCAGCAGTACTATCATCTATCCAGTTATTCCCCATTTGTATATGTGCACTTTATTTTTCCTTCCTAAGTGAAGTACTTTGCACTTGTCTTTATTTAATTTCAACTGTTCGCTTCAGTCAAATTCTCCAATCTGTCAAGGTCATTTTGAATTCTAATCTTGTCCTTGAAAATGTTTGTAAACCCTCCCTGCTTGGTGTCATCCAAAAATTTTATAAGCATGCTCTTCACTCCATTATCCAAGTCATAAATGAAAATATAGAATAAATAGTACTTGATCCAGGACCAACCCTGTGCAACTCTATTAGATATGTCCTCAGACTTTGACAGAAAACCATTGATATCTATTCTCTGGGTATGTCTTTAAAGCACTTGTGCACCCACCTTGTAGAAATTTCATCTTGATCACATTTCCCTAGTTTGCTCATGAGACTGTCATGTGGAACTGTGTCAAAATCAACATATATCATGTAGATGGCTTCCTCCTAACCACCAGGCCATTAACCCTGTCAAAGAAGGCTGTTGGGTTGGTCTGTCATGATTTATTTTTGACAAACTTGGGTTGGCTATTACTTATAATCATAATGCCCTCTAAGTGCATACAAACTGATTGATTGCTTAATAATTTGTTCCATTATATTTTGAGGTATTGAAGCCAGGCTGAATGGTCTACAATTCCCCAGGTCCTCTTTGTCCCTTTTTAAAGATAGGTACTGTTTTTTCCATTCTCCAGTCCTCTCAGACCTCACACATCCTCCATGTGTTCTCAAAGATAACCATTAGCAGTTCTGAGATTGCCTGAGCTAGTTCCTTACGTATCCTAAGATGAATTTTATCAGATCCTGCCAACCTCAATACATCTAATTTATTTAAATATTTTTTAATCTGTTCTCTCTCTATTTTGGCATTCCCTCTCCCTTCCCTGTTAATATTAATTGTGTTAAGAATCTGGTCACAATTTACCTTTTTAATGAAGAGTGAGGCAAAAATAGGTATTAAAAACACCACAGCCTTCTTGATGTTATCAGTTATTAGTTCTCCTTTCCCACTAAGTAGAGTACTTTTCTTTGTCTTTCTCTTCTTCCAAATAAATTTATAAAACCTCTTCCTATTGCCTTTTATGTTCCTTGGTAGGTGTAACTCATTTTGTTATACCTAGCAAGGAACATAAAAGGCAGTTATATAATTACATGCTTGTGCTATTCTTTTGTACTCCTCCTCAACAATCAGTCATTGTTTCCACTTTTTGCAGGATTCCTTTTTGATTTTCATATCATTAAAGAGCTCCTGATGGAGCCATATTGGTCTCTTACTATTTTTCCTATCTTTCCTTCTCATTTGGATAGTTTGCTGTTGTGCCTTTAATATAGTCCAGCTTTCCTGAACATCTTTATTCCTTAGATTTTCTTCCCATGGGACCTTATCTAAGCTTTCTGAGTTGTTTCTTTTTTTTAAAGTCTGCTTTTTTGAAGTCCGTTGTCCTTATTCTGTTGCTGTCAAATGCCTTTCAGATTCACAACTAAATTCCTCCTTGTTGGTCAGAATTAAGTCTAAAATGGCTCTTCCCCCCCCTTCCCTCCCGCCCCCATATTCTTAAGCAAGAAGTTGTCCCATAGGCATTCCAAAAATATATTGGATGTATTGGACATTTTGTGTTTTGCCATTTTATTTGTTCAACAGATGTCTGGGTAATTAAAGTCTCCCATTACTACCAAATCTTGTGTTTTGGGTACTTCTGTTATTTGTTCTGGAAATGCCTCATTCACCACCTCCTCCTGATTTGGTAGACATCATCCGTTTTTTCCCCTCTTTTATCTTTACCCAGAAATTAGCAACTGGTCTCCCTCTTAGCTCCTTCTGGACCTTAGATAGTGGATTGTTTAGTTCAACTGCCAGAGTACTTCACAACCACCTACATAACAACAGACCAGCATACACAATATTCCCAAACATACACAACCCCTGATCACAGCACATACCCCTCATTTGCCATCCACACAACTCTCCCAGAGCAACACAACCCATAAGTAAATCAATGCAACACAACACCACACATAATACAACCAGCATACACAATAACCACAAACATCACTCTGAAACCTAGAAAGTGCTGAATTGGTGTGAAACAATGGAAATAGCTATAAGCATGTCTGAGAGCAATTTTTTGTTCAGAATATTAACAGTTTCAATCACCACTGGGATTCGCAGTCTGTTACCATTCAGTTTTTAAGTTCAATCATTTTTGGCTTTTTTTTTTCCCCACACACAACTTTATGAATTACACCCATATGACAGCATTGCCTTCAGCTACTAGTTACTAAGTATATGTACAGTGCTCAGTATAAACAGATGTCTAACTGATCATCTAGACTTCCACATGATACAACCACTGCTGATGTGAGGGGAAAGAGTCTTCTTCAGTTCCTTAGAACATTGCTGTAACTCTTGGCTTCACTGAATCTTCACTGAATTTTTAATCTCAGCCAGAAAGATAACTAAAGTAGTCTCCCTTGCATATATCTTTGTTTCTTTTCCTCTGCTACTATTTATTTCGGCAAATGTTTAGTTGTGTAAAATGTCATGGGATGCACATTGTAGGAAATATGCTGGTTAAAATAAAGTTGAGTTTTAATTGTTCTGAAGTGATTCTGGCTTCTACAACCCAAAAGGCAGGAAGATAGCTAATAAAGTCCAGAATAAACAAACAAAGGCCATAGAACCTTCTTTGGGTGGGATAAATCTACTTCATAGTGACTGTCTTTGCAAGGAAAAGGGTTCCATGGCTATGAGCCTTGGATAGGGCTCTTAGGACAAAGAAAAGCTGGCATAAGATTGCTCAAAGCTTCCAAGCACTGAGGAGAAAAAATTGGAATAAGCATAACAGTGAGTTGTGGGCTTGCTAAGTCTTGCTAGGTCTTCCTGGTGTACTTACATGATCCACAGTTTTCACTATAGCCACCTCTTCTCTAACTGCAAAGATAAATGGCCCTCTATTCTGTTACATCTGTTTTTAGGATGTCTGGTGATATAAAGAAGAGAAGAAGGAATTCCTAAATCTACTTCAGAGAGACAAAGTGGATGAGGTAATAACTTTTACTGGAGGAACTTCTGTTAGTGAAAGAGACAAGCTATGGAGCTACACAGAACTCTTCTGCGAGTCTGAATAAAAGATATTACCTCACCCACTCTGTTTCGCTAATGTCCTGGGACCAACCCGGCTACAACAACACTGTAAACATCAATGGGAGATCTAATTCATTCATTCTGAAAGTATGAGAAACTTGGAGTCAGATCTTCAGAAAGTAAGGTCCGAAGTCCAAGCAAAAGGTATATATTAGTTTACATTTGCATAAACAGTTACCATAATTGCACATGTATGCAGGGTATTAGCACATATAAATGAGTATTTTGCACCCAAAATTGCAGTAATTGCATGCATGTGCAGGCAAGCAGACTGAGATTCTGTGCTGCTGAAACACAACACAGAACTCACAGCCTTGGGGAGAGAGCAGGCTAAGTGGCTATAAACCACCTCTGTGTGCTTCTGATTTGGTGCTGTTCTTGGGGCTGCAGTGTCCCATGGCATAACTTAGATGACTCCTGGGGGAATTTCTCTCCCAGCCAGATCCATGGATTTTGAGGCCCCTTTTCCTGGAGCAGGGGTGAGAATCTCACCTTCAGATATTACAGAGATGGGGGCCATATAAAAAGCATTACAGGATTAAATTAAAAAATGTGTATGCAACCTGTTATCTCGTTTTCAGATCATCTGACCCTTAAAACAGCTTTGCAAAACTTAAAACTCAAAAAATTTAGTTACCCACCCTTTACTATGGCTATTGATGATGATGAAAACGAATGATGTTTTACTCATCCATCCATAAAGTTACTTGCTGTGGACGAGTGGATGACCAGAATTTTACAAAAGAGTTTTTCAGAGGTTGCTACTAGACATAGTAGATATTTCTTATTTCAAATGTTATTGTAACCTAAAAAGCTGCAAATCCTCCAGAACTGATTTCTAGTTCCTTTAATAAATACTATTTCCTAACCTATTTTTGAAGGGATGGGCTGTGGAAGCTTTCTGCATTCCTTCAAATACCCAGGGATACGATTACTTTTTATCTATCATGACTAAAAATACTCAAGAGAAATGTTGAATATAAATAGTACACACAAGGAGAGATGGGAAATAGGGTGGGGGCATTAGCATTTGTTCTGAAGCCCAGTACCGTGAGGGAAATGATTATCTTTGGTCCTTTTTCTTTTGTGGTTCATTTATCTATATTTTTTTACTATAAGGTTATTTGCTATTTTACTAACTTTACTGAAACTTTTCACTTCTTATTCACTAAAGGTCAGCTTCTGCCACCCTTATGTCGTGTAGTACCTTACTCCATAAGTATTTCTATTGATTTCAGTCAGACTACTCAGGGAGTAATGTACTACTAAATATGAATAAGGGTCCTACAGTATGGTCCAGAGTAAGGCACTACTCAATGTGAGCAAGGGTGGCAGAATCTGGCCCTCATTTTATTATATTATTAATTGGTTTATTGACCGTCATTCAAAGCCATGTGATTATTTCCTGTTTTTTAACTAAAATAAAATATTGTTTGAAATGCCTCAAAGTGTTTCTTTTTTTCTCTTTTCTATTGTACAATGCTTGGATTTTGTAAAACCTGTATCAAATATACCAGTGCAGCAGGGATGGTATTTAAGAAGGCTTATTCCTGCTATCAAGCTGACGTGCTATTGAATTCAACACTGTTTCTGATTAAAACTTCTAGATTACTGGAGGTTGCAATTTACTGTTCAGGAGTCATAGTTTTATTTAAATATTTTTAAGTATTATTTAATTCAGAACCTATTTACAACTATACAAGTAATTTACCACAGAATCATACAAAAGATAGTTGCAAGAGCCCGACCTGTGATCAGAACAGGACCAGAAAGGGGATGGAACAGTGGCTCAAAGCCACCTTTCCACTCTCCTGATCCTGAAGCTGAAATGGCCCTCAGAGCAATTTACAGCACTCCTACAGGTGCTCTAAAATAAGTTTCCAACTAGCTTCTTTGCAAAAAATCACCGGATTGCATTATGCGGCAGCTCCACCCCCTTCCACCTCATTGCACTCGTTCCTCCTTGCCCATCCCTTTTTTGGTAAATACCTCTACATACTATTACCAAGTTCAATTCCAGGTGTAAAACTCAATTTTTTATATTACTAGTATTAAACACCAAGAGTTTGCTAAACCCACAATTTTGATTTGATTTCCTTGAGCAATTAGCTGCATTACTCATGTACCATTAGTTTCTTCCATGTACAGCTATTAAATGTGCTTCGGTCCGCCAAAGAAAACGTATTTTTTTAAATTATATATTATATACGCCTTTAAAGAATCTTATCCTTTCTGAAGGACCTTGCAGTTTTTCTACTGAATAACTAACCATTACAATTAGGGCCGTTGATTAATCACAGTTAACTCACGTGATTAACTCAAAAAATTTTATCGCAATTAAAAAAATTAACTGAGATTAATTGCAATTTTAATCGCATGGTTAAATAATAGAATACCGACTGAAATGTATTAAATATTTTGGATGTATTCTATATTTTCATATATATTGTATTCCATGTTATAATTCAAATAAAAGTTTGTATTATTTTTGCTTACAAATATTTGCACTGCAAAAACGATAAGCAAAAGAGAAAGTATTTTTCAATTAATCTCATACAAGTACTGCAGTGCAATCTCTTTGTTGTGAAAGTGCAACTTACAAATGTAGATTTTTTTGTTACATAATTTCATTCAAAAACAAAACAATGTAAAACTTCAGAGCCTACAAGTCCAGTCCTACTTCCTGTTCAGCCAATCACTAAGACAAACAAGTTTGTTTACATTTAAGGGAGATAATACCGCCCTCTTCTTACTTAGAATGTCACTAGAAAATGAGAACAGGCATTTGCATGGCACTTTTGTAGCCGGCATTGCAAGATATTTACATGCCAGATATGCTAAACATTCGTATGCCTCTCCATGCTTCGGCAACCATTGCAGAGGACATGCTTGCTTCCATGCTGATGACGCTTTTTAAAAAATAACACATTAATTAAATTTCTGATTGAATTCCTTGAGGGAGAATTGTATATGTCCCCTGTTCTGTTTCACCCACATTCTGCCATATATTTCATGTTATAGCAGTCTCGGATGATGACCCAGCACATGTTGTTCATTTTAAGAACACTTTCACAGCAGATTTCACAAAATGCAAAGAAGGTACCAATGTGAAATTTCTAAAGATAGCTACAGCACTCGACACAAGGTTTAAGTATCTGAAGTGCCTTCCAAAATCTGAAAGGGATAAGGTGTGGAGCATGCTTCTTGAAGTCTTAAAAGAGCAACACTCTGATGCAGAAACTACAGAACCCAAACCACCAAAAAAGAAAATCAACCTTCTGCTGATGGCATCTGACTCAGATAATAAAAATGAACATGCATCAGTCCACACTGGTTTGGACTGTTATGGAGCAGAACTCATCATCAGCATGGTCGCACGTCCTCTGGAATGGTGGCTGAAGCATGAGGACATATGAATCTTTAGCACATCTGGCACATAAATATCTTGCGACACCAGCTACAACAGTGCCATGAGAATACCTGTTCTCACTTTCAGGTGATGTAAATAAGAAGTGGGCAGCATTATCTCCTGCAAATGTAAACAAACTTATTTGTCTAAGCAACTGGCTGAACAAGAAGTAGGACTGAGTGGACTTGCAACCTCTAAAATTTTACAGTTTTATTTCTGAATGCAGTTTTTTTTACATAATTATACATGTGTAAGTTCTTCTTTCATGATAAAGAGACTGCATTACAGCACTTGTATTAGGTGAATTGAAAAATATTTTTTTTTATTTTTATAGTGCACATACTTGTAATCAAATATAAATATTAAGTGAGCACTGTACACGTTGTATTTGCATTGTAATTGAAATCAATATATTCGAAAATGTACAAAACATCAAAAATATTTAAATAAATGGTATTCTATTATTATTTAATAGTGTGATTAATGGTGATTAATTTTTTTAATCGCTTGACAGCCCTAATTACAATATTTTCAGTTCCTTATATGTGGAAAATAAAAAATATCTTCATCTGGCGATCCACAACATAACCAGCTGTTATCAATAGTACAGGCTGATATCTCTCATAATACTATTGTATTTACAGTAAGTCGAGAGATCTATGATGATTTTCTGGTTTTGAAAGCCAACAGGTAGAAAGAAATTTAGATACTCTCAAGGGACCTCAGCTAAGTAAGATAATCCGAGGAGAGCTTCCAGAAAATTAAACATTAAGGATCTCAACAGGATTTTCAAATGAAGCTACCTATAAGACAAGAGGTAATCAAGTACATTAACTGAAAGAAACCAATCACAATCCCCATCTCCTAGATGACTTCCTATTATACTCTGTTTTTATAGGGTGTCCATTAAGATAGCAGATTTTTCAGAATTAGAAGATTAAACAAGGAAACTGATGTCTCTCTGTTAGGAGAGCTGCTTCTAGAGAGAGGGATGAATCAACATTTAGTAATTAAGTAGTGAATCTACTGTGGCAGCAGAGTGCCTTCTGACCTTCAGCCTCTTCTCTTGATCCAGTGGCAATGGGAATAATAAATGAAATTGCTATTCCAGATGACTGGTTTCAGAGTAGCAGCCGTGTTAGTCTGTATCCGCAAAAAGAACAGGAGTACTTGTGGCACTTTAGAGACTAACAAATTTATTTCAGCATAAGCTTTCGTGGGCTACAGCTCACTTCTTCAGATTCATTGAATGGAACACACAGACAGGAGATATTTATACATACAGAGAACATGAAAAGGTGGAAGTATGCATACCAACTGGAAGAGTCCAATCAACTGAGATGAGCTATCATCAGCAGGAGAAAAAAAACTTTGAAGTGATAATTGAGATGACCCATAGAAGGTGTGAGGAGAATTTAACATAGGGAAATAGATTCAATTAGTGTAATGACCCAACCATTCCCAGTCCTGTTCTTATTCCAGATGAAAATCTGGGAGATCTAAATGGATCAATGAATAAACTATAAAGTCCAAACATAACAAATTTGATTACTGATGGCAAAGATTATAATCTTAGTGCCAATGGATACCAAGGCTATTCTACAAACCCAGGAAACTTTATATACAAAGGCAAGGAGCAGACTTACGTCATCATACAGCCATTTTCCACTTTCATTTTAAGAACGATGATTACCACTGAGCCTAGGCCTGAGAACCAAACATGCTACTATCAAATCAGAGCCCAGTTAGGGCCAGATTTAGTTTCCAATTAAATCAAAATGAGTCTTCCTATTGACTTTAATGAGAGTTGGATCAGATACTTCATACTTACTTTTTCTGAAACCTGACAATTGTTAGCAGTGCTTCACTTGCTAGAGGATTCTCTGTAGCTTGAGGTCTTCAAACCACAATTTGAGGACTTCGATAACTCAGACATAGGTTATGGGTTTGTTATTGAAGTGGATGGGTGAGATTCTGTGGCCTGCATTGTGCAGGTCAGACTAGATGATCATAATGGTCCCTTCTGACCTTAAAATCTATGAGTCTATGTATTACTACAGCTGCATAATTATGAAAACAAGGGGAAAAAACACTTTGAAACATAAAAAGGCCCTATCCAAAAGAAACAACAAATCCTTTCATTTTAAGATTTTTCCCTTGTATTTAAACACAAAAAAGAGTACTATTCCAGTGTGTTCTGCTTTAGAAGATACCCCTCAGAGTTATTCATACCTCTCCTCTCCAGAAACTCATAATTTCCAATCCAGCACTAGCAGTGATGAATGGCTATGAGTCCATCCTTGATAGTTTAATAGCTGAGTTACAGCCTATAACCTTATCAAAGCAGCAGCTTTTAAAATGTTCTACTTTGATAGGCTTGCATGGCTTTCTTCATTATTATTTAATATTTATATTCCAGTAGTGTGCCAGGATGTGTTCCTAGTGTACTAGCTGATATACAAACAGATGGAGAGAGGCTGATTGGCTGATTTCTTACAGGCATCACAGCAAATGAGGATCTGGAGGAAGGATCTGAAGGATTTCTAAACGATCAGTTCAGGGAAGGTCATTCCATGCATAAGGGGTAGCATCGGAATTTTAGTGAGAAGAGTGGTAAGCAGGCAGTAAAGGCTGGCATTGATGGTGGAGTAGATGCGGGCATGGGATGATGTGATAGGAAGCAGAAGCCGGTCAGTAGGGAGGAGAAGTGCCGTGAAGGTGAGGACTTGTTGTGATAGGAAAAGGGAACAAATAAAAGATTAACAGTAGCCTTACTACTTGTAGTAAGGTGGAGAGTGGCCTCCCTCTGATGCTGACAGTGAGGAACCACTCCCTGCCCACTGGTGAGTGGAACCAGGCCCCTTTGGGCCAGAAGCAGAGGGGCAGAACAGGAAGTATAAAAAGCAGGGCCTCCAGCTCAGTTGAGGGAGAGCCAGGGAAAGAGTCAGATGCTGCTGGCCCCTGGACCAAGCTGTATCAACCCTTGCCTCTAGAGGAATATCTGGAGGAGCTGCTGGAACTACCGGCTACCGAGAACCCTGAAGAGCCTGAGGGCCCGTGAGCCTACAAACAGGTAAGGGTAGGTAGTAGCCCAGGGTCACCAGACATTAGTCCAGTTGTGTTGCTGAAACCACAGGCAGCGTGTTTTGGCAGGATCCCTGCTAATCCAGTAGCGGGATTCCCTGACACTCTTAGGGTCCTGGGCTGGGAGCCATTGGAGGAGGGTGGGCCTGGACCCTCTACTCGCTGCTGCCAACACCACCCCTGGTGTGGCAGCCTATCCACCTTAGGCTGGACAGCCTGCATTTGCTTGCTCTCTGCCCAGCCAGGGATCTGGGCCACAGATTGCTTTTGCTCTGCCCAGGCCAGAGGGTTTGAGCCTGACTGCTGTCTGCGCAGCCAGGGATCTGGTCCCTAGACTCTTTACTGCTTCACTGTGCTAATCCCCTGTTGATCTGCTCTCAGTGGCTAGGTAGTGCTGTGAGGTGGAGTGGCCTCCCTCTGACTCTGGAAAGGAGGAACCACTCCTCTTCACTACTATATAGTTTTTTTTCTTCCCCCAATTACCTTAACATTAGCTCACAGAACAGATTTAATTATCTGTTTATGAGCAAAAAACATATGTCCTAACAGTCACCTCTGTGACTCTCTCAACATATGGTGTACATATTGTCACTTAGACATTGCACTCTTCAGAACAGTTCAGCAAACCTTTAAAAGCCATCGCCCTACCCATGTGAATGGAAGATTTGCATGTGGCTGAGCCAAAGAGCTTTACTGAACCTGCCTTACTAATTATTAAGTCCATTAGTCAACCCAAACATGTAAAATTGTCATAGTTCTGTATTCACATGGATTCTAGCTGCTATTATATGCACGTAAATTCACAAGACAAAAGAATGTCGACATAATTTAATAACTATAACATTTTAAAACAATTTTTCAGTACAGTGACAAGAGAATAAGGAAATTTCTTTTAGTGAAGTGATAGCTACCTTGCTTACAGTTAGTATATTATACCCCTCAGTGGTACCAATTATTTGGCATTTTTCATAAAGCTTCAGGTCCTGATTAAAAATAAAACGTGAGATTCTCATGTAAATGAAAAGTAAGTCTCTAGCCCTCATGGTTGTGGGGGAAAAAGTGGAAAATGTGAATCTAAAGATTCCAACACTAGAAGACAAATAAAATGAACTAAACATGCATTATTTTTTAAATCTCATTATTTTTTAAAACTTGAGCTGTCAATACCATGACCTTTGGAACTCCAAACAATCCAACTAAGTTAAGACAGGGTCATATGACCAAAAATATTTTTAACTAATGCCTTGTAAACTTGTCAATAGTTCTTTAACTGCTTAACCATTGGCTTAAATAATGGCTTAAATCACGTAACAGCTCAAAAATGTATCCAACACAGGTGAAGTCTGATGCCGCTACACAAGTGAAGCAAAAAGATTCTGGGTAAGGGACATATAAACTTATTCCATGCTTACTGAACCATTTAGGACATCTGTACTTGATCTTGTGCTGCATTTTACTCTTATTTGACACACAGAAATGATGCAGCATTAGTTTCCTCAACTTGGCTTCTAGATCTGGGCCAAGATTTTCAATAATGAGCACCTAAATTTAGGGTACTAAATCCATATTTAAGTGGCAAAGTGGCTTGATTTTCAAATGTGCTGGGAACTCAGACGTTCCCACTGACATCAGTGGGATCTCCTGAGTGCTCAGTAATTTTAGAAATCAGACCACTTACTTAGGAATAAGTAAGCATAGTAGGCACTATTTTTGAAAATCATGGCCTAGATTGGTATGATAATCTTGCAGTCACTTACCCAATACTTCTCAGATCACCCCATCTCCTGGAGGATCATCACTGTTTGCTATTGTCCCAAGAGTGAGGATTCACATTGACAACAGCTGAAGGAGAAAAAAATGATTACTGACCACAATAACTGTGATTCTCTGATATTAGTGCCCATATGAATCCACACTTCCATTATAAACCACATTTTCTGGCTGCTGAAACTTTCCATACAAGATCTTAGCATGAACTTTGAGACTTTTTCAACAACACAATCTATACATTATACAGACATTTACAAGTTTGACAATTATTTTGAAATCTTATAACACAATAGCTAGCAGCTTAAAATTGAAAACGTGCAAGTTATTAGCCTATTATAATACTGAATCATAACAAGTGGCCAAGATGTTATAGTTTTAAAACTATACTGCAAGCACTCAGTACATTTTTAAATAAGTTTTTATAGAGCATTTACTGCATAAAGCACTGTACTGTATGCTGGTTGTATAATTCCAAAGCTGTTGAAATCGTGGTGGAATTTTTCCAGAGACTCCTTCCCATGATGACATCTTCATCATCTGGACCCATGGGAAGGAGTCTCTGGAAAAATTCCACCACGATTTCAACAGCTTCCACCCCACCATCAACCTCAGCCTGGACCAATCTACATGGGAGGTCCACTTCCTAGACAACACGGTGCAAATAAGTGATGGTCACATTACCACCCCCCATACCAAAAACCTACCGACTGCTGTGCCTACCTTCATGCTTCCAGCTTCCATCCTGTGCACATCACATGATCCATTGTCTACAGCCAAGCACTGAGGTACAATCGCATCTGCTCTAACCCCTCAGACAGAGACCAACACCTACAAAATCTCCACCAAGCATTCTCAAAGCTACAAAACCCGCATGAGAAAATAAGGAAACAGATCAACAGAGCCAGACGTGTACCCAGAAGCCTCCTACTGCAAGACAAACCCAAGAAAGAAACCAACAGGACTCCACTGGCCATCACATACAGTCTCCAGTTAAAACCTCTCCAACGCATCATCAGGGACCCACAACCCATCCTGGACAATGATCCCACACTTTCACAGGCCTTGGGTGGCAGGTCAGTCCTCGCCCACAGGCAACCTGCCAACCTGAAACATATTCTCACCAACTGCACACCGCACCATAGTAACTCTAGCTCAGGAACCAATCCATGCAACAAACCTCGATGCCAACTGTGCCCACATATCTACACCAGCGACACCATCACAGGACCTAACCAGATCAGCCACACCATCACCGGTTCATTCACCTGCACGTCCACCAATGTAATATACGCCATCATATGCCAGCAATGCCCCTCTGCTATGTACATTGGCCAAACTGGACAGTCGCTACGGAAAAGGATAAACGGACACAAATCAGATATTAGGAATGGCAATATACAAAAAGCTGTAGGAGAACACTTCAACCTCCCTGGCCACACTATAGCAGACCTTAAGGTGGCCATCCTGCAGCAAAAAAACTTCAGGACCAGACTTCAAAGAGAAACTGCTGAGCTTCAGTTCATCTGCAAATCTGACACCATCAGCTCAGGATTAAACAAAGACTGTGAATGGCTTGCCAATTACAGAACCAGTTTCTCCTCCCTTGGTTTTCACACCTCAACTGCTAGAACAGGGCCTCATCCACCCTGATTGAACTATCTCAATATCTCTAGCCTGCCTGCATATATATACCTGCCCCTGGAAATTTCCACTACATGCATCTGACAAAGTGGGTATTCACCCACGAAAGCGCATGCTCCAAAAGGTCTGTTAGTCTATAAGGTGCCACAGGACTCTTTGCTGCTATCACCATAATATTTGAGTGCTTCACAAACATTCATGAATTTATCTTCACAACACGTCTGTGAAGAAGGGAGGCATAATTATCCCCATTTTTAGCTTAGTAACTGAGGCTCAGAGAGCTTAAGGCCAGAATTGTCCGCTAATTTTAGGTGCCCAGTTTGAGACAACTGGGACCCGACTGTTCACGGTACTTAGCATTTTTATGCCACTTCATATGTGGCCATGGGATCAACCATGCTGGCTGCTGCAGAAGTCACGGAGGCCACAGAAAGTCATGGAATCCGTGACTTTCTGTGACCTCTGTGACAGACACGGAGCCCTAATCATAATGTACATGTATAAGGGAGCCAAATTAAGGTCACCTGAGACACCTTAACTCTGGTATTTTCTGACTTTTGAGTACTTGACTTTGGAGCCTTAATCTTCTAACATGGGTGTAGGGGGGGAGGGGTTGCATGTAATTACCTATGTTTTTAAAAAAAGTAAACCAAAAACAAATTTCATACTGTAGAACCACACTGAACTCCCTACATGGTTCATCAGTACACAGTTCTACCATTTGAGCTAAGGGAGTAACTGATAATAATAGCAGACTGTTACCCCCTTTGTGGACCAGTTCTAGAGGGGATGAGAAACATACTTGCCAGTTGATTTCAAAGATATTAGTTAGACAGCAGAGGAACACTGAGACTAAGAATCCTTGGTTCTATTTTAGGTTCTGGAAGGGAGCTGTTTATTTTCAAGAAATGCACCACTGATCTAAAATATAATCTTACGTCTCCTGCTGCCACCATTCATTGGTTCACGTCTGATGTACTGTCTGAGAGGCTCAACTATTTCAGAAAAGTGGCATCTTGACTTTAACCAGCATTTTTGATGGGCTTTCAGATTAAATTTTGAAGTAAGCTGTCTTGTTAGTTGGCTGTGCACAGTAATGCATCCAGGATCCTGCCTTTGCACCTAATAGCTGGGAAGCAAGGAACATAAGGTTGGAAACTGGAGTAGTTCAGGTTGTACCAGTAATATTAGAAAGGGCAGAGCCAATCACTGAATACAACTTGCTGATCGTTGAGTCCAACTGAAACTGAGCTGATAAATTGGTTGTTCTTCCAACAACTATCCTGTCTCTTATTAATTCTTCTTTTAATATTCCATATTTGCAATGTTCAGCAAGACTATGAACTTCAGTAATAAAAGTGTCAGCTGCTTTCTCTTGTTCCTGATGCTTCCATGAAATTTGGCCCTTGCATATATAATATTCTCTCTGCCTATTAAACGAGCATCAAAAGCCTTTTTCACTTGGGAAAAAGAACAGGAGTACTTGTGGCACCTCAGAGACTAACAAATTTATTTCAGCATAAGCTCAATCAATTAATCTTAATTAATTAGCCTCTTACAGTTGGTATGCCACTTCCACTTTTTCATGTTCTCCATATGTATATATATCTTCTTACTATGTTCCATTCTGTGCATCTGATGAAGTGGGCTGTAGCCCACGAAAGCATATGCTGAAATAAATTTGTTAGTCTCTAAGGTGCCACAAGTACTCCTGTTCTTTTTGAGGATACAGACTAACACAGCTGCTACTCTGAAATCTTTCACTTGGGGTATTCTTTCTTTTCCTCATCAGTGGGGGTGGGGCACACAAGATACAATCATCAGCATCACACATGGCAAATATCAGGGATTTACCTGGTATTTTTTGTGCTTTCCCTGTTAAACCAGAAGCCACCCGGAATTACTAAAAATCTATAAATTCAGCAAGGCCAGCTGCTTCGGTTGCTAAAATTAAACTTCTCTAAAACCGCCTTTTGTCCTTTGTCATTGCTGCATTGAGACAGGGCTCTGCCTCCTTCCTGCAGCAGCTTTCAAAGGGCTCCACTCTGATTATCCACTTTCCTTGCTTACTTACCACTCAGGAGGTCTCTTTTCTTTTCTTTACTCCTTCTTTAGAAAGAGGGACAGGGATGCCAGAACCAGAGGTGGCCAGGAGGCAGGGCCGCCCAGAGGATTCAGGGGGCCTGGGGTCTCCAGCAGAGGAGGTCCTTCCGCTCCAGGTCTTCAGGGCACTTCGGTGGTGGGTCCCAGAGCGAATGAAGGACCCGCCGCCAAAGTGCCCCAAAGACCCGAAGCAGAAGGAGCCTCCACCACCGAATTGCCACCGAAGACACAGAGCGGAAGAAGCTCAAGTCTTCGGCAGCGGGTCCTTCACTCGCTCTGGGTGTGTTCGGTGGCACTGAAGGACCTGCCACCGAAGACCTGCTGAAAACTCTCATGGGGGCCCCTGAAAACTCTCATGGGGGCCCCTGCAGGACCCAGGGCCTGGGGCAAATTGCCCCAATTGCCCCCCCACAGGCGGCTCTGCCCGGGGACCATGCCAGCTACTTTTTAACATGGGCATAATAGCCTCAGGCAGGCAGATCAGTGGTGGTACAGGCTGCATTTTGTGGCAGGGGAACGAATAAGGTGATCCACTCCCCTGCTGCAAAGCGCAGACACCACTAGCAAGACCAGCCTCTTCCTGGTGTGTGTGGGGGGCTGAGGTGGGCCTTACACTCCCTTGCCATTAGGCCCCACCCCGACCCCGGCCTGGCTGGAAGCCGGAGCCGAGCCTTGTTAAGAGCCACCAAGGGAGCCCAGGCCACTGTAGAGAGCTACAGACACTCCACCTTCCCTGGGCAGCATCTTCCAGGAGGCAGGGATATAGGCCAGGGGCTGCTCTGAGGCATCCCCACCCTGGGGCAGGTGGAGAATCCACGGCTCTTCACTCTGGCCCGGGTTCCCTGGGCAGCTCTTACAACTTCCTGGCTCTGGCTTCACCAGGAGGCGAGGTGCCGGGGGAATGGGAGGAGCAGGGCCACAGTTCTGGTGCCCGTGGCCCTCCAACTTCTA
Source organism: Gopherus evgoodei (assembly GCF_007399415.2). NCBI lineage: Eukaryota > Metazoa > Chordata > Testudines > Testudinidae > Gopherus > Gopherus evgoodei. Next base: position 84,309,154 of record NC_044327.1, read on the forward strand.
CATAGGTTCTGGCACGCCTGGAGAAAGATCCACTCACTTCTGACACCATGTAGTATGAGGACAAACAAAAATAGTCCTGCTTTAAGCAGTAACTAGATTACTTCCTCACCTGTAAGTTTCTACATTTATTCAGCTCCTTACTGCAAAACATCCTGGTCTTCTTTAGTAACTGTGGAAGCCCAGGAATTCTGTAGCCACTCCTTCTACCCACGCACCTTGTCTCCCCCCATCCTGACATGCTGGTCTCTATCCCCCACCACCTCTTCATTCCAGTCAGGTGGCTTCCTTCTTCTCCTGGGCTTCAGAAGTGTAAACAATGAGAGCACATGAGAGGTGTTCTCCTCCTGACACCTCACTTGTTCGTGGCTGCCAGGAGGAGTTATTGCAGCAAAAGCCCTGCTCAGCACATGCAGCCCTGGGATGGAGCATGCCCAGTGAAGGCACAATCTTTGGAGACCTACCAAACTCCAACAAGTCTCTGCTGACCATGTGTGAACTGTCATTTTTCAGAGGCTTATAACTTGTACAAATTTGGACAAGTTATTTTTCCCTCATCTTGTTCTTGGAAACAGTAGAGTGTTGTTTTCTTTGCTGAAACTTTCAAAAAAAAAAAACTAACCCTGAGGCAGACACATGGCATGGAAAACTTCAGCCTGAATAACTGAAGTTGAGCGAAGTTATAAATAACTGAAAACGGGATCTTATAATGGGAAACGTTGGGCAACCTTAGCTATAGGTGCACAGTAAATTAGAGGAAATCTATATGTTGTGCCTTAAAACTGATGCATTTGGAATCCTTTACACTTTTCAATATGGTATAGCCATCCATGGTAGATTTTCAGCTGTGTTCTGTTCAGAGAGTAATACAAACTTTTGCAGTCCCTCAATCTCTCTCCTTTTTGGCCCCTCAGGAATTCAGCCTCCTTCCCCAAGACCTAGCTGATTCTCCTTCTCTGAATAGAACTCCCTACCCTCCCATAATGACAAAAGATACAAGCCCCATCATGCAGGCAGAGAGTCTCGTGCTCCCTGCGTACCTCACAGCACACCCATTCCTGTGTCCTTTCACTGACCTGCTCTGGTCTCTTTCACACCCACAGATCTATCCAGCCTTTACCCTGCTGGTTCTCCTCCTAAAGAGAGGTGGGGAAACTGGCGACAGGAGAGTAAAGTACATCAGAAAAGCAAAGTAGGAAATGAGGGAACTGGTGGGAGGAGAGGGAAAAGACCAGACAGACAGACCTGCTCTTCCTAATAATCCAATCCTGTCCTCATCTTTTAGTCACATTAAACCCTCCATTCTTCACAGAAAATTAACAGTACCCAGATGTCACTCACTTACAAAATTAGCTCCAGTAATTCTCAGAGTTAAAGTAAAGTAAATGTAATATTAGCTAATACAAGCCAGGAAATTTAGAATGAAATTTGAAATTTCTGCCTTAGCAAGACCTGTTGGGCATAGATATTGAAATGCCCAACAGTATTGTTATTGGAGATCTCCACTCCTGGAACTAGACCTGAACACTGCACTGCCAAAAAAAAAAAAAAAAGAGAGAACCATAACACACAGTTACTTTCAGATTTGATGTTTCGATTCAGACTGACTTTTTCTCTTCAAATATTAATTCACATTTGACATTGATCATGGGACACAATTCTGCACCAAAAAACAAGCCAGTAAACTACCTTTCTCCCGTTTTGTAAATATTTCCATACTATGTAACTTAAGCTTCATGTCCACCTAGTGACTTACGTAATATTGGATTAAATGTATTTATTTCAGTTTATAATCATGTTTTTCCTCTATTCTGATAATTTGCCAATAAAATTTGTTTCTACAACAGCTGAGCCTAGCACACAAACTGACAGGGAAATGCAAAACACCTTCAAAGAAAAGCACATTAAAAAGCTTAGAAATCACCAGAAAGCTTTAACAACTCTGTTGGCTGTTGCACAATGGGATGCAGGAATTGCAGTAATGTTCTTCTTCCATCTGGTGCCTGCAAAGTTGCTGTTTTCAGAGGCATTCATTACTCTAAGCAAACTGTTCACTTGTTCGTTCATCAGAGGCTGCCCATTATTCTCTGGGAAAGTCTTCAGTTGTGTTTCTCCCCCATCATAAAAGCTGGCTGTCTTTCTGTATCTCATTTTATCACCTGTCCCAAGGAAACATGCATCTCCTCTGTCCCAAGCAGAGTCTTTACATTTTATTGTTTTCCTTTTTGGCTCACAACACGTAAATGTTATCAGATGACATTCCCCAAAATTCAGGCAGAATAGTAAATGCTGTTTGAATTCAGTTCAAATGACCTGCGCTCTTTTGCTACCACCAGAGATCATTATGGGAAATCTGCTCATTCAGGAATATGAAAAACCTTCAGTTATAGATGTCAGCTTATGCTAAACAATGTAGTTCCCTGTCCTCAAACACGCATGCAAGCAATTTCCCTTTACTTTGAATCCACTTCCACTATATCAAGCACAGTCCACTTAAACTGTGAACATTTAATTTTAACTTGTTAATAAGCATGTCTAAGACATATTTGAGCACATCCCTGGCTAGCTGGAACTGGAAGATTATACAACAGTAACAAGATGAAGTCAAGTAAAAGATAGCTGGTATATTTTAAGATAATATTTTCTCATATGTCCAGGCACAGCTATCTGTCCCATGCCATCAGCCAAATTCATCCTTGTTGTAAGTTGTAGTAACAACCTTGAAGTTAGTGGTGTTGCACCCACTTACACTAGTGCTGGATTTTAAACACTTCGCTGTGTATCAAACTCAAAAGCAGTCCAAGAGTACAAACTTGTAGATTGCCATAGCTACACCATTTAGAGAGTACATATTACAAGACTTTGATCCCTACATAGAAACCAAAAATTGTCTCCTCCCAATAAACATCCACACCTTGGGAAGCATCACATAGTGCTAGAGGATATTCAAAAGATGTGAAAACTTGTATAGCAGCAGCTTAGACCATTTTGGACCTTTCAACAGCCCCTGTAAAGTCATTGTGACATCAAGCTTGCTACAAAGCTGGAGATCTTCAGAACCACAATTATACCAACTCTATTGTATGGCAATGAAATGTGCAGCTGAGGAAGGCTGAAGAGCAATTCTCCCTTCATCAGCTGCTCCATGGTAACTGGCAGGGCAAGATCAGCAATGAGCATATTAATAGGTGAACCTAGCATACACCTCCATCAGTACTGGTTCAGTTTCAATGGGTTCCTAGGTATGGATATATCATTAAGATGGAAGACCAACAAATTACAAAGCATGTTTACCAAGGAAAGCTGCTAAACAAACAGTGATCATGTGGTCACCAAAAGCTTCAATATAAAATTAAATATAAAAAAAAATCTGTTCTATCACAGCTCTGTTACAGAAGACGAAACGAGAAAGCATTTGAAAAAATCTCCAGATTATGACAGACAGAGGCCACAGCACAGTGCTGTGTGACAAGGGTAACAGAAAGCCAAAGAATCAAACGGACACTCATGGAGGGAGGAAGGGGGTACTGAGGACTCCAGCTATCCCACAGTCTCCGCAGTCTCTGAAAAGCATTTGCATTCTTGGCTGAGTTCCCAATGCCTGTAGGATCAAACACATTGTCCGGGGTGTTTCAGGGTATATGTCGTCAATTGATCCTCCCTCTCCCCCGTGAAAGAAAAGGGAAAAAAATCATTTCTTGACTTTTTTATGTATCACCCTATGTCTACTGCATGCTGCTGGTAGACGTAGTGCTGCGGCAATGAATAGCAGCATTCTCTCCCCTCCCCTCCCCGGTGGCAGACGGTACAATATGACTGCTATCCATCAGCAGCAGCAGCAGCCCGTGAGTGCTCCTGGCTGGCCTCAGGTGAGGTCGGCCGGGGGCACGTGGGTAAAAATAGGAATGACTCCCGGTCACTCCTGGTAGATGGTACAGAACGGCTGGTAACCGTCCTCATCATAGCAACTGGGGGCTGAGTTCCATCAGCGCCCCCCCCCTTTCATGTCTAAAGAAAAGATTCTGTACTGCCTGGACTATCATAGCAGTGGGATGTTGGGCTCCTCTCCCTCGCCACCCTTTAATGTCCTGCCTGGACTATCATAGCAGCTGGAGGCTGCCTCCCCCTCATTTTATCTCACTAACAAGTCAGTGTTTCTTATTCCTGCATTCTTTATTACTTCATCACACAAATGGGGGGACTCTGCAATGGTAGCCCAGAAGGGTTGGGGGAGGAGGGAAGCAATGGGTGGAGTTGTTGCAGGGACATCGCCTAGAATGGCATGCAGCTCATCATTTCTGTGGGATCTGACACGGAGCGGCTGTGCTCTCTGGTTCTCTGATACACTGGTTCTCTAGTACACTTGCCCCATATTCTAGGCAGGACTGACTCTATTTTCAGATACAATATAAAGGAGGGTCATTCCCATTTTTGTCTTTTGTCTTTCAGAGGAAAGTCAGCCAGGAGCACCCATGACAGCAGTAGATGGTACAGAACAACTGATAACTGTCATCTCATCACCAACTTACAATGGCACAGCAGATGGTACAGAACGACTGGTAACCGTCTCTGCTACCGTGCAAAGGCAAATGAATGCTGCTGTGTAGCGCTGCAGTACCGCCTCTGTCACCGGCATCCAGTACACATACGGTGACAGTGACAAAAGGCAAAACGGGCTCCATGGTTGCCATGCTATGGCGTCTGCCAGGGCAATCCAGGGAAAAAGGGCGTAAAATGATTGTCTGTCGTTGCTTTCAAGGAGGAAGGAATGAGTGACGACACTTATCCAGAATCACCCGCGACACTGTTTTTGCACCATTATGCACTGGGATCTCAACCCAGAATTCCAATGGGCAGGGGCGACTGTGGGAACTATGGGATAGCTACAGGATAGCTACCCACAGTGCAACGCTCCAGAAATCGACGCTAGCCTCGGTACATGGACGCACACCACCGAATTATTGTGCTTTGTGTGGCCGCGTGCATTCGACTTTATACAATCTGTTTTACAAAACCGGTTTATGTAAAATCGGAATAATCCTGTAGCGTAGATGTACCCCTACTCCCATGCTGCCATAAGAGGAGTGCCACAAGACAGTATTCGTTTTGTTTCATATAGTAAACAAACTAGGGAAACACAATCTAGATGGAACTACTATGAGGTGGGTGCATAACTGGTTGGAAAACAATTCCCAGAGAGTAGTTATCAGTAATTCACAGTCAAACTGGAAGAACATATCAAGTAGGTTCCCACAGGGATTGGTCCTAGGTGCAGTTCTGTTCAATATGTTCATCAATGATTTAGATAATAGCATAGAGAGTACACTTATAAAGTCTGGACAATACCAAGCTGGGAAGCGTTGCAAATGTTTTGGAGGATAGGATTAAAATTCAAAATGATCTGGACAAACTGGAGAAATGGTCTGAAGTAATTAGGATGAAATTCAGTAAGGACAAATGCAAAGTATTCCACTTGGGAAGGAACAACCAATTACACACATACAAAACAGGAAATGACTGCCTAGGAAGGATTACTGCAGAAAGGGATCTGGAGGTCATAGTGGAACATAAATATGAGTCAACAGTTAACACTGTTATAAAAAAAGCAAACATCGTTCTGAAATGTATTAGCAGGAGTGTTGTAAGCAAGACATGAGAAGTAATTCTTCCACTCTCCTCTGCAGTGATATGGCCTCAACTGGAGTACTGTGTTGAGTTCTGGGCGCTACATTTCAGGAAAGATGGGGACAAATTGGAGAAAGCCCAGAGGTGAGCAACAAAAATTATTACAGGTCTAGAAAGCATGACCTATGAAGGAAGATTGAAAAAATTGGGTTTGTTTAGTCTGGAGAAGAGAAGACTGAGTGGAGACATGATAAATTTTCAAGTACATAAAATATTGTTACAAAGGGAAGGGAGAAAAAGGTATTCTCCTTAACCTCTGATGATAGAACAAGAAGCAATGGGCTTAAATTGCAGTAAGGGAGGTTTACGTTGGACATTAAAAATCTTCCTAACTGCCAGGGTAGTTAAGCACTCCAGTACATTGCCGAGAGAGGTCGTGGAATCTCTGTCACTGAAGGTTTTTAAGAGCAGGTTAGACAAACACCTGTCAGGATGGTCTAGATCAGCAGTTCTCAACTGTGGATCGGGACCCCAAAGTGGGTCATGGCCCCCTTTGAATGGGGTCACCAGGGTTGTCTCAGACTTGCTAGGGCCTAGGGCTGAAGCCCGAGCCCCACTACCCAGGGCCAAAGCCAAAGCCCAAGGGCTTCAGCCCTGAGAAATAAGATTTGGTTACAGGCCCTTGCCTGAAGTCCCTGAGCCTCAGCTTTGGCTCCCTTTCCTGGAGCTGTGAGGCTCTGGCTTTGGCCCCCAACCCAGGAGAGTGGGGCTTGGGCAGGCTGAGGATTTATTATGCCCTCCTGGGGTAATGAAGTAATTTTTGTTGTCAGAAGGGAGTCGTGGTATATGAAGTTTGAGAACCCCTGATCTAGATAATACTTAGTCCTACCTTGAGTGCAGGGGACTGGACTAGAAGACCTCTTGAGGTCCCTTCCAGTCCTATGGTTCTAAAAGTTATAAAAAGGACAATAATATTATTTTTACAAATTAACAATTAGATTTTGGCTTTGCAAGTCTGGAACAAAGAGTGTGGAGGTCTGGCCATCCTATCTATTTATATTGTTCATTAAAATGTTTGCATATTCTTCCTTAACCTACAACATTACCTGCCAGTCAAAGGTGAACAAAACAGGTATGTTGACTTGAAAGATGGATCTTAGAGTGCTGCTGTGTGCAGAACAGAGGCATGCAGCAAAATGCCATTATTGGTCTATGGGACTATATGATAGTTACAGCACATTACTGCACTATTACAACTTTTTTTTAGAAGAGTCAGAGAAAGGTATATGTAAGACTGGAAAAAAAACGGCATTCTGAGTCTCACAATAAACAGGAAACAGTTAACTTTAATTAGATTATATTTTTGGTAAAACAGTATTGGCAAACGCTACATACTTTCTGGTTGTGAGTTCATGCTATAAACATCTGACAATAAGGGCTGGACTGTGAGATAATAATCTGCCGAATATGGGGCAGTGCATTGTTGCAGTGTCTGTGCCGCAGTCCAAGAGTGAGATTGTGATTCGAGTGTGACAATCTTCCTCCTGGCTTCCCTGCTGCTCCAGGAAGGGAGTTAACTGTGCAGTGTATACCTGGCACAGCATACGCTGCATGACATGTTTTGGAGGTGGAGCTCTTTCCCACCCTTACCACCCATTGCCCCCCAGTCCTGACTCAAAAGACTGTACGTGAGAGAGAGAGAAATGTAACACTCTGCAAAGTCTGCTTCTACTCCTGTGCCGCTACTCAGGCTGTGAGTAGCTCATTTACACCTCTGCGCCCTGCACTAGTCAGGGCACAATTTAGTCCTACATAATTTCTTCCCAAATATTTTATTGCTCAATTAAATGTAGAAAATCCCTGATCTTTACAACCCATTACTTTACAGGGGCAGATAATTCTAAGCACATCTAATTGTTTTTAGGAATGCAGATGATATTTTAACATTAATCCCATTCTTCTCATATTTGACATCACTCTGTCAGCATTAATTTACGTAGTTACAGGGTGCTCCCTTTGTATTTTGTAAATCTCAATGAAATTAACATTAATCAATTCTGAGGGATTGTCACCAATGTAATTTTCACACGTACTGCTGAATTCTAAAGTAAAGTATGCTACTAAACCCAAAGCTATTAATAATAACCTAAAGCAATGATACAAGTAGAGAGAGTAAAGAGAGCACACAGTGATTAGAATTCAAAAGAAAAACATTTCAGGCTTATTATGCAAGCCTGTACAATTGCGAGAAAAAACAAACTGCCAGAGTAAAATTCAGAGTAACATTGCTCTTTTATGTATTTTATTGAGCTTTTAGCCATGTGCCTACCCCCATTTAAGAGTTGTATTCAATAAAAACACTGCTAGGCTTCCACAGTCAGAAGCCTCTTTCAAATCCTGAACAATCCAGTTCTGGAGGCTTCACTGGGTAACTGTGTGGTGCAGTGGCTAGTCAGTGTTTCTATCAAACACAGATCTTTCAAGCTATGTAGCGACAGCTACCTTCCCCACATAAGATGAAAAATCATTTTATTATACTGTATATTTTATAATTTTACCAAAATACAAAGATCGTACTGTAAATTCCAAAGTTCCAATTGCAATGAATCTATTGAATGACTCCATGTTTTTCCACAGTATATCAGTGCACATGAAACAGCATACTAGTAATTTGTTAAAAATGCATTATAGCTGTAACATTTTAAATAATACACAATAGGTCTCTGATGCCACAGGACTTAAAATAAAGACGTGTCAACATGACTGTCACCTTCAGTACTTTTCCCAGATGCTGCATCTCAGTTTTACTTTTTCTTTTAATTAAAAGGGTTAAACTATACTGGAGCCACTAATCAGTGAGTTGTGGGGGGATATGTGTGTTGTTTTTTTCCTTTAATTAATGGTGAATGTTGACAACAGACAGAGGAGTATCAAAAGCTGAAGTCAAGAAATATCTGTTTTCAGACCAGACTTAAAAAAAGAAATCACTACACAAGTATATATTTTTAAATTGGAAATCTAAGGACAGTTTCTGATCTTTCACAAGTTCTTCCACTGGCATAACTGCCTGGATTGGACTCTCCAATTTTTGCTCACACATCTGAGGTTGCATGTGCTTAAGTCATGCATGTGCCCACTTAAAATCTGAGTCTGAGTATGTTCTAGTTTTGCATAAAAGGACACTTCCCCAAAAAAAATGAGGGGAAAAGAAGAACGGATCATTTAGGTGTCAGATTTAAGATATGACCTACGTACTCCTGAAACTTTTGTATGGCATTATGTGCAATTTTAGGGCAAATCAGCCTGAATATTTCATAGGCTGAATATTGGACCGTGAATGGAGTCTAGCTTAGATTTAAAAAAAAATTTACCACTTCAGAATAAAGACATAATTTATTTTAAAAGACAGTTTTTCATACACTGATATAATCAAACCTTAAGGTATTTTTTTGGAAGATAAATCCTTAGATTAAATGGCCTGCAGAATTAAACAAAGACAACAATTTAAATATCTCAGTCCAGACTTTCAAAAATGTTTGTCTCTCTAGGTTTGATATGGTTACTCGTCACAATGATATTTCTCCCCCTAAATAGTTCATATTTAACTTTAGGCACCCATTTTTGAAAATCTTAGACTATTAATTTTATATAGTAAACATTCTAAATAGCACAAGAATCTACATTAAACATACACTAAATTACACCCTCTGTATTTCTTTTTGTCTGTCTTGATCACCAAGCCAAATTAGGGGGATTACAAATACATTTTTATATCATTATTGGGCTTTCAAAGTTCAAGTATTAGGAAAACTACCTACACTTAACACAATCTGAATGATGGTTGCTTCATAAACAGGATGAGGTTTATTTACCAAAGGAGTTGAGGAAGGTATCCTGTTGAGATTATGCCTGTCTTCAAACCTCTACTACTCTAACTGAACTGTCACATTCAGTTACAAAATTTGAATTAGAACTTTTAAAAAATTCGTTTGATGTGAAGTTTATTTGTTAATATTAAGTGACAGCTTTGAATGTTATGATAGCAGATAAAAAGTTGAAGTCACTCTACGCTAACATGCTAACTAGAGGGAGATCATTTTTGGAGGTCATACGACGTGCTTCAGTTCTCCCAAAAGCTTCATTATTAATTTACATATTTTCTTTGATATTCTTTCTAAGGTTTGTGGAAACTTATTAAGCATATTCTACTGGGTAAAACAGAACAAAAATCAAAGAATACTTAAAGATAGAGGAGAAACAAGATCAGAGCCCTACCACCCACAATGATAATCAAGCCAGTAGCATCTCATCTACCTGCCAAGGGCCACATGTGAGTGCTGTTACCCAGACTTGCCAGGGATAACAAAGTGACTGTGTCCTGCTATAGCGAAGTTTGGGAGGGGGAGAGAGCCGACCATGCTTACAGCTCTTCAGAAGAGCAGAAACATTTAGCCCATTCCATTAGAATTTAGACATTTCATCAAGAATGACACATTTAGGACTCCCCAGAGGCTGGAAATATGTGGTACATTAATTGCCACCTCCCTTTCTCCTCTGTCAACACAAAGTTTTTCCTTTCTTGAGATTTTTTTCCAGGTCAAGGAAAGGGTGTAATGAGTATACTAAAGTTTCTTACAGTTTTGATGTTTCTTAAACATTATTCTTTTGTCATTTTTCACAGTAATACACCAGTTAATTAAATTCACACAGGATGTATTTTTCTGTGGACTGCTAAGGACTAAATCGATTCTCAGATTAATGCATTAACAAAATAAGAAATATCTGAGTGTTCTAAGTACGGCATGAGATAACAGAGAAGATCTCAGTATATTGATCTTCTCAGGAAACAGAAATTGTATTTGATTTTGTTTTGTTTTGTGTGCAGTTCCATCTCCCTGCCCCAATTTGATGTTCATTTCCAAAGAGTCATACAGACAGGAAAGTGGACACTCCTGGAACGTGCTAAAAAAGAAAATGAGGAATGAACTCTAATTTGGCGGCAAATAGTGGCCCAACTCGTGTAGCAGTGCAGGGGCATCAGGGGACACAAGGCAATTTACCCTCTAATACTGGCTAACTTTATCACAGGTAGAAGGCTCTACAAATTCTAGATTCCTCACACGGGTGGGCAGGAGGAGACTGAACAGAGTCTTGGCTCTCCTTCCCCATCCCATGACATGGCAGCTAGCATAGCTGTTCTGCAGAACATATGTTGTGCCAGTAACAGATGCATCACTGTTTACTGCCTCCCCAGATCATCAGGGAAACTAGGTGGGAATTGAATGTCTAAGCAGCTTCTGGGGAAGTCGGGTTGCCCCTTACTCTGGGGTCCTGACAAAACCTCCATTATGCCCTTAATCAGTATAGAATACTTGTTTTTTTTTCATTTTATAAAGATCCCTTTTTCTATTCCTACGCAATGCTGGGTTCCATTACATGTATTTACATTTTTTTCTTAAGTACTGTTTGTTAGGCTTTTACTTCACATTTTTTACCATCTAACAAATACTGTGGTTGTGCAAATGTTTACATTTTTGTTCATCTTATTTACTTTTGCACAAAAAAGAGTTGTTTTTATTCTAAAAACACTGGTTTTGTTTGGAGAAAAATGATTAATAATTACAGAGAATTGGGATTTTCACATTTCTGTTGTTACATACAAAACAGCATAGCTGAACAGTTAGAGTAACTCATATTCTGAAATACAAGAGAGATGTCTGAGGCAATCCCACATTTTCTTATACAGGCATATGGGATGGGCCCCATGTTAGAATAAGTATATAACTTTAACTAGACCAATTGTAAAATGAATGCTCCATTTTCTAAAGGAGAGGACTGTGCTTGAGCATTCTCAACCTGCCTGCTGATTTATAAAGTAGCAATGATGGTAGCTTCAGAAATGGTTTCACAATGACTCGCTTCTTCTGAAAGAATTGAGGCAAACCACACACTGAGAACTATTACCCCAAGTAACTGCTTCCACTGGGCCATTTGACTAATAAGGAAAAAGAATTTATAAAATGAATCCAGGTTTCCCTATTTTTGCCCTTTTGAATGCAAGCTCCTCAGGACAGAACTGTTTTTATTCTGAGTCCTGTACAGCACTTAATAAGACATAATCATAATAGTTCTGCCCTCACACCTAAAGGAAAGGTGTTAACATAGCATTTAATAAAAGCTGGGGATGGATTAAGTTGATGGTAAATACTGAAGCCTAGAAAGAGGGGCACTATTTAAGTTCATTGGGCTACCCAGGCTCATGACAAAATAAGTGAAATAGATTTTCTGGCATTCTCTTTGGGATAAGGTGTGATGAAGTGAGTATTTTCTGTAATAATAGACTAACAAATTTATTTGGGCATAAGCTTTCATGGGCTAGAATCCTTCTTCTCTGCACCCTCTTCTCTTCCATGCATTAGGAGTCTCTATTCCCCTGTACAGACTTCTGGAATTACAGATTTCTTACTGATAATCTTAATTTAATCTTCGAGAACCTCTTTTCTGAATTTCTCTGCATCACTGCTACTAACATAAACCATGATCAAAGACTCCACCCCAACACTTATTAAAATATTATCTACATGCATTTCAGCAAATGGTCTGATGGCTCTCATAATAATCAGCCCAGATATTTATATTCCAGATGTTAGCATCCCACTACAGCCTGTTTACTAGATCCCAAGTCAGCAATCACCTCACTTCACAGATCTTAGGCACCTGACCCTCACATCAATCAAAGTAAATGAGGTATATTTTGAGGAATGTTTTCAGTTTACTATTTTTTTAAATATAAGAAGTGCTATTACAAATTAGGTGTTTTTGAGCTCAGGTAATAAGACATACAGAATCTTTTAAAGGCATTTTAAATATTACATATTAAGATCCTGAAATAATATGTTGCTTGATATCTGGGTCCATGTTTTAGAACATTAAAAATTTAGCTCTATAAACCATTTTTGTTTTTGACTTGTCAATCCCTCTAGAACTGGTGTTTCTCTAGATTCAATAGCTTTAAGTGGTGCTGATTCAAAACAATCACTCAAAGGGAGTTAATTTATTACAATACAAAAGTACCAAGAATTTGGCACAATAGTCAGTTTCTGTTCAAAAGTAATTCAGTACATAAACAGTGATGGGTTTATGTAGGTCAGGATTGAATCATACTGTAAGAATTGCGAGAGAGAACTAAATAACATTAGAGTGGTAGCAGTGTTAGTCTATATCAGCAAAAACAACGAGGTGTCCTTGTGGCACCTTAAAGACTAACAAATTTATTTGGGCATAAGCTTTTGTGGGCTAGAACCCACTTCATCAGATGCATGAAGTGAAAAATACAGGAGTTGGTATAAATACATGAAAGGATGGGGGTTGCTTTACCAAGTGTGAGGTCAATCTAACGAGATAGATCAATTAACAGCAGGACAACCGGGGAGGAAAAATAACTTTTGAAGTGGTAGGAGAGTGGCCCATTACAGACAGTTGACCTATCCAAACAAAGGACAAGAAGGTTTGTCATCTTCCTTAGATCTTTCCTTCTTCTCTGGAGAAGAAATAACTTCTCTGATGGAAAGAAATAACTTTGGTAACTTTCTGAAGGACTTTGTCCTTTCAACGTAAAAAGCTAGCGCCCTTTGGAGATCCACGGTATGAAGCAGTGCTTCTCATTTGTTCCCATTAGGTTTTGGGAAGAATGATAGGAGATGGATTGGTTGATTCAAATGGAATGATGAAACTGTTTTAGGTAGAAATTTGGGATGTGGTTGTAGGGTAACTTAATTTTTGAACTATTTTGTGTATGAGGCATATACCATGAGGGCCTCCAGTTCTCCTACTCATCAAGTAGATGTGATAGTGACCAGAAAGGCTACCTTCATTGAAAGATGGAGAAGTGAACATGTCGCTTGTGGCTCAAAAGCCTCCCCTACCAAGGCACTGCAGCACCAGATCCCATGATAGAGCAGGGGCTCATATTGCAGGATAAAGGTTACGAAGACCCTTTTATTGGTAGTGTTTAGTGGTAGGGTGTGCAAAGATCAAAAACTCATCCACTTCATTGTGGAATGCCGTGGTTGCTGTGAGGTGTGTCCTGTTAGAGGTCACTGAGAGACCAGATTTCTTGAATTCCAACATGTAATCCAATAAAGGAAAGGTAGTTGCTATTATTTGCCTATTCTGGCACCATATATGGAATCTCTTCCATTGGCACAGGTTGCTATATCATGTAGTAGACCTTCTGCTGTTTACCTCCTCTGAAGAGATCATTTCATTGTCTCGGAACCATGGGGTTGCCATGCCTTTGAGTGTTTGATGACAAATGTCACTTCTGACATATGGCCTAACAGTTGGAGATAGGTCCTGGCCGATGTCTGTGGGCTAGCTTGCATTATAGCAGTTAGGTGAATTAGAGTGGAAGCTACAGCCTCTCTGCCCAGATTTACCAGAGGGTCAAGGTAGGCCCTAATGAACTCCAGTCGCTGCACAGGTGTGAATGTTGATATTTTTGTTGTTGTTGTTGTTCATTTGTAGATGTAGCTGTGTCTTTTCGGTAGTTGCTAGGGCTGCTTCTTGAACTGAGGCTTTGAGTAAGCACTTATAATCCAGATAGGGGACTATTATGACCCTTTATCTGCAGAGGTAAACTGCCACCACCGCAAGAACTTTTGAAAATCCCCTTGGAGCCATAGATAATCTGAAAGGGAGTACTTTGGAGTAGAAACAATCTGTTCCCAGAGCAAATCTGAGAAACCACCTATGTGAGGGATGTATCGTTATGTGGAAATATGCATCCCGGAGGTCGAGGGCCTAGTGCTGGAATTATTGTTGCTAGCGTGACCATCCTGAATCACTGGGTCTTCCTGAATTTGTTGAGTCTTCTTAAGTCGAGAATGGGATTCCATCCTCCGGGTTTTTTTCTGGGTTAGAAAATAATGGCAGTAGAAACCCTTCCCTCTGTGCTGTGTTCGTACTGGTTCTGTTGCACCTAGGCATATGAGACAGATTTACCTCCTGTCACAGTAGGTGTTCGTAAGAAAGGGTCCCTGAAGAGGAATGGGGAGGAGGCTGGGGAGGGGGGGATGAAGATAAATTGGATGGAATAGCCAGTCTCGATTTCTAATACCCACTGTCAGATGTGATGTTTTGCCATGCTGGATGGAAAGGAATTAGATGGTCTCCGAAGGGATGGATGGTGTCAGATGGATCCAGCAACAGAAAAAGTGGAAGGTGTCTCTGGTCCTCGATCAAACCCTCAAAACTGTTGTATAGAGGGAGGCTGTTGAGACATTGAGGGCTGAGAAGGGAGCGGTCTCTGCCTTGCAGGTCTCTGCCTCTACCTCTGAGGCTGGGTGTAGGGCACAGATCTAGATCGTGTCAAGTAATACTTCCTTTGTTCTTTCTTTTGTGTAGGTGTGTATATGCCCAAGGATCTCAGAGTCACTCTGGAGTCCTTCAGTGTGTGAAGGAACTCACCTGTTTTGGCTGCAAACAGCTCGGAGCCTTCAAATGCGAGATCATCAACAGTTAATTGTATCTCTTTGGGAAAACCTGAGAGGTGGAGCTAGGAAGCTTGTTGCATTACTAAAGCTCTGCGGAGTCCAGTGAAGCTTGTAAATCTGTGCAAGCTAGGAGTTAACCCTTGTATATGAAAGCTTTAAATTATTCCTTTTTGTCCTCAGCTATGTGCTCAACAAAGTCAGACGTTTTTGAGTGACTGGAGTGATTATATTTGGACATTAATACTTATAGTTTGCAATCCTGAACTATAGGGTTGCTGAAGAGTAAACTTTACAATCAAAAAGATCCAATCTCTTCAAGTTCCTGTCATATCGGGTGGATCTGGAATGGTGTTGTTTGCACTGCTCATTCATGCCCTCTACCACCAGAGAGTTTGGCGAAGGATGTAAAAATTGAAATTCCATCTCCTTGGAAGGGACATAGTATTTTTTTTATTTGCTCTTTTAGAGGTGGGTGGAATTGTTGCTAGGGTCTGCCAGAAAGTCTTAGCTGAGTCCATGAGCACTTTGTTTATTGGGAGGGCAATCTTGGAAGAGATTGAAGTCTGGAGGATGTCCCACAACTTATGTGACTCTGCAACTTTTTCCAGCGATAGCTTCAGTGAATCTGTGATCCTTTAAAATAGTTCTTGGAACTGTTTAAAGTCATCCCCCATCATGGAGAAGGGAGAATAATAGCTTCATCCGGACAGGAGAATGAAAAATTGGCAGCTGGGGTGACTTCCTGAGCCGAAATCTCCTCCAGTTCCTCGACTGCCTCTTCTGGAGGTTCAGAGGGTGATGGAAAATGCCTTCACCTCTCCTTGTGTGGACTGGGAGGCTTCGGATAGTGTTGGCGGTACATTGCCCATGGGTCTCAGTAAGGCCACTGTGGTGGGAATGGCATTAGTGACAGCATCCATAGGTGTATGCACCATCCTTGAGTTTCAGGTCTGGGGTGGTATTCATGTTTCTCTAGTGGACCTGGTCTGGTTGCTGTGTGGATAGGCAAGGAGTGATGGGAGGAGTAGATTTCCTCTTCCATCATCATCATAATCCTTGTCGCTGGATAAAGGAGGAGCTGATCTGGGTAGTGTGGTAAGTTGGCACAGTATCGAGCATGCTGGAGTAAGGTCAATACCGAGAAGGGGAGATTCCAATGCTGAGGAGACTAAAAGGTCTTTATGTCAGACAAATTGCTGTGGTGCCAAAAGCATTGGTACTGAGGAGGGTGTTGTTGGTAGTACCAGTGCCTTTACCATGGTTGCCAGTGCCAAGGATCGTGTGCTATACGCTGTGGAGGCAGAAGGTGGCACCACAGACTTTAGCGCTGCTACACTGCTCAGTGCCGTATGTTTGAGCAGCTCCAGTGGTACAGTGGCAAGGATGGTAGGTATCCCTTTTGTGCCTTTTTCTGAGCCAACCCACTTAGGATCTTTGGCTCACATGGTAACCACAATACTAGATGGTCCCATTACCTCAGAGGTGGATGGTCTTGGTGCAGTTGGTACCAATGGGGGCTGACGGATCGGGGAATGTCTCTTTTTGAAGGGTTCCAAGAAGGGGAGGTCAGAACCAGTTTCTTTGTCGGAGTGCTCCTTCCTCTGAGAGAATGGTGGGGAACCTCTGTCAGATGCTGCCGTTGCAGACCAATGCCCAAAAGGGGTCCGTGATCCCAGATCGGATGCTGGGCACAGAGTCTTCTCCATCCTGAGGAATTTTAGCTGTAGATCCCTTGCTTTCCTGGCACAGGCCTTCAGACTGAGGCAGTGGGAGCATTTATGTGGAATGTGTGTCTCACCAAGGCAGCAGACACACTCCGAATGCCCATCAGAAACTGGGATTGACGACTGGCAAGTGAGGTAACTTTTAATATCTGGGGAGCCAGGTATGCCCCTTTGAATAGGATTTCTCCCATGAGGGAGGGTAACTACACTACAGTAAGGGGAACCCTAATAACTGAAACTTAAATTCCTAAGATAAGGGAAAAAAAACTTTTTAAAGAAATAAATAAATTGGGAAGAGACAGGGCATTTAACTACTAACTAATTAATTAACTAGTACTTTAAAGTTAAAGCTTGACTAAAGATAAAGATCAGAGGCACTGCCAATTGCTCCATCTCAAGTAAGGGGCAGTAGAGAAGGAACTAAGGGAGGGCTGGCCACACATCACTATGTAACTGTGTGAAGCCGCACGAGATGGAGACAGCACATGTGCAACCCAACTAGGCACTGCTACTAAAAATCTCTGATTACAAGTACAGGGGTGCAGATTTACTCAAAGTGGAGTACCCACAGGGACACTCCTCAAAAAAGAACCTTGGCTTATGATTGGCTGAAAATAGTCATGTAACAAGACAGTAAGTTTCTACGGTGTATCTCCTGATTGGTACATAAAACAAAGTCTGGAGCAATGTCAAAAATCAGATCACATATTTAAATAATTTCATTCTGACCTCAGGGGAAAAATGAGAACCTCCAACTTTACTTTCCCTTTTTAAAAAATTAAAAAAAAAAAGCAATATATATATACATTAGTAAAAACTTTGTTATCCGGCATTTTGGGTGAATGGAGCATGCCAGTTAGTCAAAAATTCCAGTTAACTAAGAGTTATATGGAGGGAGGGAGTTTGGCTGCGGTTGGTAAAGTGCCAGATAACACAGCTTTTACTGTATAAGAAATTGATGCCACAATGGAAGTGGTTTCCATCTCTCTCTCTCTCTCTCTCTCTGATATTCAAAAATATTCACAATTCATATACTGACTTACTTCAGTAAATATCAATATTTACTGTCTCTCGAGGGAATAGACTTCATATTTTGCCTTGATTAATATTCATCTCTTAGATAAGTAAATCTTGATGTTCAGTTTTTTTAAAAAGTGAATATTTCCTTAATATTGTTAGATCATGGTACAAATAAGTACCATCCTTCCATGATGAGACTGTGTATGTGTATTACAGATTTTAGTGAATTACATTATTGCCTCTCTGTTTCCTCCCCAATTCATGTATAAACTGGAAGGAAGAGGATCAGATTTTACATGAAGATTGTTCAAACTCCCTGATAATTCAAGACCTGAATATTCTCACAAAATGCTGAATGCAATAATATAAAAAACATTTTGCTCATAATTTATTTTATATACACAAGTTTTAAGGCAAATCAATACAGAAAGCTGTATTTACCTCAACATGTGTGAATGTTTGCTCATCATTTTCCTTAGTGCTGTCCTTGAAAATTGATGGGGTATTTCCATTTTTCATTTGGAAGTGTGTTTTACTCATATAACCATCAGGAAAGTCCTGTGCTCAGAAAATACAAACCAAAAACATTTTCAGTAATCATCTAAATATGTAAAGTTCTAACTGCTACCATCATTCTACAGAATAAATAAAACACAGAATTCTGGCACCAATGCTTGACATAATGAAGTTCTGAAACTGCTGGTAGATGGTCCTAACTGCACTAATCTTTACTATCCCCTGATGGCCAGGTCAGAGCAATTCTAATAGCTTTAGTCGAAGACAACTGCCCCACTAATTAAAATTAACATGTGATACAGCTGCTAAGATAATGCATCAGTGCTAGATATCTGTGTACGCGGAGGGGTGGCACAAGGAAGCTATTGGAAAACATTGTACTGAGGTCTGGAAGAGAGTTGAGCAGCTGAGGGCATAGGTGGAAGGTCTCAGGAGACAGGAAATAGTTGGTAGGAAACAGATAGAAAGAGCAACATAGTCAAAGTCATTTTTAGTATCTGACACCAAACTTTTTTTCCCCCAGGAACAGAATAATAAGACTATTCCAACAAAATGGCATGAACTACGTACAATTCAATGCCAGGTGGGGAAATTGTCCCATTTGCACTAGGTGGGCCTAATGTGTATTGGATGAAAATAGACTTCTCAGAATTAGAGTGCTGATGACATTAAAAAAAACTAACTATTAATGTTCTTAAAATTGCATCATAGAGGAATGCCAGAAGCCCACTACCAGTAAAGCCTTCGAATGCTCATTAAAATCTAGATCTGATATAAAACCTTTTGCATATAAAAAGACAGTTAGAAAAAGGACAGTTTCATAATATTAAGATAACATCTATAAAAACAGCAACAGCAGAACAGGGGTTGATGGTTAAATTAAACAAGACACTTAGCATCTCTCTCTACTGGAGATTTCTGCCAAATGCAGCTACATTGATGTAGTCCAGGGTCGCCGCTTTTGTAGGTAAAGCCCCTGGCAGGCCGGGCCAGTTTGTTTACCTGCCCTGTCTGCAGGTACGGCCAATCGCAGCTCCCATTGACCCAGAGCAGAGATCCGCGGCCAGTGGGAGCCGCGATCAGCTGGACCTGCAGACAAGGCAGGTAAACAAACCGGCCTGGCCCACCAGGAGCTTTCCCTACACAAGCGGCGACCCCTGTTTGAGAAATCCTGATGGAGTCAGTGCAAACCCATAGGATAGATAAGCAGTACCGGTATAAGAGAGGGTTCACACCGGTGCCACCTACCTGTGTAAATTCACAGGTTATGTGACACCAATTCATGCCCTATTTTGCACTGCTGCAGTATATCTGTAGTAAGGATTTGTACCTGTATACTTACAATTATTTAGTCACACGAAAACAAATTTCCCTAATCTCAGCAAACTCCTAGGGTTAATTTGGATTTTTCCCTCTTGAGTTGCATAACCTCACACACAGAAGATCAGAACTGGGGTGAGGGGACCAAACTAACCCTAAACATGCTCTCATTTTTATCATTTGGATGATTAACAATTTTCATCTATTTTTATAGATCAGCTTTTTTCATTTAAACCACATACAAGCATGATATAAGTACTTTACAATATATGGGCATTTACACCACTGCCTTGCACAGAGACCATTGCAGAGCTTCACTTCTCCATAAGGGGCATTCAAGAGGAGAGTTTGCCTCAAACAAGCACAGTTTCTGCAAGCGCACAGATCTCTGGCACGCAGAACAGCAATCTGCTCCATCCTTTAAGAGAGAACAGCCTGGGCCTCAGACTCGGGGAATATGGACATGGCCATGATGACCCTTCCTAGACTTCATTCCCTTTTTACCATAGGCATTGTGAAAGGTCCTTGCACAACTGCACAAAGACTTTTGGTGGGTTTCTCCACACCCTGATATACATTCTTTAAAATAAGTTTGTCAATTAGAAATAAGAATGAGAGAACACGTTAATAATGGATTGCTGAAAAATACACACGCTGAAAGGCAGCAAAAATGCATGGAGGACAATAAATAGTATCTGCATGCTAAGGACTTATTTCTCAAAGAAAACAAATAAATTGGGGTTTTATTAGCTGTTTCATTACATTTTATTTTAGACAAGCAAACAGAAAGCATATGTGTAACATCTGATGTAAAAGGATTCCATTCAAAACAGTCTCTGAACAAAACTCATTAACGTAGCTTTAAATTGCTTGACAGGGCTGCAAATTTAACTATAATTTAACTATTTGGTTAATCTACCATTTCTGACACAGTTTAGTTCGTTTATTCTGATCTTTAAATCAACGTGTTCCATTCTGACACATTCATTCTGTCTTGTCTTTTCTACGATATTACAAAATATATTTAACTGCAGCATCTGTTATGGGCTATTTGTGTGCTTCGTTCTTATCAAGTTTCATACCTGAAACAAGATGATAATGCTGGTTATATATATTTTTGTTAGTAAACTTTTAACAAGGATATTTTGAAAAATTGCCTTGCTCTTAGCTTCTCTTGCTGACATGCTATATTTGTCTTCCCCCTAAATCTCAGTGGGCCAAATTCACTGACAGTGTGCTTATACATGGGATGTCCCTGACAGCAGAAAGAGCTGCACCCTCAGTTCTGAAGTGCCATAAGGGCAATCCAAAAATTGGACAGAAATGACTGAAAAAATAGGCTTGACTTGAATAGCCAGAGAGCCCACTTAAGGGCTTCTTCTCCAGGAAGAATTTTCTATTTGTGGATCTCATCGAGGGCTGCACCAGACAATTAAACCTGCCTACATGGGCAGAAAATCTTTGGAGAAGAGGAGTGGAAGAAACACCACCTGCTCTCCACAGGGTTGAATTGCCCGAGGGAGGGGGGCACAACGAGCTCTGATGGAGCAGGGGTGGGCATGTAGTATATACTTCCCTGAACCAGCTTTTCCTGATGGGTGAAGAAGAAGCCCAACCTCTCTGCATGCTTCCAAACTCTACAGCCTGTAATTTCCCTGCAAGATATATCTGTGAAAGCCAGGAACCTGTGGAGTTAGTAATCTCTATATTTTATACCAGCAAGGTGGTAGGAAGGCACCTCTTGCCATCACTAGGCATAGGGGACTCAAGAAAGATAAGCATCTCCCATGTTACAGAGCCTCTCTAGTACAACATATATTTCTGTATAAATGAATCAATACAGCGGTAGGGACTTTTCTCCTTAAAATACGGGAAGATAGTTCGCCTATACTTAAATTGGCTTATAAATACATGTAGATCATAATGTATTTGGGTCACAATAGCCTTTGACATGGTTACTCATGACTACATGGGGATGAGATTAACCTATTTACCTATAAAATAAAAATTATAATGAAAGCAAAGGCATACATGGCTTTGGCAGAGTAGCTGTAACTGCCTAATTTGTGCAATATTCAGTATTACTACCCAAATTCAGCTTAATCAGGTCTATAAGTGATGCACTCCTACACTGCACGTTGTAGTTCTCCCTTGACAAGAGAGGGTTATAACATAATATGGACCTCATCCTCCACATTTATACGTACAGGGGTTTGCTTAGACCAGGTGAGTTTATGACATGATAGCCTAATTCACAAAGTTGGATGATTTATCATTTAAATTTAATTTCTACTGAATTCATGAACAGTTCTACAGCCCTGACTTGCATGAGTAGTCTCAGTGACATCAAAGAGACTATTCATATGAGTATGGAATGCAGGAATGGGCTCCAAGTAAATGACATCAGCAACATTAAGAGTACACCAAACCGTTCCTGACACATATATGTATTGGGGGAAGGGAGGGGAAAGGGAACAAAAAACCTGTCTATTACCCATTCTGCTTTAAGACACTCATCTCTTTCAAGGGAAATTTCCTCCCCTGATTATCACTGAATAAATGGATGTTCTCCATGGCGAAGTTTTTATCACAATCTGGAATCGGAGAGTCGCCAACTTGGCCCATTAAAAAAAAAAATCTCACCATTTTTTATATGTGAGAACAAAAAATCTGTCTCATTTCACTATTTTCAGCCAAGCTTCTATTTCACAGAAAGTTCAAACTTTGACCCAAGTATTGAATTCCTGGTAGAGGCTCAGAGCATCTTTCTGTTCTGAATAAACTCCTCAGACACATAGCCTTGGACTGAAATCTAAGGTTTCAAATGGCTGCCTATATGAAAGGGTGCATTGTAACTCTTTTGCTAATATTTTCACTTTTAAAAAAATGTGATTTAAAGAGAAGTTGCAATTTCTGGCTGAAGCCATGTTCTTCTTTTACCAGAGTCCTGCCTGTTTTGCAGTGAGAGTCTTAAATTCTAGTTTTACAAATTCTAGTGTATAGGGAAAGTATTGTCACAGATCGACAAGCCTTCAATATATTTTAAAATATTATAAAGATGACTTTAAACATTGCACATGATTTTCCCCAAAGTTTTAGAAAAGGATGAAGAGGTACTAAGTCACTAAATAGAATTACCGGTCTAGTTTCTCAGCTACAGCCATCTTTGCATTTTCTAATTCTGTGTAAAGGGCCAAGCTTTCTGATGTGTCTGGCTAGAGCAGCCTGAGAGATGTTCTACCGCAACAGTTCTCAACCAGGAGTTCGGGACCCTCTGAGGTGCTGCGAGCAGGTTTCAGGGGATCCTTCAAGCAAGGCTAGCATTAAACTCACTGGGGCCCAGGGTGTAAAACTGAAGCCCCAAAGCGCAGGGCTGAGGCCAGGGGCAGTGAGCCCTGCCACCCAGGGCTGAAGCTGAAGCCTGAGCAACTTAGCTTCATGGCGCCCCTTCCCTGCTAGCTACCCCGACACTGGTTCTGACTTTTGTGGGCATAGGTGGGCCATGGAGTTTTTATAGCATTCGGGGGAGGGGGAGGGAGGAGGAAATAAATAAGGCAGTCCTGGCACAGAGAAACTGGGAAGAAGGTGGATTAGAAGTTGCTATGCTTGCAATACCCAACAAAATGTATCTTGTTACCCTTGAGCAATCCACTCATGCCTAACTACCGCAGGTTTAGGTTCTGTATCCAGCAGTGTGGCACAAAATTTTCATACCAGAGAAGAGAATCTGGGCCAACACGTTCAATGATGAATGGAAAAGATTTATAAATGAAAATGGCAAATTACATCTGAATGGCTCATTCTGATATTGTCTTCAACTAAGTTAAAAGTAGGTGAGAAGTTTTCAGACAAGGAAAATGTGTGAGGGCAGAAAAAGAAACTGGATTGGAGAGGCATCATGGTTGAATGAGACTAGGAGTCAGGAGACCTCAATTCTAATCCCAGTGTCCCAGTAACCTGCAGTGTGATTTTGGGGAAGTCACTTCACCTCTTGGTGCCTCTCTTTATCCTCCCACCCTGTGTTTGTCTTGTTTATTTAGGTCATAAATTCTCCAAGGTGAGAAAAGTCTCTCATTATGTGTTTTCACAATGCTTCGCATAATGGGGCACCACATTTGGGGATTGGTTGGTTTACCAGCCTGTAGGACATGAGGGAAAACCTTGCAACAATAAGTTTTTATTAAATATCAAATTACTGCCCATACCTTTATACTTTTCCACTCCCAACCATCTCCTATTTGCTGTGAATGTTTAATGAACTCTGCACAACACTGCTTGAATCTATTTTCTTCCAGATAGAAGTCATCTTCAGTATCCAAGTTAAGTGACATCTGCACAGAAAATGGAATGTTAGTATTGGCAGCTGCAGTGAAAACTAAAAATAATTTGTGATGATTTTACACGCAATCCAACAGTAAAATAACCAGTACATCAACAATTTTAAATGCATATTTTTGTTTCTTAAACTAAAATAAAGATTTATTTCTTTGATTGTAAGGTCTTTACGGAAGCAACTGTGTCTTCTTATATGATTCCAATCCTGCACATGTTTCCACCTATGCACAACTTTAGTAAGACCAAACTACCATATAAATTCTAGAGGCAGGCCCTCAACACTAAATAGGGAGGGTTTCCCAAAGAAAGGGCCCAGCCCTATAAAATGCTGAGCACTTCCTGTGAGATGTGAGTGCTCTGAATCCTCATTTACATCAAGAGTAGTTGAGCATTCTTAGCACTTCTCAGGATAATACATTGCACGACTAGGCCCCGCGGTCAAATCTTGGTCCCACGGAAGTCAAAGGTAAAACTCCTGTAGGTTTCAACAGGACATAACAGCCCAGTGTGCCACTATGGCCAAAAGAGCTAATGTGATCCTGGGATGCATAAACTGGGGAATCTTGAATAGGAGTAGAACGTTCCTTTACCTCTATATTTGGCATGAATGTGACCACTGCTGGAATACTGTGTCCAGTTCTGGTGCCCATAATTCAAGAAAGATGTTGATAAATTGGAGAGAATTCAGAGAAGAGCCATGAGACTGATTAAAGGATAAGAAAACGTGTCTTATAGTGATAGACTCAAAGAGCTCAATCTATTTAGTTTAACAAAGGGAAGGTTAAAAGGTGACTTGGTTACAGTCTATAGGATATACACATATTTTATAATGGGCTCTTCAGTTAAGCAGAGAAAGGTATACCACAATCAAATGGCTGGAAGTTGAAGCTAGACAAATTCAGACTGGAAATAAGGCCTACATTTTCGACAGTGAGGATAATTAACACTGGAACAATTTACAAAGGTTTATGGTGGATTTTCCATCACAGACAATTTTAAAATCAAGACTGGACATTTTTCTAAAAGATCTGCTCTAGGAATTATTTTGGGAAAGTTCTATGGCCTGTGTTATTCTGGAGCTCAGACTGGATGATCACAATGTTCCCTTTTGACCTTGAAACCTATAAGTCTAGGACCAGTATTTTGCCCTAAAGCAACATTGTTTGAACAAAGTTATAAAAAAGCTAAATATTACAATGGTAACTCAAATTAGGAAATAAAGTCTGTCTTCAAACTGATATAAATTCATTGGGAACAGACTGTGGGATAGATTCTCTGCTGGATGTAACAGAAGAGGGATACTGCAAAGAAGCAGATTTTGTGTCAGCCCCAGCAGAGATTAAAGCATTCCTCAATGTACTTCAATTAACACTGGCTGGTTATAGCAGGCAAGTGCCATCTACCAGTTGCAGATTGCCAGAACACAACATGATTCAACCAGACCCTCTCCTCACCGACTTATAAGAGAGGTTTTAAGGGGGTTTAGCAGATGCCAGATGGGGAGACCTGGCCAGTTTATAACCTCTTGTACCACAAAATCTGGCTCTGTATTTTTATGCTTTCTATAAGACATCATGGGCCCCTATGGTACTATATACAAATATTTAAAGATAAAATAAATAAATAATAAATAATTATGTATCATGTGTCTGGGCAGTAAATGTGGGCTGACAGCCATATCTTCTCAGAGGAGGTGCTCAACAGCTAGCAAGATCTTGCCCTAAATCACTGAACTCCCACTCTCCCCACAACAAATTTATTTATATAATTTAAACTACATTATTTTCAGTGTGAATGGACCAAACTTGTCTATGTTTCCTAGACGTGAGAAGAGGAGGGCAAAGGAAAAATATGTATGATTAACATGTCAGTGATTCCTAAACTTCTCATTTTATTCGATCAAAGATGCAAAACAGCAATAACTACAATGCATGTAAAGATCCTGAAGTTCTAATGAACATTTTAAATAGAACTACGTGTTTTAGTAAACACCTAGGGTAGGTTAAGGAATACCCTAGGGCAGAGAAAAAAGCGAAGGGGGAGAGAAATATTGTGGTGAACATGGGGGAGACAATCTGGATGGGGAGAAGAATACAAAGGAGAAGGAAAAGGAGGTGAGCTTTTCGAACCACAGGAAAGGAATTATCCTGCACTCAACAAGGTACAAAAACAGGCAGGCACCAAGAGAAATGCACAAGACAGAGGAACGGGTCTCAATAGCCTCGGGACTCCATCTAAACACAGGCTGAGGACTTTGGAGAGTATACAGGGTGCAATTTATAAAGACGGGATGGGGGAATCCTGGGTGAAGTGCTCGGGACCCAGCATGGGGAGGGAATTCCCTCGGGAAAGCGGACGGGAGAGGCAGCACACTCGCAGAGCCCAGCCCGCACAGCCACATACCGCTGACAGCACAGCGCCCCTACTCCGCCAGCTGCCAGTCTCAGGTTGGGACACTCAGCAGGCTCCTCCCCTCCCCGCATGGGAACTGCCCGGCTCCGGTACGCGTTAGAGACAAGCCCAGGGACCCCAACGTAGCCTGCTGCGCATGCGCCCATGCCCCTTATGAGCAGCAAGGCACAGAACGCGAGTAGCTTTTCCGCGCGGGGCGGGGCGGGGCGGAGCCTGGCGGTTAGGAGGCGTCCCCCCACCCAGGCCTTAGCATGGCCCAGGGGCTGCCGAATGGGAGAGCCCTGTCCCCTCCAGCACTAGCGCCCCCTCGCGCAGGGGTAGCGTTACACGAGCTGAGGGACCAAGCGCTCGGGCCTTCGCCTCGGCAGCCCCGGGCTCGCCCTCTGGCTGACCCCCGCCGCCAGGGAGAGAAGCTGCCGTGCCCAACCCGCCATGCCGAGCTGCGGGGCGGCCTGGCACAAGGGCAGACGAGTCCCGCCCAAACCTTCCCGCTCCGGGTGACCTGGGGCCTCCCGGTCAACCCCAGCGTGCGGCGCGGTCCGCGAACACCCCGACGGGCCCCTCTGCGCAGCTCACCTAGTCGCGAATAGCGGGTGAGCGCGGAACGTGCGTCCCTGTGCGCAGCGGCCCCGGCGTAGGCTTAGTACGGGGAGGGGAGGAAGCTCTGCTTAGCGAGGTAACCTGGCCCCGCTGTTCCTGCCTTCCCCCAGTCGCGGTGCCAATAGGGCCCAAGCCCTGATCCCGCACTTCGGAGTGCTTGGGAGGCTCAATGGAGGCGCAGCAGCAGCCAACGAGCTCTGGCCTGTGACTCGCGCCCAGCCCCATGTGAGCCTTTTTAATTACTGTTCTTTATAAGCAGTGTTCTTTTTCCAAAAAAAAAAAAAAGTGTAGCCCTTGAAGCTGAATCCTCGGTCAGTTCCCAGAACGATTCTCTGAATAAAGGAAGTTTCCCCACATTAGATTATAACTTTCAAGTTACCACCAGGCTGGCATCAACTGGAAGTAGTGAGTCTACTATAGGCCAAATGTTCTGTATCCTATTACCACTTAGCTCACTTATCCAGTCCTTCGTATTTGTGGCATTTAGGTGTATGGGGCTGAGTATAGCCTCGTATAGGCTCTACCTCCCAACTGCTTTTAATGAATGCTACTAAAAGACATGGCAAAACCAGAGAATTTTAGTTCAGATTGGGTTCACCACAGCAGCCCAGTAATCCTAGTTTTAGTTGAATATTTATAATGATTTATATAGATTTACCTTTCCTACCCCATGACCCCAACGAGAGTGTGTGTGTGTGTGTCAGTGAGACTTCCTGTATTGAAAACAATGGGGGAAAACATGGAGTAAGGATAGAAGAGATCACCTGAGTGTTATCGCTTAATATTTCTACGCATAAACTATTCGTTTGTTGGAAAAATAATTTTAATTATTTTAATAATTTATTAATTTTTTCACAGCGTAAACCAAAGTATATCAGTCATGTACCTTTCTGGGCAAGGATTAACTCTTTTTATTTTCTTCCACTTTGTGGCTATACATGGCCTCACCTAAAACCCATTCAAGTCAATTGGAGTCTCCACTGATTTCAGTGGGCTTTTGATCAGGCTCACAGTTTTACTACTACACCTTTAGGCTGAGTAGAGAGTCAAAATTCAGGGGCTTGTGGGTTATTTCTGTTGGTGGGAGAAATTATGTATGTTCCATAAAGGAGTTTGACTGTTTCTTATATTTAACTTGAATGAATGGCAGTGGTTATGACATTGCACCCCACCCCTGTTTAAATGAGATTTAATTTAACCCTCAGCATAATATTATTTTCAGGGCCTGGGTTACTTACTAGAGGGTAAATTTTATGCTGATTCAAGTATCTGTTTTGTTATTTGGCTATGGCTAAGCTGTCTGTTTTGCAATTGTATTTAGAAGTTACAGTTTTTTTGTTAGGTGCGCAGAGGCATTTGAATAAGAATGCTAGAGAAATTATTTTAAAAATAGAGTGTGAACATTTTTCTACACTAGGGTATTACCAAACATGATTATGCTACATAAACAAGAATAAGCACATACAATATTTTAATAGGTTTAAGCAGAACATAAAAAGTCAGGTTTATCAGTTTAGCCAAGGACAGTATCATTTTTTTTTTGGAAGTTTTATGACCATTATAGAAAAGTGGGCAAGATGAGGAATTGTTCTGTCAGCATTGGACAGTGTATTGCTCATTTTAAGTTCTCCATATGCAAATGATGCTTTGCAGTAGCTAGTTATAATGTAAAGTTTTCTAAGTGTGCTCAGGGCCAGCTTTAGGCCAATTCGCCTGATTCCCTGGAATCAGGCCCCACGCCTTAGGCGCCTTTTTAATTTTTTTTACTCACCCTGGCAGTGGTCAGCTCCGCCGGGGTCTTCCGCGGCCATGCTCTCCTGGCCGGAACTCCAGCTGGAGCATGGCAGCCCCACGGCCGGAGCTCCGGCTGGAGTGCGGCAGCCCCACGGCCCCACACCCCAGCTGGAGCGCGGCAGCCCCACGGCCCCACACCCCAGCTGGAGCGCCACAGCCCCGCAACCCTGTCCGGAGCGCGGCAGCCCCATGGCTCCACTCTCCTGGCCAGAGCTCCAGCTGGAGCGCAGCAGCCCCATGACCCTGGCCAGAGCGCAGCAACCCCACGTCCCCGCTCTCCCGGCCAGAGCTCCGGCCAGAGCACAGCAGCCCCCCCCCCCACGGCCCTGCTCTCCCGGACAGAGCTCCGTCCGGAGCATGGCAGCCCCGTGGCCCCACTCTCCTGGCCGGAGCTTCGGCTGGAGTGCGGCAGCCCTGCACTCCCAGCCGGAGCTTTGGCTGGAGTGCAGCAGCCCCGCGGCCCCGCTCTCACGGTCGGAGCTTCAGCCGGAGCGCAGCAGCCCCACGGCCCCGCCTGGAGCTTCGGCCAGAGTGTGGCGGCCCCGTGGCCCAGCGACCCTGGCCAGCAATCCGAAGTGCTGCAAAGACTGGGACCACTGCTCAGTGAGTACAAGCCCTACCGCCCTGCCCCAGGAATTGGGCCCTGAACTTGCTAAAGCTGGCTCTGAGTGTGCTGTTTCTAATTTTCTGGATATGGAGATCTGAGAGCGCCAGAGCTTTTCTGTTAAATATTCTTGAGACAGACCGTTCAACCAGCAGTGCATCATTGTTCTTATGATTCAGTTTTCAAGATTTTAGTTGTTGCTAGCTTCCTGCAAGTACATAGCTTGCTTTATATTCAAGTATAATTTCCCCTAGTTTTAATGAAAACATTTAAGACTCCATAGATGTCCCTGGTTTCTGCTTTAGCTCTCCTTAAACAAATGTATTGTTAAATGAGGGCGTTATTTTGGAAAGCCAGAAACAGTGTGTGTCCTGTCAGGTGGGCTTTGAACATGACTTTACTTTGTCTATATATGTGTGTGTGTATATATATATATATACACACACAGTTTGTTTCTTTTCAAAAGGAGGTTGTGTTGTATTTACATTTTGAGATTGGTGAATGAATACTCATTTTGGGTGAGTGTTAAGGCTATGTTGTGATGAATATTATTTTATTCTTGATAAGAACCATTTGTTTGTAATGTATTAAACTATTGATTTCCTTGCTTTTAAGTGCTTGGATTTTGAAAATTAAGTGATAAGTACATTATTGTCACTTAGCAACAGTAACTGATTTTTTTAAGCAAAGCTTTTTGTTTCTAAAATGTATTAGGGATGCCATTTTTGCTAAGAGGAAATATCTGTATTTTAAATGGGAGCATGATGAAGTGGAGTACCTCCTTGGAAGCTAGAACTTCTGAAGTCTAGTTCTAGCTCTGATATGGTATTCCTGGGTTGGCTGAAGCAAGAAACTTAAACCTAAAAATTGGTTTTTATCAAAAGGGGTCTCTAGAGTCCTGATCCGGCATTGTGAAAGTCAGTGGGAGCTTTGCCATTTACTTCAATGAGCATAGGATCAAGCCCTAATTTGGGATGCCAAACTCCTGAAACCCAAGACAAAATGTTTTTATACCCAACTACTATTGACTTCACTTGGAGTTGTAGGGGAGCAGCACCTCTGAAAATCAACAGTATCCAATGCTGAGGAATTCAAAATTTGTGGTCATTTTTGCAAATATAGGCTTCAGTTTCTCTCTGTCTCTCAATCTGTAAAACTGAGATAATACTATACTTAGTTTACAGAGGTGTCATCAGGATTTAATGTGTGTATTGAATATGTAGTGCTATATCATTATGTATTTAAAGTATTCAATGATTTATTTTATATCCCCCTTCAGGGCTCAGTACCTTACTCATGGTGAGTATGTCACCAGGCTTGTCATGTAAATGAAGGTGGGGTAGCTGAAATATGTGCATCACATATTACAAAAAAAAGTTAACATCAACACCAGTATTGCCATATTAGTGAAATACTACATGAGAAGCAATGTCTTCTAGTGGTTAAGACCTTGTATTTCCTGGCTCAGCCACTGACCAGTCTTGTGACCTTGGACAGATCATTTCATCTTTCTGTACATATGTCCATTCTTTGTCTGTCTTGTCTAGTTAACTTGTAAGCTCTTCCGGGAATGGACTGTCTCAAACTATGTAGTTTTGCTTAGCAAATGGGACCGTCATCCCACCTGGGCCTCTAGGAGCTACTGGAATACAAATAATTGCACATTGTTGCAGTTTGTTATTCCAAGAATACAGATAACTTCCTGACAGTGAAATATATTAGCGTTGGAAGTTCCATTGCTTTAAAACTTGACTGGACAAAATACTTTAGAAAACAATCCTGCATCAGTAAAGGGATGGAAAGCATGTCTGAAAAGTCTTTTGTATTTTTAAGTTCTATGATTCATTCCCAAGAAAAACTCCTTCCAAAAAGCCATCGATCCATCCAGTAATTCAGGCAACACTATCCCAGCAAAGTTCTCCAAAAAAATAATAATGTTCTGTTTATGAATTGATAGAATTAACATGACTTAAACTTAATTTCACCAATCCACCCTTAATGTGATTCAGATTTTGAGCAATACACAGTGGCTGCTAATGCTATTTCTGCCACTTTTTGGTTTCTGGTCACTCTTGGTTTCCTATGCTAAGTAGTATTGCTAAAGGAAATGGGCTAACAATCTGCTGTTGCCTATACCTGTCTCAGAAGGAAGAGCACCAGAGATTTTCAAAAGTATTACAACAATGGAATATTGTAATTGAAGCCAAATAAAAATGAATTTATAATCAAAGAAGAATGCTCTGGCTTTAGTCTCACAGGGCTATCATGTGGCACACTTGAAAACAACATAGTACCTCAGAAATATCAAATTCTTTCTTTCTTTGCCGTACATACACCAACTCAGCCAGCAAAATGTGTCTGCTAAAACAACAATTAAAAAAAGGAAGGGCTACATACAGTGAACATCTGGAGCAAGGAAATGGTGGGCCTAATCCTTCTCTCCTGGAAATCTGTAGCAGCAAATATCCATCATGACTTGTTGCTTAATTTAAACATCCTTTTAAAATAATAAGGGACTTGCTCAAATGTCACATAACAGAGAGACAAAATAATAATGTTTTATGCCTTTCTCTTTAGAATGCACTACCAAATTGTTCACTTGTAATTCACTGCTGCTAGAATTGGAGAAGTATGGTTTTGAACATTGCTGTTATAGATGTAGCCTTTATCATCAAACAACTTTAACTTTATGATATAATTAATAACTCACCTACTACAACCGTATGAAGTAGGTGAGTGTTTTTCTCTTCACTAGACAGATGGGAAAACAGAGGTTAAGTGACTTACCCAAGGACACAGCGAATCTGTGTCAGGACAGGGAATGGAACTTGAGTTCTTGGTTCTCATAGCCTGTACCTAGACCACATTTCTCAATACCATGTGTATGCCATTGTGTATTTGGATAGCTCAGTGTAGTTTCAAAAGGAAACAACTTGGGGGGTTAGGAAGAAGCATTCCTTATGGGAATTTTATTTCATACCTGCTTACTTCAGGGTTTCCTACATCTTCATCTGCCTGCTGTTGAAGACAGGATACTGGACTAGATGGACCACTGATGCGATAAAGCACTTCTTGCATTCTGATATTTTTTGGCAAATTTCCCACAGATAGTGGCTATTTTGCTAGTATCTACTTTACTTTACTTTAAATTATAATAATCTTTTCTTTCAAACTTTCAACCTTCTTTCACAAATGTTTCACATCATCCTCTTTGTTACATCTCTCACCTTTCTTGTCTGTCTTTCAATATTTTCCACATTAGACTAATATAGATTGAATTGGGGCAGGGACTGTGGGTGAAATCCTGGTCCCAAAAAAGTCAATAGTAAAATTCCTGTTGACTTCAGTAGGTAGAGCCCTGCGCAGATGCAAATTTATATCTGCGGATATAAATTGGTATCCGTGGAACCGCAGGCCTCTCCCGGGAACCACAGCGGTGAAAGGAGCAGAATGTGGGGCTGCCACTCCCAGGAGCCAGCACCCCATACCAGCAGTTCCTCTGATGCAGCTGTACTACTCCCCAGCCCCGCCCAGTGGGACGGGCACCAGTGGGACGGGCATTGGCAGCTGTCCCTGGTCATGCTCTTTTATTCAAGCAGCACGCATGCCCCCAAATAGGAGATGCAGACAGCTGCGTGAAAGGGATGGGGACAGGACTGGGGGCAGTACAGCCATGCCAGAGGAGCTGCTGGTGTGGGGCGCTGTCTCCTGAGAGCAGTGGCCCCATGCTCCGCTCCTTTCACTGCTGTGGTTCCCGGGAGAGCCCTGCAGTTTCAGATACCGATTTATATCTGCGCAGAGTTCTGTCAGTAGGGTCGGACTTTCACCCTGTGTGTTTATTTATGAAAACATAAGATGCTACATAAAAATTAACAGTTTAAGGCATCAAAAGGTGATAATACAAAGCAGGAAAATTGGATTATGGGGCTCTGACAATAATTAAGGGACCTCATTTGAAATAAAAAATATATACACACAGAGAACCATTTTTTAAAATTAGCTTTGATTAATCATTTTTAAACCTAGTAAGATCAGAGTCAACAAGAAAAAACAGCATCTGTAGCAATGGAGCAAAAGTCGTTATAATAGGAGATTGTGATGGTATCATAAGAGGACACCATTATTAAGTTATTTCATAGTCATACATCAAAACCAAAAATAACCAAGATAGCACTGTCAATTTCATTAAAACCAGTAAATCAGAATCTTCTAAGTCAAAGTATAATAATGTCTTAAATCTTTTGTATAGGATCTCAGCCACATCAGAGCTACATATTTGTAGTATTCCCAATGAGTGAGTTACTTAGACTTACCAGGTTAGATTCTACTCATATGCACATGGATGTCAGTCCAGAGTAACTTCACAGATTTTCAGTGAGATTCAGGTTCCTACGTCACTTTTGAAAATGGGACTTTCCCACTGCCTATGGACTACAGGAGTTAAGTATCCATGTAAATAGTCTGAGAGTCCTCCAGTGGCACTTATGTTCTATGTTTTAGTAACTAGCCAGAACAGCTATATAAAATTGCATGTTGTGTATATTAAATACAGTTATTTGGACCCGTCATGTCCATGTGGTTTTTTCATACTATTATAGTTGTGTAAAGAGCAAAAACCAAAACAGTTCCTAAGTCACTTAGGAACCTTTTAAAATTTAACCCAATAACATTAAAACTTCAGACTGAGTCACCACTAGGATCTAGTTGAGAGGGTATAACTCTTCAGTTTGGCATTCTGGAATTATCATTCCACAATTAACATTAGGAAAGCAAAGATGGATGGCTAAAGGAGAGAGTGTTCCATTCTTGATTCCTAGAAAGTTTCTTACCCCAAACTGATATACAATATGATGTTTAGAGAAGATTTTCCCCAATAAGGTAGACTAGGGGGAGAGGTCAAGAGTGAAGCTGACTACACAAGAAATAGCATACTGGAGCAGAACAATTATTATCAATCTCATCTGGTATCCTGCCTTTGAGCCTTTGCCAGATGTTTCACAGTGAGGTGAAAAGCCTAATAATGAACCAAATTGTTCAAAGCTGAACTATGGGAGGAGAGTTCTTCCTGAGCACTGTTCTAATTCATTGTGTGCCTTGATGCATGGGAAATGACTGATCTTGTATTATTTTCTTTCCTAATGTAACAGCAGATACTCTTCTTATAGGGTCAATTTTTTTAACAATTACCTAGATAAAACTGCAAACAAGTTAAACAAAAAGAGCTTAAACCTCCAGCTACTTGACAAAATAAAAAGCAGTAAATTCTCTAGGTTGCACCATATGGTGACAGGTCTTCAGTGATCAAAAAATGTCCAAATAGATATGTGTAACAAAACAAGATAGACATTTCTGAATAAACGTTGACTGAAAAGAAACAAACTCAGCCAAAATGAACAATATATATCTACAACAATATAAACAAAATGTATTTAAAATAAAAGTGGAGAAACAGCTTTACTGTAGTAAAGCATAACAAAACTACAAGAGTCTTACTCCTCAGCCTTTACAATACTCATTAGTATCATTCATTCCAGCTCTCTTTTTGACCAATCTAGAAGTGGCCATCATTACAAGCTGTTGACCACAGGTGTGCATCCTCACCAAAATGGGATATTTTTCTGAACTTTCCTCTGCTGCACTCAAAACATGTTCTTCGGAGCCTTCTATGTTTACAATTTTTTTACAATGATTCATACAAAGGCTGAGAACTTGAGCTTCAGTTGCACTAACACTTGGTGAAGCTAAATGAGGGAAAAAGGAAAAGTGGGTCTAGGTCACCTTTCTTAATGTTGGAGCTGCCTGGGAGCAAACTGGCCTCTCTCAGCTGCTCTAACGTACACTGTCTGGAATAGTCCCTGGGGACTACCTTTCAGCCTCTTATCACATCTGATACCTACACTGTAATCCTTCTTACAAAGGTGACTTAAGCTGGCTACATCACTGGTGGAATCTCTAGCACATAAACCCGACTGCATCTTTAGGGGAATCTCCAGGTTCCCGTTTAGAGCAGCTTTAAGTTTCCTTGGCACAACTGACAGTCTGGACAGAATATCTGGGCCTAGATATTATCTATTTTGGACCCTCAGTTCTGATTGAGAGTACAAACAAGACAAGGAAGCCCTTATCTAGACTAAGATTTAAAAGTACTGGCTAACACATGCTAACACACACATTTAAAAAATGTACTTTAGACAAGGTACATTGCCTTTAATATATGCTAAACCAGCCAACTTAAAGCCTTGACTCCTCCCTAGGTTTTAACCTGTCCATTTTAGAGTATGTTCAAGTATAAATTGCCTTGTCTATTCTAGATTTCTGGAACATGTTTGTTAGTATCATGTTTGCTAAATATCCTAACACGCTTTTATAACTTTTATAACATACCTTTTATCTCAATCTAGACAAGGCCTGAAGCTTTTTTTCACTCATCTTAGCTATGTTCCAAAAGTTTGAGAGACTTTCAGAATTCAAATCCAGCTAGTAAATAAAAATCCAGTTGTTCTTTAATTCAGCTTCTTAGTATAAAATCTTCCATAACAATAGCTTATTCATCCAGATGGAATTCTACCTACAGCATGACTGAACATATGCTATTTTCTAATAAAGAAATCATTGAATACATCAGGTAGAATGATATTCTGGAGAACACTTTTCTTCATTCTGTTCAATGAACCGTGCTGGATTACTTTACTTTTCTGATCCAGCAACTCTTGATGATTACCACCAAAGAAATCAGTGCTGAAAAGGACTTATCGTATGGTCCTGATCTTGCAAACCCTTACTCATGTGAGTAATCCCATTAACTTCAATGGAACCTCAAGATAAACACATTGGAAGTTTTCAGTCCCCATTCCTTCTGTTTTACACAAGGCTTGTGGTTTCTTAATGCTTGTGGGAAGGGGGTTAATTCTAAAATCTTAAGACTCAAATTACCAAATTCACCCCTGGCATAAGTAGGTGTACCTCTAATTATTTCATCAGAATTGCACACACTTCCACTAAAGATGAATATAGTCAAAATATTTCAGGTTTGGGAGGTGCAAAGGGTTATCTAAGCCTCCCCATCTTTTGAGGTTCAGTCGTCATTACTTTAGTCACCTGCAGGATTTTTACGTGGTAAATAATACAATAAAAGTCACAGACTGTCGAGAAGACAAGGGGATGAAGAGCAGACTGTCATTGAAATTGGAATGATTTATTTAATAACACTGTGAAGTAGCACATTTTAGCTTCACCGACTCATCAGTGTCAGCTCTACTAATCAGTGCATGCCTCTGACAGCTCCTTAACATAACAAGGAAACTAATGGGGCCAGACTCACTAGTGTAACTCTACTGAAGTCAATGGGGTTACACCCTGAATAAATGTGGTGCTATGTGATTAAAACTAAACCACATCTAAGAGTTGGTCTACACTAAAAGTGCTACATCAGCCCAGATGCATCTGTAGCATGTCTAGTGAAGACACTTTATGCTGACAGGAGACAGCTCTCCTATCAGTATAACTACTCCACCTCTGCGAGATGCTCTCCCGCCAACAGCACCAATGTGGACAGTACTTAGATTGCTGTAACTTGTATCATTTGGGGTCTGGAGCTTTTTCACACCCCAAGCAAAATATAAATTATATTGACATAAGCAGTAGTGTATAGCTTCCCTAACAAAGGGAACTTTTCTGGGAATTGTCCTGAAGGCAACCGATTCAAACATCCAGGTCAATACCCTGTATGTTATGTAAAAGCAAAACACAAAGCCAAAATAAAATATAGCTAATATAAATCTTAGACCCCTATGCTAAATGTGATTTGTATTTTAAAGACAGGAGGTATAGTAATCTGGGTGTTACAATATTTGGATATGGCTCCAATGACAAATTCAAAGACTCACCCAATACTAGTGAATGATGATGCATTCTGTTTTCCCAGCCCTGCTCCTTTTGTCTGTTATCCAGAATGGCCACCCTAATTCAAGCCACTCTCTGTTTCACTCCAGTGCCTTTTGACTTCTCCAATCTTTTCTCTATCCCCCACCAAAGTCTCTTGTGGGTCTGATTTCTCCTTAAACCCTTTCACACCCACACCTCCCAAAAAATCCTTATTGGCTTTTCTTCCTGTGGCTCTTTGCCACCCTTTCCTTCCCAGGTCACCCCTTCTGTCTGCTAGCTTTGCCCCCCTTTTTATCTCCGCCCTCCCAATTCCTAAATCCCTGCAAGCTCTGCTCCGCTATTTAATCTTGGCACCATACAATACCCATATGTTTCTGATGAAGGCAGTTCAGTGTTTGTAATCCCGGATTAGATTTAAATTAATTTTTAAAGACAAATTAGATTTTTTTTCCCCTTCATGCTGTCACTTTAGGGCAAAATGAAGGTAGTTGGGTGCCCTATGATTGTTTATATTTTATCATATTTGGATTTTTTTTAAGATTAGCTTTAACTCTGAATTTCTTGTGTTTATAATCCTTGTTTGTGGAACAATTGCTTCATCCCATGAATGTATTTTACTTTAAATATACTCTCAACTAACCCCATTTTAACCATAGTTTTTCGACTTTGAATTTCCATATATACCGTCTTTTATATAATTCAATTGTGCAGTCTCCCCTGGAATATTGTGCACAGTACTGATCACCCCATTGAAAACAATATTGTAGAACTAGAGAGGGTTCTGAGAGGCAGTGAGAAGGTTCAATACTGGAAATCTCTCTGTGAAGAGATGTTGAAAAGATTGGGATTATTTTAGAAAGGAGACAAATCAGAAGGGACATGATAAAAAAATACATAAAATAATGAATGGTACAGAAATGGCAGATTGGCATCTGTTCTTTCTCTCTCTCATAGCACAAGAAAAAGGGGACACTGAATTAAATTAAAAGGTGACAAATTCAAAACCAATAAAAGCAAATACTTCTTCACACAACATGGAAGAGACTGTGAAGTTCCCTGCCACAAGAAGTTGTTGAGGCCAAGAATTTACCAAGGTTCAAAAAAGGATTGGACATTTATATGATATCAATAACATCCGGAGTCATAGTTTATGATAAAAATTTTGGAGGGTTAAACCTCATACTTCATGGCTTAAATCAATCTCTCGCTATTAGAGATAAAGGTGAGACCTAATGTTGGGGGAAGATTATCCCACATCTGCCTATTGTGGGATTCTGCAACTTCCTCTGAAATATCTGGTACTGGCCACTGTCTGAGACAGGATTCTTAAGTCTGATCCAGTATGGGAATTCCTATGTTTCCATGCCTCCATAATATTTTTTAACAATTATGTGGTGGTTGCAGTTTAAAAATATCTCCATTTCAATTACACACCCTCCATTTCAAGAGTTCTCAAATTTTTTCATGGTGTGGGTCTCAATAGAAAGGTTATATTTTAAACCACCTTCTCTTACATTCACAAATGTGTGAACAATTTCCCCTCCCATTCATAATCAAATAACATCTTTGTATTGACTACTGCAGTTCCTTACATAGAAAAGTAATATTAGGATAATATTTATATATTTTATCTGTCTTCGATTTGATAAATGTTTGGTCCTTTTTAACTGAAAGAGCCCGGATACTTACAGAAACAGCTGAAAGCAAGAAGAAGCTATCAACATCCTCAGATATGAGACATCTTTGCACCTCTCCAAGCTTAGTCTGAGAACAGCTGCTCTATTCCATTTGATCAATCTGAAGAGTGAGTATGTCTAGCGATAAGAGCATGAGATTGCGTGTCAGAAAATCTGAGATCTATTCCTGGCTCTGCCACTAACTCATGTAACCTTTGGCAAGTTACTTGCCCTTTTATTTTCCCATCTGCAAAATGAGGATGATGATATTTTAAGAGGTATTGTGACGGTTAATTCTATAATACTTATAAGGTCATTTCAGATTCTCAGATGAAAATGTTCCTGTATAGAAAATCAAAATACAATTACTATGAAAATACACCTTATTGTTTCATGTAAAAGAGAATGCAAGAGAGGATGATGAGATAATCAGACCACTGAAAGTGGAAGACTTTGAGACATGACATTAAAGAAGAAAAATTAATACCATCTCACTCAGTTCACAGAGCTCTTTTCTAGTAGGGAACGTTCATTTCCTTTATTAGTTCTTTGCATATTGATATATGAGACAAGATACAAGCTGGTATAAAATGATTGGGAAAAGGAAATTGTAATAACATAATTTAAGGGCCAAATCTTGTAACCATTACTCCTGCAAGCAATCCCACTGAATTCACTGAGGACTACTCCTGTAAGTTAAGGATCTGCCCTATATATATAATGATACTTGTAATATTGGATAATGGTGTATTGTAGATATCACATGGTTTTATTATAATTGTCAGGTTTTTTAGGCTCAAGAAAAACTGTGCCCTAAGACTGATCATTTTTTTATGTATTAGACAGCCAAGGTCAGAACTAATCCATGTTGCCATCAAGTCCCTTGGCTGCTCCTCAGCTAATGTTCCTTCTGAAACTAATGTTCTTTTTCAGAGACTATTTAGTACTTCATGAGATGAAGTAGCTACAACTCAATCCAGAAAAGGCTAAAGGGATGACATTTATAAAGCTCAAGTTGCCACAAATCTGATTTAACTATAACTGTACTGGGAATGATGTAAAGTCAGACATAAATGAGATATAACACTAAGGGAGTGGAGGTTATACTATCCTACATTTCATTTATTGAACTTTCTTAAATTTGCCTGCTTGTTGGGATTACCGTAGTATCATGGAGGTTTCAGTAGAAATATAATATAATCTATAATTGGGATTTGCATTTATGACCCTGTCCAGTGCAGTCAAAGGATAAACCCCCCGTTTCAGTAACATAGATTCAGCCCCTTAAAATGAACTAAAATCCCTTTGTTTCACACTTTAATGATTGAATTTAATCTCCAGATTTGACCCAATAACTCTTCAAATAACAGTTGCATTTTCTTTGTAATATTTTGAATTATAACTTTGAAAGAGGAAAAATTTTTAAATGCTCTTTTTTTTATATTTTGCCCTGTTTTCCTTTATTTTTTTGGGTTTCTCTGGCTAAACCACCAGAGAACTCACAAATCTGACTTCTCTCATACATTCATTTAGACATAGGCCACTTCTGAACTTTTAAAATGAAACACAAAAGACTTATTTCCCTTTTATTGTCATATTCTAATTGAATTCTGTCAAGATTAGCTGATGCAACTGCTCAGTTCTGTCTGCCACTTCTGTTTTCCAATGCTGCCAGCCATCAAACTTTTGGTGAAAAACAGCAGTTTTCAAAAGTCAGAAGCATATTACACCAATGAAGGCGTGTGCAAATTTTGGTTTCTGTGACTTACACTACCAGGACTAAAACTATCAAGAAAGCACAGATCACTCACATTTTTTCTTAATCATTACAGATAATTTTCTCTCAGCCACCGTTTCCAGTCCAACATGATCTCATATACTTCCAAATACCAGTAAAAAAAAAAACAAAAAAAAACCTATATATCATATTACTAACAGTGCAGTTTTTTTAAATCCGTACCAACCTTATATTAATCATCCAAATGTAATCATATAACCAGTACACATTGCTGGGGTGATGGGTTTATGTTGGTTGTTCAAGATAAGTGTGGTAAAGTGTGAGCAGTGTGTGGTGCGAAGGAGATGACAGAGGTTAAGAAAGGGAACTGATGACTAGAGCATAGATGGGTGCTTATTTCTGTGCTTTTACAATTTGTGTTGGTTATGCAGAGTGGAACCTTAACTCAAAATTAATAATTTTTTGTCTATGGGAATAATACTGATAGCGATTTAGAAAATATCTTGTGGGAGCACAGTGACTGGGTAATGAGGCTTGTAAGCATTGTAATTACAGGTAATTATAGAGCCATACCTATACAGGTAAGAATGAATTAGCTAAAACATTAAAATACCCATTTAAGAAGCTCAATAATTGATTACGGATTGTGTGGTTACATTGCAGCACATAAACTTCATGAGTGTGTTGGCACTCAATCTTTATGTGTATCCATATTATAACTGCAAATCCCTTTGTGCTTTATTATTTACATACTGTCTTTTTCAGAAAGTGATAAGACAGGTTTATAACATCTAGGAATGTCAGCTTGTTCTATGCAGCCAAATCCTAGTTCTCATTTCAGAGATCAGTCCTCCCTAATCTTTAAAAAAATAAAAAAATCCCAGCCTCCCTCCCTCATACACACACATAACAAGTCCTAAAACTTTATACAGAAATAGCCTAAGATGCTGTAGTAACTCTGTTGTTTGCTGTAGTGTTCTTACTCAGCCAGATAGTCCCCAGGGGAAGGTATGATGGAGAGAGTGCATGTTAGAGTGGGAGCTCCACTGCCCTTTGAAACATGCAGCATACCCTCCCTCTCTGCCCATCCAGTTCTGCTAGCTATCCAGATGGATGAGAATGTAGTTTTTGTGAAAATGACACCTCTCCACTGGGAAATGTTTCCTTCCTAGTACTTCTGCCCTCCTTTCCAGACTGATTCCCAATGTTTGGTATCACAGTCACTCCCATGGCAGAGTGTTACACACATTATTAAAGGTATTGGGAGGAAAATGATTAAAAAGAAGAAAGCTTCTTATTAAGCAGTCATAATGGGAAAGTAAATATATATGAGTACTTGGTCATTAGATAGGATGTTGTTAATGAAGAACATTTCTTTAAAGTTTGTGTCCTTAACTTACAACAATAAATACCATTCTTTAACAGATGGGGTCAGACAGAGACTGCAGACAGTCCTGTAGATCACAGGTTTTTGTATGTTTGTTTTATTTTACAGCCGTCCCGTGCCAATGTTGGCACACAGGACAGAAACCAGTCTCTTCTGTTCCTCTCTGTCATTTGCTCTGGGTGTTGAGATCTACTGTTTTGCCTCGCTGCTAAGGGTTCTTGTGCACCACATTTCCTCACACTAGTTGGCTTCCATTTGACAACCTCATGTGGTAGTCTGTGTGTTGGAATCCGGAGTACATGTCCATATACATCCGGCACTTCCTTCTGATTCTGGTGAGAAACAAGCTTGCTGGTTGGTTTACTTTTACAGATCTCTTATTGATGATG
Organism: Gopherus evgoodei; assembly: GCF_007399415.2. Lineage (NCBI taxonomy): Eukaryota > Metazoa > Chordata > Testudines > Testudinidae > Gopherus > Gopherus evgoodei. The sequence continues at coordinate 84,351,669 of NC_044327.1, forward strand.
AAGTCTTTCCAACCAATGCCCAGAATCTTTCATCTTTTCAAAGGTCTCTAGTTTTCTGTCTAATGTTTTAGTAGCTCTCCAGCTCTTGCAGCTGAATATTAGCACTGAGGTTACATTTGAATTGAAAATTCTCGGTTTTGGTGCTGTATATCTTTCTTTGCATTCTATGCATTTTTGAGTTTAGTAAATGCTATGGATGCCTTTCCTCTTCTTGATGTTACTTCTTGAGGTCACTGTTCACTAATATGGTGCTGCCCACACAGATGAATTGTTCTGTTGTCTTGATATTTTTGCCTTCTAATGTGATGTTGCTGATTGACGTGGATTTCAAGGATGTTTGTTTTAGCATAACTAATTTTGAACCCCACCTGCCCTGATATCTTTGTCATGGTTTTTCAGGGGTATCATTCAGTAGCACAGCATCAGCAACAAAGTCTATGTCTTCTAGACATTTGCCACCTCCCCATGCTATACCAGTGTTTGTGTTCTAACATAACACATTTGATCACAGTAATGCATAATATTTCCTGTAAGTGTGTACAGGACAAGTTCACACAAATGTGAGCTTGTTTGGTTTTTTAATTTGGTCTCATTTTCCTCAGTTAAGTTTACTTCTCATTGGTGAATAACAGTGTTCACCAATTGCATTTATTATTGTAAGCAAATGTATTCCATTTTACAATGACTTTTCATCTACCCTTGTATTTATATTGCCTTTATTTAGAAAGCTGATTTTACTAAAGAGAGACACTCAAAGTTGGAGCCGTATGTTCTTAAACAGTCACTACTGCTTAGCAAAATCCTCCGTAATCTCAGCTCGTTTCAACTGTGACTGCCCTGAGTTAAGATTCTCCAAAGAAATGCCTTTTGAATAAAAAATATTCAGCCATAATTTACAATAAATATGTGTTGTTTTGAAATGCCTTACATTTACTCTTACAAACTTGAAAAACAGGGTCAAAGCTGGCTCTGTATTGACCAAACTAGTAGGGTCATACTGCTGTATTTACCTATACTACAGCAGTCATATTCAATTTATCAGTGTAAATACACTGTATCTTGCACACGCTAGAATGTGATATTTCTAGTCACATTACTGATGCTAAGGTTTGGCACTGGAAGTTTAAATACATAGGTTAAACAGCAGAGATTTACTTTCCCTTAAATTTACTGATCTTTTTCATATGTTTCTCATATAAGATATTCAGTATCATACTAGGAAAGTGACAGGAAAGAAATCAGAACTTCTAATTAGTATCTAATGGAGTTGCCAGTTATTTTAGTATGTAAAATGGTTGGCAAAGGTGTATGTGTGTCCAGTAACTCAGTACAATAAGTACATATTATTATTCTGAACAATTAGTAGAATGGTGGGACATCTTAAAGCTTTCGTCACAAATTGAACATAGGTTTTTTTTGCACAATTGCTCAGTTATGTAACTAGAAGTTACATACTTTAAAAGCCATTTTACATTGAATATGAAAACACTGTACCTGACCAAAAATAGCCCACTGCAAAATTAAACTCATAACTTTGCATTATTACCTATACATTAGTGCTAATCTTGCATTAAACATTCTGATTATAGAGCTGTAGTAGCCATTCCACAATTAAAGTTACAATTAGCTTCTCACTATAGGCTTGATTTTAAACCTGCACTTTCACCTGCCCCTAATTGTTTCCCTAATAAGAAATCAATCTTAAAATTTTGCATCTATCATTATGGGAAATTTGTTAAAAGTCATAAAAGTGACGGCAGTTTGAAAATGTGCTTATCTTTTTTTAAATATTTCTCTGGCTCAATGTATCTCCAGAATGGCTTGGTTAGATATACCAGATGTGTTTGTAGTGTTGCCCTCATTAAGGAGAAATGTCTTAGTATTTTAGGAAGAGCAACGGATGGGTTAATAATAGTTCTTACTATGTGTACCTTTTATTTTTATTTATTTTTATTATTTCTTTGGCTTTATAAAAGAGGGATTTATCCAAGACTCTAGGTGACACAGCCACAAATTAAATGGCTGTCTATACAGCAATATTTAAATGATCATTATTATCATCATTTATACATATTGTGCACACAAAAAATACATTTTAAGAACATTATTAAGGTAGCAAAGTCAAAGACTCAAAAGCTAGGAAACGATAGCATTGAAGTTGCCTGTGAAACCTTAATTCAGCTCCTTTGTGCGTATACATTATGATACAGTTTTTAATGCCATATTTTTCCCCAGTATCCTTGCATTATTCAGTGCACTGGATGGACAATGCTCGTTTAATGAGCAGCTATTCAGTATTTTGGTTTAATCTCATTGTTCGGTGTGGCCCTGTGCCTTTTTTACTGCACACTATTCAAACCCTGCCCTGAAGACTGAATTTTTAATTTCCGCAGGGGCTATTCTACAGCACTCATCTCTGTAATATTAGTTTTTCACAAACATTAAATAATTTATCTTCACAGCACTTCTGTGGGTGAGGAAGTGCTAGTATCCTCATTTTATAGATGGCAAACTGAGGCACAGAGAGATTAAGGTAAAAAGTGTCCATTAATTTTGAGTAACCAATTGATGCTGATTTTTTAGCATATGAAGCATTATATAGCACTCTGTATGTTTAAAGCAGCCCCTATTGCTTCAGCTGCAGATGTGAGTACTCAACATTTCTGTAAATCAAATGTCAAAGTATCAGGTATGGCACCCATAAAATGAGAAATACATAATGACCAGTTGTGAAAAGGCTGATTAAGTGGCTTGACTAGCATCACATAGGAATTCTGGGGCAGAGGCAGGGATAGAATATAATTCCCCAGGACAGCATTCAACTGCCTCACCACTCTTCCTGCAATCTCCTGTCTCATACACCATATACCTTCCAACTTCTGCAACAAATAAATCAGGGGTCCAACAAACAAGAGCCTGCTATACTACGCAGCCCTCATGCATCCCAGAGCAGGTTCATCCTACACACTGAATGAGGCAGGGTGCTTGTAAAATAATTACTGTACTATTTATAGACTGTGTTATAGTGCATATACACAAGGGGGGTATAAGAAAGTTGCACTGGCAAACTTAACTCTGGCATCTCCTAACTTTTGAGAGCTTTGTGTTGCAATCTTAATAATGTTCAGTTAAATTGAGCTTTTTAGTGTGTAATTTCCTGAGTTTTCAAAAAGCATACTGATAAAAACAGAAATTCGATCATGTGGCATCATACTGATACCTACATGCTTCTTCAATTGTCTGGGAGCCTTTAGATAAACCACACAAGCCTCTGCCACTTGATCTAACAGAGTAACTGCTAGCAGTAGTAGGATTTCATCCTCTCCGTGGACCAGCACTAGAAGGAATGGGGACATTTTCACAGATATTTGCTGATAGCAAAGGAAATGGTAAGTCTCAGGAATCTTGGGTACCATTCCAGGCTCTGGATGGGAGTGTTGCTCTAGCGGGCACAGAGTCTTCTGCCCATTCCCCACAAGCAAGACCCCTTCTGCTCTGTCCCCTCCAACCTGTTTCCCTCCTCCCTCCCCATCCTCCAGTCACCCAGGTCTGATCTACATTGTGAGGGATCAATCTAAGTTACACAACTTCAACTACGTGAATAATAATGTACTAATATGTATTATAATGTACAGAATAATGTCTGAAGTCGACATACTTAGATCTACATCACCGCGGTGTCTTCACTGCGGTGAGTCGACTGCTGTTGCTCCCCCATCGACTCTGCCTGCGCCTCTCACAGTGGTGGATTACAGGAGTCGATGGGAGATCGCTTGGGCGTCAATTTATCGAGTCTAGAGTAGATGTGATAAGTCGACCCCCACTGGATCGATCACTGCCCACCAATTCAGCAGGTAGTATAGACATACCCCCATTCACATTGCCTATCCCACTGGGTCCCAGTCCAAATCTCCCTCCCTATGCTTCTTTTTCCATATCATTTGCCTCTCCCCCAGCTCTTTGTTCCAGACTCTTTGCTCAGAAAGTCCTGGTTGTCCCCCCCCACATCTTGGCTCCTCTTCAGATCTGTCTTCTCTCACCACTCCCTCTGGCCCAACTGGTTCTCAATCCCAGTCTCCTTCCCCAGCCAATCCCATGTGCTCATCCAGTATAATCTGTCCTCCACCTATTGGCTCTTTCCCTGCCTACCACCCAGTCACAGTCACCACTCCTAGATCCCAGTTCCAGTTTTCCCCCACACTCCAAGTCCCTGTCTGTTTCCCTCTCACCATCACTCCCATCTCCAGTCTCTGCCTCCTCCCCAGGCTCCTTATCTCAATCTATTCCCTCTATCCCCCTTTCTCTCTCTACTGCAGATCCAGCCATGTCCCCTTTTCATTCAAATTGGGTAGCTGCCTCCTCCAGGCCTCTTGGTCCCAGTAGTGGGCTCATTGAGAATTCTAGGAATAAATCCATGTTTTCAGTTCAAGTGCCTGGACCTAGACCCAGTTGCAGTCCGGAGTCTGCAACTATAGATACAGTCCTGCTCAGTTCTGGAATAGAGCATGCCAAAGGCAGATGGAATCTGAATGGAATTTTATTGCTAAATCTAAGATATTTAAAGAGAGGCTCTGTACTGAGCGTGTGCAAATTGCACTTTTAAAAAAGCTTATACCTGACCAAATTTAGTCAGATTTTACAGGGATGGAAAAAGGTATACCACTGACACAAAAGCTAGCCCCTGCCAGTTTCAAGTCTCTCCACCTCCAAAGCAGGGAGGTGCTAGAGATTTTCCAAGAAAAGGCTGACAAATTCTTAACATGAGCAAAACACATATTTTTCCCCTAGCATCTTTTCAGAAAACAGCTGAAACCATTTTGGCTGAAGTTTTCCAAAAAATTCAGACATGCAGCACGAAAAAGTTCAGCCCAAATAATTAAAGTTTGGCAAAGTTAAAGCAACTGAAACAGGTCTTACAATGGGAGATATCCTGCAAACTTAGTAATAGGCATCCCTACCAACCCCCCCACTAATATATATTTATAAATGTAATTATTTCTAAAATAAATGGATCTTTTCCCATCTTCAGAGTTTTCTGCAGGCATGAACCAAATTTAAGGTGATGGGCATGGACTCGGGGGAAAGATACAAGGGAAAGAATAGGGATGAACAAAGGTGGGGAGATACGGAGTGGGATGTAGGGGCACAGGCTGGGGTAGAAAGCTGAGGACACATATTAGGATTGTTTCTGACAGACTAAAGAATTTACTGTCATGGTGGGAGAATCAGTTTGGGAGGAGTCTCCAGAAAGAAGCAAAGATGGAGAGTTTGCCTAGTGTCTCTTTTGTTCTTCATTCCTCCACACACCATATTATGAATCAGTTGCTCCTCCTCCTTTTTTTGTACCATATCTTTAAAGAAGCTGTTCTTCTGCCTTTTCCTTTCCTTATTAAAATGAACAAGTGGTTCAAATGTTCCGTTTCTCCAAATTCCTCATGCGCTCTTGTTTAAAAAAAGCCAACAGCAGCACTTAGGTTGTTCTGTTCTTCCTGGTCAATTCTATGGAAGGAGCCAACAGCTTCCTAACCCCATTCAGACTGATTTCCCAGCCAAATATAATGCTTATCCTGAACAAGTGAGTAAGCTGTTTTTTCAAGCCCTGACTATATAAGATTTCATCTTCATATTATTCCACCTGATTTACACTACCCTCATACATCCTTAAAATTTGCAGAAACAAATGTTAATATAGCCATTTACCTATCTACATACTAATATGTGATAGCTCTCTTCAGCTAAAAATCCCATTTCTTATTCAAGGGATACTTTTTCAGTATAATTCTAACACAGACCACAACATTACTCATTAAAAAAAACACATATGGCAGTTGTGACACAATATAGTTAAAAATACAAACTTGCTAGTCTACATATACTTACCTAAACCTTCAACACCTTATAATCAACACATTTCATAACACCAAAAAGATCTAGCTTTCCAATTCAGTTCATATAAAATGTATTTTTACTCCACAAACACATCACTTTATGAGAGAACATACAGAACTGTGACATAAATTAATGAACCCTGGAGCTATTCTTCTTTTGAAATCTTTATTACAAATTTCACAATACATAAAAACAGGATGCATCTTACTACCTTTACAGAACAAAACAACGGGCTGAAATTAAGTTTGGGTGGGTGGTGTAAGTTGGGTGGAGAGACAGTGATGAATGCTTATATGGGTGTGGGGAGCTTGCTAGATCATATAACTATTAATTCCAGGCATTCTAATATTTGGGTATTGTAAAATATCTAGAATTTTGGTAAAGAAAGCATAATATTGGGTTGGGGTATCAGCTCAACTCCAATGAAACATACCTTCAACTTCTACCCTTCTTTAAACAATGCTTTTTGTTTGATTTAGCCTCCCTCATTGTTAACTGAAACACTTTTAATTTGTAGATACATTTATTATACAATGTGAGAGCAGTATATGACCAATTGTCTGAATACATCATAATACTCCCAATATCCTAGGGTCTGGGAGCACTCTTCATCCCTGAAGTAATTCTGTGTAACAACAATTAAAGTCTTACTTAAGTCCCTGAAGAGAAGCATTTTGTGTTGCTTTAGAGCAGTCTTCTTCAACTTAGTCCAGGGGGAGCCATGTTCACTCCTCCTCTGACAGAGAATGTTTCCAATGATGCAACACTGCTATAGCTCGACTGTAAGTGTCTCAGTTGTACAGTCCATGGGCTTAGTATTAAAGAACATGCAGGTACATTACTCCTATGGACAACTCTGTAGCACCTGGAATGATCTGGTTTCACAGCAGTCCAGAAGAGTGTGGTGAACTCATTTTAATGAATTCCTTTTCCTTTGATTAGCTCTGTCCAGGTCCTGGCCCTCCTGCTACAGAGGGGGGACCCTTCTTTTAGGATATAATTAGCACTTCTCAGGCACAGAGCATGTCCAGGCCACAGAGCCAGGTTCTGCACTTATAGAGCAGCAGAGTTAAGATTTGGCCATACATTCTTACAGTGTAGTCATGGACCCAAATATAATATTTCATAATCATCCTTAGCGATCTACAGTCTTGAGTAACCAAGAACTTTCAGAAACGGTTACCTGCACTCAATAATGGTTGACAGAGAATCTCATGGAAAATGCTACTAAGTATTTTTCTGATTTGTTACATATTGTTGTTCAATATTAAAGTATTTTAAATGGTCAGAAAAGTTATTTTGTGCACAGTGCACCTTGGTACTGCCCATATTTACTTCTCATGTGTCTTATTATTTATTTAGTTGATTGACAAAATCAAATTTAATACTACTGTGAGTGTTGAAGACTAATGCTAATGGGAGGAGTTAGGCAGGGACAGGAATTGAGGTCAGGACAAGCTGGGACTTTATTGGTCTTGCATCATCATGAACAAAATGCTCAACTTGTTTCTGATTCCAGACTTTCTAATGGTGATGATGTACCTGGCTAAAAAGTCCATTCTGTAGCAGGAATTTCACACATAGGGTTGAGATTGAAATACTGGCAGTTAGCACAATCTTTTTTAGAGCTTTATCATTAATGGACTATAAATATAGAACTCTAATAATTTCTGCAGTGTCAATTTTCTGACCACATTCACACTTTAAAAGAGTCACTAAAAACATTACATCCACACTCAGCTGCTTATTTTCTTTTCTTGTGTATATTCATTAAGCAAGCCACATACTGAGTGGTCATTTGGAGCATTATCTACAAAATTTCCATAATTTACTATGAGCCAAAACATTTTTAAGTTCTGCTATAAAAAAGAAACATTTTAAACTTCCTTTAGATCGCTGAGGTAAGATTTTAAAATGCTCTGCTGATTAATGACAGTAGAATGGCAACCAGGACATGCAGGAATAAAGAACGGAATTAGCCCAAGTACTCCTAAATACAGAACTATAGTTACCAAAGCTTTCTATAGTATTTTTCCTTATAGGTGAAGGATGTCTGTAGGAATTAAAAAACACTATGCTAATATGCAGTTTTTAAAGAGAAAATATATTTTGAATATTAAATATATTTCTAATTCATTTAAATTATAATTCTTATCAAGAGTTTGCAAAACATATATTGTTTGCAATCTTTCTTGTCTAGTTTTAGCATTATACATTTAACTAAACATAAAACAGAAACTATCACACTTTCAGTATAGCATATTTTCATTAGCTGTACTGCTAACATGTAAAAACATGTTACAGGTTACAAAACAGCAACGATTTCAACCGCAGGCAAAGTAATCTCATATTAAAACTAGCATCAACACTACACAACTGACTCTTCTACAAAGCAGCACTCAGGATGATTATTAGCAACAGCAAAAGAAGGAAAAATAAAGTGGGAGAGGAAGATTTTAGAAAACATATACATATTAGTCTCTTTGTACCATGGAAGATCCTGATTTCTATGATCCTTCAGTTTTGTTCTTCTCCCTCTTTATAGGACCCATGATGCACCACTGAAGTCAATGTGAGTTTTGCCATTGACATCAATGGGAGCAGGACTGGACTCCAGGAGGAGTTCACTGCCTATTTTAGAACTGAAATTACTGCTATTCCACACAACGTAATACTACCCCTTTTTACAAATGTAAATTATTATGCTTTGATAAAACCCCATATATGTACAAAACAAGTGAAAATATTACAGCTACAATTGGATAAACAAAATTTAAAAAAATACTGACAGAGATATGGAATAGATCACAGCCCCCAGATTAACAGTCATAAAACTAGCCTGTGCTATACCATTAAAGTATATGAATTTCTTATCAGTTCTGGAAAGTGTGGATACTACCCATATGATGCAGATATTTTGTTTAAGGTATAAAATAAAAATCGCTATTTGAAAAGTCATCTTAAATATGGCAATTAACACGTGATTTAAAAATATCTTATTTTGGATGAGATGGCAAAATCCAAAGAAACAAACTAAAAATTTTTAAAATAAAATGTACTTTACAGTGTATTCTAACATCCAAGTTACAGACCATATTCCCATAAACCTATGCACATGGAAGTCAGGTCAATCTCAAATGGGTTTCCATGTGTGGAAGATGTGCTGGTTTTGGCTCTGTGCTTACAAAGACATGTAAGTTGGCATTTTAAATAATGTTTTATTATCTAACGCAAAAAATAACTGATCCAAATGACACAGAGTTCAGAGAGGTCACATATTTTAATAATTCCATTTAAGGAGGGGGCAATTAAAACTGGTAGAGAAAAGATGCAACCCAAATATGCACAGACATTGATTATTCTTCTGATTCCTTCAAGCAATTTTTACAGCCTTGAAATTAAGCACTTTTTTCACCCTCATATAATGTGCACTGGGATCACACAATAACTACTCAAAATGACTAGGCCATACACTTTTGAAAATTTACCTTGTCATGTCTCTGCATTCCAGACATGCCCACAACTGTTATTTGGCTTGTTCAGACAGCATGTCAGGTAAAAGTTTTAATACAAAAAAACTACCCACAAAATTCAACAGTATTAAATAAGAAACAGATTCAAGGAAAAATAGGTTTGTGTGTTCATCCTGAACACCACAATGGTATTTTCCAGAAACTTCCAGGGTGGAAGTATTTGACATAAGACGTTCCTTTCACGGCAAAGGCAGGTATATTTCCCTGTTTCCTCTTTAGGCAACACCAATCACTTTGAAATATTTCAGTGAATTTTTTTTTATTATTATTATTATTTTAAACAATAGGCAATCGTTATGCATGAGTTCTAGGCACCTTAACAGCAATTAAATATACAATCAATTAAAATTTATGTCTTCAAATTTATAAAAATATCTATACGAACCCATCCTATGCTCTGGGCACCTATCCCATAAATGTAAAACACACATGATATAATACAAAAATACTACCCAGAAATATAAATGCTACTAACCCTCAAGCAACCTCCTCTTCAACAGTCTGCAAAAAACTTGTGCATACAGGATTACATAGTGTCTTCCAAATCACAACAACAACAACATTATTTATATAAGTGGGGAGGCAGAAAGTATTCCTATTTAGTCTACAGAATGGAAATTGTTACTGAAAGACAAATACTGCTTTATCAACTTTATCTAGTATGTTTGGGTATTTTTTTTGTTTGTTTGGTTTAGTACATACAGTATATGAAAAGTTTCATTTTAAAAGTTGGTTAGGGACAGTGGCTTGCTGTCTACCGCACAATAAGTAAAGCTAATTGTCTCTTTCAGTCCTTATAGAACCATGAAATGCAGGGCTGGAAGGGACCTTGAGAAGTCATCTAGTCCAGTACTCCATGCTGAGGCAGGATCGACCATATCTGACAGATATTTGTCTCATGAACTGGTTTGCCCTCAGAATCACTCATAAGTAGGCCTACAGAATTCATTTTTTTATAATTTTGAGGGTAATATCAATTTTTATCAATTGAAATGTTCAGTTGTGGGAAATTGGGGGGGAGGGGCAGAATAATTATTTAAAGACAGTCAACATTGAGATTTCAAAACGTTTCATAACTGTTAAATACAAATTGTCAGCATGTGTCAAAATATTCAAAATAAATATCCTTAAATCAAACTCAAATAAGTCCTCAAGCAGCATTTTTCTTAATTTATCTATCTGTAAATTTATCAATGGAAATATTTTTCATCCCTTTATATTGTATGCCGAAATTGACATTTACTGACAGTTACTGATAGACATCTCATCTTTGAGCCTACTCAAAATACTCCTCCTCCGTCTTCCTTGGCCAACACACACAAACATGTTCATTTTAATATTCAGCTTTTCCTCCTATTTCCTTTCTTCATTTTTAGGGCTGATGGGTAGGTTGCACCATCGTAATTAGGCACGGATAGATTTCTGTTAAATGTTAGTAGAATTTAGTATGGTATGTTTGGGGCACCAATCTATCAAGGCTGATATGGGTGTTGTGCAGAGAATTCTGTAATCTTCTTTAAGGGTCTCATTCCCGAAGGCGTTCAGCACTCAGTCAATTAGTTCTCCAAAGAACTATGCTTTAAGTGCTTCCTTAGATTGGACCAGAATCCTCAGCACCTCACAGGATCAAGCACTTATCTTTATAACAGATTCTTTCTGCTATATATATAGCTATAGATATATGCTTTCTATGTAGTTAAAAATGACTACTATTAAAAACAGCTAAATAAAAAGTTAAAATGAGGGAAGGGAAAGAACAGTTGCTAATAGTTTTACAATGTCATAGTTTTGGACCAATTGCATGCTTGTTTCCTTTTGTTCCCTCCTTAACCCCTTCATGTCATGACTTCATGCATGCCTAGGGTCATGGTTTTGCAAAGCAGGCCCATTATTTTCAAGTAGACTGCACTACAGCACAGACTGGGCATGCACAGCATGCATTCTTAGGAATGCAAAGTGTTAAATCTTCCTTTAAAAAAGCCCTTGGGGGAACTCCAAGAGCATCAAGCCAGTAAAAAACCTAAAAATTATGTAGCAGCAACTTGCAGCAAAACCTGTTCCTATATCAGATTAGGACAGTGACTCAGTGGAAGTTTTTATACTGCATAACTAATCAAGGTGGCAGAGTAACTGCTCGTTCATAGTAAAAATAATAATAATCTCCACTCGCAAATATTTGTGTTCATTTTCAAGAAGCAGGAAAGGCTGTTTTCGACTCCTCTCTCTTTGTTCCAAAGGTGGCCACAGAGAGGCAAATGCTTTGCAAGCAGATGTCTGTGTATGAATAACACCCTGACTTTGCCATGCCACTGTTTCCAGGTAACCTCTGTTCCACTCTAAAAAGCAAAGGCTGCTTGCCACTTCCCATGCATATATAAAAAAAAACAAACATCAAACTATTGGACAAAAACTGCAACTAAATCTATGGGTTCTTCTTGTCCCCCCTCAGCTTGCTCAGACCGAGCTGCTGAGGACAATCTAATGCGCCATTGCTAACAAGTTGATGCCCCCCCCCCGTGCATGAAAGAGACAGGCCATGGCGAGTGGTTGCTGCTGTTTAACAGAGAAAATGCTGGCGGAAGGTGAACGTACCGCGCACAGGGTAAGTTTGATGTTGACAAACTTCTTGTGCAGCGAGACTGTGTCAGCACAACTTCCAGGAGAACGAGAGAGCGGCTCTTGCAGGGACGGCGGGAGGCGGCCGCGGGGACGGAACAGCAAATGCTATTCAGCCCGAGCAGTTTCAAGCCGCCCATGCTGGGGAATTACTGTAGTCTAGCTACGGCTCTTAGCACTGGCGCTGGATGTGTGTGTGCGCGTTGAGGGGCGGGGGGAGGCTGCAGGCAAGGGAGCCGAGTGGGGAGCTTTCAAGTTACTTTGCTCCATCCTGCCTGCGCACAGCAGAGGCAGGCAGGCTGCGTGTGAAGTGCGAGCAGCGCCTCCCCTGCTGCGTTGGGCTGCGGCCCCTTGGGTCACCCAACTTCTCCGCGCCCGAAAACTTCCTCTTTGTTTCCGAATGGGACTCTCCAAAAATGTAGTCTCGGGCAGACTGACAGCCGGGGTCAAGAAACAGCTGTTGGAGTTAATGTTTCTTCCTCCCACTTCGTCTGATGGCTGTGCCCTGCCAAGACAAAGTGAGAGAGCGCACTGCTACCTTCCTCAGACAGCCTGGCTGCTAGCAACAAGAGATTGCTTTGCTTCAGCACACACAATCTGATCCAAAAGGCAACAGCAGCCTGGATCATGCCTTTCGTTTGCTGATATGAGTTTACAGGATTTGTGCATGGGGTGGGAGGGAAGGGGGGCAGGGACACATGCAGGAAATTGTTCACATTATTTGTATCTTTTTTTCCACCCCCAGCGATCTGACAGACACAGGAGAAATTGCATTTGTTTGTAAGGGCTGATTCACACTGCAGATCATTATCCAAAGAAGGCTGCCAAAAAGTCAGCTTGTTTTTTAGCGACTGACCTGGCCAAGCTGCAAAGTTCACATCCAAATCCTGATCCAAACTACACCAAAGTTTGGGGATGCTCAGATCCAGGCTTTTGGAGTGACCGTTCTCCAATTGTCATTCTCTGACCCCAGCCTGAGCTGCAGACATTCCATGCTACTCTCTACAGTTTGGGCCACTTCTTGCCAGTCCCAGCCATGCTCTCTGCAGGCTGCGCAAATCCACTCCTCATGCTGCTCTCTGTGGCTCAGGCCATCCTTTCCATTTCTATCTTAATCTAGCTCTTCTCATCACTCTCAAGGCCAGGCCTCATAAGAACATAAGAACGGCCGTACTAGGTCAGACCGATGGGCCATCTAGCCCAGTATCCTTTCTACCGACAGTGGCCAATGCCACGTGCCCCAGAGGGAGTGAACCTAACAGGTAATGCTCAAGTGATTTCTCTCCTGCCATCCATCTCCACCGTCTAACAAACAGAGGCTAGGGACCGCCATTCCTTACCCATCCTGGCTAATAGCCATTAATGGACTTAACCTCCATGAATTTATCTAGTTCTCTTTTAAACCGTGTTCTAGTCCTAGCCTTCACAACCTCCTCAGGCAAGGAGTTCTACAAGTTAACTGTGCGCTGCGTGAAGAAGAACTTCCTTTTATTTGTTTTAAACCTGCTGCCCATTAATTTAATTTGTTGGCCCTTAGTTCTTGTATTATGGGAATAAGTAAATAACTTTTCCTTATCTACTTTCTCCACATTGCTCATGATTTTATACACCTCTATCATATCTCCCCTTACTCTACTCTTTTCCAAGCTGAAAAGTCCTAGCCTCTTTAATCTCTCCTCATATGGGACCTGTTCCAAACCCCTAATCATTTTAATTGCCCTTCTCTGAACCTTTTCTAGTGCCAGTATATCTTTTTTGAGATGAGACCACATCTGTACGCAGTATTCAAGATGTGGGCGTACCATCAATTTATATCAGGGCAATAATATATTCTCCATCTTATTCTCTGTCCCCTTTTTAATGATTCCTAACATCCTGTTTGCTTTTTTGACCACCTCGCACACTGCATGGATGTCTTCAGAGAACTATCCACGATGACTCCAAAATCTTTTTCCTGATTCGTTGTAGCTAAATTAGCCCCCATCATATTGTATGTATGGTTGAGGTTATTTTTTCCAATGTGCATTACTTTACATCTATCCGCATTAAATTTCATTTGCCATTTTGTTGCCCAATCACTTTTTGAAGTTCTTCACAGTCTGCTTTGGTCCTAACTATCTTGAGCAGTTTAGTATCATCTGCAAACTTTGCCACCTCACTTTTTATCCCTTTCTCCAGATCATTTATGAATACGTTGAATAGGATTGGTCCTAGGACAGACCCTTAGGGAACACCACTAGTTACCCCTCTCCATTCTGAGAATTTACCATTTATTCCTACCCTTTGTTCCCTGTCTTTTAACCAGTTCTCAGTCCATGAAAGGACCTTCCCTTTTATCCCATGACAACTTGTTGCATTGGACAGGTACCATTTACTGCAATGTCTTGACGTATCAGTCCTCCACCTCAAAGGAAACCTGCACAGCATTTTCAAAAGATGAGCCTGGGAGCTTAAATTCATAACTCTACTAGGCACTAAAAATCATAGACTGAATAGAGGCACTAGATTTATGGCTTATTACAACAATCTATAACCTACTAACATCCCACCCCACTCCCAGCTGCTTCCTCCTCTTTCCTCCCTATGACTGAAGGGATGTTAATCGGCCACTTCACCTTGAATGGTTCCTTAAAATATGTGTTAACTACTGATGTTTAACAATCTGTTCCATCTTGTATTTAGCTGTGACACTCTGAGGACTTGTCTACACTGGCATTTTATAGCGCTGCAACTTTCTCAGGGTGTGAAAAACACCTCTGAGTGTAGCAAGTTTCAGCGCTGTAAAGCGCCAGCGTAGACAGTGCACCAGAGCTGGGAGCCGCGCCCCTCATGGAGGTGGGGTTTTTAGAGCACTGGGTTTTTTAGAGCACTCTGCTGCAACTACACAAGCCACGTTAAAGTGCTGCTGCAGCAGTACTTTAACATTGCCAGTGTAGACTAGCCCTTAGTACATTACTCAGACCTGAAAAAGAGCTCTGTGTATGGCTTTGTCTACACTGGAACTTCGTCGGCAAAACTTCTGTCATTCGGAGAGGTAAATTAAAAAAACACGAGAAAAGTTTTACCATCGAAAAGCACTAGTGCCATTCAGTGGGGGTGGAAGTTTTTTGTTGGCAAGAGACCTCTTTCCTGTTGACAAACCGGCTACACTGCGCGCCTTTTAGCGGCCTGGCTGTAGCGCCACAGCTGTGTCACTAGACAAAGCCTCTGTTGGAAAGTTTGCCTCTCACCAACAAAAAAAATCACCTCAGCCACCTTGTCTCTTACTTCATCATCACATCAGTGGTGACATACTGTCCTAACATGTCACTATGCTGCAACACACCTTTACCATGTGATGTTGCATTGATCCTTGCGTTTATGTATCTAGAATATTTACTCACTTATCACTGTGAAGAATGGCATAGAAATGCCTATTCATAAATAAAATGAATACATCATGGATACTGATGATGTCCTGCAAGCATAGTTTTGCAACAGCCTCTGTAAAACCAGAGCTCTCTAGTAAACCCTACTGCCTCCATGCAAGCTGAACTATTTCACTTCTTCCCTAGAAAAAAGAACGAGGAGTCCTTGTGGCACCTTAGAGATTAACAAATTTATTTGGGCATAAGCTTTCATGGGCTACAGCCCAATTCATCAGATGCATGCAGTGGAAAATACAGTAGGAAGATATATATACACAGAGAACATGAAAACACAGAGAACATTGTGATATATGCCATCATGTGCCAGCAATGCCCCTCTGCCATGTACATTGGCCAAACTGGACAATCTCTACGCAAAAGAATAAATAGACACAAATCAGACATCAAGAATTATAATATTCAAAAACCAGTCAGAGAACACTTCAACCTCCCTGGTCACTCAGTTACTAAACTAAAAGTTGTAATTCTCCAACAAAAAAAATTTCAAAAACAGACTCCAATGAGAAACTGCAGAATTGGAATTAATTTGCAAACTGGACACCGTTAAATTAGGCCTGAATAAAGACTGGGAGTGGATGGGTCACTACACAAAGTAAAAACTATTTCCCCATGCTAATTTTTCCTCTACTGTTACTCATCTTCTTGTCAACTGTTTGAAATGGGCCATCCTGATTCTCACTCCAAAATTTTTTTCTCCTGCTGCTAATAGCCCACCTTAATTGACTAGTCTCATTAGAGTTGGTATGGCAACATTCATTTTTTCATGTTCTCTGTATATATATATCTTCCTACTGTATTTTCCACTTCATGCATCCGATGAAGTGAGTTTTAGCCCACAAAAGCTTATGCCCAAATACATTTGTTAGTCTCTAAGGTGCCATAAGGACTCCTCGTTCTTTTTGGTGATACAGACTAACACAGCTGCTGCTCTGAAACTTCTTCCCTAGTTCCCTGTCAAAGACAGCACCCACCCAACTAATTACGTTCTGTGTACTCTGCTCTGCCTGCTGTGCTTTCCAGACTGGTCTACTCCACTCCGTGTATTTTCTGCACATGTCACATCTCCACCATTCACTGCTAATTAATACCTGATTTTGTTAGCTAAAAATATTTCACTTTGATTAGCTACACCCAACCACACAAATCAGAACTAACTCTTGTGCTTTTGGAGGCTATAGGAGGTGAAATCCTGACCCCTTTGAAGTCTATGGCAAAACTCCCATTGACTTCAGCTGGTCAGGATTTCTTTCACCTATGGTACTCCAGAGTTGCATTTAACTTATGTTCCTGAACATTCATTTCCAGTTATCCTAACTACCTTCCTATTAAGTTTCATGACTCAAGTACCTATAGCTTTTAATATTTGCACTACCTTTGTAGATGGCCCCTCAGCCAGTCATTGCTTTATATGTTCTGCAATCTCAGAATGACTAACACCATTATTCTAGCTATCTGGATACTTCTTATTTCAAATACTCTAGTTGTAATTCATATGTCTTGGCTTTTTTAGTCTTACTGCAATCTTCTTTTTTATGCTAGCAGTTTTCAAGCATTAATCTCTAGAAGGTCAAATTTTGCCATTGCTTAAACAACATGGAGCTCCATTGACTTCATAGGGTTGCATGGAGTGTAAGCCAAGGAAGAATTGGGTCCATCACAGTTAAAAACCCCTGAAGGACATGAAAAGAAATGGCCCAATCCTAAAGCTTAGTGTGACAGCAAAATTATCAGGCACCTCAGAAGTTTGATTTGGGGAATTTGCTTTTCATACCACCTCAGGAAAGGAGCAGCAAAGGTGGGTCCTTCAGGCCAGCCTAGAGGTGCCTCATGGAAGCAGCTAATCAGAGCCCAGCAGGCTGAGATGATAGGAGCTGCAGGGCCACAACAGGTCAGTTCCTGGCTGGGTCCAGAAGAGCAAGGAAGGGTTCTCCTCTCTGGCCACAGGAGCTTAAAGGATAGCCAGAGTTTGGTTCTGACTGCACTTGCTTAAGCTGGGAGAAAGAGGACCTGAGAACTTGAATCTGAGGTAAGGGGTGAAGATAAAGGGACCCATGGGAAGTGGCCCAGGGAACTAGAAACACACTGAAGTGAGCGGTATGTGGCTGCTATCTATTGAGTCCCTGAGTTGGAACCAGAGTAGTAAGCAAATCTGGGTTTCCAGTCGTGAAGTGCCTTAAGCGCTGAGAACTGGACACGGCTTGTTTAGAAGTCTGAGCAAAGGGCTCTGTTTAAAGGGCTCTGTTTAAACTGGAGCTGAAGACCTGGTGAAGATAGATAGACAGTTTGACTCTTTACTATCTTGGAAGGGATTCATTTGGCCAGAGGGCCAAGCCATGAAGACCCGCCAACCTAGGTTAACAACCTAAAAGGAGTGCCAGGAATGGGAAAGGAGTACAGTATTACATGTACCAACTGGAGGTGCTCAAGAGGTGAGTGCCTTCCATTACAGTGTTTTGTAGTCTTCATTTGCACGATCAAGATAATTTCATGCTTAGGTGCTGTTGTTGGGGGTAGATTGGGAACTTATGTTCTCATTGTCTCATATACAAGAACAAGGAGATAGTCGATTAAACTAAAAGTTGAGAAAGTCAATACAGATAAAAGGAAATACCTTTTTCATAGAATACATACTCATTCCCATAATGGAACTCATTGCCATATGAGGTCATTAAGGTCAAGAATTTAACATGATTCAACGAGAGACTAGACGTTACATGGATAACAAGAATACCCAAAACTATAGTATTTAAAGCTAGCAAAGAGTGTTGAAGAGTTTTAAAACCTCATGCATCAGGGTTTAAATCATTCTGTAGCTAGCAGGGATTAGGATGAGATCTTCATGGTGGGCAGATCATCCCATAGCTGCTTATTGTGGGGTTTCTTGCACTTTCCTTTGCAACACAAGGTGCTGGCCACTGTTGAGAAGGACCTGAGGTTTGATCCAGTATGGCTTTTACCCTGATCCTTTGTCTGACCCCTAGCAAAAATAAAGCTTATGTGAATTGTAAGCGGTACAGATTTCTTGCGCTGTCCCTGTGAACAGAGATGAATTTCACCCCTAGGCATGTCACTGTTAATCAAAAACCCTTGAAAGGTCAAACAACTGTAAGCAACCAAAGAAAATATTTTGGTGAAATGTTCAAAAAATACCCACGTCACTTAGGATCTTAAGGCCCATTTTTAGTAGCACCTAACTTTCTTGGGATGCCCACTAAGTTTCACTGCACTTCAACTCTTCAGTTACATAGATGCTTTTGAAAATTCTACCCTCCACCATTGAAATATGAGCATCTGTTGAGAATAATCAGTTAGTGGTATCAGGATCACAGCACTATTCTCTTGCACATAATATATTAATAACTGGTATCTCAGAGGCACCTGTATGATAGTTGTTGGTAAATATTGACTTATTCATGGTGACATAAACTGAAAGCTCAGAAAAACAATGACAGCAGCAATTATGCATGTGATCATCACTGGAAATTTCAAAATATTGTTTCAATTATCCCTGAGTACAAAATGAATATCCTTCCAAATGAATTTGTTTTCCTTTTATTTTTATAAGTGATGTCAATTATCAGTGTTATTAAAAACATTATTTTGATATTTTACATGAAATTCACTGGGTTCTACTTTAAACTCAAGGGTCTTTTGCTAATGTTAAAGAAACCTTCAGACCTAGGCTTTTGCTGCTCTAGAAACTTCCAGGAACATCAAAACCTTTTCCTGAAAAAATGTGTTAGAAATTTCCCTGAGATGCATTCAAACCTAGTCTCTATCTAAAGGAAAAATTAAATTAGTTAATAAAACTCCTTTTAATATTTGATCAAGAGGAAGGGCTTAAGAGCGGGGCTATAAGAAGGCAAAGATTCTCATATAGCTGATGTTTTAATAGAATCAAAATACACTAGGTTTTCACCAACATCTGGTAGAAAATACGCTTTCACTGGAAGTGGAAAAACGCTAGCAAGTCCCCACACTTCTTGCCAGTATCGTATCTAAATATCTGTGGGGCTTCAATAACTCCAGGGAGTTTTAAGCTAATAAATTACAATATTTTAAAACATTTTCACATTTTTCATGGTTGTTCCTAACTGGACATTATGTTAACAAGCATTTCAAGCACCACCTTTCAAGTTAGTCTCAGGAGCAGCCTCCAGTTTTTTTAATTTCCTGTGTAGCGTTCTCCATGATATTGTGGTGAAACTTCATTATGTTAGAGAAGACTTTAAGATCATCTGTCTTTGCAAATAAGAAAAATGGTAAGTAAGGAACTTTCCCCATCTTTTGAACTGAATTACACAAAGGTCTCTCTCAGTAATTATGATTTCCACTTACTACTGTTACCTTTAGATCATGTGATGGTATTGGTGAGTCCAGAAAATGCCATCAAATCTGCCATTCCCGACCATTATTCCAGTGGCGCAGATATTTGACAAGCTGGCTGCATTGTCATAAATTAATTATCCCTGGGTCCTCACAGCTCAGGGCTAGTTGTCCACTTCCTGGCCTCCTTGAATGCACCCTTTCAAGTGTAACCCTATATCTATTTCAGGGTGGAATTCTGCAGTTCTCCCACTCTTGCGCTGCAGTATCCTCTATATCTATTGTTCTTATCCAAGCAGGTCTGACTAAGTTCTGGCACTTGTGGTTCTTCCCTTTGGGAATCTGTAACCTGTGGTATCCAGTAATCAAAGAGTCTTGTTAAAACCAAAATACATCGCTACCTCGATATAATGCCACCCGATATAACACGAATTTGAATATAGCACCGTAAAGCAGTGCTCCGGGGGAGTGGGGGAGGAGGGGGAGAGACTGTGCACTCCGGTGGATCAAAGCAAGTTCACCTATAATGCGGTAAGATTTTTTGGCTCCCAAGGACAGCATTATATCGAAGTAGAGGTGTATTTTTTTAATAGAAGAAACAAAGTATTTAGGGAAAAAGGATTTTAAAACAACAGTCTACACATATGTCTGTCTTACATCCCCTGGTGGTAAACGAGGGAGGCCTAACTTCTTCAGACACCCCAGTGAGGTCCGGTGTCTGGTTGGCGCCTCTCTCTGCACAACTACTCCCACTGTTTCTTGAGAGAATGTTCCTTTTTAAAGCTGCCAGCATTCTTTTGATCTCCTGTGTTTGTGACCGTTTCCTATCCTGGTTCAAGCTAGTTTTGTTGGTTAGTTGGAGAGGAGGTAAATTTGTCAAACTTAGTATCTTGGCAATGTCTTTAACAACTCTCCAGTATTTGTGAATTACCTTGAGCCATTATTTCCTTTGTGCCTTTTTTTTTTTCCAGGCAGTCTCTTGTTGTGTTAAATTAACATAGTCATACAGAAAACATCTCAATGACCTGGTCAACATTCTGTATTCATAAATTACAGAGCAGCTCCATATCCATCACAATCCATCCAGTGATGGAGCTGCCTGAGTTTATGATGCTGGATGAATAACAAAAGTTCACTCTGGAGCCAGTTTGATCCCACACACGTTTGAGGTATTAATAAATTCAGTTAAACAAGTGCAGCTTCCCTTGATTTAGTGTAGCTAAATTATTCTTATGTGAATGCTGTAGGTCTCTACAACTACTCTTCTTTGATTACAGCCTCATCTAGCAGTGAGCAAAAAATTGATGAACTACAGGCAACATTGTCAATGACTCGGGCAATAAGCCGATGGAAGTTTCACTGGGAAACAGCAACCTTCACAGAAGTAACTGCCAGCTTATTGCTGATAATAGAAACATATGGCAATAAGCTGAACAGCAGTGGAAAGTATTGAAATAAATTCTAAAGACTACCTAGTGGAATACAAAAGCATGTCAGCTGTTAAGGAATTTCATTTTTAACTGAGTATTTTTTTCACATCACTTTAACTTATGTTCACAATGGAGTCAATATTAATGTACATTTAATCGTTGTTGTTTACAAAAAACCTGTGGGTTCAACAACATGCCACAAAGCACCAACAACTGTTGATATGTGTTATCAATATCTGTCTGTCTAACACCCCTGCCTACATAGTGTGCAGAAATGATGGGGAATATTTTATGCTCTGATTAATTTCCTATCAGGATTTCAGTTTCTAAACCATTTTCAGTGACATACCTAGACTGCTCACTATAGGCCTGATCCAAAGTTAATGGGAAGACTCCCACTGACATAAGTGGGTTTTCGATAAAGCCCCACAGTTCTTCAGTCTTTACTCAGATTTTATTCCGTCGGTTCTCCCGCTGAAGTCAATGAAATTATTCCCTAATATTATAGAGCACTCTGTCAGGAAGATTTTAATGATATATTCAGCCTACATTTTCCCTATCTTAATCTCATCCCATTACTCCTAGTGATACCTCATTATATGACTATTTTCTGTATGACTATTGTCTTCCTTTTGAGGGCCCAATCTTAAATGATGCAAAACTCCCATTGTCTTTTATTATGGAGGCAAGATCAGGCAGAGTATTTACACACTACAACTGTTCTCATTTCCCTCCTTTTGCATCACTTAGCCAAGCTATTGCTGGATGACTTCTATCTATGGAATATTTGATGGAGTGGGAACTGGGTAAAGACTTCAGAACTGAGCCTTATGGCAACACTGAAGAAGAGAGAAAATGAAAAGATTAGTCATTATAATGCCAAGGCACACAGCAACAGGAATTTTTAAATAAAATAGCTTTTTCTAAGATCAAATGTTATCTTCTTTCCAGCCTCACAGCTATATATAAAACCCTAGTAAAATTATTAGATGTAGTTTCTTTCATTAAGAACCCAACAAGTTTTAAATAACTTTATAATTTTCAGTGGGTAAGACAAATAGAATTACCTGTTTTTTGATAAACAATCAAATGTTGTGTATAATTTCGCCTTACTGATAGTTGGTCTGGAACAACTTCTAGCTTACCAGAAGTTGAAAGTTCTTTCTCTTTAACAAGGTACTTTTTCTGCCTTGTGAGCTCCAAATTTACTTCTGACCAAGATGTCACATGGTATTGATGATCTCCATACAGATAAACAAACATGATTTTTGCTATTTGCTAGAACTTTATTAATTCGGAAGGATAAACTTAATTAATGGTTCTGGAACAGCAGTAATGTGCACTTCAGGGGATATTTTTGTCCTTCCCATTATTCCAAGCCTCTGTACACTGTTCCAGCAAAATAATTTGAATCCTACTGCAGGGATAGTGCTGTGCCACTCTTCTTTAGTAAGGACAGGTTTTTACCATTGGAGATATCTATGCAAAAAGTAGCTATCTCAACTTCTAACACCTATTTCAAATGATCCATCAACTTTACTATGAGTGCAAGATTTTCCTGTGTTCCCCACACATGCCTGCAAGTATCCATCAGAGTTTGTTTGTATCCTTTTTGCTGTTTCTCTTCATTTTTTTCTGTAACTATTCAGATGTCATATATATTCTGATTAAAGTTTTAAAACAACATTTTATTCTGTGATTCATTGTGATTGTCCTTTCTTTGCTCCATCCATTCTTTATCTGAATATTCTGCTCTGAGTCACTTCCTTGCTATGCTGACTTATACTACTTGAGGATCTGGCCATCTGTTCACAACTCAGACCCATTTCTGTATCTGTCTGAATTCAAACACCCTACATTTGTGAGCACAGGTTTTGATCATGAATTCAACCCCCAAATTCAGTTTTTTCAAATTCAGTCAGAGGAGGGAGATGTTGCTCAACTCATTACAGAGTTGAGAAATTTGATCCATGGTTATGATTTTTGTCCATCACTAATTTTCAGATTTTAGGAGGTAAAAACACTTGAACTGTAGAGGCATATGAGTTAAAGGTGATCATAAATTGCTTGTTTTCAGGGAGGAGAATCCTGAAGGGTCCATTTCACTTTTAAAGCTTTTTTTCTCTTCCCTTCAATTGCCCCATATGGTGGTGATCTTCCACTTGACTAAGAAGTGCTGGATGCAGCTTCTTCCATTCATGAACTAGAGAGAGGTGCTAAACACTCATGTCTCCAAGGTCAATCCAGTGTAGTGCAAGAGTACAATGTCTCCTTACCAAGAAATCCAGGGTTAAATTCACTCTTCAGACTAGGATCTCCTATGTGTAAAGGACTATGTTGGCTTGGCCTGAAACATCTTTGGCTTAATTGCTGAGCCTGGTACCTGTTCATAGTATTAACAGGAACTTGTGAAGTTAGTCATGATAATCCATTGCACATATATCTTATTACACCTCTCCCTCAATATAACGCTGTCCTTGGGAGCCAAAAAATCTTACTGCATTGTAGGTGAAACCGTGTTATATCAAACTTGTTTGAGCCACCGGAGTGCACAGCTCCTCCCCCCGGAGCACTGCTTTACCGCATTATATCCAAATTTATGTTATATCGGGTCGCGTTATATCGGACTGGAGGTGTAGTTAGTGTCACTACAGAGGTTAATGTCCTGTAATAAAAAATAAGTTTAGTCCCATCCAATTATGATTGGAAAAGCTGTTAGGAAAATGTCCAATTTTTGTAAATCATTGTATAGGAGTACCATTTTTTAAGGTAGCATTATGCAGGTTTCATTGAAAGATAAAAACTAGTATAGCAACATCTCGTTTCCATTAATTCTCTCTTTCTCATTGTGTGGGAGCACATCCTCACTCTAGTAGAGAGGTGGCTAATAAGCTCTTCTAGGCTCCGCCAGCATTAATCAGACACACCTGTAAGGTTTGCATTGGCCAGAGGGAGGAAGCTTAAAAAGGGAACCCCCCCCGCCCCCCACAGGGAGGGATAGTGACGAGGGAGAAGACTGCTATACCTCAGAGGCAGATCAGCAAAGAAGAAGACAGTTGCGGAACTTGCCACCTCTGCGATTGCATGGACTAGATATAAAGCAGGAGTTGACCCAAATTAGTGGCTGGCGACAGGTCCTAACCCTGATTAAAGACACTATCCCTGTAATTAAGCCAACTCCCAAAAAGTGACCAAAAGGCTTCCTAGAAGACTGATCACATATGCTTTTTTCCTTTTACTCTGATTTTTCCTCTCTCAGGGGAAGGAGTGGGAAAAGAACACTTTTGTCTATTTGGTTTATGTTTGTTTATTTGTTAAGAGAATCCCTTGTGTACCACAAACAGGAGAAGGGCTCCGCAAGCAGCTCAAACCATGGTCTTGTCTCTGGGGGCGAGGGCTACCACATTAATTAATAACTGACCTAGAACAACAGGAGCCACCAGTGAATTCAGGCAAATAAATCAATCCACTCTTCTAGGCCAAATCGAGCTTACTGCATAGGGCCATACAGTAATACACTAGGCAGCAATATAAGTCTCCAGAGAAACTGTTTATAACCCCACAAATGATGGCTTTACTGCATCTTTCCACTTTCACCTATTTAATCACTCCAGCCCAAATCTAATAACCTGTTCCACATACCCTTAAATTAATAAATAAATAAATAAAAACTTCTTGGGTTTCTGATCCTGGAAAAATAGAAAAAGGTATATAAAAAGGCAAGTATAATATGATACATATTCTACAAATATATATATACACATATCCCAGTATTCATTAGCTCTTGGATTGCCTTTCTAAGTCATAGTATTTTTCATACAATTTTTCAGCTGTGAAAACAGACTGTGTAACATGATGGTACAATGGAAAAACAATGCACAAGAGATGTTTAATATGAATAATAATATAATATATTGAGATATACCTATCTCCTAGAACTGCATTGAGTCCAGCCCCCTGCCTTCACTAGCAAGACCAAGTACTGATTTTGCCCCAGATCGCTAAGTGTCCCCCTCAAGGATGAGCTCACAACCCTTGGTTTAGCACGCCAGTGCTTAAACCCCTGACCTATCCCTCCCCCACTGTAGTGCTTAGGAATGTTAATGTTTTCATTGACAACACTAGATTTTTGCCGTGAAAGATAATTTGGTATTAAAATTATTCAACATTTAATTTTGATAACAATAATCAAATGTGATTTTTCTATTGCTAGTTAAATCATAAACTTTAATAATTGCTCTCATTCAGCTGTAGAGTATCTAAATGCTAAAACTGTGAAGAGGGCCCTCACCAGGCACATGCATTGCTTTTGTTGGTTTGGTGTGTGGGTTTGTTTGTTTTTTTCAAGATAACTCTAAAATGAAAGTATGAAATACTATTAGGTTCCAGATATAACATCATTAGTTTTTGTTATATAACATATATTGAAGCGACAGGTTGCATTTGTTTGTGAAATACAATTTTTATAGACGTGTATTGTATACTTCTTTAGAAAGCTGCACTTTAGCAACCTCATCTAAGTGTTCCATGGAAAACTAAAGCTGTGTGGAGTGCAACAGTTTGGGGCAACTGTACCTTTATTGCCTCTCTGTGATCCAGTGACAGCACGCACTCTCAGCTCCAAGCTGCTCTGCTTTTGTCTCTCTTGGGTGGAGAGATGCATCTCTATCCCTCCCTCCCTCCTGACACGGGTATTTTCAGGCAGCACAGTCTCCTGACTATACTGTTATACCCCCAGCAAAAGACAGACTGCTTAAACAGGCCTGCTTCACTTTTCTCCTCAGAGATGGTACACACTGTAATTGCCACAGGTAGGTTACCACACAGCCCTTTATAAGCAAACACATTTAAGGTGAAAGATTCCAGAGAAAACATTAAAAACAGTAGAACAGGGGTAGGCAACCTGTGGCACGCGTGCCAAAGGCAGCATGCGAGCTGACTTTCAGTGGGAATCACGCTGCCTGGGTCCTGGCCACTGGTCTAGGAGGCTCTGAATTTTAATTGAATTTTAAATGAAGCTTCTTAAACATTTTAATAACCTTATTTACATACAACAATAGTTTAGTTATATATTATAGACTTACAGAAAGAGACCTTCTAAAAATGTTAAAATGTACTACTGGCATGCGAAACCTTAAATTAGAGTGAATACATGAAGACTCTGAAAGGTTGCCAACCCCTGCAGTAGAAGAACCTACATGCGTGCTAATAAGCTTACCAGAAATCACTCCAACAAGTGCACTGGCCAGTGAAAACTCTTCAAGTCCCACCCAGGAGTTTTCCAGTGGCTACTAGTTTATCATTCCTTTTGCTCAGAATGAGAACTCAGTCTTACAGGTCCTCAACAGGCCAAAGTCCTTCCAACCCTTCCCTAAGAAGGCCTGTCTGGTTGTTGGATCAGAAAGAAGATCCAGAGTCAGTTTTAATTTAAGCTATCTATCCAAAAGTCCTTTGTTTGTCTGTTGGTCCCTGGAGAATCCAGTTTGAACCACTATATGTGAGCTTCTGTCCAGGGAGCGGTAGCTCTCTGCAATGTTAAAATGTGAGTGAATTTGCCTAACCACACCCCACTGTTCTTAGTTCCTGGAGGTCTGTGGTTCCCCTCTTCTGTGGAATTACAGGCAATCCCTCAACATTTGCATTTTTAATACAGTGAACTCCTAAAATACTTAAACTTAATTCAATAAGGTCTGTCCAGGACCTTATTGTCTTATCTGTCACAGTGAACTTTCACCTTTCGAGGAGAAATATTAATTCTCCATAGACAGTCAATGTCCCTATTGCTCCATGTGCATCTGAACAGATTACAGAGACAAGAGAAAGACTTTTGGTAGGGATCTGTACGCATTGTGAGTGCACTAATGTTGAATATCTCATTTCATTTGCGATATGCTGCCCTGAGATTTAATTTCCACAGCTGAATGTACAAATACTAACTTTGACTAGAATGTCCAAATATTTTAAGACTGCTTGGTATACAGACTGAAAATAATGTAATGAGCATATAAAGTAATTTATACTGGGGAGTTGAGTCAATTTTTTATGTGTAAAATTATGCCTCTTGTTCCTTTAGGTTCCATTCTCTTCTCCATATGCAGGACAGTTACGCTCATATTCACCTTCAGCAGAATAGGTTCCATTATGGGGCTTGTAGGGTTTCCATAGTAAGTTAAAAAGGGTATGTAGTCTGGGGCACCACAAAGCATACTTTGATGTTTTTAATTTTTGGTTCATTTCTCCTAACAGCTGGCAAGTGCTGTGGTACAGATAAGTCTGCAGCACATCATGGGGATCTTTGTGTAAACTGAAGTGAGTGTTAGATTATGCCTTGCATTGTATCACCTTTGATCTATGCATATTTTCCTGTTTGATCCTGGCACAGCACATTTAGCCATGTACTAAGAAGTTCTTTCCCCTTTGTCTTTCAAATGGTATTGCATTGGACATTATCTTTTCAAATGTATGTTTAAAGTTGAATATATGTAATGTTCCCTTATTCTATTTTTCATTTACAAAGATAAGTTTTATATACTCTAAATTGTATTTTGTACCAAAAATATATTATCCTGCAAGCAAATTGAGTCTAATGTTCTCAATGTGCCTGTAATTCTGTTGCAATGGAGTGAAGTGTGAAAATTCATTTGACTGCTCTTAGTGAAAGATAGGAGGGGTGGGAGATGGAAATTGTTTTACTTCTGCCAAGTGAGCACGGAGAAGTACAGATTATGCATGTCACTGTTGGAGGGAGGATGGAGGAAACATGTGCTTCAGAAATGCATCACCAAATTCAAGGGAAAAGAAAAGGACTCAGGACAAATATTTGTTTTTCTCCAGCATTTATTCAGTAAATAGCCATTAACACAGAACAAGTTAATCAAAATAAACAAAGAGCTAATTAAGGTTTGAGCTAGTAAAAAAATAGGTTTGGCTTCCAGGCCACAAACATCTCAAAATCAGAGACTTCCATGGCTGCTCACAGACTTCTGTAGGATGGAAGCCAACAGTGATTTTTCTGAAATAGACCCAAAAATAAAGCTTCACTTTTGCTCTTTGCTTGAAAACACTGCTGCACTAAAACAAACAAACAAACAAACAAAGAAAAAAAGCTAGATAGCAGATTTCACAGTAAGCTGTTGGGCCAGGTCAGACTTCCAATGAAAATATATGAATTGCAGGAGATGGTACTGTCAGGGCCAGCTTTACGCTGATTCCCCCAATTCCCCGGAATCGGGCCCCGTGCCGAAGAGGACCCTGCGCCCACACCTAGGGCATACTGTTCCGGGGGTCTTCGGTGACATTTCAGCGGCGGAGGGTCCTTCGGTGCCACGGAAGACCCGGAGCAGACCCACCCCACCGCCAAAGTGCCACTGAAGTCCCAGGCCGCCACTAAGTATTCCAACTGGGCCCCGCAGGTCATAAAGCCAGCCCCGGATACTGTTGATTTGGTAAATGGTAGTTTGCCTTCTCCATCAGTACCTTAGCATGGCACTAGAAGGCACTGTGCTGCTAGAGGCATCCTCAATCAGATGAGGTTTATAACCAAGCTCCTGACCACTTGTAATTATGTGAATGTCCCATGGCACTTTTCACAAGAGGAGTTTTAGTCCTTTTATCTTAGTCAAATTTCACCTTGAGTTATCAAATTCCTTGCCCTCTTCAAGTGGCAACAGGTCCCACCATTTGGGAGGAGGTGGATGGTGTGAAGCACGAGTTCCTGCAGATAGTTTCTGGGCACGGTTCAGAGGTGGAATAGCTGCATGGTTTCAGATTGTGTAGGTTGTGTGTTGGGGTACTCAGGGAGGTTCGTGAGTCAGGGGTCTGATGACAGGTTCAGAAGGGCGTGAGGTGAAAGGCATGTGGGGAGCACCCTCTTGAAGGACCTGCTTAAGGAAAGCAAGAGAAACAGGAGGAAAGGCTGCCCTTGAGTGCTGGAGTACATGATGGGGGATGCATGGGGTGGATAGTCCCATGCACTCACTAAGTGCAGCGGGGTCTGCCCAGTCCTTCTGATTGTAGTCCACGAGGTCTCAGAGTCTGGTGGTGCCAGCCAGGACTATCATCAGTGCACCAAAGGGGATTGAAAGGTATGGGATTACTGGACAATGAGGTTTTCATGGTAAAACAGGTGAATGCTGCCATGGGGAATTTGATTCTATCCCTGCCTCTTCCCCAGAGTTCCTATGTAATTAAGGTTCAGTTGCTTAAACTGAATTTTTCAGAAGTGGGCAGTAATTGTGTGTTCCTCTTTTTCAAGTTGCCCAACTTGAGTATGACTGAAGTCAATGGGAGCTGTGATTTGAACATATACAGTTGGCACCTCAAGGGCACCCACATTTTGTGGACAGTTTTGACCTTAACCTCTCTGTGCCTCAGTTCACTATCTGCACTATGAGGCTAATACCACTCCCTCACCTCACAGGGGAGTTGTGAAAATTAAATAATGTATGTTTGAAGCACTCATACTACAGGGATGAGAGCATAGAAAAGCACCTACAGAAATGAATCATTCTGTCTTCAAAGCAGAGTTTGAATAGTGTGCAGTAAATAAGGCCTAGGGCCATACATTAAACAATGGGGATGAAACAAACTATTGAATAGCTACTCATTAAGTCACTATAAGCCATTCTCTGCACTGAATGAAGCAGGGGGTCCTGTGGAAAAAGTAGTATCTGATTGTGTAATTAGACAGTATCATAATGCACAAAGAAGCCAAATTAAGATACACAGATAACTTTAATTCTGACATTTCCTAGCTTTTGAGTGCTTGACTTTGCAACCTTTATAATGTTCTTTTAGGGTAGTTTGTGTGTGTGTAATTATACAGAAAAGCTATTTTGGGAAACCTTTGCAAGTTTCTAATGTGTATTTGTTGGTATATCACTGAGTCTCATACAGTAAAGCTCACATTAATAGAGCTGGGAACATACTTAAAAATGTTTCCACAAGTATTTACTAGGACAGAAAGTTGAATTTGATTTGGCTATGTGTGTGCCCCATTTTATTTGCTTTCTGTAAATATTTTAACTAATAAGTTTACTGACAGGAATGTTTCTAGAAACAGTACGTTTTAAGCAAATATTGGTGAATATTTGTGGAAAATCTATTTTGAACTCATAAATATGAGTATTTGCACTGGATGTCCAATTCTGTGTTTTACTATATTATCATTCAATGAGGGAGCTCCAGTGCTTAAAGTGCAGAGCAGGCCAAAACAGCCACCATCACCCCAGTCCTTCCCCTCCCCCCCAAACATACAAACAAAAAAACCCAAACAACCCAAGAAAGAAAGTGGGAGCAGAAAGAAAAATTAAGCTGGTTTGCTAAGAGGCATACTTTAAGCACTATCTCACCAAAGCTGATGCTCCCAGGTCAACCCTGCCTGCCTGCCCCCCCCCCCCCCGCCACACACACACTTTTTTCAGTTCACTTTAAGCACCGGGGAGCACAAATATATAAATGGCATTTTTGTCCAGTCAGTAATTAACGAACAAGCCTGAGAATTCTGAATATTAAGTACTTGCTGCAAACTTTACTTTCTTAAATTTATTATTGTTCCCCTTGGATTCTGCCTAGTGTTAAAATCCACCTGTTTCAAATGCTGCTGTATGTTGTGATTTTGTTGAGTCAATAGAGGGTTACAAGGACATTAGAAACTGTAAAATATTCAAATTAAAAGAAAACAGATAACTTTGAACTTGTGTCTTGTCACATATCTGAAGGAGGAGATTATTCCCAAACATTTTGGTTTTTAAAATCTATTTATTTGTAATTCTTTAATCTACAGGTATCTTCCCTTTTATGGCTTTGAAATTTTAAATAGATATTTTGGGTTTTTTTAAGTGTCTGTGTTCACCTTTTAAAAAAAGAGATAACAACTTTGTTTCTCTATAATATAAACATAATTAACATCCATGGTGTATGGAATTAAGGCTGCCTATGAGGGAAGAGCTTCACAATTAAATCATGGACTTGCTGCTGTGCAGTTTGGAGACATTAGCTTTGCTTACAAGACAATGGGTTTATACTGTATATTCCATAGATTCTCATTATGTGTTCTGTCAGCAAAATTAAATTAGGCAATCTCACTACTTGCATCATCTCAGTATTAATATTATTTATAAGACAAAATGTTCCTCATGTTATGTTTCCACTCATCAGAAATCATTTTCCTCTTGGAGGTTGATATTAAAATTTATATATGATAACATAACGATTTGTTTTAAAATTTTCCAATAAAAACAACTACTGTTTTAGTGACTGATATTTTATTTCCTTTAATATTTAGGCAAGTATTCCATAGAATAGCAATAAAAAGATATGTTGCTTACAGCTAACCAGGTGAGGACCTGATTCTGCAGTCTCTACTCACTTAAGATTCCCATTTCAGCCAATGACCCAAGTAGGCAAATAAGAGGCTAGGGTCCTAGTGGCTTTTATCAGCTTTTTAGCTATCTGTTCTCTTTTACTGAGAAACTATGTTCTTCCAGTCTGAATTGCCTTTATTTTTAGTAAAGGAAAACAACTATTCAAGAAAGACAAAAGTAAAGTGTCTGTGAAAGAGAAATGGAGAGCAGTGTATCTCTTTTTTAACATATGCTGCATCATCCTCAGCTCTCAAAATGGCAGCTGCCTCTGCAGAAAGCAAGCTCCTAGAAACTGACAGATGCAATACCTAGAAAACAACATGCTAAGCATTACCTCGTTACATACAACATGATACCAACTGCAATCTTTCTTTCTCAAGGAATAATTCTAAGGAACAAAAAGCGAATTCACATTACATCTTAACTAAGTAAAAAAATGTGCTATTTCAAATGCTAGACCCAGATCTTCAGCCTTTAAACACCCAAACTCAGAATGAAGTCAATGCACAAGTACTGCTTGATTGGTCCCAGTTGTGTAAAATATGAAATATTTTCTATATCCTTACAAAATCACATATTTTTATTTGTGCATTTCAGAAGAACCAATTTGTTTTATTAATAGTTTACATGAAAATGTTACACTTCAGAGTGTAAAAAATGTTTATCGCCATCATATCAAAGTTCATTTTAACTGACCTTTGAATTTCAGGCCACTCATCAAAGGTTTTCAGACAAGTTAAAATCGTTTTAGTTGGCCCTTTTGGTTTAAAAGTCAGTTAACATTTTCATTTTCTGTTTTAAGGGCTTTATAGATAGGCCAGAACTAAGGAGTTTGGAATCAAAGCTCAAGAGTGTTTGGATTTGGTGTTTCTTTTCTGCCCATTGTGGATACAGGTCACAATCATGAAGTTCAAATTGACATCAGGATCTGAACTTCATCAAATTCATGGTTTATGTTCTGATCTTGTGTTCCACTTTGGTCATTCTTTAGTTCATAATTTCAGCTATTGAGCCAAATTCTGCTTTCATTTTGACCCATCCAATCTAGTTGACCTTGACTATATTCTTACCCTGATTTATCGCCTCATTAGGGTTATAGTGATATAAATGAGAGTGGAATTTGGTCCTAAATCTTCACTGTAAACAAAAGCGTATATTCACCTCTCAGTGCAAAAGCTGAGAGTATATGCCTCAAAAAAAAATAAAAATAAAAAATACACAACTAAAACTTGGCAGGCAAGGTCTCAGCCAGAGGGTGGATTTTTTTATTATTTTTTTTGGTAAATGTTGAGCTCACTTCTCTGCTTAGATAAGCAGGAACACATTCCCATGTATCTTGTAAAATCAGTAATAGTTCTACATATGCATGTGCAAGTGTGGTGCTGTTTTTGCAAGATACACAGCAATTCTCACTCATATCTTTCTGATGACAAAATCAAGCCATCGGTTTAAATCTGTTTGGTTTTATTTAAGTTATAGGAATAAGGGGATGGGGAATAATAGGTGTTTACTGGCTCTGGGTAATTTTTTTGAGTTCTTATCATCCAAAATCAGGTTCCTTTTTTTAAACTAATGTATACATGTGCGTTGTGTATGAGAAGGGGTTTGCAAGAAGAGGGCTCTTATTTAGCAAGTTATAAATTCTGGACCGAGATTCTGATCCAAAGCCCATTGAAGTCACTGGAAAAACTCCCATTAACTTCAGTGTTTTTTGAATCAGGTCCTTAGTGTGGAATTGCAATGTATCACTCTCACTATCCTCAATACATTTAGACCAAAAAAAGAAAAAACAACCCAAACCCTGGCCATATATTAACAGTAGCCTGAGGGTTTTAATAAAGATTCATAATATACAAATCCTATTATGTTTAAATGCCCATTTGCAGTATATACCATCTAAGCTGTGAAGTACAATAAGGGACATATTTATTCTGCCCTCATGCTATTTGTAGCTAGGATGCGTGCGTAATTCATATCAGAGACCCACATTACCTGAAATCATTCTGCTCTTACCTACAAAATTGCACCCATCAGGGGGAGAGATAGTTGGCAGAACTTGCCCAAAAGAGCAATTTCCATATATTCTCCTTTTACAAAAATTAGAAAAACAGAGGCTTTTAAGATTTGACTGACCTTGAGCAGCTTATTTTCCATGCTGAGCCTAGAACTCACTCAACCATTCCCATCCCAATACCAATAAATTGCAAACTGTAGCAAATAAATTACAAATCCTTAATGGAGCACAGTGGAACCCAGGGTTGTATCACCAAATTTGTGTGATGCTTGGATCAGGGATATAGATTCTGCTTCAACTAAACACAATAGCAAAACTCCCACTGACTTTAATAGTTCAGGATCAGGCCATATGTACAGTATTAGAATACTAATGCACAAAAGGATGGAGTTAAGAATTCTGTGCCCACCTTAAACTGTAGCTTTTAGCCTTTGAGTTTATTTTAATGTATGTTCATATTTAATTATTATTAATTGTAGGTGAGAGTGCAGAATCAAAGAGCAAAAGAATTTTACAATATCTTACATAACCCTGCTGTATTTTTTATCATATTAATTGGCACAAACTTCTCACAAACAAGGAGGTGACTTTCTACAAAGATATCTGCCATTTGAGTACAGCGTGGCTTATTTTGTAGAGTTCATCACTGGTGATATTCAAAACAGTGAAACAAAGTGAAGAAGCTGGTGTCAGTTTTTAAAAACAAGCAACCCAGTGAAAGTCTCCCTGTTCCAGGATAAAGTGAAGATGTAAATAGGTCAGAATAGCAAGGAGTAACGAGTGGTCGGTATGAGTAGGCGGGTTTTTGGTTTTTTAAAATAACATCTAGTAGTAATTGTACTTATGTAGGACCCAATCCCATAATTTCAAGGAGACTACTCCATGAGTAAGGATTACTCACACAAGTAAAATTGCAGGATTAGGTCAAGATTAGTTGCAGGATTATGGTTGTTACCTAGACTTTCAAAAAGACAGTCGGTGAGCAAGGGAGCGCCCATGCTTAGATGCCTGTGGCCATTACAGGGGGGAACAAATGGGATGATATTATTTGAAAGAGCAGAAAAATATCAGTTGTTTAATAACAGTGCTATCAAGTAGCTGGTATATTTTCATTTTCTCTTTTTGCTTGAGACAGCTACCCATAAGATTTTACAGAAAGAGCAGTTCTATCACACTACACATGACTAGTAGAAAAGCAAGAATATCTGATGCTGTGTACATCATCTTGAGGGTGACAGACTGGACATTTTACTATCAATGTTTATACATGAATACACAGAAACTTGTCTTGGTAGGGTTTTTCTAGGTATCTTAATTCTGCTGATGCAAAGTGAGAGTGAAATTACAGGTGCCAGTTTGCAGTGTAGAATGCTGATAAACAACTTACCATTTTGCAGTGGCTGGTCACATCTGGAGTCTTTTGGGATGCAAAAGTACTGGAAGGATTATTGCAAAACTTAAAGACACTTATGTTACCATAACTTTTGTTTTTAATTAGAAGTTTTTACATTTTTCTTTTGGAGTATCTTCTTGCTTATATCATACTTTTTTAGTTAAACATCTAATTGACAGCAAAAGCAGGGAATCAGACCTACAGCACTTGTTAGAAAACTTTTCTTGTTTGACCTTAGACTGAGACAGGCTGCTATAAAACCATGGATCAGTGGATTGTGTTTTATTAATTTCAGCATATCGTGAAAATCCATTATCTACAGTCCACAAATCTGACCTGTCAGTCATATTAAATTGTCACACAACATTGAATTTGTATACATTATGCATAGTGTGGAAAGGAATCATATCAATTAAGTGCATTGGGGTTCTTCCTCCTTAATTTGTCACAACAGTTTCATAATAGTTCGAAATCAACACACAAAACAGTCCACAGTGTGGACCGTGGCAGTGGGAATACCTTCATCTTCCATTTTGTGATTTTTATATTGTTTTCTCTGGGCCACAATGTGGAGATATTCAGTTTGATTTTATATATTATTATAGTGCTTTTTCATTATCAAAACCCCCAGACAGCCTCTGCTAAAAGGTCAGATCAAAATGCAAGATATTGTTATTAATTAGTATTTATTTATAATATTTGTCATATCTACTTGATAAAATATGTCTGCAAACACAAAACAGATCAAGAAAGACTTGATTCTTAATGTTCCTTGTACACAGACACATTCTGAATTCCTTGCAGAATTTCCATCAGGTCACTGTAGTAATAATTATGCATGTATGCAGTTAATGTTCCCTGACTGCTTCTGATTCTCTGTGTCTGTTCCCTTTCTGTGCTCTCCTGTTGAGATCATACAGCCTGAATATAACATGCTGCAAACTGGTCAGAACTCAAAAGCCTGGCAAATTTATAAGTCTGCCCATCGAAGAAGAATTTCAGTCCCCACAAAACAGAAAAGGAAATGTTAATGCACACATATTTCTTATATATTCATTGTGTTAGAAATGTCTGAAAGGCTTAGTTATATCCCCGACTGTTATCCAGAAATAATTACCTGTTACGTCATGCAATGTGCTTCTCATGAGAGTTTACTCTCAGGAATGGGGTGAATTGGGAGTTACCACCCATTAAAATGAGACCAGATTTTGGCCCAGAACTGTTTTTTAGCTGACTAGTCATTATTGATGTTTAGTGTACTTTATTTTTAATATGCTCCTTCATGTATTTATACAAAATATTCATACTGAAACTAAGAGCACTCCAAATTCACCCCTTTGTGGGAAAAGGTCTTTCATGAGAATTCTGTGTTTTAAGGATAATTTTTTGCTTAAGTGCAAATGTTGTCAAAGTTGGGTATGACTTTTTTGTGGTGCATTTTCAAATGCTGAGGTTGGGCTGGATGCGGGATCAGGATCATAATCTCTCAACCAAACTCCCATTATTCTCTGATCCATCTATGGTAGCGTCTCATAGAGAAAGTCTAGATTTGTGCTGCTTTTGTTGCTCCTGATTGATACTGCTAAACATCTGTTTGATAACCTTTAGCCCTGTGATTGTGTGCAAATGCACAGCTGGCTCCCATCACATCAGTAATGCTTTCACTACATACTAATAACAGTGGGAAGAGATCCTGATAGGGACCAAGCCCCAGGTTCTTCCCCTGTGCCATAGGTGCATGCACTTATTGATGCCAACTGTGATGGCCCTGAACTTTGAGGGAGTATAGGATTTGGCACCTACCTGCAAGGCTGAGAACACACCTTTTTAGCTGCTCTTGAGGTGCATCCATTTTTTCATGAACTCTGTGCATGGCTTGAGTCCACGTATATCCTCTTTCACTTGTGTGCTTTTATTATAATATCTCAACTCGGTGCCTCATCTGAAGTAAAATGCCCTAAACCTTGATGATCTGTCACCCTGTCTTCCACCATCTGCTAGAACTAGTCTTCTCTCCACTCCC
Organism: Gopherus evgoodei; assembly: GCF_007399415.2. Taxonomy (NCBI): domain Eukaryota; kingdom Metazoa; phylum Chordata; order Testudines; family Testudinidae; genus Gopherus; species Gopherus evgoodei. Next base: position 84,388,685 of record NC_044327.1, read on the forward strand.
CTCCTGATTGCTTCCTCCCACCCCTTCTCTCTCAGCACAAGATAACTGTACATAGTACGTGTGTCGTGTGTAAGGAATAGGTGACTGTATAAATAATTAGTTTTTTTCACTCTGCATCTCCAATCAAAAAGTCAGTTTTAAGTATGGCTTCTCTACCTATTCTGCCTCATCTTGAAAGTTTACATGCACAAAATAATGCAGAAATGTGGTTTTTCACATTGTTGCATGGCTAAATGCAGAAATGGCCATGGTCTTGAAAATTCTGCAGCTAAAAACTGTAAAACATATTTAAACCTTTAAAAATGTGAAATATATTCAAATATTAGCTGGTCTAGTTATTTACATATAGCTGTGCTTTGGTGTTTTATCCTAGCTATCCAGACATACACACAAAAGTCCCCAGCTATACCCTTCTTTCAGTTGCTTTCCTGCCTCTCTTTATTTCCATCACCCCAAATGAAATGGAGAAACTTTTGCATTAAATTTCACTAATAAAAAAACCCTTTATTTTTGAATGAGGCACATATGGTATCTTCATGCAAACAGATCTAAAATAAATAAATAGCTGATCTGCTGTACCTGCTGAGAAATCAAGCATTCCTATCTGTCATGTCTTGTTACCCAACATAACACATGCACATACTGTAGACAGACACGCTAGCTTGGACATGTAGCATTATGTTCCAATTTTACTTCACCAGGGAAGCTTTCTTGAGTCTGACCCTGATTCTGATGGCAAAGATCCAGAGGTCCTATGACAAAGCACTGGCTCAACAGTGTGCACAAAACTAGCCCTTAGAAAGAGGCATTGACACTCAGCATGCCATCCTTCATTGTCAGCAGGCAGAGTACAACAATTACAAGGATTTACCGTATCCTTAATACTGCTGATTCATTCACAGAAATGGGAATTAAATCATACAATTTTACTGCCATTTGTAGCCCTGGCATCCTGTTCAAAGACTATAATTATTTTAAAAGACATTTCCATTTGTGGTAGAAAACTGAAAATCATCTAAGAAACCTTCTAACCAAGACCAAATTTCCTCCTTCTCTCCCCCATGTCCTTTTGTATATTTGGGTGGTGTTTTGTAAGACTGTTATAAACTTAGACACTTACATACCATAATGATAGGTGTGGTATCAATCCCAGGTGAAGTAGAGCAAAATAGAAACAGAAGAGAAAAATTACGGATTGCAGTTAGGCTGGGGAACATCATGGCATGGACTGGTGGATGCACAACCGGATCCTAATGGGTGATCTCTCTGTTGCTGTTTTCTCCAGCCGTTAAGGGAGTGGAAGTCCATGGATTGCACTTGAATGTGGGAGTCCTTCTTGGTAGCCCAATTCACTATTTCTGCTGCTTTGGTAAATGATGTACTGAATATGGTCACAAAGAGGGGATGTTTTCTGCAAAGTTTAGAAGTGATTAGGTTATACAAGAGTTAATGCACTACTAGTCTTTCTCTTCTGGTTTGTATTCTGCTAAGTGCTGCAAGTATGCAGTGTTGTTGTAGTTGTGTAGGTCCCAGGATATTAGAGAGAAAGGGTGGGTGAGGTAATAACTTTTATTGGACCAAATTTTGTTGGTGAGAGAGACAAGGTGACCTGAAGAAGAGCTCTGTGAAGCTCAAAAGCTTCTCTCTCTCACCAACAGAAGTTCATCCAATAAAAGATATTATCTCACCTTCCTTGTCTCTCTAAAATGCATAAAGTGACATTTGCCCCAGCATAAAATAACCTCACACACAATTGAACACATTTGGGAGTCTTCCCTCAGAAGGAGCCCAAGCTTGGAGATAAAAAGAGTGCTATAAATTGACACCCTTAAAATTTCTCTTGGTTGAAAGACTTGACTCAGTCTAACAGAATTACTGTATTAAGCATAAAGAAGCAGCAGAATCTCTCAAACAAACTGAACTTTTTAATTGCGCCCCCGGTATGTCAGGTTTGGAGTGCACTGGCAGTGTTGCATGCAGGAGTCTCTTTGTGCTAAGACTGGCCTACAAGAATATCAAACCTCAACATTTAAAAACTCCAAAAATAGGAAGATATAATTACAGCTGCTCCTGGCTGAAAACAGTGCTCAAGTACAGAATTGACAAATCATCCCCACATTATGGGAGTTGGCTACAGATATGGGGATTTCTTGGGCAACCAAGAATCACACTAATGATAAACTCCACAAAAATGTGTCTGATCCTGAAATGCTTCTTGAGAGTTGTTTCAGGTAATGTAGTTGTATTGGCCTGTGTGGATTGTATTCAACTTTGTTAAATGGTTGAGAATAGTTTTCAATGGAGATTAGCAATTAATGTAAAAAAATTTCTTGACTCAGAAAGCAAATTTCAATTCATTGGTGTTCTGTGAAAACAGAGCATTTGAGTTTCACTGGTTTGAAATACCTGTGAAAAGTGAATCCTAAATTTGATTGCTGGAGTATTGATCAAAAATGAATTTGAATTGTTCATTCAATTATAAAATTTATAGTATTGGTTAGTTACATAAGTCATCCAAAGAGAGAACAAAAATTACACCGTGTGACTTATCTAATGTACTATCATGGTGCAAATTTGAATTATATGTTTTATTGTAATATTCACAATTCACATTACTCGTTAATATCTTGAAGTAATTCAATCAAGGAGCCGAATCATGTTACTTATATAACAGAGCTCAGGTTTTGAATATTTACAATTAAAGGTCCATTAATACTCTGCAGACCAAGAATTACTGGCAGAAGAAATTTGTAAATAATTCTGAATAATGAATACATTTGAGAATTTTACCATCTGTTTATAAGCAATTCACAAATGGGCGAAAAAGTGAAATTGGATGACTAAATTGCTGATTGAAAATTATTTGTTCAGCTTGTTTCAATGAGCTTTTTTAAAAAACACTCCATCTACACTGGTTGGCATCTACCAATACAACTTAGTTACAAGAACTATTTCAGGCTATACATTTTTATAATTTCACTCCTTGTGCAGGCTATCTTAGCTGTTTCTGTTCCTGCTTGGTACATTTTATATGTCATACTTATAGTAAAGAATATACGGATAAAGAGGTTAATTAGTGTTTATATGGTCCTCTGAAGATTAAAAATGCTATATAATTATTATTATTTGTGTTATGATAGCTCCTATGGGGTTCCATTGCGCTGGGCTCTGTACAGACATGGAGAGGGAGACAGTCCCAGCCCTAAAGAATTTGCAATCTAAATAGACAAGACAATAATAGACATACATCATGTAAGCATAATAAATCAGACCTCTATAAATTACATTTATTGTATATATCACCAGAATTACTGTTAAAAAATTCCCCAAATCATCCTCCCTCTTCTCCATTGTCCAGCTACCCCAGCAAGCCAGCAACAGCAGGCTAACCCTTATTGCCCTCCTGTCACCCCTCAGAAACAGACCTATTTATTGGTCTCGCTAGCCATCTGTCCCTGACACCCATTCCCTATTGCTAACCTGAGTTAATTCCTACTTCCCCAAAACCTCTAGTCCTATATAAGGTTGACTTTGTTTTAAAGAAAAAAAAAAGCACTCTAGCCTAGTCAGAAAAATTCTCAACATTTGTCTAGATTTGATTAAAAGTGTCTGAGAATGTAGTCAGTCCTTCCTGGGTAGGGGGAAACGGTGGTGGAATAGTTAGCTCCACATGGTCTAAGTATTATTAGAATCACTGTAAAAGTTAAGAGATAACTGCATCCATTTTACTTGTTGAAGTGGACAAAATGCAAGAAGCCAATCATAGCAATAATAAACAGTTAAATATAATGGAAAAGAAAGGCCTGAACCTGCTGTTCTTTAAACTAAACTCAAACGAGCACACATCAGATACAAGTCTTGCATTCAGTCGCACTCTATAAGCATTTGTTTTCAATAGTTTGAAGAAAAACAGCAGGTTCAGGCCCTTTATTTTCCAGTACATTTAACTGTTTATAATTGCTAAGATTGTAAACAAATGCTAAACTTGTTTATTATGGCTAATCTTATTTGATTTCAGTGAACCCTGAGTCTGAATAAAGACTGAAGAGTCAGGCCCAATGTTTTAAAGTACAGTTGGCATTTGTGACCCTATTGTGGGCTGTGTCTAATCCAAAAAAGTGATATTATTTTGGCCTCTGGCAGCATAGGTGATGTATACAAGAGGCTGATTGAAAACCTGTTTCCATCCTGCTTTAAAATAGGTTCACAATCCAAAAAGGAACTTTAAACACTTATTTAAATATTAAAACTTAAAGCTTTACTTCTGTAAGGGCGTTTATAACAATCAATAAAAAAATTGCCTTTGACATTTGTCTTAAAAGGTCTCAGCAAAACAGTGGATTTTTAGATTCAGGCTTTTGGTATTTAAAAAGATTAACAGCTGAACTGAGATAAACAAATTAGTAGAACTGCCTGCCCAGAACCCACCCTGATTAGGTGATAGATGCAACCTCCTTTACAGTAGCTGAGGTCTGTAGGATACTCTTGTCCAGAAACACTTTATCAATGGTGCTGCCTCAAAAGTGAAACTGACTAGGATCAATGCTACTGGGAAAAGGCTTCTGCACAGGAGGAAGGCACTAATCAAGTTCTTCTGCTGATCTGGCCCTTTTCAGTGAAATCAAAGGTACAGAAAAAGAAAGGAAAATGGAGGTACAGAGAGAGGCAGACTTAAAGGAAGAAGAGAACTGAAACAGAAGTCTAGTTTCTCCTTTCCTATAGACAAACATAGGTGGCCAGAATAAAGATGTTTCCACTGGGGGGATGAGGGATTTGCCTTCCTTGAGGAGTAGGCAAGGCTCCAAACTTCACTGATCCCTCTGTGCACGGTGTGACTTTTAAGAATTCAGTGAAGGTTGGGGCAATCCCTGTTAAAAAAGCCTGTTTTATCCAGGCTAGATGAGACTTTGCCATTTCCTTTGAAAGACTATTCTACAGCCTAGTCATCCTCTAGATTTCACCGTCAGGAAATGTTTTCTGTGTTTCATCCTAAATTTTCCTTCTTTTGATTTAATCCTTTCCCCCCTAGTTATATCACCTTGCTTCAAATTAAATAATTCGCTCTGCTCCTTGGGGCCCAATCCTGCCCTATACCCTTCCAATATTTGTAGACTGCTATATTGTCAACACCCCAAAGTTGACTCTTAACCAAACTATTCAAATTTAGCTCTTTTAACTATTTTCCATGACTAATGCCATCACATCAGCACCTAGTTATTTTGGTTGCTCATTTCTAAATTTACTCTAATTTGTCAATACTTTTGTGATAATGTCGCACTCAGAACTAAACGCAATAATGCAAGTTCATACCAGCACATTTTGGATCAGGAGTGTTATCCCTCTCTTCCCCAAAGTTCTGCAGCAAAGTAGTCCAGGATGTCTGGGATACCAATTCCAACCTGTCCTCAAAATGGCCTATGCGCTTTGAAGTTTCCTGCCTCTTTTCTGTCTTGCTGGTAGACATCTTTAAAGGGGTTCTGCTACTCCTTCCAGATATCTACACCTTGCACCACCAAAGCGTCTTTGAACAAGCAAGCAGCTACCTTCTTTTTTGAGTGTCAGCCGGCTGGAAAGTCCTATAAAGTGCAGTGCTGTGCTATCACTTAAGGAATGTTCCATGTGGATACAACACTACGGAAGCTGAAGCCTTGTAGAGCATATAATCTCTCCAGGCCCCCATCTCAGATTGCATAGGAGCCACTCTCACCCATGTCTAGTGGGTATCTGTGGCCCAGGCACATCATCATGCCAGAGTGGTTACCAGTGCCCCATCTAGATTAAGTCTGTCCAGAAGCACTGCAGCAGGTCCTCAAGACCACCTGAGACAGCCGGACCCATCAGAAGTAGCATCCTGGCAACCTTCCTCCTCTTATTCCAGGACAAGGCAACAGAGGACATCACCATCACACTGAGGGAAGAAAGCTGTGGTAAGGTATGTGCACATGTCTATATGTTGCCATTTGTCTTTATCCTTTGTTTTATAATCTTTTGAGCTTGTTTTCATTCCACATGACAGTGCTCTTTTCCCAGCCAATTTGAATTAATTTGTCAAGTAAGGTTGTATGAGACACAGTATCAAGTGCTTTACTGAAATCCAAATAATTACGTCTGCTGCTTTCCCATCATCTGCTAATTTTGTAATTCTATCAAAAAAAGCAATCAAGTTTGTCTGGCAAGGTTTATTCTTTATGGAACCCATGATTCAATGTATCTTCCTCTGAAGGATGAAGGACTGAGTCAGCCATTTACAAGCTTAATCAAACTTATCCAAACCCCTTTACTCAATAGATTGGACTGAAAGTTTTATGAGAATAGGCTTGCTTCCGCATTCACATCATGTCCTGGTTTCTAGTGGGATGAAAATACTGGAAGAAAAGGTTTTGGCACAGTATTTCAGTACTTCTGCACTGGGCCTACCTGAACTCAGGAAATGCAGGGGACCATAAAAATCTTACTTTAAAAGTTAATGGAGCTATTATAGACCTCCAAAAAAGTTTGATACAAGTTTCAGGGAAAGATTCAGATCAAATTCTTCTTTTAGTAAGAAAAATAAAAAAAATTAATAAGCAAAATATGACTAGGTATAGAGATGATAAGATTCCCTGGCTTCATCTCAGACCTCCTTCAGCCTTGACCTGACAGAAATCTGCCCTCATACACCACTTGTCATTTAGAGGTCTCCTCATCACACCTCACGTGATAAACTCTAGAACATGGAAATTGTTGGCCCTCAAATCTGCCAGCCCGTTCCTCTCTATTTTGAAACAATACTTACAATCTTTCTTTTCAAAGATGTTTTTAAAAGAGACCAGTATTGGTCCTCGATTTACTACCCTTCACTCTCATTTATTTCCCCCCACCTGTTATATTAGATCTTCTTGTTTTCTTTTCTCTCTTTGAATTTTGATAGACTTGTCTTTATTGGCTTTCAATTTCTTTATTGCCCAAGATATAGTGAGGGAACTAATACATAAAACAACAACAATACCAATTATAAATGTTTAAGATTTGAGATCAAGTATCAGAGGGGTAGCCATGTTAGTCTGGATCTGTAAAAAAGCGACAAACAGTCCTGTGGCATATTCGGAATGGCAATATACAAAGACTTGTAGGAGAACACTTCAACCTCCCTGGACACACAATAACAGATTTAATGGTAGCCATCCTGCAGCAAAAAAACTTCAGGACCAGACTCCAAAGAGAAACTGCTGAACTTCAGTTCATTTGCAAATTTGACACCATCAGCTCAGGGTTAAACAAAGACTGTGAATGGCTAGCCAACTACAAAAGCAGTTTCTCCTCCCTTTAGTGTTCACACCTCTACTGCTAGAAGAGGGTCTCATCCTCCCTGATTGAACTGACCTCGTTATCTCTAGACTGATTCTTCCCTGCTTATTTATACCTGCCTCTAGAAATTTCCACCACATGCATCTGATGAAGTGGGTATTCACTCACAAAAGCTTATGCTCCAATACTTCTGTTAGTCTATAAGGTGCCAGAGGACTTTTTGTCACTTTTTAAGATTTGAGGGGAACTTGGGCCTAAAGCCCCAGATACACTGGAGTTTTCCGTGTGGCTCTCAGAAATTACCAGTAATAGGAAAGTGGAACAGAAGTCAAATGTGAACCTGAAAGAGAAGTAAAGAGAGTGAACCTATTAGATATTAAAGGATGAAACATGTCACCTTAAGGGAAGCATGGTGAGCTTCTTCACTGAATTCAATCAGCTGATTTGAAAAAAAAATATTATGGTTGATGACAATATGCAATAGGTATTCACTGAATATTGGAAAAATCGTAGTCCTAGAAGAGAGTGTGGGACCTTTACCATTGGTTTCCATGAGACCAGAATTTAGTTGTATGGGTGAAAACCTTTCTCCCCCCAAACCCTCAGTTAAACACTTTCTCAGCAAAAGTGACAGACCCACACAAGATTTCTGCACCAGGTAAGCTTCATAGCACCTCTGGAGCAGTTTCATTGCAGGTCTCTCCCATAGCTGATATAGCAGCTGCATTGGGGTTCTGCTGTAGCCCTACAGTCTATGTTAGGATTGTGGCGTGAATTCTACACCCTCCAGCCCCTGCTTGTTTTGCCTCACAAGGCTTGACTCCTTAGTGCAAGAAAAAGTGTATTTCAAAGTGAATTGGTAAGGCACAAAACACACCTAAATCTGAAAAATGGTACATTTGCAAGCTGTTCACTAACTTGCATGCTAATTTTAACCTCTTTGGTAAGTCTTTTCACACATACTGCTTCACACATACCCCCTGGATTCTGGGTAAGGTAGAGAGGGTCTCTTATTTGCAGTTAAGTAGTTTTTCATTGCCTTGGAGGTGCATTGTATGCCATTATCCATGTCCAGTTGCATAGGCAGTTCTCCTATGAGAAATTTGTAAGACATTTTATAGTAATTTCTATGATGACAAAGGGTGAGAACGTCAGTTCAATTTATTCAAAATAATAGTGCATCTAAACAAGTGCATATTTTAAAATTTATTGCTTGGTTATCAAAAGGTCGTGGGCAACTTGTGGCAGTTGGGAGAGATATTCTGTTGGAAAGCTCCTCACAGCAAGCAGCTACTCAATCTGAAAATTAATTTCAAGAAACATGACTGACCACTGAGCAATTTTAGCAGTAGTTTTTGTGGAACATTTTGTAGTAAACAATGTTGTTAGCTGGGCACAGAGTGACTGGACTTCAAAATGAGCAGTTAGGCCTACAGGCAAGTACAGAAATACTGCACTGCCCACTAGAATGCTAGAGCCTCTTTCGTTATGAGTGAACAGAACATTGAATTCTCAAACACCAGGTACAGCACCTCAATACTCAAAACAAGCAGCCTATATTGGATGTATCAGCTTAGTCCATTGAAATACATGATCATGATCATGAACAGTGATCTGCAGGTTTTCCAAATTAAAAAAATTCTTTAAAAAGACTGTTTAAAGACCCTTATCAAAATTGACGAATAGATTGAAATAGACATATTGTAAACAAATGCTTATCGAGTGCAGCTGAATGCAAAATTTGTACTTGAAGTGTGCTTATTTAAGTTCAGATTTAAATTGCAAGGCAGAGGTAATGATGTTTTCATGGAAAGACCCAGCAGATAGTTCTTAAAAGATGAAAAGACTGGAAAGGATCTAGCCTTCTTTGAATATTATATTTTTCCCCCACCAGTCTTAAGATATGAGTCTGCCTTATCAAGAAATATTTAAATTGCTTCTGAAGCTTCAGACCAAGCGTATTTTATGAAATACATTGCCTATTCTTGTGCCTATTGTTTTAGCGTATTATTTTTTAGCTCTTGTCTCTTCACGTTTGGCCTTTAAATATACACTTAAATTATTAATGCAGAACACAGTTTAAAAATCTAATGTACTTTTCATTTTTAAGCTCTTGTTTTTGTTTTTGTTTTTTTAATTTATTTCACATAGCTTGGAAAGTGTCAGTAAACTGGTCAGTTTCCCCTTCTGTTTCTTGTGACCTAACACAATACGGTTGAGTTAGATTCACACTACTGCACAGAAAAGTCCACATTTTTCCAAAAGATTGCTTTTATTAACATTTGAGGGGATGAGAAACAAGTGACAACATTTTTATTCATAATAGGAGATCAGATCCTGCTACCACTGAATTCAGTGGCAAGACCTCTGTTGGATGCTAGCATTTATACAATTCTTTCTTTATTTTTACCAGACATAAACTTTGAGCTTTGAACTAGTTTAAAAGTGCCCTTTTGATGTTTTGGCTTCCAACTGTCCATGTACTTCTTAGATGAGTGGGATGGAGATTACTGGGTTATATTACCCAGGACAAAATTCACTGAAAGGAGCCAAAATAAAGGAAAACACAGTGAGGTTTTCCTCACAGTGTTTCTCTCATAACTTTCTAAAAATCTTGAAGTCTGTTATTTCCTTACTACTCACCAGCAAGGCCTAGTTCTGCACTCTGATCTTTCTTGGTTTCAATGGGAGGTTTGCCCAAGAATAGACTAGGTGATCAGATCTGCTAAGTCTCAATTCAGAATTCATTGTTTCCCCTGATATTACAAGCACCTACAGCAGAGAAAGGAGATCCAGAAAATACAGAGAAAGGGTAAAAATCTCAGTGAATTTTTTTTCTTAAAAATACTGTCACTTTAAGGGATCAGTGTGTGTGTGTGTGGGGGGGGGGAGATCTCCTAAAATGGATTATTTTTATGATTGTGTATTTCTTTCCTTGAATGCATCTAGCATGTTGATTAAACTTGATGTTACCTTTACTATTAAACAGTTTTTTAAGAGGAATGTCTGTACTATAATTGGCGAAGATATTGAAACACCAGAATCAAATCCTGAAGAATTCTAAAGAGTAACCCACCCACGCATGATAGAAAATTGAATATTTGGAGAATCAGACCAAATACTAGTCCTGCTTCCAATTAGAGCAATGAGAAATCAGGCTTTATCTCTTAGGAGAATTGTGTCTTTCTAAGAGAAAACAGAGACAGAGCTGGTAAATGTAATTGAGAAATGGCTCCCTGAGTCCATTAATTAATATTCAGGACATACATGTATTTTTACTAGGATTACAGCAGAGAGCCAAAATAAAATTGTTTTAAACAAAACCTCCCACACCTTCCACATTCTTAGATCACAGTTGCCAGTCTGAGATGGCTATGCTGCAGGTTTATAAAAGATTTCAATATATTGAACAGAAAATGGTTAACATTTGAGGCTTGCCTAGAAGTCTGGTCAGGAATGTATAAAGTAATCTCAGGTATTAGACCCATCAATAAGTGTCCAACTACTCTGCTGTCAGGCTTCTTGAGGCTCCAGTAGGCACAGTAGAAATGGTTCAGAACTGGGGTAAAATATGGTCTAAGAAAAACAAGCTATGCATTTCTGCACAGGAAAATTAAAATGGCCTATTTCAGAAGTGATTCAGAACAGCACATGCTTGCCAACTTTAAGATTACTTACAGGAGTTTTGTACAGGAAAACTGAGTAATAAGAAACTTTTGGTATTTAAACTTTAGGGTACTAAGGAATCACCTCTGGATTTCTAAAACTCATAGGTAAATGCCTTACAACTGGACAAGGAAGGATAATGAGGGCCTGATATTTCATTGTTATTATGTTAAAAATTGTATTGAAGTTCATAATGGTCATGGGTGCATCTGAAGTGCCAGACCAAACTCCATCTGTATTTCTGGGATTCTTTATACTTTGTCTGTTTCTGAACCAAAACCTCTAGGGCTGGCTTATGAAATTAACTCTCATCCCTCCCCCCACTCAAATTAAAAAAAGCCTATTCACACCTCCACTCAGGTACTTCTTGAAGTAGGGGGTCAGTTGCTATGTTCATCCATGATGTAGGGTGCTGCCACATAGATCTGAAGCCTTCTCAGTCGAAGAAGGATCCTCTATGGGGTAGCCACTCACACTGACCATGCTGCACATTAGCAACGATGGGACACAAAAGGCTCCTGCTGCTAGCTTACTAAAGTATAGGACCTGAGCTTTTCCAGCTGTTGTGTCTGAGTCTGCCTGATGTACAGGACAATCTTGAAAAGTTTCTGAGAGCACCATGTCCAGCTTTCCTCAGTTGAAGGGATGGTTATTCTGAATGTGGAGTGCGAGGGAAGTAAGGGAGAAAAGAAAACAGAAAAGACTGAAAGATCTCTATCCTTCCTGCCCCATTTTGGATCAATAATGAAAAAAAAAGCTAAAATGTATTGTCAAATGACCATCATGACATTAGGCCACAGTCTTTGACCTAAGAAACCAAGAGCTTCAAAAGTTATATGTTTTTAAATACACTGAAATTGTAGGTTTCTTACTAGGATATACTAGGCACTCAGGCCGAGATCCTCAAAGGTATTTAGGTACTAAGTCCAATTGATTTCAATTGAAGTTAGGAGCCTAAATACCTTTGAGGGTCTGGGCCTCTGATACCATGGTGATGCGTGGCAGTATAAAATCATAAAACAGATACGTTGACAGTATATATGTGAAACCTCAGATGAGCAGGAACAATTTGCAAGAAACACTGTGTTTCTAATAGTTGGGAGCCAACTATTTGCTTGAGTTAATCTCTCATGCTCAAGGTTCCATTTCAGTCATCATTTTCCCAGCCTTCAAGGCCAGGACTTGACTCTCTTCAGAGTCCATCAATACCTGTCCTTAATTGGCCAAAAGGATCAATTTGGGGTGAAGCGAGGTGCGCCATCTCTTCCAGAGCCTGAGAACACTTCACAGAGAGTTTTCCAGTATTCTTCTGCTTAGAAAGCAAGAAGACAGGATAGGTAATTCAATTCAGGTCTCTAAATGATACTGCCAGACTCACACACAGCAATTGTAAGCTGATAGACCGGCTTATTAGAAAATATCCCACAGAAAGTCATCAGAGATTTTATTGAAAGATAAAATGTATACCCAGAAATGAAAACAAGTTAACATAAGCAGAAATGGAGAAACTCCGCTAGCCTCGGGTTCAGCTCAGTCTCATCATCTTTCTCATAGGCAGTCTCTAAGCACACAGTTTATAGTCTTTCCCTAGCATCTGTGCAAGAAGGGAGAGGGGCGGAGCTTAGCAACAATTAACCCTTTGTTCATTTGGGAGCAGGTTGTGCCCCAGCACCTTGTTTCAGGAATGTCCCCTCAGACTCATCATATTCAATTTTCAGCAGATGGGTTATATGAGAATGAATATGAATAGAGATCTTTTAATCTATACAATTGTGATGTATTAAACTTTGAGTGGCGATTAACTTTAATTTCTGCTGGTATTGTTTGAGAGTGAAACTTATAACAGAAGTAAAGATGAATACAAATGGAGAGACTATTTCTGAGTAATCTTTATGGGTACCGCATTAAATGATAGAAGTCAATGGAATCATTAGATATATTTATTCTGTATATGCAGAATGAGTTGGAGGTGCTCCATATTTTTGCTACTAGGCTAATTTTATCTTTGAGGCTACAGTTTATTTCTACTAGATTACTATAATTTGTATCTAATTATTTTTAATAAATGCTCTTGATATATTTTCCTCTTTTAGGAACTAGAAGTGATCATTTCCGTACCTTACCCTGCCATGGTAATGAGAACACAATTTATAAGGCAAACTTGCGGATGCATTAAATGCATGTTTTGTTGTTTAAAAAATAATTGCAAATACACTAATGAACTATATTTTTATGCTTTGAAGGTACGTGCAGTGATGTTCTTATTTTTACAGAAGTCAGTAAATAAGATTTTTTTAAAATTAGGCCCCAGTCTTGCACTGTGATCTGCCTTGGGCCTGTGTGAAAGCAATTGCATGATTGGGGTCCTACAGAAGAAAATGCCAGAGAAGAGTGGTAGATGAGTAAAAGGAGATGGAGTTTGTTGTTTATGCCAATATTAAATGGTCCATTTTCTGGATGCATGCTCATGAAAAGAGGAGTTGTTTGCGATTACTTAGTAATTCAAACCTTACAAACCCTCCTCAGAACACATGGAGAGAAGGCCAAAAAAAGGAATTTTTATTGCTATTTCATTAAATCTGACCCACAGCAGACCTTGAAGAATTCACTAAGGTTCTGAACACATAATATGAAGGCTGGTATTAATCGCCTTTTTTATTTTTTCCTTACCAGATGAACAGCAAAATTCTGAAAATGAACCTGTTTAGATTTTTATAAATAGAAATGTCAAAGAATACAATCAGTAGTCTGGTTCCTACAAGAGGCTCTGTCTACAAAACAAATATACTGATGCAAAAACAAACCAAAACATAAATCCCAGAGACCATAGTTCTGTATTAACATTACTGCTGCTTTGAGTGTGTGTCAGTGATGTATCCCACTGCACCTTGGACTTGCAAGACTGGATTTCCCTTCACTAGAGACATCCATCAGAGTCATCCATGTGCCCTCTGCCTAGTCATGCTCCCATGTTGAAAGGGCATAAAGCTCTCCCTCAGTTCCTTCTTACCATCCGAGACAATGAGACAGAACCTGGCCGGTGTCTGACCTGCAAGTTTTTAGCTAAACCAAACTCCTTCAAAATCTTCTGAAATCTTCTGTGAATATTCAGAACCACTTTTGATTTTTTGTTGTGACCACTAGGAACTGATCAAATGATTGATCAAAATTCTCTGGTCTGACACCTCTCCCCTCATACAGGGTTTCTGTATTGGCAGATTCAAAACCTGCAGGCTTCAAGATTACAAGATGGGCACAGTAGGTGCCTTTTCTGTCTAGGGAAATCCCATGTTCCAGACAAATGCTTGGTATGCTTACCATTCTCTGTGAGGTCTCACAGGTCTCAAGATGTGAGGCTGAAGCGCCAGGTTCTGGGACAATCCATGAAGGACTCATCAGACTCTGAGGAAATGGGCTCTGAAATCCTAATATACAAGCTTGCATCATCTAGCACTCCATCAAGGAGAGGTATGACTCCTAAGACCACCATGAAGAAGTTGGTACCGAAGAAAGATCTGGTGCCAACACTGGCATTGATATCAGCATGAGTACTAGCACTGGGACCAAAGCTGACCTCAGCTTTGATGTTGAAGCCAACACCAGCACCTAAGGCATTGAAACTGAGCACTGAAAAGGACCTTTCCGAGCACCAAAGCAGCAGCTCAAGAAGAAGCTTAGTGCCCTTCTGCAAGGACAGGCACACAAAACATTGGGAGATAAGGCCTGTATGGCACTGAGGGATGGAGAGAAGCAGTACACTGTGATGCAGCAGACTCACCTGGCACTGACCTCGGTTCCAAAGGTGCTCCCATAGGCATTAACCCTGGCTTTTAGCAAGGAGGGTTGGGCTGAACCAGGTCTATTCCTGGTACTGCTATCCACTAGCACCAGTACAGACTCTGGGAATTAAAGAGTCTTACTTGTAAGTGCCGCCCCTAAAGGTCATCTACTTCTCATCATCTCGGGGGCACACCTCTTTGCCTGCAGACTTCTAGCAGGGGACCCATCCCCTCCGAGGTCTGTGAGCAGTGTAGTTGAGAGACTTGCAGACTTCCGTGGACCTAATCACCACCAGCCCACCAAGACTAGCATTGATCAACAGCCTGCAAGTCACACACATGCATGCAGGATGCCACCATGACCTTACTGGGGATACAGGGGCCATCCTTTACAAGCATCAAGAAGCTAGTGTCCACCATCGAAGACGAGGTCCCTCTCCCCAGTAGCTTCAGTGGCTAGACTACTGATACCAGAATATCAAGAGGTACAGGATCCTGGGGCACAGAAACATCAGCATTCTGTCTCATCTCCTCATCATCACCAGATGAAGTGGTATCCTCAGCACCGTCACTGATGCCAGATGACTTGAAAGTATTCCAAGAGCTCTTTGTGCAGATTGCTGATACTCTAGCGAGTGTGACTTTGGTCATCTCAGAAAAGTTCCACAAGCTGCTCAACATCATGTCAGCTTCTAGACTTGTCATCTTCTCTGTGGCAAATGCCACCCACTATATTTTTTTAAATTACATTTGAAATGATGACAACCTATGTTAAGGCCTAAATTTACTATAAGCTGTAAAATGATTTAAAATTAAAATTAATGAAAAATATTAATCAGTATGTTTTCTGCTGAAGTTTAAAAGAAAGTCAAACAATGAACTGGTGCACGTCACTGGCTGAACACCTGTAACCAGAGTTTGTTGAACTGCTAAACCAGCTTTTGATAGCACAAGACTCCTGCGGATGGAGAGAGAATATTTTCTTCATTTCAGTTTAATCCACTAGTTCAGTTCAATGACTAGACTATGCAAAGTTAAGAAACCAATTAGGAGCTGAAAATGCAGGAGTGTTTGTTTTCTTCTTCTAGTCTATAAATAAAAACTAGGTGTGAGAGGATGATCTCTACTAGTTCTAAAATCTTGAAGGACAATTGTGACCATAAACAATCAGTTCAATTCACTAGCTACAGATAATACTTTGTTTAATAAATCAGTTAGTTTTAAATGCAAACATGTTTTGATAAACTTTTTTCCTTATGTGTCTAGCACATGTAAAGTAATTTTATTTAACTAATAAGAAAGCAATTTTAAAGTGCTGGGTATGTGCATTTTTAACTACATTTGAATTTCCAAATAGAACTTGATACAAATCACAAGTAAAAAATGACTCATTATTTAGTAAAAAAAATATGCTTCATTCACCATTTTCAAACATAATAAAAATGTAAACATTAAGGATCTGAATAAATGTAAATTAGGCTATGTGATTCCTTAAATAAATGTATATTGATATAGTGTATCCTCCTGGTTAACAAAAAGACGCACCACATTTAATGTAAAAGCTATATTCAGTTATAAATGAACACATTTTAATGGTTACCAACCCAGTCAGAATCAACCTTTCCTTAGAAAAATAACTGAAAAGTACAAATGTAAAACAAGATTCAAATTGATGATTTTAATCAAAATTCCCTGCTTACTGATTTAAATCATGATTAAAATCAGTACTTTAAATTGGTTGATTTAACTCAATCCTTCCTCTATGCCTCACATGCTATTGCTTATTTATTGTTTGTTGCATTCTGGTTGGCTCTGAAGATCTATTGTATGCTTCAGTCAGTTAGAGGAGACAACATATGCATAAATACAAGTTTTTAAAAGTATTTTTATAAATAAGCCAATTCCTGACTGAATAAAGTTTTGCTTTGTTTTTACTTTTAACAATACTGTTAAAAGTAAACAATTGAGCCATCAAGCAGATCTGGCACAGCTTCCGTTTGGTATAAGCCACATGATTTTAGTCATCACCATCCTTTTCCTGAGCCCTGAAACTCAAAATATTATATTGGTGAAATCCTAGTCAATTGTCAATATTTCCCTTTTTAACTGTGCATGAAAAAGTCAAATTTGTTTTTAAAACCATGAGAAGCAAACACTCAGATGTCAGGGTTACTTTGTATACATGGTACTTTCCAGAAGGTAGGTCTCGGTCGTGGGAGATGTTGAATTTCCTCATCCCCCTGAGTTTACTGGGGGTTGAGGGAACTCAGCTCATCGGAAGATTAAACCCATAATGCAGACTGAAATGATCTGTCTTCCACAGGTTATTATAGCTTTTGTCACATCCAGGAGGACAGAAAAGTCCCACAGAGCTAATGTATGTTTGAACATGTTGACATAGCATGGCTGATGTGGCATACCACTGGGATGATATTTAATTCACTGATATGTGCTAAGTAAATATGTGGATAGATAAAACCATTTTGTTCTTCTCTTATATTAAGTATGAACATCTAATGGTAAAAAGCTACCTAGGGAATAGAACATCACCCGATATTTGTTTTATAAAACTGTGTAAAGGTTTGCCAAAGCTGTCACAGTATGATAGCTGTGGCCATTTATTTTTCCAGATCCTAAGTTTGAGTGCTTTTGCTTGTGTTTGAATCTTTTTTTTTAAATAGAGATTAATACATTTTAAAATGTTGAGGGTGCTGAACAGATTTGTTGATCTAATAATGATACATTACTGGGTAAAGGTCAAATTCTGCTCTTGGACACACCCAAGGAGGAAAGTCTTTGTCTGTCTGTTGTTATGTGTGCTTTTGCCAGAGAAGATCAAGGAGGCAAGCCATCTAACTCCATTAAAATTCAAAAGTTTTGGATTTCTTTTAAGCAGAATTTTTTTATTGTTTCTTTAAACAATCAAACACAGCAAGCAGCAAATATTTGGCTGCACACTTCTGAAACCCCAAATCATGTTCAGGTTTTGACAGACTTATTTCAGTTTTTTCAATTAGAAAAACCACAACAAATTTTGAAAGAAAGCAGACATTGTCTGTGATTTTTTTCTGCTTTTTAAAAACTCCTAGTTTTCGATCCAAAAAAAGTTTTGACGGAAAATATTTGTACAACCTTTTTAATGAGCTTTAGTGCCTTTTAGCACTAGCTGATGCTGAGAATCAGTGATACCTTGTAAACGTGCCTTGAAAAGAAATTTTCTCAAAACTGAGTTTGTGCTGAGATGCAGAAAGTTTTTAAATGTTTATTTTTCTCGGCGGGGGGCCGGGGGCAAGAGTGGCAATTTTCCCTGGGCCCCACAGGGGTCCCCACAAGAATACAGTATTCTATAGTACTGCAACTTTTTTTTATGGAAGAGGCCCCCAAAATTGCTTTGCCCCAGGCCCCCTGAATCCTCTGGGCGGCCCTGGTTCATGTCGCTGCAAGCTGAGGAGCGGCCTGTCCTCTGTAGCTGGGCAGGGCTGCGCTACCGGCTCCTACCTGGCAGTGGGGATGGCCGCTGACCACGGGAGAGTGGTGTGAACAAGCTGAGGAGCAGCCCGTCCTCTGCAGCTGGGGCAGAGCTGCGCTACCGGCTCTGCCTTGGGGATGGTTGCCGCTGACTGCGGAAGAGCAGCGGGAGCCAGTAGCGCAGTCCTTCCCTGGCTGTAGAGGATGGGCCGCTCCTCCTCGGCTTGTCCCGGCCACTGTCCCGCAGGCAGCGGCCACCCTCCAGATGGGAGTCAGTAGCGGATCCCTGCTCCAGCTGCAGAGGACGGGGGGGACATGACGCCCGGGCGGGCAGCTCCTCCTTGGCTTGTCCCTACCTCCTGCTCCTCCTCTTCCTCCCCTCTGCACCGCCTCCTGCCAGGGGAGTGTAGAGGGGAGCAGAGCGGCAGCCCGGGCTGAGCCCAGCTTGTGCCAGGGCCAAGGTGAAGACCAAGGATGAGAAGGGCTGGGATCCAGCAGCAGCCCCAACCCCTGGCCCTGGGAGCGGTGGTGACGGGAGCTGAATCTGCCTCGGGCCAGATCCGCAGCAAGGTAAGAGTTGGGCCAGGCGGGAGGGTTTTGTTAAAATTAAATGTTAAAATTACATTAGTAGGAAATGGATTTGTTTCACTGACTACAAATTCTCTGTTTTCATTTTTTAAAATTTTAAACAGTCAAAACAAAACTGCAAAGTGCAAACGTGTAAAAGTAAAAAAAAATTTGGGGAGGGGCAGCCAAAATTTTTTGTGCTTGGGGCAGCAAAAAACCTAGAGCCGTCCCTGGCTAGAGGGAGTAATAGACTAATCTTGGTCTGATTTTTTTTTAAGTTATTTTTAATGTTAAGTGTCTTGACCTCTGCTAGGAAATACTAACTGTGGGTAAGATTCTGCATGGCCCTCACATTGGTGAACACTGTAAGAGGGGTGTGCAAAGAGGGCCTTTACTTCCCCTTGAATATCCCATGTAAAGACCAGGCAGAATTGCTGTCCCTGTGCTCTTCGGAGAAGCCAGAAGGGGTAAGGAAGAAGCAGGGCTAAAACCAACTTTCATACAGAAGCCTGCAAATTAGGACCAGCAAGAAAAGTAGAGCAGGCTGCGCATGGTAAAGAAGTTTAGTGGTTTGCATGCTTTCCTGCAGGCATCCTGGGATGGGATGTGGAGTGTTGTAAAAGCACAGTCTAGCCCATTGGGTCCAGTCCTGAAAGATGCTGAGTGTCCTTCAACTCCTTTCAGTAGGAATGCTCAGCACTTCACAAGACTGGGTCCTCTATCATCAGGGTATGGGGCAAATCAAGCAACCTTGTACAATACTAACAGCCTGTAAGGAATAAGCCTCCAGTGATGGGAACTTCTCCCAGGGGACTGAAGAAGCACTTACAAAAGAAATTGGGGGTGACAGCATGAGCTCTGCAGGAGGATAAGGGGGAACTGTACTGGAGAAGGGAGTTCTGATGCAAGAGCTCAGGCCACCAAGCTGGCAGGCAATGAAACCAACCTTATCTCTGAGCCTTCTCTTACTCCTCCCACTTTCACTGCAGTTGAGCCATTCCCACCGGCTTTTGATTTCTTTCCTACTGGAAGACAGCAACAACCAGAGCTTTTCTTTTGCTTTTCTGCTCCTTCTACTGTCTCTAATGATGAGCTAGGCCCACCCTTATTCAGGTGAGCAATCCTCATTCATGTGAGCGGTCCAGTGATTAACGATTGCAGAATCAGGTCCCTAGTTAGAAATTTCATGGAGAGATGAAATCTATTTAAAAAGGAGGAGAAACTCTTGAGGTCCCCAAGGCTAACCTAACACTAAAAACGTCATTTTAAAAAGACCAAGCCTAGTCTATTCTTCCTCATGACGCTTATTTCTAAAATGTGACAGCTAGCCAAAAATTCATTCCAGCTGCACTTCAAAACTACACAGGTATAACTAGGATTAAAAATAAGGAAATGTCATTTAATGACTGGATCTATTGAAATAAAATGTCTTGGAAGAGAATGTTGTCTGAATTCAGCCACTTACAATAGTTGGGATTTTGAAAAATCCACAAAACGAAAAGAACTTTAAATTGATTATTTATTTTAATAAACATATAAAGAAAGTGGAGCACTAGTGGCTCTACAGAAGTAACAGCCATTATGACAGAGCTGCACTGATAATGTGCCACTGCAGACATTCTTAACGTTACTCCACAACATAACTAGCTGCAGTAAAAGAAAAGCAAAAGAAAAAATGGTTTGCAGCTATCCTATATCTCAGGCAGAGTGATATAATATAACATATGTTTTAAAATGATAAAGACTTCCAAGAATAAGATGCAGATTCCAGGAACAGAGCAATCTTCATAGATGCCCAAACAAAAGCTAAATCCTGTAATAGTTGAATAATTGCAGCATTCTATATCTAGAAGTTAAAAAAAAAAGCCAAAACCATTCCCTCAATCGCTCAGCTGGTCAACACTCTGACACACAAAGCCTGGTGCTCTTCCTTCAAACCTAAGAATTAATCAGCATTATGTAAGAGATTTTTTATAACACTCTAAAAATACATTGTGAATTCCTTTCCAGTTTTGGACTAAGAAGCTTTAAAGTAACCCCCTTCCCCTTTTAAACAAAAACAATGGATCTTCATTTTTTTTTATATTAGGATCTTAATTTGTCTCAGTATATGTGTTTCAAATCTCGTTAATTACAATATTGGTCCCATGAGATGCAATGCTGCTGCAAAGAACAGTGTTTGTACTCAAAATGATTTGAGCAAGGGCACAAATATGTTTTATGTACATGTGTAAATACTTTTTAGAGGACTAATGACCAAAACTTCATAAGACTGTTTGGATGTTTTCATGTTAATCTATCTGTTTACTAAACAAACTTTTGTATCCATCTGATAATGTTTTGTTTGCATTCTATTGATAACACATAATACAAGATGATAGCAGTCTTGTGAAGGCAGTTGTGATGTTAACATGGCAAATCTCAAACAAAGTCTTATGAGTATTTTGGTTCTTTTCATACACCATAATTAAGTAATAATACTTCTATATGCCTTTCACTGGAGGATCTCAAAGCACAGGTCTGACACTATCTTCTGAATTTAATTACTAGACATGGGGGATCCAGAAGAATGATTTTTACAATTTACAAAAGAGTCATTGGTACCCTACTCATTTTGCTCATTCTTAGTTGTTCATTCCCACCCTTTCATAGTTCATCCCACCCCTAATGGATCAAGCCTCAATTACATTAAAGGGCAAATTTCGATCTATGAGCTGCTGAGACATTTGCACATTACCCTGAATGCAACTGTGAAAGCTGGGGACACAACTTTCTCAATTTAGGAAATCTGGTTATGGAACGAACTTCCAAAGGAGATTAGATGATGAGTCTAATCAAATTTAAGGAACATTGCAATTTTTTTTCTCTTCGTAAAAGCCTTTCTACCATTGCAAGATGAATATTCACAATGATAACACCCTGTACCCAAACCCCACCATTCCAAAACAAAATCTCCAAACTAGACATAAACATCATCCTACCAATCAACAAAAATAACTCAATGTATCCCAAGAAGAGCTTTAACCCTGAATATGGAGAAGAGTCAAAAATTACATAAAGTTTGGTAGAGACTTCACTATTGCTATCAGTTTCACATGGAAGGCGCTCAAGGTATGCCTAAACTGCATTTTAAAGCAGTGAGTCTTAGAACCTGGGTATACAGACTCTAAACAGCCACTAAAAAGAGCTGTTTAGACCTTTGGGCTAGCTAGAGCTTGGGGTCTGAAGCCTAGGGACAGGGGGTCTGTAAGATCAGGACCTATGCTTGTAAAGCACCAAGAATTACCATTCAGTAATAGCAACCATAATGAAATTAAATTTAACATCCTTGTAGGGGGGAAAATACCCAAAGAAACTCACTACAGTAACATTTAGCTTCAAAAAGAGGAACTACAGAAAAAACAAGGTTTGTTAAATGGAAATTAAAAGAAACAGTCACAAGAGTGAAATGCCTGTAAGCTGCATGGAAACTTTTTTAAAAAACTCACTTTTTAAAAAAACTATTGTATACTCCAAATTAAAAAAAAAAAAAAAGAGGGCCAAAAAAATGCCACCATGGCTAAACAACAACTTAAAAGAGGCAGTTAGAGACAAAAGACACCGTTTAAAAATTGGAAGTCAAATCTTTTTGAGGAAGATAGGAGCATAAACTCTGGCAAGTCCAGTCACCAAAGTACAAAGTAAGTAGTAATGGGAAAAGAAGGAAGGTCCTCTCAAGGGTCAGTAACTAGCTAAAGGGATCACAGACTGGGTGACTGGGCAAGAAAATGCCAGATCATATTCAATGTTGACAAATGCAAAGTAATGCATATTGGAAAACATAATCCCAACTATACATACAAAATGATGGGGTCTAAATCAGCCTTTACACTCAAGAAATAGCTCTTAGAGTCATTGTGGATAGTTCTCTGAACACATCTGCTCAATATGCAGCAGCAGTCAAAAAAGATAGCAGAATGTTAAGAACCATTAGGAAAGAGCTTGATAATAAGACAGAAAATATCATAATGTCACTATATAAATCTATAGTATGCCCATTCCTTGCGCCCATCTGGTTGCCCCATCTCAAAAAAGATGGATTAAAGTTGGAAAAAGTACAGAGAAAAACAACAAAAGTTATTAGGGGTATTGAATAGCTTTCATGTGAGGAGAGATTAAAAAGACTGTGACTGTTCAGCTTGGAAAAGACACAGCTGAGGAGGGATATGATAGAGGTTATAACATCATGAGTAGTGTGGAGAAAGTGAATGAGTGTTATTTACCCCTTTACATAACACAAGAACCCAGGGTCACTCAATGAAATTAATAGGCAGCAGGTTTAAATCAAACAGCAGGAAGTACTTCTTCACTTAACACAGTCGGTCTGTGGAACTCATTGCCAGCAGAGGTACTGGAACAATTTGTATACTGGACATGCTGAGAGTCATTGAACCAAACTATAAACTCTGTATATCATTGAAACCACTTCAAGCTAGATGCAGCAGCACCCTTAGTTCCGGCCTATGTTTGCCAGGGGATGGTGTGAAGACCAAAAATATAACTGAGTTCAGAAAAGAATTAGGGGAGTTCATGGAGGATAGGTCCATTAATTGCTATTAACCAAGATAGTCAGAGACACCACACCTGTTCTGGGTGCTCCTAAACCTCTGGCTGCTAGCAACTGGGACTGGATGAAAGGGGATGGATCACTTGATACATTGCCCAGTTTTGTTCACTTCCTGTGAAGCATCTGACAATGGCCATTGTCAGACTCAGTATTGCTGCTATTGTGCTCTTAAGCACAATAAGGCCCCCATTCTCACTGAAACTTCTGGGTGCTACCATAAGACAAATAGTAAATAATTAATAATGGTGAGTGTCTTCATATGAAAATGATGTCCCTAGTGTAGCTTTAAAAAAAATACATCATTTCTCTTAATATTCTTTATATGGGAGTTACTAAATCTGTTCTATATCCTACAGTTTTGGTTCACAGGACATTGTATCTTGAGACCCTTTCTTTTAATTTGATTGATAGGAAGGGCAGGACTAGTCTGTTGCTGCTGCTCTCCACAGGCAGGGCAGGGCTAGACTCCTGTTGCTCTCCACGAACACCCTCCATATGTAAGTAGTATTGCCAACCCCAAACATTCAAAATCCTGAATTAGGTCCCAGAACAAGATTATCCACAGTTGTAACAGGAAATTGTTTTAAAAAAAAGAAAAGTTTTGGAAGAGGACGGGGTCTGAGGCAGGCCATGCTGAGCAGGGGACTGGGAGGTGAGGGGGCTGAGGCTGGTTGTTAGTCACTGTGAAGTGTGTGTGGGGGGGAAGACAGGGGACAGACCAGGGGCAGGCTGTGCTGGGGACTGAGCCATGGAGTGGGCATGGGGTTGAGGGGGGCGGGGAACTGACACTGGCTGTGCTGAGGACTGAGCAATGGGGATGCTGAGCAATCGGGGGGCGGGGGGGCTGAGACTCGCTGTGCTAGGGACTGAGGCTGCTGTGCTGGGGGCTGAGCAGTTGGGGGAAGCCTGGCTGTGGTGGGAGCTGAGTAGGGGAGTGAGCAGTGGGGGGCTGAGGCTGGCTGGGGGGCACTAACGCTGGCTGTGGTTGGGGGCTGAGCAGTGGGGGGGCTGAGGCTGGCTGTGGGAGGGGCTGAGCAGTGGGGTGCTGAAGCTGGCTGTAGGGGGGCTGCGGCTGGCTGTAGTGGGGAGTGCTGAAGCTGGCTGTAGGGGGGCTGCGGCTGGCTGTAGTGGGGGTTGCTGAAGCTGGCTGGGGGGGCTGAGACAGCTGTGGGGGACTGAGGCTGGCTGAGAACGGGGGGGGGCGGAGCACTTGTGGGGCTGAGGCTGGCTGTGGGGGCGGAGGCTGGCTGAGCACTGGGGGGGCGGAGCACTTGTGGGGCTGAGGCTGGCTGTGGGGGCGGAGGCTGGCTGAGCTCTGGGGGGGCGGAGCACTTGTGGGGCTGAGGCTGGCTGTGGGGGCGGAGGCTGGCTGAGCACTGGGGGGGCGGAGCACTTGTGGGGCTGAGGCTGGCTGGGGGGGCGGAGCAGTTGTGGGGCTGAGGCTGGCTGTGGGGGCGGAGGCTGGCTGAGCACTGGGGGGGCGGAGCACTTGTGGGGCTGAGGCTGGCTGGGGGGGCGGAGCAGTTGTGGGGCTGAGGGTGGCTGCGGGGGGGACTCACTACCCCCGCTGAACACCAGGGCCGGGGTAACGCGCACGCCGCTGGCTGAGCCGCGGGGCAGGTCCCGTTGCCCGGCGCGGCGGCCCGTGGGTGGTAGAGCAGTGGGGGAGAGGAGGGTTGATTAGGTGGTCGGGACAGGGGGCTGAAGCTGCCCGTTCCGCTGGCTGGGCGGTGCGGTTAGGCCCTGACGCTGCCGCTGGCTGCGGAATCCAGTCCGCACTTTCCCTCTCTCCCCGGCGCGCTCCCTCTCCGGCAGCGGCGGAGGGGGGTTGTCGGGCGCACAGAACAGCCAGTTGTTTAAAATCCTTCTAGAACCGTTTCAAATTCCCCCTTGCGCCGAGGAAGGGAGAGCGCGAGAGGGGAGGGGGAGGAGGAGCCGAGGGGTGGGGGAAGCGAGGAGGAGGAGGGAGCAGCCTGTCCTGCTCTCCGCCTGTCAATCACTGTGTTGGGGGCGTGCCCGAATGTGCTGTGGGCCAATGGAGTATGTGTGTGGCAGTGTCTCCATGGTGACGGGGCTGTTCCCGGGGAGGCTGTGATGGGTTGACAGGTGCGTGACAGTCGGAGCTCTCTGCAGGCATGTACGGCAAAGGCAAGAGCAACAGCAGCGTCCCGTCCGACAGCCAGGCCAGGGAGAAGTGAGTACAGCCCGCCGGACCGCACAGCCGGACGGGGCGGGGGGCGCACACACCCGCACAAAGTAACTTTCCTGCTCGCCGGAGAGGGGGCCGCTCACACGATCGCGGAGCGGAGGGGAGCCAGCGGGGAGCCGGAGTGGGGCAGCCAGGGCTGGGGGTGCGGAGGACCCGAGGGTTAGGAGTTGGGTGTAGGAGCCTCTCGCTGGCAGGCTGGGGGGAGGAGCCAGGGGGGTCGTGAGCTGCTCTCGCTTCTGGGGGGTGGCGGAGGCAGGAGTGTCCGAGTTCCCCGCGCTTGGCAGGGAGGTGGGACAGGAGGCCCCCGAACCCCTCGCCCGTCGCGAGGTGAAAGGCAGCTGGTGGCTGAGCCCCGCGCATTGTGGGGTGGGAGTGCAGCGCAGGCTGAGCCCCTCGCGTGGGAGGGTCAGGGTCTAGGGCAGGGAGCGGAAGGTTGGGGGAGGTCCCCTTGCCCCCGTCCCCAAAGGGGGTCTGTGCCGGTGGGAAGTGTTGGACTAACTTTGGTAACAAAGAGCCTGGGCTGCCGGGGGGCGCCGCTGTCATGGGAGAGGCAGAAGCTCCCTGTGCTGCCTGTAACTCTGCAGCTCTCAACTTTTTATCAGGATCTCCCCGTCCTTCCTCGCCAGAGCCCTGATGTGTTCTCCCAGCCACATCCCTCCCTAAGGTGGGGGCAGGAGAGCGGGTTAGTGAGTGTAGGGGAGGAAGGGCGGTGTGTGTGTGTATTGTTCTTTGGGAGTGAAACGGGGGTGGTTGTGGGTGGGGGAAAGGGATTTGTGGGGATGTTGTGGTTCGAGGAGAAGGGGAAAAGGGGTTGTGTAGGAGGAATACAGAGATATTATGAGGTCCTGTTGGTTTGGGGAAGAAGGGGACATAGTACTGATTTTTTTGTGCAGGGCTTTTGTGTAGTTGTAGGTGTGTGGTGGGATGGTGCCAACAGTGCAGCCAGTGACAATTTAGATGGTTCTCTGTCCTATGTCAATGAGGCATCCCTTTCCCCTATATCCCCAACACATGGGTTAAAGGGACACCAAGAACTTAAAATTATAAAAACTGACATCTTAAAAAATGTTTCTGAGAAGGCTCCTTTGAATATCATAGCTTGATCTTTTTAAAAACATCCTTTAAAATAAATTGTATGTGTATTTCTGTTCACCTGGTTATGTTTACAAATATCTTTTCAGAGAAGGAGAAACTGACTATACACAGCACAACAAATACACAAAATAAATAAACTGGAAAAATATGGAGAATTAAAGTGACTTGGCTAGCTTCCTTCAGTTATAGTACTGTTAGATATTACTGGTAATTATAGTAGGTACAACATGCTTAGACAGAAATGTAACTTTCAAGTTGATGGTGTCCCTTTAAGTTTGCTGTACTTGCAGCCTTGGTTTGCATTATTGAGATTGGTGAAGCACAGACAGGAGGTGCTTACTGTGAAGGAAGAGGAAGAGCCCATGTGTGATGGGCTTAGTACAGCAGAGGGGGAGAAGGAAGTGTATACCATGTGGCTTCAATTCTTATGGCCAGGACCATTCAGTCTGTCTGCTGCAGCCTGTGAAAGCTCAGGATAAAGGCATTGAGGGGGCAAGGGGACTTCCATCCAGAAAAACTATTTGTGTATGTCTTGTGCAGAAATCACGTTGCACACCACCCTAGAATTGCGTTTAACGTGAAACTGAATAGTCCAGGCATGACTGATGAGTTTCCTTCAGGCAGTTTGTCTTGAACCTTCACCTAAAAGTTTTCCTTGTTACAGCATTTTAGAGGAGCAGCACTTCCTAACTCCAGAGGCTGGCACACACACACTTCCTAGAGCAGTAGCAGGCCAGGCATCTTTGCTGAGAGACAAAGGAGAGGGAACGCTTGAAGAGATTTAAAGCACTGTTATTGCGTGATATTTGGAAATAATACGTATAACTTTGTAATAGGGAATTGTACAAAGGCGGAGGGAATTGTTGACAAGAAATGAGAATTGCTGTTATGGGGTTTGAGACAGAACTTGAACAGACTAATCAACTGTTGGTGCTTCTTGCAAAAATATTTTGCAAAAAGAGTTAAAAACTCATAGATTAGGACAAACATAGTTTTCTTTGACTTGTGTAGAGAAATTGTAGAAGAATTTCAGCTGTTTTGTGTCTGGTACTTACCACTGTGTGTCATCTACTTTGCAAATTGCTAAAATCCAACCAACTAATATTATCTTGCTGTTGAATCTATAAGGGAATCCTCAGATGAATGTAACTTTCAGAATGATGACCTTGTAGCTATAGTTTAGTTTTACTTCCTATATGGCTTGCATCATGAAGATTTTGAAGTATTGGTTTTTTTTTTAATCTTTGGGCTGAAACTTTAAAATTTATATCTTTTCCTCTCTACTTTACTTTTCCTCCAAACTTTTGTACCAATAAGGCAATACTACTTTAATTTGCAGTATAAAAATCCTTAATATCCTACAAGTGAGGACTGTCAAACTATGCTATCACTAAGTAATAACTACCCTCCTACGTGAAGTTATGGGGGGCCTGCTAGATGGTGCTATTTGATTTAAATACATTTCATCTCCCATTCATTACAGCTAGCCGCTGGAAATCTGTACTGCTCATGTAAGGATTATCTTGTGAATGTACAACATTTCAGGTGGATCACTTTTAAACCATTGACTGAGTGATTACTACACAGGATTTTTGTTGGCTACATTTATGGATGAAAATAATTTAGAATTCAGAAGTAAAGTTGGCTACCGCTGTGCAGTGTCATTTATTTATATATATAGATATAGATCTATCTATCTATATAAAACCTTTCAGAATTTTTGCACTAGATGTTTTCAAGTTCCTTATCAGTAGAGCAAGATGCATTACTAGATATTTTTCCTTCCCTAGGTCTGTAAAATGTTGGTTTTGTCTTTTGTTTTGGTATTTTTCCCAGAAAAGATGTCTGACTCTGGTTCTACTGAGAACATTTGTCATCAGATCAAGAAGAGTATCCCTACAGGGGGAAACCTCTTTCCAACATATGAATGAAGTTGTGTTGATTTGAAAACCATAGGAATAAGAAGGATGTTTGACTCAACTGATGTAAAGTATTTATTTACTCACAGGAGACTGTGACAAATAATTATATTTAAAAAATTAATTGCAGTTATAAAAGAGTATAGTTTTGAAACAAGAAATTTACAAATTTGTTATAATGTTTCCTAAGAGGAATTTGCGATGGTTGCAACATAGCTTTTTTTATACTGAACCCTTTAAAAAAATTATCGATTGCTGCAATGGGGTGTCTGTTTCTCTCTCACACACACATATGATCACACACTGTGATAGAGACCAATATCTGGGAAAGTTTGTAGAATGCAAAATTTGTTTATTTTAACTATATACTGCCACATCTAGTTATCTGTGATTAAGTATCTAGAAGATTTGTTACTAGCTGTGCATTTAAAATATTTTTTCCATGTTAAAATTGAATTAATATTAAGTATTTCTTAAAATACACTAGCATGAGTTTATGCAGTTGGGTCTTGCCTGAGAAAATGAGTCCTGGTGACAGAAATTCTGCACAAGAAGTCTATTAGTGATGGAGAATTTTTGAAGTGTGGAAAACTGTGCACCTTTTTTTGTTTGTTTTTGTTTTTAATCAAGTGTCATGGACATGGTCATGTCGATGCCAGAGTTGTGTGTTTTCCTGGAAGGTATATCTATATTGTATGCTACTATCAACACCATATTTTATGTTTCTTAAATTTTTCTTTAGTAAAATAAAGAAAAAGGTTAGTTACGTTTTACAATTTTCACTCTAATATATTACTTATAATAGCCCTTGACAAGTTTTCAGTGTCAAGATTATGAGAATTTCCTCCTATACTCTCTCTTTGTCTCTCCCACCTCACCTCAGGGGCAAGTCATTCACTTAAAGTATCTCAACAAATCTAAAATGAATAGATATGAAATATTTTTGTCTGAATTTAACTCTACAGCAAACAGGCATAGCACAGTTACGTAAAACACTAAAAAGGAGGACAGAGTAGCTCTAAAGAACAAAGATTTAAAAAGGGAAGATGGATGGAAGGAAAAAAACCCATAGAGACTCCCCCCTCCCCTCCATCCTAGTGAAAGAATGGCAACTTGATTCTGGGGTCAAGCCACTCCGCTTGCATAATGGACAGGAAAGTTGTATTCAACAATAGCCCCTCTACTACTTATGCTGTGCCCAGGCCTAGTAAGGCTGATCTGTATTGTGAAAAGGTATCAGATTTTTCTCAGCACCCATTTTTTGTTGTTCTGAGCAAAATGTATTTCCCTGACTCCCTTCTCTGGATCAGAAGTGGATTAATTCAGAGCTAGTGCCTGAACCTTGCCCACTGCACTCAGTGACAAAACTCCATCAGTTGATTTCAGTGGGAGCGGGATCAGATTTTTACATTCTGTGTGATTCCTTATATACCTTTAGTTACAAGCCACACTCTTTCTGAATAAAGTGGAACATTAGAGATTTATTTACATTAGTATTTACAAACATTTAATAAGGAACAAAAATAGTATAAAAGAACTCATGGGCAAAATTAGACGTGGAAGAGAAACTGTTGGGTTCACCAACACACACAAATAATTGTTCGTATCTTCAGTAATCTGGAACTTTCAGCGGTTAATCTGCAAGCCTCTAAACCAGGGACTTCAGGGTGCTTTTCCCCTCAATGGGACGTATGGGTGTGTTGGCAAAGGTTGAAAAATTTACCATATGCCTGCTAATCAGAGGAGTAAACCTACTGGACAGAGCTAATACAAAAGACGGAAGAGCCAAAATAAATTACTTTATGGATTGGTCCTATGCTAATTTAAGTCGAAGGCAAATCTCACATTTGACTTTAATAGTTTAGGATCAAAGGTCTAATGAGGGCCCTAGGTTTTCTTCCACTCCCAAACTGTAGGGAAGGCAAGAGTGCGTGCATTTCTATTCAGGTGCTGTCCTTGACCCTCCTCATCTTTAGTATTAGTCTAGCTGGTAGATGTCTTGCAAATTTGACGTTTGCCAGCCAGTTGCTTGAAGAGAAATGGGGATTTTTATTTTTTTCTTCTATGAACCTGCTTGCTGCTTTGAGGAGGGAGGTTTCCTCTGCTCTGTTCTTCTGGTTTTTGTTTTTTGGGGTCTTTTAGATGAATAGCTACTGTGTCTAGCTTGGTTCAGAATAATTTCCCAAGCAACAGTAGAGTTAGATTAACACAATTCCTATAATTTTCAGTGATGCCCACAGGGTTCTGCACAGAAATCGTGAAACTGACCAGTGATTTCTGTTTCTGACTCTGCTGTTACTAACAAATCTGTGAACAGCAGCAGAAGTTCTGGAATATTTTGTTTGCAAATTCAGGAAGGCATCATTTCACATTATGAAAATTTGCAACTATAAGGGGTTGTAAACTTTGTTATTTTAAAAAAATAAATGCTTAGATTTAAAAGAAACTAATAGTTTAGGCCTATCCCTCTCACCAGGGCAAATTTCCTACTCATCATTAGGAGGTCAGTAAGTCAGTTTCTCAAGTCCTGAGTTATAGGATTTGCTGATATCTAATTCACCTTCAATTTTTTTATTTTTCTAATTTTTGTTTTTGAGAGCTGAAGGCAAAAGCCAATTTCCTCTGCCTGAAGTTGACCACTGACTCACTAACAAGTTTTTGAGTTTGGTTTCCTCCTCCCCCGCCAAACCTCTTAGCAGATATTCATTGTAGAGCTTTTTATTTCAAAACTATTTGGAATAAATCCTGGAGAGCTGACATAGCAATGATTCCTGCCATCTTAAAATGTTTTTAAGGCTGTAAAGGGCAGTTTTAATTTCTAAATATGAAAACAGAATTGTCAGGTTAATTCAGATTGTTCTGAAAAATCTATTAGAATTGAGTTTACATATTGATTTGCTTCATCAGGTTGAATTGTACAGTATGTGGATGCTGCCTGTAAAAATATATGTATTGGTTGCAGGAATATTGTTATGGGATCCTATCTATAGATTTGCTGCAGTACACAAGAAATTTTGATAAAGGGGGCCACATACAGAATGCTTTGGAAATGACAAAAGTTTTTCATTTGTTTGCCAGTGACCACTATGATGCAGGATCGGTGCATCACTGAGCAGGTTTGCTTAGAAAAGGTTTCAAGTATATGGGTATTTCAGACTCTGACCAAATTACCCTGAAGGGGCTGAATTACAATTTTAAACCTGATTACACTCTAGATATATAACACAAGTGGTAATAGTAGACATTAGCTGTATGAGGTTGTAGAGACGTAGATTCATTCCAGCGTAGCACTATAATAAATGTGCAACTTTAAGCACATGAGTAGTCTTATTGATTTCAACAGGGCTAAACTTAAGTATGTGCTTAAGCATTTTGGAGGACTAGAGATCTTGTGCTGGAGGAGGGTGGCAAAAGCTAAAATATAAAAGATCATCTTCCCCTCTTTGCGCTGTTCTCTCCCTCTCCTCCCCCAACCCACCCTAAAAATATGCTCTTTCTGTGTTATATGTCACCACAAGAGATGCGAGATTGTGCATTCCAATTTTAAGTTTTTGCATACTGTCTTTAATGTTAAGCAAACCTTTGCTGAACCTTCTGGCGCCATTGAGGCCATTCATTTTAGTTGAGAGCATGCTGGGGCTCCAGTTTAAAAATCTAAACCTTGTTGGAGGAAGCAGTCAGTAACTAATGGAAATCAGTGGATATGTATTAACGTTTCTTTTAGCTTAATCCGTTTTAATCTGATGTTAAGAAGTATAGCTGCAAAAAGAAAGAAGCAGAAGACGGGCAGGTGTACGCTCATGCGCGCACACACACAAATACATGAGGGTAGCTAACATATATTTGGAACAACAGTGTAATAAAGCATATTATGTGTTCCAAGAAGCCACAGAAATAATACACCTAATTGTAAAGCTAGTAAATTTTGGTTCTTCTTTGAGTGATTGTGCACATGGATTCCACTCGTGATGCTCAGCTGTCCTATGCACGTGAGATTGGATTCCTTTGGCTAACAGTGTCTGTTGGGGCCATACTTGTGTACCCTCATTCTCTCCACCTGAGAGCATAAAAGATGGAATGGGACCAGCCATTCCTCTGTTCATTCTTAACATCCAGGGCAGTGAAGTGCCTGCTTCTCTGTGCATTGTGCTATTAGTGTTGTTAGTCTTGTTGCCTATTGGGAACATACAGGCACACAAATACAAATTCTAATTTTAGTCAGTTTCTGGATTTTAGGTTAGAACGTGCACCCCAAACTGGGGCTCTAGCAGTGGCAAAATCTTTGGGATTTAAAACTTGTCCCTCATGGCTTCAATGCCACTTAATGATGGGCACTCTAGGTGCCTATTTTGTTTAGGAGAAGGACCCATTCCCGAGCAATGTATTGTTGTGTTGAGAGTTACTGGAGATTGCTTTGATTACAAACCTCTTTGAGATTAAATGTGAATACACCCTTCAATTAACATAATTGTCAAAATGAGTTAATCAGACCCCCCCCACACACCTAAGTCAAAAGAGGGCTGTGAACCCACCCACTAGTTTGTACTGAATGGGCAGTGGACTTTTGCTAATATTGTTAATGTTTTGTATGTGAGGAAAAAAGTAGAACACTCAGAAACTGAGAGATTAGGAGACAGAGACAGCTGGAAGGAGCAGCTGAAAGCATGGTGTCTGACCCTGGAAGAAATCTGGGGAGGGTGCAGGCTGAAAAAAATGTTCTTGGTTCTATAAACAAAAGAAGCTGTTTCCTGCTGTTTGATTCTTTTGTACATTCTTTGCAAATAAACAAAACAGCATCAAAGAAATACCTGACTGTAACCAACTTCTGCTCCCAGCTGGAATATCCCCAAGGCCCCAAACTTGAACTGCCCCCTTAGGTTAAAGAAAAGGTAACAATACTGTATGTTGCTTGTTCTGTAAATGGACCCCAGAAGCTAGAGAAGGCAGCTTAAAATTGTTCCTCCTGGAGCTCTCTAGGTAAGCTTCCTCGGACACCAAAAGGAAGGACACAGCTGGACACCAGTCTTGTGGTCATGGGTCTCCATGAGAACCCTGGTGAGCTGAGATTCCCCCTGACCTTCTGGATTACACTGACTAAGAGGTCCCAGTTGTCTGCCTCTGTACCCGCTTTGTTGAGCTGAGGCATAAGTGACTCTCTCGAATGTCAGTGGAGTCTAGGCACAAGACTCAGAAGTCTGACTCATCTTAGACTCAACTATCAAAAGGCAGTGCACATCCTGAGAAAAAGGTCTCTCTGGCATGCTGGTGACTGTTGAGAGTGTTGATGGAGTAAGTTAAACCTAGGAACTGCATCTCTTTTGGTACTGAACCTTCAGCACCTGGAGCCTGGATACCTGACACAACCCTCACACTGTGGTTCTCAGTGCCCAGTGCATTATTACCCAGGGCATATATAGTATCAAGTGATTTATCTGTGGGCCTGGTTCCAGAGGCTTCCCTCCTGGATGGGAAGCTGTATAGCTGCATGGATAGACTGGGACTCAGAACACCTGGCCTGTTGGGCAATCCTGGGCAAGTCACTTGACCTCTTGTGCCACAGTCTCCTCATCTGTGAAACTGCAGTTAATGAGGGTAATGATGATTTCCTCCTTTGTAAAGCCTTTTGAGATCTAGTGCTGAAAAGTGTTAAGAGCTAAGTAGTATTCTTATAAGAGGTTGAGTATGGTGATAACTAAACCATCAGCTATCATGTCATTGGTATGGCAGATAAAGGGGGTTATCTGCAGTCTCAGTTTCACTTCCTGCCCAATTAGAGAGAGCACAACAGAACCAGGGGGCTGATGGGATGATCTTTCCTTTTAAAGAGGTGCACTCTTTTTCTTCATCCCCGCTGGGGCAGTGTAGGGACTCTTCTCCTTGACTAGCACAGTGGGAGGCAGGAAGAGAATCTATGAATTCCAGTGAAGGAATCTATAAGGCGCAGCAGGAAGCTGCCTAGGGCTCATAGGGAACATCTGTCCTGATACATCCCTATGTGTTCCCCCTTTAGTACCCATACTTGCCTTAGCTCTACTAGATGCCTATGGGTGGGGGTGGGGTGCAGCTGTATTCTCACAAGCCTATATCGTTGGACCCCTCTAGAGAGAATCCTCCTCCTCCTCAAAGAGGCAATATAAACCAACATAGCCAGGTCAGTTAGTGCAGCCTGCGATTCTGGAGAGGCAACCTGACATGCATCTGACGAAGTGGGTATTCACCCACGAAAGCTCATGCTCCAAAACGTCTGTTAGTCTATAAGGTGCCACAGGACTCTTTGCTGCTTTAACCTGAAGAAAGTAACAAGGACAACATCTACAAGGGGAAGAATGACATGTCCCCACTTCAGTCTCCTCGTCCTCTCCCAGTGAGGTCCCTTGATGCCTTCTTCAGTCAATGAGTTAGAGGCATTCCAGGAACTCATAACGCATATGGCAGAGCCTCTGAAAGTGGTGCAGGAGAAGCCTCACAAAATCCTGGACATCTTGCATCTTTCTTTTCCTAGCAAGCTTGCCATACTATAAATGAGGGATGGTTGCACATTGTAAAAGACCTGTGGCACACCAGCATTAATTCTGGCCACATCCAAGTGAACTGAGAAGAGATACCAAGTCCCTTCCAAGAAACTTGTGTACTTATTCACAGCCAATATCATAAATCACTTGTAGTAAGAGCTCCCAAATCTACACCTAGGAAGAAAGTCCCGAAGAGCCTGTTTGAAGGCAAAGTCTATTAATCTCTCATCTTCCAGCTGCGCATGGCTAATTATCAAGTGCTTCTGTCCAATACAATTATTTCAGCTGGACAGACTGTCTCAGTTTGTGGATAGGCTATCTCAAGATCACAGAAAGGAGTTAAAAGACCATCATGTCTGAAGGATAGCTGATAGCCCTCAGATCCGTACAGGTTGCACTGGACATGTCCAACATAGCCGCATGTGGCTATATTAGTGGCCATGAGAAGATCTTTCTGGGGGATTTCCAGGTAGGCTCAAACAACAAACATTAAGGACCTTCCCTTTGAGGGCAATTAACTTTTTAAATTCAAAGATGGATGAGGCCCCCTATTCCTTAAAGGATTCTAAGGTGGTTCTGTTCTCTAGACTTTAATGTTGCAACCCCCAGAAGAAAGCAAAAAAGACAACATTCTTTTAGGCAGCTTTGTTCTGCCCAGTGCTGCTATCAGCTTCTAAAGATTTCAGAGCCTCTGAGAAAGTAGAGATTCCAGCAGCAACAAACCTCTGCCTTTATGATTATTATTTATCTGTTTAATACCATAGTGTTTAGGAACCCTAATCACGAAACAGGGCTCCATTGTGCTAGTCACTATACAAACATGGAACAAAAAGTTTTCTGCCCTTAAGAGCTTACAATCTAAATAAACTGTAGGTTTGATGCCAGTGTCAAGAGTCTGGCAAAACCTCTAGAGAGTTTCTTCCTTTCAGTCCTCCTGTTTGGGAAACTTCCTTTTTTATTTTTGGGAAGTTTGGACTTATATCACCTTGAACCAGTGGGTCGAGGAAATTGTAAACAAGAGGTATTTTATCGAGTTCCAGTCTCTTCCTACCTGCTTCCTCTTTTCTCCACTCCTATACAGGGACCCTTTTCAGGAAATATAGTTAAAACAAGAAGTTGACTCCTTTCTACAACTTGGAGCAGTGGAGGAGGTGCCCTTAGAATTCAGGAAAAGGGATTTTATTTTCATTATTTTCTCATCCCAAAGAATAAAGGGGTTTTGTGACCCATTCTGGACCTCTAAAATCTCAGCAAATTCCTCCATTGTTTTAAACTCAGAATGGTGACTTAGGCTTCATAATTCCCTAATTAGATCTTCAAAGCAGGGTTACAGCTCTCGTCCTGCAAGATGCCCATTTTTGTACGTGTTCATCTGACCCATGGGAAATACCTCACATTCCTGTAGGAACATTCCCTACCTGTAGAAGATCCTATCCTTTAGTCTTTTCACAGCACCAAGGGTATTCACTAATTACTTGGGAGTCCTTGCAACTCATCTAAGGAGACAAGGAATTCAGTAATTCTGGTGATTCAAGGAAGATCACCCAAACATGTGACCAACTTGATCCAAGTAATCTTAAAATTCTTTTCCTCACTGAGCCTCAAAGTCAACAGAGAAAAACCTGTACTTCGAGTCAAAGCATAGAGTTCGTAGGAGCAGGATTAGATTTCATGTCAGCGAGAGCTTACCTGCCACAGGAAAGATTCCAGTTGATAGTAAACCTTGTCAACCAACTTGAGACTCACCCAAAAATATCAGTAGGAGCATGTCTCGGGCTTCTGTCACAAGAATTGGAAGTGGAAGGGACCTTCTGGGCAATTGGTGGCAGGGGACTGGATCACAAAAAACTCGTTATATAATCCTGTTAATTTATTAAGTTCCATCTTAAAAACTAGGTAGGTTGTTAGCCCCTGCTATTCCTGTTGGACACATGGCTTCACGCATCTAAATGACACGGTTTGCCAGACTTCACCTACACTCTATACAAAGGTAGTTTGAAATCAGTGTATCTGACAGGCAGACACTGCATGGACATGCTGGTCTTGGTTTGATAAGTCCTCTCCTTGCTTAATCTGGGATGCAAGGCATTTTAGTGCTGCTCCAGGAGTCCACAATCCAAGTGCTCATAGACAACACCACGCTTTGCATTATGTCAACAGATAAGGAAGGAGCAGAAAGATCATCTCTGCTCTGTGAGGAGGGTTTTTGGCTTTGGAGTTGGTGCATTCCAAATCAAACCATCACTACCAGTGGCTCTAACTCCTTCCTGGTCTTCAGAACACTATGTTAGATCAACCCAGCAGGCAGTCCTCAGACATCCACAAATGGTCTGTCAAAAACCTGAGTCCTGAAAAACATCTGTTGCAAGTGGGGATTCCAAGAAATGGACCTATTTGCTGTAGACCATAACAAGTTTCAGTCATTTTGTTCAAAGGGAGGTTTGAGCCCAGTCTTCCTGACAGACACTTTTCTCATCCCCTGGTCACTAGGACTAAAGTATGCCTTGCACTAATCCCCATGATACCAAGCGTTATGAGGAAACTGAAACAAGTTGCAGGACCAATGATTACAAAAGCCCTTGCATGATTTAGGCCAGGGTAGGCAACCAATGGCACGTGTGCCAAAGATGGCACACAAGCTAATTTTCAGTGGCACTCACACTGCCTGGGTCCTGGCCAGCAATCCGAAAGGATCTGCATTTTAATTTAATTTTAAATGAAGCTTCTTAAACATTTAAAAACATCTTACTTACTTTACATACAACACTAGTTTAGTTATATATTGTAGATTTATAGAAAGAGACCTTCTAAAAACATTAAAATGTATTTCTGGCACGTGAAACCTTAAATTAGAGTAAATAAATGAAGACTCAGCACACCACTTCTGAAAAGTTGCCGACCCCTCATTTAGGCAGTTCTGGTATTCAGATCTGGTGAAACTCACATCCTGTCCCATCACCTTATCTGCTTTACCCAACATAGGCTCACAGAACAACAGGCAGATCCTATACCTGGAGCCAGCTTTGTTACATCTGACAGACTAGATGCTGACTGGATAACATCCACTGAAAGGAGCAGTACAGCAGAAGTTCAGAATGTTCTGTTTCAAAGCAGGAAGCCCTCAACCAGACTGACTTATAAAGCTAAATGAGAGAGGTTTTCTATTTGGTCATTTTAGCACCAGCTGTCACCCATCACCCTTTCAGCAATATAGACTACCTGTTAGCCTTGAAACAGTCTGGAGTTTCTATCAGCTCCATAAGATTCCATGTAGCAGCAGTTATCTGTACATCACCTTCCTATCCATGGCCACTCTATATTTCTTTATTTCAATGCTAAGGAACCTATTCATGTTTCAATGCTAAGGAACCTATTCAGTTCAGAAGTCCCTTCCCTCTTGGGACCTCAGTCTAGTATTGACAGGATTGATGCATGCCACATTTGAAATGTTAGAAACCTGTTCCCTTTACTACTTATCTGCAAAGATAGGCTTTACAGTAACTATTATATCAGCAAAAAGGTTAGGAAGACTCAGGCCCCTATGGTGTTACGGTGTTTCATAAGGACAGAGTCACTCTCAGGCCTCATCCCAAATTCCTGCCTAAGGGAGTTTCAGAACTTCACGTAAATCAGTTTATTAATTTACCATTTTCTTCTCCCAGCCTCACAGTCTTTTTATATTGATAGGGCAAAACCATACAGGGACACCAAGACTGTTGCTGGACTTTCAGAGAGGGTTATGGGTCAGGCAATTTTCACTTAGATTATTTAAGTGGGTTTGCAACTGTATAGGGATTTGTTATGAGTTAGCCAGGTTAGATCTACCTAAACACATTGATACTTATTCCACTAGTGTCCAGGCAACCTCTGCTGCCTATTTGAAAAAGATATGTGTTTCTGAAATCTGTAGGGCAACTACTTGGAGTTCTATCTATACATTATTTCCAAGAATACTGTTCTTTGGTAGAGGCTACCAGACTAGATGCCTGCTTTGATAGGGCTAGCCTGCAGTTATTGTTTAAGACTCCTGCTATCCACCTCCAAGCAAACAGATAACTGCTTGTTAGTTGCCAAAAGTGGAATCCATGTGGTTGATCACTTGAAGAAGAAAAAACAATTACTTATCTTACAATAACTGTGGTTCTTTGATATGTTTTGTCCACATGTGTTCCATGACCTGCCCTCCTTTTCCATTTCTACTGAGCCCTGCTCTTTTGGGATTCTATACTGGCAAAAGAACTAAGAGATGGTCTGGCACACTCCACTCTTTATGCTTTTGGGTGTGTATCTGAAGGTGATGGGGAGGGGCCCAGAGATATTTAGGACACAGGTGCAGCTCTGTTGGACCCTGTTGGTCTAAGGAATCTGATCTCATGTGCATGGGGCACTTGCATACCAAGTGTCATGAATGGGACGAAGATGATTAGACTTAGTGGTCAGAAGAGGAGTAGGGAGCCAGGTACTGAGATAGGCCAGAGGGCAGACAGAGGTTCAGGTGTCAGGAGGCTGGCAGAGTCAGACTATCAGGAGGTAAGAGTCTGAGACAGGACAGAGGGCAAACTGAGAGTCAGGAGGTGGTGGAGTCAGGTTATCAGGAGATTGGGGTCAGGCACCAGGTTACAGAGAGCAATTGAAGATCAAAGTCGAGGACAAATCAGGGTCAGAAGCCTGAGTCTCGGGTCTATCGCAATCAGGAACTGGAGCAGAGACAGGCATGCAGTCTGTTTTGTTGCTCAGACAACTCCCTTTTGTGGCTGCCTGGTTTAAGTTCTGGTAGCGGGTTGTGAGGGGCCACCACTCAGGTCCTGCTAGGTGGTACTTTCTGTCGAGCCCAGCCTCACAGAGCCCTCCTCTGGGAGCCCAGCTTAAGCCTGTAGTGGCAATGCAGTCCAGAACACCCCAGGGTCCCAGGTTCCAGCCCTGCAGGTTCTTACATCATCCCCTCCTTCAGATCTCCCTTTAGGATGGTACTGGTCCAGGCTTGCCAGGTGAGCATTGTGGAGTGCTTTCACCCATTTGAGGTATGTGGATGTGGAAGGCTCCCAAGTGTGTTCTTCGGGGTTGATGCCTTCCCAGTCCGCCAGATAGTACAAGTACATTTGGAATCGAGGATGGGCTGTATTTCATATTTCTCATGACCCGGTATTTCAACTGGTGGAGGCGGGCAGTGTGGTTCAATCAGGGAAGGGGTTCTTCATGTATGTCTTAAGGTGGGAAACCTGTAAAACTGGGTGTATTTTGAGAGACTGGGGAAGCTGGAGTTCGAAGGTAAGTGGGTTAATCTGCTGGCATATTG
The DNA here is from genome assembly GCF_007399415.2 of Gopherus evgoodei. Lineage (NCBI taxonomy): Eukaryota > Metazoa > Chordata > Testudines > Testudinidae > Gopherus > Gopherus evgoodei. The sequence goes on from NC_044327.1 coordinate 84,429,089, forward strand.
GGAAGGGTACTAGGAACTGGTGGTCCAATTTGCAGGATGGTTGCCGGATCTGGAAGTGTTTGGCAGCAAGCCATACCTTCTGGCCTACTGTAAATACTGGAGTTTCTTGACTTGGTTGTCTGCATACCTTTTGTAGCCTTTTTTTGCCTATTCTAGGCGGTTCTTGAGCTTTTCCTAAATGTAGTGAATCTGTTGGACCCAGTTGGTGGTGTCAGACTTTGGGAAGGCTGCTGGTAACACCAGGTGAAACAGGTGTGGAACCTGTAATTAGTGAAGAATGGACTCCGAGCCACGAAGGCATGAGCAGCATTGTTGTAAGAAAACTGCATATGGCAAGTGCATGGAACAGTTGTCTTGATGATAATTTACGAAACACCTCAAGTAGTTCTCTAGTACTTGGTTCAACCATTCAGTTTGTCCATCTGTCTGGGGATGGTATGTGGTGGAGGTAGATCTGCAGCTGTCCGGTAGCCTGAAAGCTTTGCACCAGAAACGAGAGATTTGTTTAGAAACTGTGTGGTCTGGGATTCCATGGAGCCAGACTACATTGTGCAGCAGGATTTGGGTGGTAGCATCGGCAGAGGGTAGCTGGTTGCAGGAGATGAAGTGGGCCTTTTTGGTCAGGTGGTCCATAACTGTTAAAGTTACGATGTAGCCATCAAATGCTGGGAGTTCCACAGTAAAGTCTAGGCTGTTGGCAGACCAGTGCCTGTTCGGAGTCTCCAGGGATACTAATGTGCTAGTGAGTCTGTTTTGGGGTGTCTTGGTATGTGCACAGCACTCACAGGTCCATGTATCCTTGGACCTTAGCCTGCATGCAGGGCCAACAGAGAAAATGGCCTACCATGCCGGAGGTCTTCCACCAAGCAAAATAACCTGCCAATGGATCATCCTGATACAGCCATAGCACCTCTAGTTGGGGATGCCTGGGGGTTCATATATGTACTCAAAATATGTTATTCCATCCAGCACCGAATGATGCATCTTAGCCCCCAGTGTCATGGACTATATCCCTTGGGCAAGTGGGGCTTCTTTCAAGGTGGATTAGATGAGGGAGAGCAGGTCTTGATGAACTCTGGCATTGGCAAAGTTACCAGGCTTGAAGTAGTAGTGGGACTCAGAAGTCAGTTCTTCGCTTCACCTGTAGTATTCTTCCTTCTGAGATAAAGCATTGGCTTTCCCATTTTGTTTTCTCAAATGGCAGGAAATCATGAACTCAAACTGAGAAAAGAACAGGGCCCATCTTAACTGTCTCTGTCACTTGGACCTTGTGAAGGTACTTGAGGTTCTTTGGTCAGTGAAGACCTGTACTGACTGCCAAGCTCCCTTAAGATGGTGATGCCATTCTTCAAATGCTGTTTTTATAATAAACAGCTGTTTGTCCAGTATTTTGTTGTTCATCTCTACAGGGGTAACTTCTCAAAAACAGAATGCACAAGAGCGTAAGACTGACTGGGGTCTAAGTCACTGCAAGAGTACTGCTCTCTAGGGCCATATTGGATGCATCTGCTTCCACTCTGAACGGAAGAGTCTGGTCAAGGTTGCCAGGATCAAGACTTTGGGTAAGGCAGCCTTTAACTGGTCAAAAGTGATCTGGGCTTTGGATGACCAAGTGAATCGCACTGCTTTGCAGAGGGAAGTCAGGGAAGTTATTAGTTAAGGGAAGTTGGTGATGAATCTCCTATAAAAATTTGCAAAGCCCAGGAAGCACCGAAATTCCCAGAAAATGATGGGTGCTGTCTACTTGCAGAGGGGTTCTAACTCTTGTGCATCCATTTGAATTCCCTCCGGGGAGATGATGTACCGCAACAGTTCCATGGTGGCCTGGTCGAAGGTAGACTTTTCCAGCTTGACATACAAACTATGCTTCTGTAATCTCCTCAGGATAGACGGAACATGGTGGTAGTTGCTCCAAGCTCTCAGAAAAAACAATTATTCATTGAGGTAGACGATCACCTATGACATCCAAACACAGAAGCCAAAAACCAGACAGTCCGGGTAAAACCTGGACGGGTGGCAACCCTCTATCTAGTCCATTTTGTACATAATTTACAACATGTTGAAATGTTGCAGGGGCATTGGTTAAGCCAAACGGCATCACCAAGTATTCAAAGTGCCCATATCAGGTATGAAAACTAGTCTTCCATTCGTCCCCAGGCCTTATGTGCGCTAGATTGTGTAACTTCTGAAGATCAAGTTTTGTGAAGATCCTGGCTGTTCTCAGGTGGTCCAGCAATTCTGGAATGAGGGGAAGGGGTACTGGTTTCAAATAGTCACTTGGTTCAATGCACGATAGTCTACCCCAGGGGTGGCCAACCTGTGGCTCCGGAGCCATATGCGCCTCTTCAGAAGTTAATATGAGGCTCCTTATATAGGCACCGACTCTGGGCCTGGAGGTACAGGCAACAACTTTCCAATATGCTTGGGGGTGCTCATTGGCTCTGCCACAGGCCCTTCCCGCCTTCTCCCCTCAGCCTGCAGTGCCCTCGCTCCTCCCCCTTCCCCCGTCCCGAGCCTCCTGCACACGATGAAACAGCTGATCAGGAGGTGTGGGGAGGTGCTGATCGGCAGGGCTGCCAGTGAGTGGGAGGCGATGGGAGCGGGGTGAGGGAGCTGATGAGGGGAAGCTACTGACATATTACTATGGCTCTTTGGCAATGTGCCTTGGTAAATTCTGGCTCCTTCTCAGGCTCAGGATGACCACCTCTGGTCTACACAGAGGCATAGTGACACATCCTCCTCCTTCACAAAAGAGGACTGGTGCCCCCGCTGGAGAGGTGGATTGCTGAATGAAGCCCTTGGCAAGGTTTTCCCTGCATATAGCCATGTAGCACCTCCAGCTTTGGTTTAGACACAGAGTATATCCATTCATAAGGCACCTTTGTCCCGGGTTGGAGATCTGTTGGGCAGTCATAGTTTCTGCGTGAGGGTAGTAAGTCTGCATTCCCATTCTCACACACATCTAGGTAGGTATGGTACTTGTCAGGGAAGCTAAAGTTCTGACCTAAAGTCACTTCCATCTGGCTAGCCACCACTGTCCAGGATTCTGCTTCTGAGGGCCTCCTCCCATCCTGAGTGCAGGTCACTTGAGGATTGGTTGCTTCATTGGAAGCATACTTTCTGACAATATTTGGAGGGAAGCTAGAGCTCGTCCAACACCAGGAGATAAATGGGTCATGCCCGCTTCGCTTGGAATCCCAAGAATAATTTGGAAGAATGGAAAGTGGAACAGATCCAAGCATATTGTTTCTCGGTGCTTTTCCACTACTGCCTTTAAGGGGATAGTCTCTTGAGTCACTGGACCTAACAATAGGGGCGACCTATCAATCATCTCCACCAGGTCCAGTGTGGGTTTCGGCTGAATGGGGATTTGGAGTGTTTTGGTTGACTCAACATCTATAAAGTTGGCAGCAGCCCCAGAGTCTGTCATTGGTAGTTGATGGGGGATCTGCTGTGCCTGCCCCAAACCCAGTAGCAACAGGAAATATGAGGAGACACCGTGGTTCCCAAGTTGGGTTTTACTTGAGGGTGTTTCCAGAGCATGGAGCTCTGGTGGTGCTCGGGCTGTACCACTCTACTGGGCCTGGGATGATGTTTCCCTGAGTTCTTCTGAGCTGGCCAGGAGGCCACAGTAAAACAGAGGTTCAGCTGTAGTCGAGTCTCTCTTCTTCCAGAGTCAGATGTCGGCAACTCAAGTTGACCTGCATGGCTTCAGGACTTGGTTCTTCAGGCCTTTTCTGTGGAGAGCGGGCATGGGGGTGTCAGGCTACCTCCCCTTTCCCCCTTCTGCTCAGGCAGCTGAGAGTCAATGAGGGTGAAGTCAATAAAGGCACCTAAGTGGGTGGGGTTTTGATGCAGTCTAGCTCATCTTTCACCTCATCATTGAACCCCCACCAGAACTGGTAAAGCTGGCTGCTCAGTCCATTCAGCATCAGCCACGGGCCATTGGAAGTGGGTGGCATAGGAGGTGGCTGCCCCGTGCCTCTGGTGAAGCTTCTGGAGGGCAGTCTCTGCAGAGCAGACACAATACAGGTCATCAGCCATGGTTACAAAGGCTTGCAGGAAGGCAGCCCAGTTGGAGAGCACTACTCTGTTCTGCTCCAGGGAGGCCCAGTGAGGGAGGCCCAATTGAGCGCTTCACTGGAGAGCAAGCTGACTACTAGCACTCTATTAGTCTGGTCTGTGGGGTATGCTTGGGGGAGCAGCAGGAAGAGCAGCCTTCGTTGGTTCAGAAAACCCTGGAACTTTCAGTGATGCCCATCGAACTGTTCGAGCAATGGCACCATGGGGACTGGTGCAGGTGATGCGTGGTCTGTGCGGGCACATAGTGTCACAACTTCTCCTTGTGAGTGTATGAGCTGCTTGTGTAGGGTCTGTGCTTTGGTGGTGAGCTGTGCCACCTGAGCCTGCAACTGGGCTAGTTGCTCGTGCAGGATCTGTGCTTTGAGTGCACACTGAGTATGTGGGTCTGTAGTGTGAGATTCTCAGCCTGCAGATAGGTGACTTGGTCCTTGGGGATCCATTGGTTGGAGGGCATTGTCTGTGGAGGGGTTGGATGGCTTTGGGAGGGGGAAGAGGTGGTCTGAGCAAACTGTCATGACTGGGACATGGGGAATCAGACCTAGTGGTTGGAGCAGGAGGAGGCCAAGTCAAGTATTAGTAGGTCAGAGTCTCAGATAGACCAGAGAACAGACCGAGGTTCAGCCGTTAGAAGGCAGACCGGGAGATTGGGGTTGGGTGCCAGGTTACAGACAGCAACTGAAGAGCAAAATTGAGGACAAACCAGGATTGGAAGCCGGAGTCTCAGGTCTGTCACAAGCAGGGTCTAGAGAAAATACAGATAGGCAATCTGTGGTGTTGCTCAGACAGTTCCCAGTCATGACTTCCTGATTTAAGTACTAGTACTGGCCAGTCAGTGGGCTGTGAAGGGCCACCACTTGTGTCCTACTGGATGATACTTCCAGCTGAGCCTAGCTTTACAGGGTCCTCTTGTGGAAGCCCAGCCTAAACCTCCAGTGGTGATGCAGAAGAGGCATCAGCAGCCTAGAACATCCTATGGCCTCAGGTTCTAGCCTTGCAGGTTCTTACACCAAGAGTGCAGTCTATTTGAACAACACATCTTGAAGAGCTGCAGTTACAGTAAGTTAAGTAACTATTGTTTATTCACCTTAATAAACAACAGTACCTTCAAATTCTGCATTCTAGCAATTTTTTAAATGTTTATCTCTATAGTGTTTGGTTCCTCACAGCCATTAACCAATTCCTAATCCCTTGAACTGTGGTGACTTCTAGTGTTAATGATAGCAATCTCTTTTTCTATTAAGGGAGCATGATGGACCTTTTTGTCTTATGTAGTAGAAGTCCAATACATTATATGTTTTCCAAATGATATCAACTCTATTTTAACAAGATAAGACTTAAGAAAAGGATTAATAAGTAGGATTAACTGTTAGGATTAATCAGTATATGTATCTTCTCAGAAACCCACAAATGGGTCGTGCAATTCCTAGAGATTTTAGAGAAGAGGAGCCAAGCCTCAACCTCTCTGAGAGCAAGATCAGTGTCCAATATAAATAACTAATTTTGGTTAAGTCAATCTCCTGTAAAAAGACTTAATGTTTAGCCTGTCTGACCTAAAATAGCTACCTTTGTCTCTCAAAATCTTTTCCCCCAAATATCAGCCAGAGATGCCATCATGTAGTCTGTAAGTGATATTCATGTTGGCTGAGAACGACTTTGCTGCTGTTCTATCACTTCCTATCAGTCTTTGAGAAGAGTTAAGATTGAGGGTTCATCTGGAAATCCTTTAAACTTAGAACACTCGTCCATCACCTAAAAAATTAAAGTTTATTCATTTTAACAGAGTTTTGGTGCTATCTGGATAGAAGCAATTTGTGTTTCCTCAAAATGTAGCAATATCTTGTTCTGTAATAGTTGTGAATGAAAACAGATGCCCTAATCTACCCAGTCACTTTACATTAAAGTTTTTTCACTGATTTCAAAGCTACTTTGCTCCATAAAAATCAATTCAGCCTTGAAAATAAAATAAATGAACAAAACCATTAAATATTGTTTTTTTTTCTCACTGTAGTGGACATAAGTGTGTTTTGCAACATAAGGTATGGGTAGTAGATTGATGAAGTCTCATTTACTGGTCCTCCCTAATACAGGCTCTCTAGCCTACTCATTCTTCAAACTTGGTTGTTCTCTTGGCTCCTCCTCCCACTTTTTCACAGTACTCCCTATAGCTGGAATTACATCCCTCTTCCAGGAAACCAAGAGTCTTTACTGTTCTCCAGACTCATTATTTTCAACTTGCTTTTCTCCATTGACATTCACTAGCCCTCATTCTGGATTTATTTGTAATACAGTCTTTCACTGTTTGTTTCACTTGTCCCTGTGTTTACTATCTTCATTTTCAATATTTTTCTGATGTAATTTGTAAGCTCTTTGGGTCAGGGACTATGTCTTATCTCCCAGCTCAGGCATGGGGCTTAAGGGTTAATTCTTAATCAACTCAGGGAGGCCCTTTCATCTGGGGATTAATTGAGACTGCAGCCAAACACTTTTTGCCAAGTTTGTATCATGTTGGTTAAAGTAGAGCCCTTGACATAAACCTAAAACTCTAGTGAGGATTGTCTGTGTTCACGCCTGACCCTTCAACGAACACACTCTAGGTACTTTGTCCCTGGCTCTGCCACAGGATTTCTTTTCCATTTTCCCACCCTAAAGAACAGATTTAAATGAAATAGAATAAATTAATGGGAACAGAAAGAGAATTTTGAATATACAGTACTCCAGGACTTACATTACTTTTAAGTTTCACTATCCCTGTCCCTTTTGGGGGAAAATCGGTGCCATTTATTTAAGTCTCCATACATGTTCTTGTAAGGAATCAATATTTTAAACCAGGGGTTGGCAACCTCTGACACACGGCTTGCCAGGGTAAGCACCCTGGCGGGCCGGGCCAATTTGTTTACCTGCCGCATCCGCAGGTTCGGCTGATCGTGGCTTCCACTGGCCGTGGTTCGCTGCTCCAGGCCAATGGGGGCTGTGGGAAATGGCGCGGGCTGAGGGATGTACTGAAGGTGGCTTCCTGCAAGCAATGTGCCAGAGCTTGCCAACCCCTTTTTTAAACCATAATGTCTGTCCTATTACCAGGAACATATAAAGTCCATGGTAGCTCATCTGAAGTTCCATTTTTCCTATTGATATTCGAAGCATCCTCTTGATAGCAGGAGTACCTCACAATTTCATTAATTAATTTGGAAGTCTAGTAGTGTTCTGGTAACCAAGTTAAGTACTGGTGGTAATGTAGAGAGAAAGATAAGGGTCATCTTCAAATGCAGTATCTGTTATCTTCCTAGCTAAACAGTCCTATTTCTCCAATTTAATTAAATCTCACACCTGCAATCCCAGAAGCCTTTTCACCACCTTGACTCACTCCTCAAACCCTTCCCACCTGCTGCCTCCACTAGTCTCTCTGCACAGGATCTTACTGATTATTTTCCAAGGGAAAATTGACAGAATAAGAAAGGACCTTCACTGTCTTCTTGGCTTGCCTTCCCTGTCCCTTCCCCATTTTCTTCTACAGTTCTCCTTCTCCTTGTTACAGGTGCAGAAGTTTCTTGTCTGCTCTCCTTCTCTAAATCTTCCATTTACCAATGTTGCCATCTCATCTCCTGATCTCCCTTGCGCCAACTCTCATCCTGTCCCTTACTATTCTTCTTAACCTCTCATTTTCCTCTGGCTCTTTTCCCTCACAGTACAGGCATGCTTTTGTCCTTCTCATATTTAAAAAACAAAACAAACCAAAAAACACACCCTTGACTCGACTTGCCTTTACAGCTAACAAATCTTCATCCTTTGATCTCTGTTAATTCAGTGCCTAATGTGATGTTTACTGTCACCATCTGGAGTTCCTGGCCTCCAGTTCCATCATAGCTTCTGAAATTCCTGGCCTTCAGTTCCAACCAATCTAGCTTCTGCCCCTTGCACTCCACTTGAAACCACTCTCATCCAAGTCTCTGAAACTTTCTCGGCCAAAACAGAGAGGTCTGTTCTCATGTTCCTTGACCTGGAGGTGCCTTTAACCCAGTTGACTGCATTCTTGAAATATAGTCCTCTCTTGGTTCGCCTCCTAACTCTCTAATTGCTTCTTTCAGAGTATCCTCTCCATTTCCCCCTCCAGCTTTCTCTGTGTGTTCCATAGGGTTCTATCCTTAGTCGCCTTCTCTTATTCCTCTACATCTTGTCTTTGGGTAATCACATCCACAAATGCAAATTCAACTTTCATCTCTAGGCTGACAACTCACATGCCTACATCTGTACCCCAGACCAGTCTCCCTCTGTCCACACTAAAATCTATTTGTCTCTCTGACATCTCCTTGTGGACGTCTAGCCATCAGTTTATGCTCGACATGGGTAAAAAGAGCACTTAATCCCATCCACCTTCAAGTCCCCTTCCCCTGCCACTGCTCTTTTTGATCACTGTGAACAATGCCGTTATCCTGCCTGTCACTCAGGCCTTAATCTGGGTCCTTAATCTAGGTCCTCACATCCAGTCTATCTGCATAACATCTGTAAGATACAGCTTTTCCTATCCATCCACACAGGTAAAACTCTCATCCAGGCTCTCATCATCTTGGGTCTTGATTATTGCAACATCCTTCTTTCTGGCCATAACAAATGCTGTCTTGCCCCACGCATATCCATTCAGAATACAGCTGCAAAGAAAAATTTCCTAGCCCTTCACTTTGACCATGTCACCCCTCTCTTTGCATCCTTCCACTGGCTTTATCTTCTTTATCATATAAAACATAAGCTATTTGTCTTTACTTTGAAGGCCCTTCATGACTTTTCCCCTGCATATATTATCTCACATTGAATGTGGAAACATCAACTTCCACCTCCGATCAGCCCTTGATGTCAGCCTCTATTGCCCACTTGTTACATTTTCAAACAAACACCTTTTTGTTTTCTCCTGTGGTGCCCCTGATGCTTGGAGGAGCTCCCTATAAGCACCCAAAAAATGAACACAATCCTCCCTCAAATCTCCCTCCCTTCAATTTCTCCTTTGCTGTGATGCCTACAAAAAACTTGATAGTGGCTAGCCTATCTTGGTGACAAATAGTGTCTTATTGTTTCCTTGTACTTCTTTGTATCTCTATCCATCTGTTGTCTCTGATGTAGAGTATAAGGTCTGCGGGGTAGAGACTGTTTTGTTATTGTTTGTTCTGTTTGTACAAAATAGCACAATGGGGCCTTAGTCCATGATTGAAGCTCCTAGGCATTATGATCATACAAATAATAAGTGAGAACATGTATTTTACAGTCAGTTCAGTGCTCATGAAAAGTTCCAGACTGATAGCTCAGGAGACTGTTTGTTTATTTATACACACATAACAGGTAAATTTCCCCTTTACTTATAGTGTGAGCTTCCTTACATTGTTCTGCCAGTGTACCTTGGCTTTTGTCTGAAAGGGCCATATTTAGGGATGAGAAGATAGAAATTAAACTATATGCATTCATTCCTTGATCAGTTGTTCTGAGACTGCCAATAAGAATGTCATTTTAGTAGATTCTGCTATGTGGACTCTAGACCACATAGTCATGTCATAGGCCACTGCTCATCTGTCAGCTTGCAATTAACGTCTTCCCTGTCTGGTGTCCTCTGCAACAGGAAGTACAGGGAAGACAATGAAGTTACATCAGACGTATATCAGGAAAGAATATGACTCCCAGACTGAATCTGAAACTGTCACTCAGAAGTGAAAGATGCTGATTTCCATTGCCAATCTTCTGATCTGGCCAGCCCCTCTACCTATTTATATATATAAAAGACTTTAACAAATATAATATATAGTCTTGAAGTGGGTATTGCAAACCAAGGTCTTTGAAAAGTTGTCTGATTTTACTGTATCTTCTGTAAGTATTTTCAAACTTTTGCTTAATTGATGTTCAATTACTTTTATAGCTCATTCTTCATTGACTCACACCAGACATCTTTCTACCTCTTACAGCAGTGGTACACTAGAGGGAATTTCCCTCCCCTTCCCTGCCCATTTTCCCGTCAGTCAAGGTACTGTTACTTTCTGTGATAATGCCAGTTTTAATAATAAAATATTTATTGAGCACATGCCACTTAAAAAACCTGAAAAAGACACATTTCCTGCCCTGAGGAGCTAAGTTTGATTCGAATACGCAAATGTGATGTACAGGAAAAACAATATAAGTGCAAGTGGGTTTGAAAAATTGGAGTGGGAAGGAGTACTTGGTGGACAAAAAGAGGGAGACTAGTTCCAGTGGATGGGATAGCATATTAAAAATATGAAGTCAAGAGACATAGGAATCAGTTAAGCCGTAAGATGGGAATAGTGTAGGACATGTGAAAGTACACTTACAGTAATGGTAATACACTTACAGATCTAAAAAGGTACAGAATATTGGTATTTTGTGCCTTCAATTGCAACTACACAGATTCAGTGTCAGTTTTAAACTTATTGTATGTCTGATTGTCCTTTCTATAACTTTAAACATTCCTTTTCTACAAGATTAATAGCATCAGAACATTACTGTGAACCTAATTATACATATTGTAAGTTCTTGTAGAAATAAAGTGAGAATACAGTACAAGGAAAACAGTAAAGGGAGTTGTCTCTCCTGATTTGAAAACAAGTGTGATTTATTTAAGGAAATTGTTCATCTATAGAAGAAGAAATTCATAGAGAATGCAGACCAAAATACTGATGTCATATGTCTTCTTATATGGATGATTATATTGGACTCAATATCAGAGTGGAACACTGGATGCATATTGCTAATCATACGGGAGCTTAGTTTTAAAGATTTACCTAATATTCTCCAAACACGCCCATAAGTAAATAATTATTTAAAAAAAAAATACAGTTGGAGCTTTCAATCTTCAGTTCTATTTGGAACAGTTGATAAGAAAGGGAAAAGAAGACATAATGAATGGAAAAGTAGGTTTTGTTGTCATAGCTATGGTTATGATTTTTATAGTGTTAAAACAGGTTTGTGAAAAAATAAGTCTAGATTAAGGTTCCACCGTTATTAATATCTAGTAAACGTATGAAAAATGTAAAACTTCTTAAATATGTAAATACACATTAAACTTTAAAATGCTGGCATTTTTCAGACAGCAAGTCACACAAATGCTTGGAGGTCATATACAAGTACACTGTACTTTTAAATGTATAAAATTGACCTATTCTATATGTTAGGCTCTTGTTCAAGGAATTTTAACAAGAAACGTTTGCCAAAAGTTAGTCTGTTCCAGTGATCATAATAAGAAAATTCTTACCTACCCACGCCATGTGGACTAATAATTTCCCTTCCTTATATTACTACTTCATCCTCAGAAAGCTGTCCTGCTGTCCTTTGCTGCATGCCTTAAAGGTCATCAGACTCTTGGTCTGTCATGCAAAGTGGGGAAATCCTATTCCATATATATAATATAGGTGTACGGTCAAAGAGTTATGCACATACAGTTATATTTTAAATAGTAATTTTTATTTATAAGTAAGCTTTGAAAATTTGATTTGAAATTTTAATAATTTTGATGGTTAACATAATGTTTGTTTTTAAGCATTTTAAATATTTTTTAGCAATTAAATTTTCACTGTTGTAGGAAATTATGGGTATCAGACAACAGAGGGTCAGACAATTTATTTAATGATCATAGATGTTTGGATTCAAAAAGTTAAAGCTTTATAATCATTAAACCACCCATCGACATCTCACGTCGACATCTGTACTCCACCTCCCCAAGAGGCAGAAGCTATGTCGAGAGGAGATGCTCTCCCGTCAACAGAGTGCAGTGTAGACACTGCTGTAAGTCAGCCTAAGTTATGTCGGCTTCAGTAACTTACGTAACTGAACTAGCGTTAGTCTCTTCAGATGCATCCTTGCTCAAGTCTCAGGCCTCATGATTCTCCCACTCTTAGACTAGGTTCTGGGTTGCAGTCCTCTGCGTATCAAGTGTGATTACTTTAGCAAGTTTGACTTTTTTGTTCAGTACATGCAGTCTCTTCCCTCCGAGAGCAAGGACATTGCCACCCTATAACTACACAGCCTTCTTAAAGTAAAGCATTATTTATTTAGAACAAAAGCATTTGGGTAAAACCAGACTTTAAAACAATAAAACCAGTCTATACGCAGGCCTGGCTGTCTATAGTTTACCATTACCCTGATGTTAGTCTGGTAAGTCCAACTTCTTCAGACTTCTCTGCAGAGCCTCTCTCTGGGCTTGGCTACACTTGGAGGTGTGCAGCGCTGGGAGTTACAGCTGTCTTCGTACAGCTGTGTAGGGAAAGCGCTGCAGTGTGGCCACACTGACAGCTACCAGCGCAGCAATGTGGCCACATTTGCAGCATTTGCAGTGCTGTTGGGAGTGGTGTATTGTGGGCAGCTATCCCACAGAGCATCTCATCCCATTTTGGCGCCGTGGGTTGTGGGAAGGGAATGGAAGGGTGCGGGTCATTCCGCTTCCTGTCCCAACGCCCCGTGGTGCATCGCTTCACATCCCAGCAGTCACTGTTTTTCCATCCACGTTTGGCGCCATCGTGAGTCTCCCAACGGTTTCTGTGCAGCGCGATTTCTGTGGGAAATGGAGTCCGAGCTGCTGAGGACTTTGCTGATGAGTGTCGCCAGCACATCACGTTTGGCAGTTGAGCTATTCCTTCAGCTCCAAAGTGACAGTGAGGAGTCCGACGATGATATTGAGTCGCCTGACGCGTATGACACTAAATTGCTTGTGGCAGTAACGGAAATGCTCAGCACCATGGAACGCCGCTTTTGGGCTTGGGAAACAAGCACTGAGTGGTGGGATCAGATCGTCATGGAAGTCTGGGATGACGATCAGTGACTGCAGAACTTTCGGATGAGAAAAGCCACTTTCATGGGACTGTGTGAGGAGCTCGCCCCCACCCTGCGGCGCAAGGACACAAGATTGAGAGCTGCCCTGCCGGTGGAGAAGTGGGTGGCTATTGCAATCTGGAAGCTGGCAACTCCAGACAGCTACCGATCGGTCGCGAAACAGTTTGGAGTGGGAAAGTCGACCGTTGGAATCATGTTGATGCAAGTTTGCAGGGCCATTAATTGCATCCTGCTAAGAAGAACCATGACTCTGGGGAACGTGCAGGACATTGTGGATGGCTTTGCACAAATGGGTTTCCCTAACTGTGGAGGCGCGATAGATGGGACGCATATTCCTATTCTGGCACCACCCCACCTGGCATCCGAGTACATTAATCGGAAGGGGTATTTCTCTAGGATTCTCCAGGCGCTTGTGGATCACCGTGGGCGTTTCATTGACATTTACACAGGCTGGTCTGGAAAGGTGCATGATGCAAGCATCTTTTGGAATAGTGGCCTGTTCAGGAAGCTGCAGGCTGGGACTTTTTTCCCAGACCGGAAGATCATAGTAGGGGATTTCGAAATGCCCATTGTGATCCTTGGAGACTCCGCTTACCTGTTAATGCCTTGGCTCATGAAACCATATACAGGGAAGCTTGACAGGAGCAAGGACCGGTTCAACTACAGGCTGAGCCGGTGCCGAATGACTGTGGAGTGTGCTTTTGGCAGTTTAAAAGGATGCTGGAGATCTCTTTATGGGAAGCTAGACTTGGGGGAAAGCAGCATCCCTGCAGTTATATCCGCGTGCTGTACCCTCGATAATATTTGTGAAGGGAAGGTTGAAACATTCAGTCAGGAATGGACCTCCGAGGTTCAACACCTGGAGGCTGAATTTGCACAGCCAGAGAGCAGGGCTACTAGAAAGGCCCAGCACAGGGCTACAAGGATTAGGGATGCCTTGAGGGAGGAATTTGAGGCTGAAAGCCAACAGTAATGTTTGGTGCCTTGCACGGGAGTGAAGTGCAGTGGTTACAATGATTTGCAGTGCCTGTTTTTTTCCTGGGCTACGGTATCTTTCACTTTCTGCAATAAAAAAAACTATTTTAAAAGCCAAGAATTCATTTATTGAAAAGAAAATAACTAAAAGGGCAGGGGGGTAGGTTGGTGAACTGTACAGTCAGAGGTTTGAATATGTTCTGTCTGGAGTGCTGTGCAATAACTGCTGCACTTCAGGATGAAAATGCTGCATGTTGATGTGGGTTGAGTGCAGAGGGTAAGAGTCGTAGTTCTCAGGGCTGGTAGGTGAACGTACAGGTGTTGGGGCAGCTGGTGGTGGTAAGAACCTGGATGCTGGAGAAGGGGGGTTTGAGCTGACATTGGGGCACAAGGGAAAGAGCTTTGGGCCGGGGGGGCCGGGGGGCGCTGCACGGTAGTGATCTGCCTGCATGGCTATGAGTGACTTCATACAGTCCGTTTGGCGTGCCAGGATGCTTATCAGCTGCCTCGTGCTTTTCTTCTTAGCCACTGCCTTTCTCCTGCTTTCTGTTTCCTTCCAGTGCTGTATTTTTTCTCGCCAGTCCTGCAGTTTCTTACTCTCTCTGGCAGGCTGATTCATAACTGCTTTCGCCATATCTTTGCTTTTTCGTGGCTTTTTCCTCAGGTTTTGTAGCCTCTCAGCAGTTTCTGATAAGGCCAGTCGAGTAGTCAAGGACACTGTTATTAGAAAGACAAAAATTGAAACATTTAACAGAGAGGCAGCATTGTGTATAATCACAGTGAAGGAGTTTACAGTCTCACTTTAGCATACTTTCCACATACCAAACAGAGCACACAGAACCCACAGCAGCGAAGAAATGGTGAGTAAGGGGGAATGGGTGCAGGAGTTAATTCATCCTGGAAGATATCTTGCTGCTGCGGGTCACCTGGGAAAGGGGACTGATTGGTTCAGGGCTGTACTGGGGTTCCTGTGCGTTGGGGAAAGCAAACAGCTGCAGGGGGACCTACACTGAACACTATCCCAACATTTTCCACAGGAGTTTATCCTGGAAGATATCTCGCTGCTGCAGGCCACCTGGGAAGCAAGGGAGGGTCTTCTACAGCAATGCGGATTCCGCCCTGGCCCCTATGCAGCTTGCCTGTGTGCAGCAATAGTCCCCCCCCCCTCGCGGCACAGTGGCGCGGACACGTTAGCCTGACTGGGACAAGGACCACAGTGGCTCTCCCTATAAACTTGCGCAAGCGCATTGCCCATGCTCTGGCAGAAACTTTTGAAGATATTACTGAGGCCGATTACGGCGACGCGATAGACCACATCAATGGGCTATTCCACATCTAGGCATGCATGCATGCAGCCCTAATCCCCCCTCCTCTCCCGAAACATTTCCATCCTGAAAATAAAGGCTGCTTACCGGGAACCTGCTCCTCTGCTTCTTCTTCACCAACAAGTTTCAGCTGCTGCAACTGGCTACCTTCCTCTTGGCTTGAGAAGAGCTCCTGGCTGCATGCCTCCTGGGACTCCGGGGTGTCTCCCCCCACCCCAGTACCCTCACTCTTGGTCTCCTCCTCCCCTTTCCCCTCCCCCTCCCCTTCCTCTCCCCACTCTGAACTGTCCATCATGGTCGTTGGATTGGCAGTGGGGTCAACCCCCAAGTACCGCGTCCAGCTCCTTGTAAAAATGGCAGGTCGTGGGGGCAGCACCTGAGCAGCGGTTTCCCTCGCGGGCTTTGCAATAGGCACTCCGCAGCTCCTTTACTTTAACCCTGCACTGCACCGTGTCCCGGTCATGGCCCTTTCCAGCATGGCCCTTGAGATCTGCCCATAGATATCGTAATTCCTATGGCTGGAGCGCAGCTGTGACTGCACAGCTTCCTCCCCCCAAACACTGATGAGGTCCATCAACTCGCCATTGCTCCATGCTGGGGCTTGTTTGGTGCGTGGAGGCATGGTCACCTGGAAAGATTCACTGATTGATTGCACTTCACACCTGGCTGAGCAAACAGGAATGGATGCATTTAAAGGGCTGGTCACCTGAGGCCAGGGCAGTAGAGTGCGAACTGATGAGCAGAGTGGCTGAACAGGCATCCTGGGATACCTCCTAATACCCTGGAGGCCAATTACAGCGCTTTTGGTGGCCACGCTTGCGGAGCAGCGTTGTGTCACCAGCACTGCAATCCTTATATCCGAGGCAGAGCAGGAGTACAACCAGTGCTGCAGCCAGGGAGATGCAGCGCTGGATGTGCCTTGCAAGTGTGGACGGTGAGTAAGTTGCAGCGCTGGTGGTGGGTTTACAGCGCTGCAACTCTCCAGTGTAGCCAAGCCCTCTGTCAGTCTGTCCCCCTGGGCACCCTCCCACCCTGAAATTGACAACCCCGTTCTCCCGAGAGGAGCTTTTAACTCTTTTTAGTTTCTTTTGATCTCTAGGCTCCCACCCTGGGAAAAAAGGCCTCCATCTTTGCTGGAGATAGAATATAGGCTCCTCCAAGCTAATAGCTCCCCTGTTGTCTTTCAGATGTGTGCCAGGAAGTTCTTCTCTGGGGTATCATTGCTATCCTGCTTGATCTTCCAATAGCCCTTCTTGAATTAAAACAGTATAAGTGCATAATAAATATTCTTCCACCATAGTATAAGTTAGAAGTCTATCTCAATAACTAGGTTACACATCAGTATTCTTAAGTTATTACATAGCAGTTCTCTATCACAGATAATTCTTAATTAATATTTTTACCTGGGTGGTTGCTGTTTTCTTTTGGTTTTTGTTTTTAAACCTGATTGCAATCTTTCAAAAAATGATATGTGGCTGGTCTGATGGCTCAGAGAATACCAAAGTGTTTATCACATAGAAATTATTATTCAAGAATTCATTTTGGAATCATATTCTTTGATTTGGAATAATTCTTCTAAATAGCTTGTTGGCATGTGGGATTACAAAAATGGAATATTTTACCCATCCTGACATACATGTTGCATACTGGCGTGGTACTAGTTTACTATAGCTGTTACTATAGCCCTGACCCCGCCCCCACACACACCCAGCCCTCTGCTCTTATCCCTGCATCCCCAAACACACCTCAGGCCCCTACCCTGAGCCCTGTACCACCCAGCCCTCTGTTGACTCCTTCACCGCCCCCATGACCCCTGCCCTGTCTCTGGCACCCCCACACATACCCAGCCCCCCTACCCTGACACCTGCATCCCTCTCACATGCCCCCAGCCCTGTGATTTGACTCTTGCACCCCCCACGTCCCCAGCCCCTCCACATCCAGCAGCCCGCACATCCCCACTCCCACTCTGAGCACCAAACGGGAGCTCCTGCACCCCCACTCACATTCCCACCTGCACCCCTCACACCAAATGGGAGCTGCCCAGGTAAGTCCACCCCATCCAAACCTCCTGCCCCAACCCTGAGCCCCCTCCCTCATTCTAGCTCCTGGCCAGACCCTGCACCCCCAGCCCTGTGCTCAGTCCACTCCCACCCTCAGCTCAGTGCAGAGAGAGGAAGAGAATGGGCCAGAACCAGGGAGAAGGTAGGTACCCACTTTATGTGGGCAGGACCAGGACCCCAGACCAGCAGTGGGCTGAGCGGGTCCGGCAGCCGGGATCCCGGCTGGCAGGAGCTGGTGGATGGACCCTCTGAGCGGCTCAGCCCACTGCTGATTTGGGGTCCCAGCTGCTGGCCCCGCACAGCCCGCTGCCGGTCTGGGGTTCTGACTGCCAGACCCTTCCCAGCTGGTGTCCCAGCTGCAGGCCCCACTCAGCCCACTGCCAGCCTAGGTGAACAGAACCTGAGACCAGCAGCGGGCTGAGTGGGCCAGTGGTGTAAGATCAACATTTTAATTTAATTTTAAATGAAGCTTCCTAGGGAAGTTGTGGAATCTCCATCTCTGGAGGTATTTAAGAGTAGGTTAGATAAATGTCTATTAGGGATGGTCTAGACAGTATTTGGTCCTGCCATGAGGGCAGGGGACTGGACTCGATGACCTCTCGAGGTCCCTTCCAGTTCTAGAGTCTATGAGTCTATAAACATTTTCAAAACCTTGTTTATTTTACAATATAACACTAGTTTAGTTATATAATATATAGACTTGTAGAGAGAGACCTTCTAAAAAACATTGAAATGTATTACCAGCATGTGAAACCTTAAATTAGAGTGAATAAATGAAGACTTGGTTCACCACTTCTGAAAGGTTGCCGACCCCTGGTGTACAGTGTTTGTTTTATAGTTGCAGCCATCACTATCCTGCCACACTGCTTGCTTTCTTCATTCTTTTGAATACATAAAGCATTTAAATATGCAAGGAGCTGGTTTGTATTTCAGTACCCTGTCTGCTCACAAGAATGGAGCAAACACAGGGAAGGAGTGATGTGCACGTGTGACTACAATCCAAAACAAAGCTGGCTGATCTAATTGTAGGTTTACTAGCTTTGACTGCATCACTTTAAGTATTAAAGAGCAGGAAAGAAATGTAAAGTGGCCATAGCTTAAACTTTTGGATTTTGCTGACTAAAAGATTATTTTTGGATCTGAACCAACAGAACATACTTGTAGCTTTTTAGTGTGCTAATGTTGGTTTTGAAAGAGAGCAATGTATTTGGAGGACAAGTAGCCTTACAATGATAGAGGGAAAAAGATGAAGAAAGGAAAGACTTAGCAGTGAGCAGATGCAATCATATAGTCACAGTCTGACCAGTCACATATATCTGAGATGCTGAAAATTACATGGGAGATAAACTACCTCTAGGACAGTAGTTCTCAAACTTATTTGATTAGGTCCCCCATCTGTGTCCGTAGTCATTTACACCCTGCCACCCAGCTTTGAAGGCAGAGTGGAGAGCAGTGGCTGCTAGCTGGGTGCCCAGCTGCCACTAGGTGCCAACAGCAGCACAGAAGTAAGGGTGGCATTATGAAAAGTGATATTCATCATCACTTTTCACAGCAGACTTAGGGCTCCTTGCCACCCTTCTGTGCTTCTGCTCTCCCCACCCAGGGGAACCCCCAACCCTCTATCCTCACCTTGCCTCTGTCATAGGCTACTGCCAGTCATCATCTAGCACCTACTCCCTGGGGCAGACTGTAGTGTAAAAGCCACTCATCATAGGCAAGGGGATTCAGACCTGCTGTCTTTGCCTACCTCTGAGCTGCCCTCTGCAACCCCCAGTACCCATTGGCCTTCTGCTAGGCCACAGTCTGGGGCTTTCCAGACTGGAGCTCCCCTGCCTTTCCCTAGCCCTGCTCCACTCAGGCACTCTGCTCAGGGTCCCTGCAGCAAGGGAGAGATACTCACTCACTCTTCCAGCTTTTGGCTCACTGGCCTTTTATAGGGCCAGCTGTGGCCTGATTAGGGCGTGGGCCAGCTGCCTCTGCTTTCCCAATCGGCCAAGTAGCTGCTTTCCCTGCCACAGCCCTCTCCCAGGGTTGTTTTAAGCCCTTCAGGACAGGAGTGGGTGACTACCCTGCTATGGTGAAGGAAGGAAGAAGTTTCACAGAAGGTATGTTAGTGGCTTTAATCTAGTGTATGAAGAATACAGGTTTTCCATGGACTCCTTTGTTTCAGTTTTCTGTTAGAGGTCTTCCATCCAAGTACTAACCAGGCCAAATCTTGCATTGCTTATGAAATCTGACAAGATCACAACCCATGTGATTTCATTTGTTATATTCATTGAAGCCCTGGGGAGTGAAATAACTGGAGCAGGAATGAAATTCAGCTTTCCTGCACAACACAACAGAGTTCTCTCACTGGGCCACTAAGAAAAACAGCAGATATATACCTATGCAATGCGCACACACACACACATTAAATCATCTATCAGCACGTTTAAAACAAACTAGAGATGGTCACCCATTCAAGTACTAACCATACCAAAATGTAGTGATCTTTGAAAAATATCAAACTATTCAAACTAATTATCTTCAAGCACTTAGTTGCTATTCTTTGGTTGTAACTTACTTTAACTTTTAACTTAATCATCCTATGATGCAGTTAACATTGGCAGTAAGTATAGAAAGGATTTTAAGCAGCACTCACCTTGAATTAAATATCGAAATCCTTTGGAGGTATATAAATTTAGTGTATAATCTGCTGGTCTCAAATAATGCTTAGGTAAGGGGACACCATCAATTTACACTTCTCCTTGTCAGAAATGTTTTTATTTACCTTTTTTATAGGTAATTTATGCAGTAATACCATAAACAAAACAAATGAGAGAATATAATCTCTTCTTCAGTTTACTTTGTGCATCAAAGGAAAATTGGATAATAAAACTGAAAAAAACTACTAGAGGGATGCAAGACAGGTGTAAATCCTGACTTTTTTTTAATTTAATTTAATTTTGACTAGATTTCAAATGGAAAGTATCCCTTTAAAATCAAACCCTCCTTCAGCTATTTCTACATGTTATGAGATATCTGAACCTAGAGAAATTTTAGAGGTTGTGCAGACATCTGTCACTATAATAAACAACCAATGCAAGTACATCTAAATTGGATAAGGAATTAAAACATTAATAACTCTCTCATTTTGAAATCATAATCATGTTTCCTTATAACGATGTTACTTGGGGGAAAAAACAGTTTAACCTAACTATTGTTGAAGTAGAAGCCGCTAATAATGGTGAGCTTGCGTTACTGATTTTTAAGTGTCATCTTTCATATGTTTGATTCCCAGTCTAAGCTTGGGCTTCAGGAAGGAGACTTGCAACCTACATACTCACAGTTAATGCATTCTCAAATACTTGCAAGAAAACATTCAACTGTTCCAAAAGCAATGATGTTGCATAGCTCAGAATAATATCTCCGTATACATTTTCATGGAATGGAGTAACATTGTGGAGAGTTAAACTAGTTGGAGTCTGTATTCTACAGCTTTTGAAATGGAACTGCAACATTGCTTTGGTAATCCCAGTGAGAACTCTGAGTCAGAGAGAAACATGATAGAATCATTTTTATTTGAACTAGGGAAAAAAGCACAGCAGAATCAAGGACACACAGCACATCACTAGCAAAAAAATAAATGCATAAAAATAAATATTCAGACTCAGCTAGGAAAAACAGTAATTGTGGTCTCCTTCTCTCCACACAGATTGATTATCAGATAATTTCTCCTCTAACCCATAGTATTAGGTATCAGAGGGGTAGCCGTGTTAGTCTGGATCTGTAAAAGCAGCAAATAATCCTGTGGCACCTTATAGACTAACAGACGGTTTGAAGCCTGAACTTTCGTGGGTGAATACCCATTTCGTCAGATGCATGACATGCATCTGACGAAGTGGGTATTCACCCACCAAAGCTCATGCTCCAAACCGTCTGTTAGTCTATAAGGTGCCACAGGATTATTTGCTGCCATAGTATTAGAGATCCTGTAGAAATTATTTTGAAAAAAAAATGGATTTTTAAGTAATAGTATTAACTGGCATGTAATCACCTAGCAATAACTCCTTGTTTAACTCCTATTTTTTTAGGTCTACACCAGAACTCAAAACAGATAATTATTTTGGCTTACTTACACAGCTCGGACATCTCTCTTTCTCTCTCTCTCTCACGCTCTCTCTCTTACTTGACCATGAATTTTCAATGTAATTTAGCCAGGAGTCGGGTTGGCAATGGCAGTCAAAGACATGGAGTTCTGTGATTGCTGCTAGAGATCTATATTGTACTGCAATGTAAAATAATTGAAGGACAATACAGTACCAATAACTGGATACCAATTCAATTCCTTTATCTTCATCTTTAACATTTTCTGAATAAACTAACTCCCCCCCCGCCTCCCCAAGATAGGACTAATTCATTAAATTTTCAAAATCCTTCTGTCAAGGTTCCTCCTTCACTCTGAACTTTAGGGTACAGATGTGGGGACCTGCATGGACACTTCTGAGCTTAATTACTAGCTTAGATCTGGTAACACTGCCACGATCCAGAAATTTCAGTGTCTGGAACACTTCCTGTCCCCCCAAAACCTTCCCCTCCCTGGGCAGCCTTGAGAGGCTTTTTCACCAAGTTCCTGGTGAACACCGATCCAACCCCTTAGATCTTAACACAAGGAGAATTTAACCATTCCCCCCCTCCTTTCCCCCACCAATTCCTGGTGAGTCCAGATCCAATCCCCTTGGATCTTAAAACAAGGAAAAATCAATCAGGTTCTTAAAAAGAAAGCTTTTAATGAAAGAAAGAGAGGTAAAAATCATCTCTGTAAAATCATGATGGAAAATACTTTACAGGGTAATCAGATTCATATAGCCCAAATGAACCCCCTCTAGCCTTAGGTTCAAAGTTACAGCAAACAGAGGAATCCTTTCAACAAAAAAGGGACATTTACAAGTCGAGAAAACAAATATAAAACTAATCCGCCTTGCCTGGCTGTTACTTACAAGTTTGAAACATGAGAGACTGATTCAGAAAGATTTGGAGAGCCTGGATTGATGTCTGGTCCCTCTTAGTCCCAAAAGCGAACAACCCCCAAAACAAAGAGCACAAACAAAAGACTTCCCCCTACCAAGATTTGAAAATCTTGTCCCCTTATTGGTCCTCTGGTCAGGTGTCAGCCAAGTTTACTGAGCTTCTTAACCCTTTACAGGTAAAAGAGGCATTAACCCGTAACTCTGTTTATGACACCTTCCAATGAGAAGGAATACAGGAAAATGGAAAGAAGATGAAGCCTTAGCTTTCTGGGATTGCCCATTTAGAGCTGATGTGTCTAAGACAGCTGAGTTGAGCTGATTTATCTAAGACAAATTAATTCAATTCAAGATTCTTTTCAGGAGTTCAGATTTTTTTCCAAGCAAAATCTAGACCAAGTTATTAAATATTGTCTGATAAATCTTTTCATATCCAGCTTAAGAATTTCATGTCTGCTTCATTTTCTAAATTTAGCCTATGAAATAACAAGCAATACAATTTTAGAAGGGCTAACAGGAAGTGACTAAGTGATATAGCTTTTATCATTTATTGCAAGACTTAAGTCCAAATAACTGTAGCACTAAAATTATATTCCTATTGATATAGTACTTGTTTGGCTGTGCAAAGTTCTCAGTATGAACATGAATAACATTTTCTGCAGCAGGAAATGATAGGGAATAATACATTTGTTTGCAGTACACTACAGTTTGTTTTAAAGTGGACATGTTCCCTCTTATCTCATTGTCTGTTGTTAAATTCTGGTAATGTCTTTCTTACAGGAAAGACAACAAGGAGTCCGGTGGCACCTTAAAGACTAACAGATTTATTTGGGCATAAGCTTTCATGGGTAAAAAAACCCACTTCTTCAGATGCATCTTGCATCTGATCTTCTTTCAGATCTTGCATCTGAAGAAGTGGGTTTTTTTACCCATGAAAATTTATGCCCAAATAAATCTGTTAGTCTTAAAGGTGCCACTGGACTCGTTTTTGTCGATACGAACTAACACGGCTAGCCCCTGATACTTTCTTACAGTGTTTCTAAAATCCATCCATTCCTCTATATTCCATCCATTCCTATTGCCAAATCTACGTCCTCGACCCTTTCAGTCTGGCCTGCTTATCTCCAACATTGAATCCCTCCAGTTTATCTTCTTCATTTCCTATTGCTGTAACCATAGCACTCATTCTTTGAATCCTTTCTGCATCTCCTTCCACAACAAACTGAGACTTCTCTTCTTCACCTTCACTTTAAATACATCATGATGCTTTGTATCATCCCAGAGCTTCTTCTCAGGCCCTGTGCTCCACCTCTTGCAAATCCCTTTTTTCCCTTTTCTAACAAGTGCCTATGCACCTTCTCCTGTACCAGCTCCTAAAGCCTGGATGTCCTTCCTTACCTGGCTCCTTGTGCAAACTCCATCAAATCCCTCCTTAAAACTTTCCTATTCCAGGATCTAATTTAAAAGAGCTTCTCAATCATAAGGAATGTGCACAATGTATAATGGGCAAAAGCACGCAACCTCACATCATTATTTTATTCCTCCCATATTCACATCTATGGTGTTATTTGTTTAAATGTCAATAATATTAAAAAGAACAAGGTTCTGCTATTTTTACCCAATCACATGCTGCATATCTAGCTCAGGATTGTGTATCCTAAATTCTCTTCTAAACTCTGGGAGCAGAACAGGTAATTTTCTAACTGATGATTATTTTGTGCTTCTTGAGTATAGAAACCTTCTGTATGTTGGCTGCATTTTAGGTGAT
This sequence comes from Gopherus evgoodei, assembly GCF_007399415.2. Taxonomy (NCBI): domain Eukaryota; kingdom Metazoa; phylum Chordata; order Testudines; family Testudinidae; genus Gopherus; species Gopherus evgoodei. The sequence continues at coordinate 84,453,120 of NC_044327.1, forward strand.
GTTTTAGAAGAATTAGGCCAGAAGTTTCATATTGGTTAGCAAAGACCTACATTTTTCTAAGGAACTGCTCACCGTGATAGCTGATATAACATATAAGATATGTATAAGGACCTTTTAAAACTTAAATTAGACTTTTTCCCCCCAGTTAAAAATAAAAGGGATTACTATTGTGGCTCTGAGAACTCCTCAGTGCCAACTGATAAAGGGTTCACTGTTATGTAGTAGTAACTCCTGACAGGCCTGACAAGTTCACTGCACCCAACACATTGCTTTCATAATCTTTATCAAAAAGGAACAAGTAGGCATCTAATAAAAACATATGTCATACCAATTCTCGTAGTTGTTGTGAGTTGTGTGTACAGATGATATTTAAGGAGTTATGTGTATGTATATTGAAAATATGTTGTAAAATCTGTATCCAAGGCAGAGCTAACAGAGGTTTTGAGTCAAACAAAGGATGTTGATTCACCTGTCTCTCTGTCAGCCACGTAGATTAAGGCTTGTAAGTCAACACAATGGAAGCGCCATTTACATACGAGTAAATGGGGGGATGGAAAGACAAGACACCAAAGAATAAACCCTGGGGGGTTATCCTGATTCTGGGGACAAAACCATGAGCTTTGTGGGTATTAAAAGAAAGCAAATGGCACCATTCTGTCCTTTACTTAGGAAGCAAAAAGGACAGCACTTTTTGTATTAATGAAAGTCCCGGCCATGTTGGCTGGAAATGCTGGGAGATAGCTTTAGGTGAGAGAAACTGCTTTAGACAAAGGTTTTTAGCTTGTTAAAATTTAGATGCTAAGAAGTGTGTTATACTTTGTTTTATAAATAACCGTTTCTGTTTCCACTTTATTCACTATCTCTTAAATCTTAACCTTTGATCATAAACTTATGATTGTTTTCACTATCAATAGATCTCAGTTCTGTGATGCTGTATGGGAGCTGAGCCTCAGTTGAACTAAACAAGCTGGTGTGTGCACTGTTTCTTTGGGAACATCTTACCTGGTAATTTCTTTGAGTGTCCAGAGGTTGCAGGGTAGTGTTCTGAGGATTCTGGGGCTGATGTGTGGCTATCAGTAGCCTATACACAGAGAGCGAGGACTGTGGAATCCTGGAAGACAGTGCTTGTGTGCCCAGAGGCTGTTAGTTTCATGGTGCTGAGCTACAACAGGCACAGACAAGACTGCTTCACTCTAAGGGCAGGTAGTGATTAGGTGCCTAACAACCCTGGGTACCTCTGGGGAGCATCACAACTATATACTGTGAATCCATACACTTTTTAGGGCATTGTGGAGTAAGAATCTGGAATTATGTAAGATGCTGTCCTTGTTTCTTGGTCACTCAGTGAAGAATCAATTCAAAATAGTAGCCAGGTCTCTTGCTCATTACAGATATTAAGACTATAGATAAAGGTATAATAAAGCATACTTTATACAGACATTACACTATTTAGTATTGAGACAGGTGTGTATTCCCTTTTTTCTTAATAGCTGTTCCACTAATCTTATTAATTTTTCAAAAGCTATTTCTGTACTGAAAGATGTTTTTGCTGGTAGCCAGCTCTTCATATATGGGATTTGGACTTCCTGTTAGTTTTCATGTACATAGCATGGTTGTTGCTTTTATAGGGGCGGGAAAAGGTGTTTTGGGTTATTTTCTAACATTTTTCTTGAGCAAGGACAAAGAACACAGCTTTCTCTTCTGTGTTATGTGAACTGAAGTAGAGTAGGCATTTAAATCTGAGAAGGTCATTTTATTATTTGATATGTCAGATTTTTTTCACATTGTATAAGAGGAGCTTTGGATGTAATTTGTAGTTTCTAATTTACTCAGAATAGATGGGTGATCTTGAGTTGAACAAACTGTACAGTGGGTTTTTGTTGTTTGTTTATTTTCCCCGGTACAGCATCTTTTGCCTGGATGAATCAAGATTGCCCATTGTGCTGACTACAATTTGTTAAGGTTTGTTCCACCCAGATGTTGGATCTGTATATTCTGTCTTATCCGTTTGCTGTTCTGTGAACATTACATGGTTGCAGAGGAGAGGAATGTTTGTTTCTAGCTTTTTGCAGTTCTCTAACGATACAAATGTATGTTGGAACATTCCATATGTATATATTCTCTCTACTTTATAATGGATCAAACTAACAAATTCTAGTTGTACTGTATATATGCTCTAGAAGTAAGTTATTATGGCTCAAATTCTCCAAAAACTTATGCACATGATTAATTTTATACATGTGAGTAGCTCCATTGATGTCAGTGGGATTATTCACATACATATATATTTGCAGGATTGGGGCTTTAGGTATGTTGATAACCAACAGTAGCCTTCTTATAGGTTTAGATGGTTATCCACATGGTCACTAATTCAAAAGAATACTGGGCAGATCTGATCAGTGTGGTTTGGTGACATTTAGGGAACAGCAAGGACATTTTTACCTGTAAATTTGACTAATGCATCAGATTCTGTCCAAAGATCCTCCCATGTAAGTTTTCTTTCAAGGTAGAGTTTAGGTCTCTTAAATTATATCAGTGGAGTCTTAATTCACTGAAGAAACACTTTAGTAATAGAATTTGAAGAAGTGAGAGTCAGTAAGTTTCAGAAGTTTAAAAAGTCCCACCTGGATTACAATCGTCTGTCTGTTGAATATCCAGGAGGAATAATCCAGTGAATTGAAGCACAAATTTCCAGGAATGTCTGCTTCTTCATGCAAATGTTCTGGACACACGGTTAGTCATCGCAGGTCTGTATGTGATTCCACCCGTCCGTGCTTGTGGCTCTGTGCCAATCTGCATACGGGGAATCTGCAGCTAAGGCAACAGGCACAAGCAACATTAGCTGGGCTGCAGCTGGCATGTCAGTATCCCCCTCAGAGAGATGCCTTTGGTAGTTCAAAAACTTCCACCATAATATCCACCAAAGTCTTGCAGTTGCTTCATCTGATTTCTGAAATAGGACTAACAACATGAGATGGAGAACTTTTTACCAGGTTGAGGTGCATGTTGATGGCTTTGGCTGCTGGGAGCATGTGGACACAAATTGACCTGGCTGGATGTGTTGGTGGGCAAAAACCACGCACAACGCTTCTGGTTAAGCCTGTCTATCCCACAGGAGAAGTTCTGCCACGACCCTGCTGGTGAGGGTGCGAGGAACCCTGGGATATAATGGTATATGCCAATAGAAGCTGAAGTTCTGACTCGGGGTCTGCATAGTGCAGTATGGATGAGCCAGCACAGTTGAGAAGCTTGGATTTCCAATGCTGTGTGGCTTCTCAAATGCAGGCTTGAAAACACTGAGTCTAGAGGCATAGGTCACACAGTCTTGGGCTTTGTGTACTCTGTAGACCTACCCTAGATGTCCAAGCATTTAACTTGCTGGCACAGTCAGATCATTAAATATCTAATCTCCATTATTTGTGCCAGCAAATTAGATGTGTTTTCAAAAATGTGGTTCATTTGTAACCTTTGGTGTCTTAAGTTTTGAATACCTAAAAGATCATCCCTAATCACTCACATCAGATTTTTAAAAATAAACCCCAATCATTCGATCATTGACACATACTTTTCTGCCAGTTTGGACTCTCATTAGCACTATGTTAACAGTGTCTAGCACCTTTAATCCACATCATTCAACTCAGCAATGGCCTTGGTAACCAAGAAGAAAACATGTATTAGGTGAAATCTTAATTTGAATTATTCTGAAATCATGCTGGTGTTTACATTTTTTCCCTCTAAACTGTTCTTTAATTCCTTGCTAATATTAGTTGTAGTTTGGCAGACTCTGGAAATACATGTACATTCAATAAGATCAACAATTAATACTTTTCTGCAGGATAAAAAAAACTTCTAAGTTTTGTACAATACAATAATGAAAACAAACGATTGGAGGAATTTATATTGGCAGATTTGGCAACGCCTTCATTTATACTTAGAATGAGAGAGCCATCGAATTTTTGGCTCTGACTCTTAGACTATTATATAAATAAGTTTCTGTTAATAGGATCACACTTTGGTAAAGTGTTTCTGTTGTTATGGTTTGAATATGATTTACATCACTGTAGATCAACTGATAGAAGAACCTCACTACTGCTCATTAATGACTGGGAGACCCACTGCAAATTACTGAATTTTGTGAATTAATGAGTAAAAGAGCAAGTACAATAAAAATAGCAAGGCTAATGCATCACAGAGTGTATTCTGTTTGTATATTTTGACAACTACAGTTTAATTTTTAATCTGTTAGTAAATATATTGCAGAATATTTTGGGGAAAAACATAAAGTTTCAGTAATGTCAGACCGGTCATACATTATATTAAGGGTACATTTATAAATTGTTTATAACGTGGTAATGAATAGTTAATAGATATTATAAGTAAACCACAGACATGAGTAATATGGGTTACGAGTGGTCATAAAGCACCTGTTGACTAACTACAGTGTTCCCTGCTCCACTCAGGCTTCCCATGTATCTGTGGGTAATTTACTTAATCTCTTGGTATCTCGTAAAGTGGGGATGATCATATTCCCTCTGCATAGGGATTTGTCAGGATAACTACCGTAAACACTGTGAAAAGCTCCGAGATCTGCTGATAAAAAGTGCTGTGTGTTATTATTAGAGCTGTCGATTTAATCACAATTAACTCATGCAATTAATTTTTAAAAATGAATCACGGTTAAACACATTGTTAAACAATCAAATACCAATTGAAATTTATTAAAGATTTTTGGATGTTTTCCTACATTTTCAAATACATTGATTTCAGTTACAACACAGAATACAAAGTGTATAGTGCTCAATTTATATTATTTTTATTACAAATATTTGCACAGTAGAAATTGTAAAAAATAGTATTTTTCAATTCACCTCATACAAGTACTATAAGATATACAAAAGTGCCATGTGAACACCTGTTCTCACTTTCAGGTGACATTGTAAATAAGAAGCAAGCAGCATTATCTCCCATAAATGTAGACAACTTGTTTCTTTTAGCAATTGGCTGAACAAGAAGTAGGACTGAGTGGACCTGTAGTCTCTAAAGTTTTAGGTTATTGTTTTTGAGTGCAGTTATGTAACAAAAAAAATCTGTATTTGTAAGTTATGCTTTCATAGTAAAGAGATTACACTACAGTGCTTGTATGAGGGGAATTGAAAAATACTTTTTTTGTTGTTTTAACGGTGCAAATATTTGTAATAAATATAAAGGGAGCACTGTACACTTTGTATTCTGTGTTGTAATTGAAATCAATATATTTGGAAATGTAGAAAACACCCAAAAATATTTAAATAAATGATATTCTATTATTGTTTAACAGCATGCTTAACTGTGGTTAATTTTTTTAATCGCTTGCCAGCCCTAATTATTATTATTATTATTATTATAATAATTATAATATCTGCGTAAGCGGTAGATATTATTATAATCTGTAACAAACAATATCTATTAAACAAATTTAACCCTATATAAACTACTTATAAATGTACTAGGGATGTAAAAAGTTAACCCGTTAACTGGTGAGCATTGGGCTTACCACTAACAACCTTAACCATTAGTTCCTTGTGTGCCGGCTGAAGCAGCCCTAGCCCCGGTGGCCCTGCGCTGGCTGGAGGAACCCCAGCGCCAGCTGTGCTGGGCCAGACAAAGGGACCACAGCCCCAGGCTGAGAGACCTTGATTAACTGGTTAACTGATATAATTCTTCCCATGTTGAAAAATCTCAGTGGAATTGTAAGGGTGGGAGGGGAGAGTTCCAGAAGGAAAGGCTGCTTTTCTGTACTTGTTGACTACTTTCGCCATTGTGACTAACAGCCGTATCTCATCCAATCAGCTTAATGATTCTCACAAATTTGCTTTTGTGGCAATTCTGAATCAGCTTCCATTCTTCTAGGGAAGTATAGAGATTTCTTGGCCCATTGCTCTTAAACTGCTTTTTCTGTGCAGGTTTGAGTACCTTTTGCAATATTTTGGGGCAGCAAGTATAGAGTGCTACTTGAGAAATAAAATAAAGTGATACACAAAATATGCACATGGATACAAGAAAAATGATATCAAATCTGAGCCAGTGTTTGTTTGCAAATGTGATATAAACAAACTTGAAGGTTCTTGGCCTTTCGAGAATTGGATTCAAGCTTCAGATTTCTGTTTCTTCTGCAGTTGTTGGTAACTGCTCTGTCAACATAGAGTGGGACACTCATCAGACTGCTATGAGGGATCCAAATGCTGAATCACATGTGCCCTTAGCTTGTTGGGACTGCACAAAATTTAACTAATGTTACTGATTTGGGGATTCTACTACCATTCTGCATTTACTCAGCCTATAATTGAACTGCTCCTTACTACTGTCCAGGCCTCATGAGCCATGAGAGCAAGGGGTAGGCTGGAGTAGGTGTGACTGCGAGTGTTGTCGGCTGGGAGAACAGCCTGAGGTAAAAGCCTCAAGCTCGCATGATATTCCAGGCAGGACTGAATCTCCATTGGACAAAACTTAAAGAAGAGAATGACCTGGAGTCACTCTCATTATGTCCAGGCGCCCCGACTGACCTTACCGAGGCCAGCCAGGAGCACCCATGTCTGCCTAGGCGCCCCCAACCGACCTCACTGAGGTCAGCCAGGAGCAACGAGGAGACAGCAGCAGATGGTGCAATACTGCTGCTAACCGTCTTTGCTAACTTGCAAAGGAAAGGAGCTGCTGCTGTGTAGCAATGCACTACCTCAGTGGTCCCCAACGGGGTGCCCACGGGCACCACGGCTCCCATCTATGTGCGCCCGCATACTGTATGGCAGACGAGCATCAGCCGAAATGCTGCCAAGAAACATCATCATCCAGAGGCATCACCACCAAAATGCCACTGATTTTTGGCAGCGATGCCTCTGGAAGACGCTGTTTGTCAGCGGCATTTCGGCAGTGACACCTATTGATGTTGCCGCTTCTTGGCAGCATTTCGGCAGATGCTCATCTGCTGGCCACAGTCCTCAGTGGCTTGTCATCCGGCACCCACCAGATGAAAAAGATTGGGGACCGCTGCAGTACCGCATGTGACAGTGAGCTGAGCGGTCTCCATGCTTGTCGTGGTATGTCATCTTCATGGGTGACCCAGGAAAAAAGGCGAGAAACGATTTTTTGTCATTGCTTTCATGCAGGGAAGAAGGAAGGGGGTCTGACGACATGTACCCAGAACCACCCATGACAATGTTTTTGCCCCATCAGGCATTGGGAGCTCAACCCAGAATTCCAGTGGGTGGCAGAGACTTCGGGAACTGTGGGATAGCTACCACAGTGCAACACTCTGAAAGTTGATGCTAGCCTCGGACCGTGGACACACCCCTACGACTTAATGTGCTTAGTGGGGACATGCACAATCGACTGTATCAAATCAGTTTCTAAAAAATCAACTTCTATTAGATCGACCTTATTTCTTAGTGTAAATACTTATTTTTAAAAAGCACTAACTAGAATTTGTTAGTTAGTGCTTTTTAAAAATAAGTATATATTACATGTTAAGATTCATTTTTATTTTAGAAATAAAATATATAATAGTGTCTTTTTCCCCCGTTAAAATGCGTGTTCCCTTTGTACTGGGGTCTGTGTGTATTATTCTACTTGCTCCACTGGTTGTATAGGAAACTAAAAAGGTGTTTTAATCAATATATTTCAAAATGTCATTGAGATGAGAGTAATTCATTGTTTTATCAAATAAGAGGTATCTGAACTTCACTAGTGAGCAGAGTAATTCTTACTTTCAACTGATACGATGCTTTTGGCTCCATCTTGATAAAATGGGCTAAATTTGTTTTTTATTATGCACACATCATCAAACCATGTCATTAGGGAACATGCCCTATCACTGGTCATTTTCTGGAAATTTATCTTGTGTAGCTCTTTCTGCTGAAATTACCTTCCAAACCCAAAGCAGTTACAAAGAGTTCCTCCAACATATGTCCTCCCCTCCCCCCTCACCTTTTTTCCAGACATGAAGAGATCTTTCCTTCTTCACCTTCTGTTTTTTTTTGGTCACAAGCTAACTACTTCACTTTTCAGAGCTTACTGTGTCACTGTTACAATTCCCACAGGCATTTATGCTTCCTCATGTTCTTCTATAAAATCTCTATGCAGGGTCAGGTGTGGGTTCAATCAGCTATATTAATAGGCATGCAATGTTGAGGTGCATCAGCCTAGTGGAGCAGAAGCCTTAATGCTAAGTTTTGGAAGCTTAAATTGTATTGCTGCCAAAATCCCATCTGTTTTTTTTTTTCTTTCTGGAACTGATGCCAAATCCTGGCATCTTAAAACTTCACCATGGCTTGCTGAAGCCTTCTGTTTGACTGTGGTTTTTATTTTTCTTCTGCTTTTAATACAAGTTGCAAAATTGAACCGTGGCACTCTGACATAGGCCTGTGGCCTATGACTTGTATGCTTATTAAGTGCCAATGAAGGTATTCCTGTATCTTAAAATATGGTCATGCCATCAAAGGCAACTGAATTTCTGGTACATTAACTCTCATTACAAGTAAAAAAAATATCAGGCATAAATTACTTTGTTTTAATTGCTTTTGAAAATATACATACATAAACCAGCAAAATCTAAGTTACCCATATAATTCATCAGTACAGGCTGAACAGAAATGCATACATAAATGCTAGGTAAAATAATAAAATTAATTTGATAAGGAGCAGTATCGTACAAGTGGAGATATTTGGATCCTATAGCAACTTAGTTTCCCAATACTTTTATTTATTTTAATTTAATTATTTATTTTTTATTTAGAAGTAAGTACTGCCCAAGTACAGACTCCCCTGCTTATTATTAAAATTACAAAAACAAAATGAAATCATTTCATCCCGCCAATCAGACATCAGCATGCAGACCAATAGTAACACTCCCAACAGCTGGCAGGTGAAACAAATCCTGTAGCCTGTCCTGGAGGTCAGCAATTGTGGACTGTTTAAGACAATGTCCTGTTTGCATTCAGATTGCTGCTCACAGTGGTAACATTTTAACTTCCCAATAACTATTTTGTTTATGCTTGCTATGTTAGTTTGTAGGGAATGTCTCTCTGCTAGCAGGGCTTTCCAAATGGGAAGATCTTCATCAGTAGGAGGAAGATGCTTGAAAGTGTTCTTATTGTGAATATTTCTGGGAGCAGAAGGAAACTAAAGCTGTATTTTTAGGCTTTACATTTGGAAGAAAATAGTTCTTATAATGTATAGTTACCAAGTTTTGTGTTGCTACTGTTGTGACTTTTTATGCAAACTGTTTGAGATAGTTTACTTTTTTGCAAATACAACCATATATTTATGGTCAACCCCTGCTCTGAGCAGTGGCGGGGGACAGGACATGAAGCTGCATTAAACTTGGCATCTGTGGCTGGGATAGGTGGGTGGATGTTTGAGGTTACTAGGGTTGTAGCTGTGTGGAGGAGTGATGAGAGGGAAGCTGGGGGTCCCAGCTGATCCTTCCTGGGAATCCTGACCCATAGCTGGGACCCTCTTTCCAAATGATGTAATGTATCCTCTTGCATTGAGGATACCTCTCTGGGGAAAGAAACCTCATTAGGAAGAGACAGGTAATAGTAATGGGGGATTTGATGATAAGAAATATAGGGGTTTGTGTTGACCTGGAAAACCACATAATGAATTGACTGCTAGGTGAGAAGGTTGCAGACCTTTTGAGACATCTAGATAGACTTATGTGAAGTGCTGGGGAGTACTCAGTGATCATGGTACATGTAGATACTGCTGACATAGGGAAAGTAGAGGAGAGGTCCTGGAAGCCAAATTTAGGCTTTTAGGAAAGAGATTAAAGTCCTTCACCTCCATGAGAGCATTTCCTAAAATGCGTCCAGTATCACGCACGGTGCCAGTTAGACAGAATGTGTGGATGAGCCGATAGTGTTTAGAGGAGGGATTTGTATTCCTCGTTTCCTAATAAATGTTTTGGGAAAGGAGGAGCCTATACAGGAAGGATGGCTTCCAACTAAACCAGAACAGAATCAGACTGCTGGCATGTAAAATTGAAAAGGTTGTAAAGGAGTTTTTAAACTAAGGGCTGTGAGAAAGCCGACAGTTGCAGAGGAGCGCACAGTTTCGACAGAGACATCTCATAGGGGAGGATTTATTAAAGGGGAAACTCTGTATCCTAGTAAAGAGAAGAGGCTATAACTTCATAAACCACAGGTAGAAACTGAAGAGAAATAGTCAAACAAAAAAGAGTTCCATTCTATTACATCACATGAAGGCAGAAGATGAAATATTGACAAATTTTATCAGTGTTTGCATACAAATGCTAGAATTCTAAATATTAAGATCAGTTAACTTCAGTGCTTGATATTAAATGAGAATATTGATATAATAATCACCACAGAAACTTAGTAGAACAATGATAATAGGACATGGAATACAAGGGTACAAAATATATAGGTATGACAGAGTATGTTATGCTGATGGGGGAGTGGCATTATATGTGACAGAAAGCATAGAGTCAAATATAGTAAAAATCTAAATGAATCAAACTGTACCATGGAATCTCTATGGATAGAAATTCCATGCTTGAATAATAAGAGCATAGCAGTAGATATACAGTAGTGACCACCTGACCAAGATGGTGACAGTGCTTGTGAAATGCGCAGGGAGATTAGAGAGGCTACAAAAACAGAAAACCCAGTAATAATGGGGGATTTCAACTCTCCCCATATTGACTGGGTTCATGTCACTTTACGATAGGGTGCAGAGATAAAATTTCTAGACACTATTAATGACTGTTTCTTGGAGCACCTAGTCCTGGAACCCACAAGGGGAGAGGCAATTCTTGATTTAGTCCTAACTGGCACATAGGATCTAGTCCAAGAGGTGTCTGTAGCTGAACTGCTTGGGAATACCAACCATAATGTAATTACATTTAACATTTGTTTAGTGGGGAAGTGCCAAACACACCATTGTAGCGCTTAACTTCAGAAAGGGGAACTATACATAAATGAGGAGGCTAGTTAAATGGAAATCAAAAGGAACAGTCACTAAGGTGAAATGCCTGCAGACATATTGCCATAGAGGCTCAACTAATCTCAACTAAATGTAACTAAAAAATACAGAAAAGCACCAAAAATGCAACCATGGCTAAACAACATAATAAAAGAATCAGTTAGAGACAAAAAGACATCCTTTAAAAATTGGAAGTCAAATCCTACTGAGGAAAATAAAAAGGAGCATAAACTCTGGCAAGTCAACAGTAAAAGTATAATTAGACAGGCCAAAAAGAATCTGAAGAGCAACTAGTAAAAGACACAAAAATTAACAGCAAAAATTATTTTAAGTATATCACAAGTAGGAAGCCTGCCAAACAATCAATGGGGTCACTGGATGATCAAGGTACTAAAGGAGCACTCAAGAAAGGTAAGGCCATTGCAGAGAAACTAAGTGAATTTCACTGCAGAGGTTGTGAGGGAGATTCCCGAACCTGATCCATTCTTTTTAGGTGACAAATCTGAGGAAGTGTCCTAGATTGAGGTGTCAGTAGAGGGGGTCTTGGAACGAATTGATAATTAAACAGTAATAAATCAACAGGACCAGATGGCATTCACCCAAGAGTTCAGAAGGAACTCAAATGTGAAATTGCATAATTACTAAATGTGATATGTAACCTGTCTCTTAAATCAGGCTCTGTACCAGATGACTGGAGGATAGCTAATGTGATGCCAATTAAAAAAAAAAGCCTCCTGAGGCTATTCTGGCAATTACAGGCTGGTAAGCCTAACTTATGTACCAGGCAAATTGGTTGAAACTATAGTAGAGAAGAGAATTATCCAACCCCATAGGTGAACACAGTATTTTGGGGGGAAATCAACATGGCTTTTCTAAAGGGAAATCATGCTTCACTAGTCTATTAGAATTCTTTGAGGGGTCAGCAGATATGTGGACAAGGATGATTTACTATATATAATCTACTTTTAGGAAGCATTTGATAAGGTCACTCACCAAAGGCTCTTACGCAAAGCAAGCAATGATGGGATAAGAAGGAGGGAGGTCCTTTCATGGATCAGTAACTGGTTAAAAGACAGCAAACAAAGGGTAGGAATAAATGGTCAGTTTTCTCAGTGGAGAGAGATAAATACTAGGGTCCCTCAAGGATCTGTACTGGGACCAGTACTGTTCAACACGTTCATAAATGATCTAGAAAAAGGTTAAGCAGTGAGGTGGCAAAGTTTGCAGATGACAACATAACTCAGGATAGTTGAGTCTAAAGCAGATTACAAAGAGTTACAAAGAGATCTCATAAAACTGGGTGATTGGGCAAGAAAATGACAAAATAATGCACATTTAAAAACATAATTCCCAACTGTACACACAAAACGATGGGGTCTAAATTAGCTGTTACCACTCAAGAAAGAGATTTTGGAGTCATTTTAGATAATCTGACAACATCTGCTCAATGTGCAATGGCGGTCAAAAACGCTAACAATGTTAGGATCCATTACGAAAGGGACAGATAACAAGACAGTAAATATCATAATGTCACTGTCCACATCTTGAATACTGTATGTCATTCTGGTTGCCCCCTTACAAAAGTATTAGAATTGGAAAAAGTACAGAGAAGGGCAACAAAAATGAGCAGGGGTATGGAACGTGCGGAGAGATTAAAAATACTAGCTCTGTTCAGCCTGGAAAAGAGACAGCTGAGGAGGGTATGTGATAGTTGTCTATAAAATGGTGAATGGTGTATAGAAAGTGAATAGGGAATTATTTACCTCTACGCATAACACAAGATACTAGGGTCTCCCAATAAAATAAACAGGCATCTGGTTTAAATCAAACAGCAGGAAGTTCTTCACATAATGCACAGTCAGCCTGTGGAACTCGTTGAAATGACTGTTGTGAAGGCCAAAAGTATAACTGAGTTTAAAGAAGAATTAGAGACATTCATGGAGGATAGGTCCATCAGATATTAGTAAGATGGTCATAGATGCAACCCCATGCTCTGGGTGTCCCGAAGCCTCTGAAGGCTAGAAGCCGAGAGTGGGTAATGGGATGGATCAGTCAATGATTGCCTGTTCTGTTCATTTCCTCTGAAGCAGGGGTAGTCAATAGGCAGACCATGAGCCAAATCTGGATTGCCAGATGCTTTTGAACAGACCCCAAAATCTTTTTATTTATTTATTATTTTTATCATTTTATTATTTTCTTTGGAGTCTGGACCTTGACTATACCTTGACCAAGAAATTTGCACCTTGACAAAAAATAATTGACTATCCCTGCTCTGGAGCATCTAGCACAGGCTACTGTTGGAAGATACAGGGCTAGATGGACCACTGGTCTGACCCAGTATAGCCATTCTTAAGTTCCTATGTTCCAGCATGGGGAGCAGCAAGAGAGGATGCACCTTGCTGCCTACTCAGCAGGCATGTGGCAGCCAGAAGGAGAAACTGCAGGCAAAGGCCTGCAGCCTTCCATCAGCTCAGCCAAATGTGTTCGAATGCAGCTGAGCTCTGGATAGGTATGATAGGGCTGGCAAATGCATGACACTTGGCAGACTTGACAGTTTTGATGTTACGTGCAGTGAACCTGCAAATGGAACTCCTAGCGACTTCAGTGGGAATGCTGCAAATGGAGTTCTTCAGATCCTGTGCTTTCAAAATGTCTGTGCCCATACTATATACAGTATATTTTCTTTTCACCTGGAGTAGTTTTACTGCTGTAGTTTTTCCAGTTTGTGATGTTCTTTATTATTTTGTATTCTGCAAATCTTCTGTCCTTGGTATTTATTCCCCCCCCCCCGATCCTGATTGACTCAGAATTAGTGACAATTCCTAGTATGTGAATATTTGAACAACAATTACATATTGTCCTGACAATTCATTTTAAGACTTTTGAGTCACTAACTCAGTTAATGTTTGAAAGGCAACGTGGTCTAATGAATTAAACATGGGATTGGGAGATGAAACACCTGGATTCTAATTCTGGTCTGCCACTGTCTCACTGCATGGCCTTGGATAAGTCACTTAGATGTGATTTTTAAATGGTTCTGAACACCCACAACTCCCACTGGTGGGGACCAATGACTTCTGAAAATGAGACCCTTAATCTTTCTGTTGCGCTCTGTATAAAATGGGGATAATGCTAACTAATCTACCTTTCAGAGGCACTGTGGCTTTGAATATGTAAAGTGCTTTGTAAGTGCTATATTTCATTTTGTTTGAGACATCGTGGGTGAGGTAAGATCTTTTATTGAACCAACTTTTCGTGATGAAAGAAACAAGCTTTTGAGCTTACACAGAGCTCTTCTTCAGTTCTGGGAAAGGTACTCCTAGTGTCACAGCTAAATACCAGGTGGAATAGATTGTTAAGCATAAGGAATGGTAACACATGTTGCAATCTTTTCCACCTGGTATTTAGCTGTGATATTCTGATTACCTTCACCAGACTTGAAGAAGAGCTATGTGTAAGTGCAAAAGCTTGTTCCTTCCACCAAAAGAAGTTGGTCTAATAAAAGATATTAGCTTACTCACCTTATCTGTCTAATATCCTGGGACAAACACTTCTATAACACTGCAAACATTTTGTTTGTTAACCCCACCCAAAGATCTAAACCCACCCAAAGATCTAAACAGTTGCTAAGTGAATTGCTGTATATCCTGGAAGTCTACTAGTCATTGAGTAACCTTGCCTTTCTTTGAGGACTCATGCTCCTAAGATAGCGTCAAAATAAATACCTGAAGTTTCAAACAATTGCTCTTCTCACTATGTGCAACTTTCAGTTTTGTCTCTTCTAACACAATAATAAATTCTTGCCTGCAAATATGGCTTCTTCTGGGAGCCACGTACACCATACTCCAGAAATCCTGTCAGTCTCCTCAACTTTAGAAGTTCATTGTGGTGGTGCCCTAGAAAGAGAGACCACCTTGTGAATTAAATCAGAATTAGCCCCAACTGCCTAATTTAAAGAGAAAGGACTAGCTAGTATGCTGCAGTTCCAACTAAGCACTGACTTGGGGTGAATTAAGCTTATTCTCAGGAGAGTGGCAAAATGCACTCCACCCTATGTTCCCTCAGTCCCAGCCCTTCCCATGCAGTTCTAACCTAGCAGAAAGGACTCCTTTTTTGCAGTAGATGGAGTAGGCAGGCAGTGTCTCTGTTCCCAGCATTTTGTGCAGGCTAGGGAAGGATTTAGCCATTCATTTTTTTTAAATATTGGAGAGTAAAAAAAAAAAATTGGTATCGTGCTTCACATAAACAGTTTAAGAATATATTTTTTGGTTGAAAGTTTATTCAAGTTTTGCTAACTGTTGTTGCCTTTTTTCAAGTATTGTGGGGTGGAGGCTGGTAAGCATCAAAATCCAGTGTCCTGATTATTTTTCAGTTGTAGTGACATAAATCAATATCTGCTTTGTTTATTGTAGGCACAGTGTTCTAACACAACCTTTTGTCACATGTAGCAAGTCATTTTTCAAGTTTACAAAAAAGAAATCCTATGCTAGCTGCTAAATTAGATGCCACCTCTGGCAGCCATATAACAGATGTAAAGCTTTAAAGCTTGTGAGGCTGTGAGGTTTTAGTTTTAGTTTTCTTTGTGTTTCACTTTCTTTTAAGTAACCTTATAATATCTACTTGCTGCTTACTGGTAGGACAGAACTCCATGCAAACCCTGAGGGGTGGCCAGGAGGGCTGAGTTGAAACTATTAACAGACCCTGTGTTTAGACTAGGTAAATAGGTCATAAACATTTTGTTACTAGCATATTTTTAAAGCAGTGTTATTTATCCCTTCACATAACACAAGAACCAGGGATACCTCAATCAAATTAATAGAGAGCAGGTTTAAAACAAACATAAGGAAGTAATTCTTAATAGAACACAATCAACCTGTAGAACTCATTGTCAAGGGATGTTGTGAAGGCCAAAAGTATCACTGGGTTCAAAAAGGAATTCGAGAAGTTCATGGAGGATAGATCCATTAGTGGCTATTAGCCAAGATGTCAGAGGCACAATCCCATGCTCTGGGTGTCCCTAAGCCTTTGATGTCTAGAAGCTGAGACTGGACAACAAAGGATGGATCCCTCAATAATTGCTGTGTTCTGTTCATTCCCTCTGAAGCATCTGACACAGGCTGCTATTGGAGGACAGGATACTGGTCTAGATGGAGCATTGGTCTGAGCGAGTATGGACATTCTTATGTTCTCTCTTCAGTAGAGTAGACATGGGTTAGCACCTTTACCAGTATATTAGCTGGTTGTGATGAACCCTAGAATGGAGTTGACTAGTTTACATGTTTCTAAAATTGTTAACACTGTCTACTTTATCACTTAAAATGTGTGTGTTTGTTAACAGGTTTTTTTATAAAAATCTATTTACCCAAGCTAGGTCTACACTTAAAACTTAAGTCGATGTAGCTACAGTGCTCAGGGGTGTGAAAAGTCCACAACCCTGAGTACTGCAGCCATGCTGACCTAACCCCCCTGGTGTAGATGTGGCTTGATCATTAGAAGCATTTTTCCATCAACTGAGCTACAGTCACTGTGGGTGGTAGGGTTACCACAATGACAACGGAAGAATCCGTTCCATCTCTATAGTGTGCATCTACACTAGAAGGCTACAGCGGGATAGCTGTGGCACCATGCCGATGCTGCTGTAACTCCTATCATGTAGACAAGTCCCTAGTTTAGGCAGGAGCCCTGCAGGCTTGTGCTTCCTGCCTGACAACCTTGCCACTGTGGGGGCCAATCTTCAGCACCATGGCTGTGGGTAATAAAAGCCCATTCATGAGTTGGTAAGTACTGTGGATTGTAATCCTGTTAAATCAGGGGTCCTCAACGTGGTGCCTGTAGGCGCCAGGGTGCCCGCTGGGACATCTAAGTGCGCCCGTATACTGGCTGGTGGATGAGCATCTACCAAAATGCCGCCGCCTCTGGATGACGCCGCTTGTCGGCGGCATTTTGGCTCCAGCCAGACAAAAAAGGTTGGGGACCACTGTGTTAAATGAAGTCTTTTATTTTTAAATAATTAAATAATAAAATTTGGGTATCAAGCAGTATTGAGTCAGAGAGCATATGTATTTGGGATTAGGGTTTAAGAACATAAACCCTTGAGCAGCTATAAACTGTTAGAGCAGCTCACTGACAATGGCAAGCAGCTACTTGCACAAGTAGTCCTATTAATTACAGTGGGTCTAATCGCACAAATAACAACTTTCTCGTCCTAGTAAAGAGTTCATAATCAGACCCTGAGCAGGCCTGGAACACCATGTGAACAACAAGCATAGCTGCTAGAATGGAACTACCATGAAGAAGAAGATTTTTTTTAAAGTTTAAATTTACAATTCAGAGTGGAATGAATTTACGAAATAATTGTATTTGGGCCTCAAAACTTGTACTTATTTTTCCCCACGTGTATAACAACTTCTGATTTTAAAAAGTTCCACATTAAAAAAACTAAATGAAATTCAGGTATAGAGCAATTTTGAAAACTAACAAATAAGTTCCAGAAAGCATACTAAAAAAAATTATTTAGGAAGCTTCAAAGTTAAAATCATTTTTCAGTTGTTATAATATTTTTAAATACAGGCCCAATCCTGCAGTCTCTTACTTTAAAGGATAAACCTTATTTTTAAGTTAGTAAATCAACAAGATCTCAGACAGGAGGAGGGATTATGGAGTAATTGTTTGCCTCATCCTTTTTAAAATGTGTGCTGTTCTTCTGCTATTGCCCATTCCCTCCCAAAAATATTACATATGGCTATTGACTGTATTATGGATTAATCACCTCTCAATTTTCCTTTTCTTGTTTATTGTTAATATTAAGCTCAGATAGGATATTTTCTCATACAGAATTTCCTTGAGTATCTTAACATGTTTAAAAAAAAAAAGAAAAGAAACATAGCAAAAGTGACAGATTAATTTCTGTGATATTCACAGTTGAAATATTCTGACTATCATCCTTTTATGCCAGGTGTCAGACTTTCACGGCATAATGCCTATTGCCTCAGTGAACATACAAAATGTACTCGCAGTAGAAATATATTGACAGTTTCTTGTGATCTCACTAATTCCCTTGTGGTAGATTTTATATAAAAGGGACAACAACTTCCTAGCACAACAACAAGATAACTCTAGCTGTTGATGATATCAAGAGTTACATAAATTATACTTGGAATACCACTGTGCCAAGTATGAGCAACAGGAGGTTATGGCTCTACCACATTAACTTTATAACATTCTAGCTTGTGATTATGTATAACCAGAACTTCAGTTAAACCATATTGTTTAATTGGGACACATGAATATACAGAGCAAGGAAAATAACCTTAGTTTTAGGGTTGTCAAGCGATTAAAAAGATTAATTGCACTATTAAACAATAATAGAATAGCATTTATTTAAATATTTTTGAATGTTTTCTACATTTTCAAATATATTGATTTCAGTTACAAAACAGAATACAAAGTGTACAGTGCTCACTTTATATTTATTTATTATTACAAATATTTGCACTATAAAAAATGAAAAAAATAATATTTTTCAGTTCACCTAATACAAGTACTGTAGTACAATCTCTTTATCATGAAGGTTGAACTTTCAAATGTAGACTTATGTACAAAAAACCCTGCATTCAAAAATAAAACAATGCAAAAATTTAGAGCCTACAAATCCACACAGTCCTACCTCTTGTTCAGCCAATCGCTCAGACAAACGAGTTTGTTTACATTTGTAGAAGATAATGCTGCTTGCTTCTTGTTTACAATATCACCTGAAAGTGAGAACAGGCATTGGCATGGCACTGTTGTAGCCGGTGTCACAAGATATTTACGTGCCAGATGCGCTAAAGATTCGTACATCCCTTGATGCTTCAACCACCATTCCATAGGACATGCGTCCATACTGATGACAGGTTCTGCTCGGTAACGATCCAAACTAGTGTGGACCGTTGTATGTTCATTTTCATCATCTGACTGAGATGCCATCAGCAGAAGATTGATTTTTTTTTTTGGTAGTTTGGGTTCTGTATTTTCTGCATCAGAGTGTTTCTCTTTTAAGACTTCTGAAAACATGCTCCACACCTCATCCCTCTCAGATTTTGGACGGCACTTCAGATTCTTAAAACTTGGGTCAAATGCTATAGCTATCTATAGAAATTTCACATTGGTATCTTCTTTGTATTTTATCAAATCTGCAGTGAAAGTGTTCTTAAAATGAACAACGTGCTGGGTCATCATCTGAGACAGCTATAACATGAAATATATGACAGAATGCAGGTAAAACAGCAGGGGACATACAATTCTCCCCCAAGGAGTTCAGTCACAAGTTTAATTAACACATTATTTTTGTAAGAAGCATCATCAGCATGGAAACATGTCCTCTGGAACGATGGCCGAAGCATGAAGAGCCATACAAATGTGCATATGTGGCATGTAAATATCTTGCAATGCCAGCTACAGCAGTGCTATGTGAACACCTGTTCTCACTTTCAGGTGACGTAATTAAGAAGCGGGCAGCAGTATCTCCCATAAATGTAAACAAACTTGTTTGTCTTAGCTATTGGCTGAACAAGAAGTAGGACTGAGTGGACTTGTAGGCTCTAATGTTTTACATTGTGTTGATTTTGAATGCAGTTATGTAACAAAAAAAATCTGTATTTGTAAGTTGCACTTTCATGACAGAGATTGTGCTACAGTACTTGTATGAGATGAATTGAAAAATACTATTTCTTTTGTTTATCATTTTTACAGTGCAAATATTTGTAATAAAAATAATATAAAGTGAGCACTGTACACTTTGTATTCTGTGTTATAATAGAAAGCAATATATTTGAAAATGTAGATAGACATCCAAAATATGTAATAAATTTCAATTGGTATATTATTATTTAACAGTGTGATTAATCATGATGAATTTTTCTAATCACGATTAATTTTGTTGTTAATCGCGTGAGTTAATTGTGATTAATCGACAGCACTACTTACTTTCTTTTGCCTTAAATCTCCCTGGCCATATGTAATGATTGCCTGTCTCCAACTGGATTAAGAAAATGGAATCTGAATTCTTATCATCGCCTAACTGTTCTGACCCCAGCCCTTTAACTTCAGGAAACAACCAGAGTTACAGCTGCTTTGCATTTCTATTCTTGTTGCCTGCTTTAGCAATATAGATTCAAGGTAGTTTGCCTACTCACTCCCTTTGAGATGTACCCTGAGAGTTAGAATTTGGGATATCCCTCCTTGAGATCTTAAGTCTGTTTTTACAGCTAGGCCAAGCTTCTGTTTCTCAAATGTCAACTTGTGATTACAAGAGATAAAATATAATTTTAAGATAAGTAAATGAAGACACTGTAGTCTTGTATTTTCTCAGTGAATCCTTTTCAAAAAAGCTGTTTGACAGTAACCTCCTTGCTGCTAAAAAGGATGGCTTAAAGGTACTGATTTTCTGGCTTTGTAGAACCCTAAATGTCATACCCTGATTGAAAAGAAACGGGGGCTTTCAGACTTTCATGCATCATTTTCTAGAAAGTTAGTTTTCTTCCTAATCCCTTGATTTGAAGGTGAAGGAGTTTGTTATATAATTTTAATCAATGGACCTATTTGCTGAAGTGCTTTACTTTAAGTTAATAGATTCTCATTAAACTTACTTATATCCTTTTCAGCATCTTGTCCCTAGTATCTAACAAGTTAGTCCTGCAACATACTTAGAATTATTACTGTTGATTTCCTGGTAGTGCCTTCAGGTGGTGTCTGACCAGAATAACTTAAAGGGTCTTTCAGTTTTGGAATCTGGGGGGATGTTTCTTATCACGTTTCCTGCTTTGACAAGGTTATTGGCCTAGCAGATGAGGGGAAACAGTAAATGTGATATAGCTTCATTTTAGTAAGATACTTAACACAGTTCCATGTCACATTCTTATAAGCAAACTAGGGAAATGTGGTCTTGATTAAATTACTACAAGGCAGGTGCATAGCTGATTGAAAGAGTGTACTCAAATAATAGTTATCAATTGTTCACTATCAAACTGGAAAGATATATCTGGTGAGGCTCAGCAGGTGTCTGTGCCGTGTCCGGTAATATTCAACGTTTTCATTAATGACTTGGATAATGGAATGAACAGTATGCTTATAAAATTTGTGGATGACACCATGCTAGAATGGGTTGCAAGCGCGTTGGGACAGGATTAGAATTTAAAATGACTGTAACAGATTGGAGAATTGATCTGAAATCAACAGATGAAATGCTGTAAAGACAAGTATGAAGTACTTCATTTAGGAAGGAAAAATCTAATGCTCAACTACAAAATGGGAAATAACTAGCTAGGTGATAATACTGTCAAAAAGGATTTGGGGGTTATAGTGGATCACAAGTTGAATAAGAGCTAGTAATGCGATGCAGTTACTAAAAAGGCTAACATAACTCTGGAATATATTAACAGGAGTGTCACATGTAAGACCACGGGAGGTTATTATCCAGCTGTACTCAGCCCTGGTGAGGCCTCAGATGACATGCTGTATCTAATTCTGGGCACCGCACTTTGAGAAAGATGTGGACAAATTGGAGAGAATCCAGAGGAGAGCAAGAAAAAATGATGAAAGGGTTAGAACACCTGACCTAGGAGGAAAGGTTAGAAAAATTAGAGATTCTTGATAAAAGAAAGCTGTGTGAGGACCTGTTAATTGTCTTCAAATATGCTAAGGGCTGTTATAAAAAGGACAGTGATCAAGTGTTCTGCGTCCTGTTAAGATGGGGCAATAAGTAATGGGTTTAATCTTCAGTCAGGAAAACGTAGGTTAGATATTAGATTTTTTTTTAAAACTATTCTTATAGTTAAGTACTGGAATAGGCTTTCAAGGGAGGTTTTAGAATCCCTGTCATTGGAGGTTGTTAAGAACAAGTTAGGCAAACAACGGTCAGGGATGGTCTGAGTATACTTGGGACTGCCTCAGCATAGGAGTGAGACTAGATGACCTCTCAAAGTCCCTTCCAGCTGTGATTCTATTTTTCTGTGTGCACTGTCTCAAGGGAAGAGCAGAAGCAAACAGAAAAACAGACCAGCGTAGCAAAATTCCAGCATTGAGGGTCTCCAGAAAAAATAGTCTTGAATTCGTAGAAGAGGTACATCAGCAAACCTCTGACACCGCTGATCAACATGTTGGTAGTTGCTATGTTGTCAAGCTGGAGAACACCAAAAAACTTTGAGAGACTCTGCCTGTCGTAACTGAGACTAAATCTGAGAAAAACCTGACCTATATAAAAATTTTGCTGCAGAAAATTTTAGGATGGGAGAAGCTGTACTAGTCACCGTGCTTTACCTCAGCCTAGATACTTGCTATCATCTAGTAAGGGAGTGTGACAGCTTGACATTAATACTTGCTGTTTGGTAGTCCATTTCTTACACTAGTCAGTCAAGTAAAGACATTCCTTGTAAAAATCACTTCAGTCCTGAGCCCTTCTGAAGCAAAGTTTTGTCTCACTGTTCTTTTCTTAGATACCAGCCCAGAAAATTAATTATCTATTTTATCTGACTGTTAATTTTTATATGCCTAGATTATGTCCATTTTAACCTCCTTATTCTAGTTTCGATTCATTGTGTAGTTGTAGTCACTACCTCCCTTAATCCTCCTTGTTGCACTGTAGCTCTGTATTACAACTTTTTTTGATTTCTTCAACTGTCTTTCCACAGAGCTTCAGTTTTTGTTGATACCTCTGCTTTGGCTAATGCAGAAAACAGTATTGTCTTTCTTTTTGTTTCTGAGGCAAATACATTTATTTTTGGATGAATTTATAATGCTAATTTCTCTAAAGACTTCCTGAAAGAATAACAACAAGGGATGTAAAAAAATTAAGGATGATAAGAATCAATTGGATTAGCCTGTGCTTTTCCTCCTGTTTCACTTTTGTACAAGGAAGCTGTTCCTCGGAATTGATTCTAGATGTTTCTACCAGTGGGACTGTGCAATCACTCAATAAATATGATCCTGCCCTTAGTTTCCCACCAGAGAGTCTTCTTCAAGACCTAAGACCAGGGATATCTTATGTCTTATTCCCTTGAAATCTGAACATGTTTTTCATGTAGACAAGATATTTTTGCATATTGTTTCACCTTTTCTTCCCACAGTTATTACTTTGGTAACTTAAGCCAGGATGTAATAATTCATCTCAGAAAGTCTGTGGCATTATTATAAATCCTTTGTTTTAATGTGCAGAGTACACTCACTGTACACTGTAAAAGAGCTTTTAGAACTGGGATTGGGTTTGTTTGTTTTGCTTTTGGTCTCTGGGAATGCTCGGCGTAAGCCTTTGGTTTTCAAAATACACACTGGCTAGAGGAGCATATAGGGCAGAAAAGAGGTGTGCTTAATACTGGAGCTTCAATAGGGTGTTGTCTACTTCACAGGGTGGATCCAGAAGTCTTTGGATGAGATTTACTTTTTAAAAAATATGTATTAAAATAGTATAATGTAGGTTAGATATCTTTGTACAGCATTTGTTGAAGCTTTGTGTAGAATTATGATAGCCTTGTGATTTTGGTGTTTCTTCAATAAACTTTTGGTTCTTGTGCTTTCCTGTTTTCCTTTGCAATGAGAGAAAGAATATGGCCCTATTGATCCTTTTACATCTAGACTGTAGATTTAAACTAACAGAGATTATGCTGTTTTTAACAAAAAACAGAGAAGAAAGAAAAACAGCTTCTGTGTCTCAGAAGGACCAAATGCAGAAATATTTTACGGATATTTTTAAGTGTCAAGTTATCCTGATTATTTTTATAAAAATTTCATTTCTTTCCGTTTTGGATCATTCTGGTTTTCAATTTTGGCTACATCCACAAATTCTTAAAATTTGAATGAGGATACAAGTAGAAAGAATTAAGTCATCAAGTTTCAGCTTTCTTGTTCACACTTGCCGTCTGACAAGTTGGAGCCAGGTAACCCATCAACTCTGGATTAAATAATGGAAAAGTATGTTAGGAGTGAGAAACTACAGTATGATCTTCTATTGCTCCAGGTTCTTTTATTGGCACCCATCGCAATCTCTGAGCGCCTTATTGGTAACTGAGCACCTAACAATACAGTAGCTTATTAAAATGCTTAAAATACTTTCCCCACTATAGCGTTATGAGAATGGTGTTTAATGCAAATTAATATCAGTATTATTTTGTGAATACATATGATATTCTTGAATTTTAAAATATGCGTATTACCACCACTTTCAGGGCTAAGACTAGAAGGAATCAGAGGTTTTGTTACTTTATGACATACAGGACATACAGGAGAAATCAAGTCTATAGTTTTATTTATGATACTGGAGATATAGTAGAGGAGACTGAATACTCTAAGCAAAATATGAATCAAGAAGAATCTATATTTTGGAACTCCTCCCTTGTATTTTATATTGTCACATTTTATTTTCACATTTTATAGACTATTAATTACTGTAGCAATCAATCAGTGCCTTTGCTGATTCTGACCATTATCTGACCAAGTGGTAAAATGAACTATCCTGAGCAGTACTAGACTTTCTCTACCTCTCTTTTGTACCTCCTTTTTTAGTAACAGCACATTTTTTAAATATAAATCTTTTAAAAACAGTCACAGCATTTAGTTCAAATTCTCAGATTGCTTGTATAATGCAAAACAAAGCCATTTTTCTGTTTTATTACACCCTTAAAACAGTGTAATAGCCAGATTCCCTTTCCTTTCTTGGGTAGAGACATTTTACATACAATTTCTGTGCAGAGCACAGAAGAGATGTAAATCCCCCCCCCCAAAAGAAATGTATACTGGAAAGATCTTAAACTGCTGCATTGTGAGAAAAAGTGATATGCTAGGGAGAGGTTTCTTTTGGGAAAAGGTACTGGGATAGAAAGCCTTTCACTTATAGTTCACTGATTCAAACTTAGATAAATCTAGTTTGTGTTATTAGGGCCTGAGCTTTGCCATTTCTGTGTGCTATGTGAGATGGTGTGCACAGGTATTTACAAAATCTGCCCCAACCATGCAATGAGCTCTGCATGGAGCCTCATTGATTTCAGTGGTGATTTGCCTGGCTGAGGGTCTGCTTTTGTGGAGCTCATTCCAGAGCTGTGATCAGAACTGACACCCTTACTGTCAATCTCAGTAGAAATACAAGGGATTCAGTGAATTTTACGGTTAACTCACGTTTTCTCCTAAGGCAGTGTTTTCCAAACTTGGGATGCCGCTTGTTTAGGGAAAGCCCCTCACAGGCCGGCCAGTTTGCCTTAAAACCAGAGCTGAGAACACCATCTCACATGGCCCGCGCTGCTTCCAGCAGCTCCCATTGGCCTGGAGCATCGAACCGTGGCCAGTGGGAGCCGCGATCGGCCGGACCTGTGGATGCGGCAGGTAAACAAACTGGCCCAGCCCGCCAGGGGCTTTCCCTAAACAAGCAGCGTCCCAAGTTTGGGAAACACTCAGGGCCAATGCTTCCATTTAGGCAACCTAGGCGGTCGCCTAGGGCACCAGGATTTGGGAGGCTGGCATTTTGCAACCCTCGGCGGCAATTCGGAAGCAGGGGTCCTTCCGCGCTCCAGATCTTCTGTGGCAATTCTGCAGCGGGTCCTTCACTTGCTCCGGGACCCGCTGCTGAAGTGCCTCGAAGACCGGGAGCGCGGAAGGACCCCCTCCGCCGCCGAATTCCCGCCGACCGGGAGTGCGGAAGGACCCCTGCCTAGGGCGCCAAAAACCCTGGCGCCGCTCCTGGAAACACTGTCCAAGGAAGATGGTCTCTCCCTCCACAACAGAGTTGGGGGTGCATTGATTATTGATTAAGCAAAGGAAGCTTTTACTGCTGAAGTCTATGGTTTACATGTTCTGTAAATAAACAAAGGTTATTCGTCAAAGGTGCTAACTGCTTGATACCTTCCACAAGCAGAATTTGCTTTGAAAAAAAAATCATTGTTGCTATATAATTTATGGATATGTTGTACCTTTTATTGCAGGCTTGGCTTGGTGTGGATAAATATAGACAGCAGTAACTGAACTGCTATGAGCTAACTGGGCATCTGTCCAAAATATCATTAAAATATTGACATAGACTAATTTGGGTTTTTTAATAATATTTTGTTAAGTGCTATTTAAACAACTCTGCTATGATTGACCCACATACTCTAGTTTGAAAGTTGAGAATTGAGATAATAGTAGATCTGACACTTTTAGTACATGATGTTTTCTGTAGTCAAGCAGTACATAGTTCAATGTGTTAATTTTTTAGACAATTCGTAAAGAAAAAAAAGCAACAAACCAAACCAGAGCAAACAACAGACAGATTTTCTGTACTGAATACCTTTTGTTCATTCATTTTCCAGGTTAGCACTGTATGTATATGAATATCTGCTCCATGTAGGAGCTCAGAAATCTGCCCAGACATTTTTATCAGAGGTACGTTTCCCATTGTTTTCTTCTCGTTCACAGTTTTGATAGTGTGTGCAAATAGAATAACTGTATATGGTTTTTTTTAAAAAGGAATAAAACAACACTGTGGATTTCAGTTTATACTGATAAACTTGGATTTTTAAGTCTGTGCTAACCAGGTGTTCACCCATCTCTGGCACAAGGCATCCCCAACTTCGCAAAACAATTCACTGATGTGATTTGTACCCCATACCTCCCTGTCTTTCACTACATAAAGATCCCACTTGTTTTCTGTAAGAAATGTGGCATTTAGGGAATACGTGATTTTATTAGTATTTGCTTGGGATGACCTGTATAACTTACGCATGGTTTCACCACCTGTGAATAATGCAACCATTCCAAATACATGGCAATGACATGTTTTATGCTATATTATATTTCCAAACTCTGTCCCTGTTGTATATACACCATCGATAATGTTGACCAGCAGTGGTCTCAGCACATATCCCTATGATACCAATTAACAACTTCTCTTAATTTGAAGAGGCAGTTATATATTATAATTACTTGTGCCCTGTTGTTTAACCAGTTTTAACACCTGATGATACTTTTGCCTTTTACCCTGTGTTAATTTTGTCTTCATAGTCTTTGTTAAAGGAATCTGTAAGTCTTTTGAAAATCAAAGTAAATTAGTTTTCTCAGCAACCTTTGTTTATGATAGGGAAAAATGACCAGTGTGTCAGAGATACTGAACCTCTTTTTAAAATCTCTCTTTGACAAGAATATTTAAGAAAATAAGTTGACAAGTGGCAAGTAAAGAAGAACTTGGGAAAACAGAATTGAATAAAGAGCAGGCAAGTAATAACTTGGAAAATTTCCACATCTCAAAATCAGTAGTCCCAGGTGGCACAGATTCAAATAGTAATACATTTATTTTGCTACTGATGACTTATTGAATAGTCCTGGACAACTGGCATGCCACTGGAAGACTGGAGAAAAGCAAATTTGTGGTAGAAGTTTTTTTTTTTTTTTTTAAGTAAAGAGTGTTTCCAGCAGTTACCATCTGATATATCCAGTTTTTCTCTCTATTAAAGTAAGGGCAAAATAATTAGGAGAAAAATATAAAAAATTAATAGGATAATTTATGTCTCAGCAAAAACAGCATTCATTCATTTTGCAGAATAAAGTTTTGCTTATTTTGTTTTTAGGGTAGGTTTGCAAAGTGAGTAGATGAGAACATTTTAGGTATGACATTTGAATTTTGGAAAAGCCTTTAATGGGGGGAGGGATAGCTCAGTGTTTTGAGCATTGGCCTCCTAGACCCAGGATTGTGAGTTTAATCCTTGAGGGGGCTATTTAGGGATCTGGGACAAAGAAAAAATTAGCTGGGGATTGGTCTTGCTTTGAGCAGGGGGTTGGACTAGATGAGCTCCTGAGGTCCCTTCCAACCCTGATATTCTATGAAAATCTTGCTGTCAAAATTAATTTAAATCTGAGAAGATAGTCCACATTACAGTGCTTCTAATAGTGGCTGAATTATTATGAACAAGAGGCAGTGATAAATAGCAACATTGAATTGGTGTGCAGTATCTACTAAATACTGCAAAGATCTGTGGACTTCATTTAACTTCTTCATTAGTGGTGTAGAAGAAGGAGTAAACAGAAGATTGATGACATTTATAGAAGCTACTATGTTGGGATAAATTACAATTCTCACAAATTTTAAAATACACCTCTACCTCGATATAACACTGTCCTCGGGAGCCAAAAAATCTTACCACGTTATAAGTGAAATTGCGTTATATCGAACTTGCTTTGATCCACCGGAGTGCACAGCCCCACCCTACCAGAGCACTGCTTTACCGCATTATATCAGAATTTGTGTTATATCGGGTCACATTATATCAAGGTAGAGGTATAATACAAAGTGACATAGAAAGATTAGAAATCTGGGCTGAACATAATAAGTACATTTGGAGAGGAAATAATCCAAAATACAGATAAATCAGTGGGGCAGAGAATCCTGGCAAGCAGAAATGATTAAAGAGATAAGAGAGTGATAGTGGACAGCAGATTAGATATGTGTTTGCAATGCAATATGGGTGCCAAAAAAGCCAGTTCAGTTTTGGGGTGCACATGATGAATCTCTGTATCACAGATAGTCTTTTTTTTTTCCTATATAAGTTTGGTGCAACTGCATCTGAATTGCTACATTCAGATCTGAGTATCTTTTTATGAGAATTATATTGGCGTATGAGAGGGAAATGAGAGAAGAGAAACAAAAATGAAATCAGTTGGATGATTAATTTATAAGGGATGATGAAGACTTAGATTCTCCAGCATGCTTTGTCCTCTTTGTTTTGATCCATAGATGCAATGGAACTACAAACCCACCAGACCAGGCCAAATTAAGCTTCTTATAGTGTGGGGGATTTGCAGGTTAAATAGCAGTAGGGTGACCAGATGTCCCGATTTTATAGGGACAGTCCCAATATTTGGGGCTTTTTCTTATATAGGCTCCTATTACCCCCCACTCCTGTCCCAATTTTTCACACTTGCTGTCTGGTCACCCTACATAGGAAGCACTCTTAAGCCACATTCTCTTCTGTTTCCAGTTTAGGAGGCAGAGCCAGAAGAAAGAGGCATGGCTAGAGCACCTATGTGTTCTAGCAGTTCTCACCTGAGCATAACAGTTCGTGGGGCTATTGAAGGCCAAAATAATTTAGAACAGTTCTGAGGCTGGGAATTTGACCCTAAAAGAACTAAATATGTATAGCTTAGCTAAGTGATGACTGACAGTCTATACCTATTTGAAAAGTATAAGCAACAAAGATCGAGATACATTATTTAAAGTTGTACAAGAGAGTGTAACTATGAGTAATGGTACAAAATTAAGAAAGGGAAAATTTCAGATGGATATCAGGATATCAGACATTGCAATCAATTAGTCTGTAAAATGATGTCGTAAGGAATTGTTTTTTCAAGCTTTCCCAGATTTTGTGATACTCTGTTTTTTAAATGAATTTTCTTAGAACTGAGATTCACAGGTCAGTAGTCCTAGAATCCCCTTGGGTTCTGTCATAGTTACAGGGTGAGCTGCACTTTGAACCCTTTCATAGTCCCTTCTCAAGTGCACCCCTCAGGAGACAGACTTTGCTTCCTTAACCTCTTTAAAGGGTGGAACTTTGGAAGTCAATCACTTTTAGATTGGATCTCTGAGTTGCAGCCCTCCTGTTAATCAACTGTGGCTCCTCTAGCAGGGCTTGATTCCTGCAAGAGAATTTCCGTCAGGAGATGTGACCAACAATTGATAAGCTGACTCAAAACATCTTTTCCAAAACCATCGTATTGTTTATTCACCCAAAGGATAGTAACAAGTGAAGAAACCGGGTAAAACAACAAATGCCCTACACACCTGGGTCTTACCTATACCTTATCCTTTCCTTGCTAGTTTTGGTAACTTCCACTTAGGCCAGGTAACCTGACTTCTGGGCTGGTAGGGACAGGCTCCCCTGCAGCAGGTTCTTTTTCCCTTATATCTGTCCCAGTGTTTTCCTCCAGCTGCTTTCCGTTCACTCTCCATGCCCCTTCCTCTATCAGGGCTTTTTTAACAGTTCAGTGTCTTTTGTCCTCGTCCTGGAAAAATTATCTGGCTGGTGACAGTAAGGTAGGTATTTCCCTATTAATAGCCTGCTTATTGTTCTCTTAAGGACCCTTGATATTTTCCCTGAAGATATCCCTGGAATTGTTTCATTTCCTGCCTGCTCTTCCTAACAGACTCTTTAGATTTAAATCTCTGCAGTCAGACAGATTAATATTCAGCAGGTAAACAGAAGAACATATAATATTCAAAAAAATAAGAGAAAGCTCTCTCTTATTTTCCACAGGCTCTTGTTTTGAAGAAGCTGACTGGGGTGAAATGTACCCCTGTAAAGAGGGCCAGCACAAAGCCTATGCACCAGTTAAATCCACATCAAGCCATGTTTTGAAGGATTTAAGTAGTACGTAGGCTTAATGTTGGTCCTCTGCACAGGTATGAATTTTACTCCAGATCAATGACTTTCCAGTCTTCATTAACAGTTTTGGTGTTAAGTACATACTGCACATCTTTCTTAGTACATTACTTTATGTTTATTTTAGAACTCGTTGAAGAATAGCATCTGTTCCAGGTGATTTACTTAAGTTTTCAAGTTATATCCAATGGATGCATGTAGTCTTCTTGATACCAGTGCATTTGAAGCATTTAATTTTTAAAAAAATGTTTTTATACATCTTGCTTTGCCTTTTATTTCAATTTACTCTTTATCTGGTATAGTTTATGCAGGATTTCTACATTTGAAAGGATGCTTTTTATATCCCTAGCTATTATTATTTATGTTTTCTCCTGAGCCCTGTGTAGTTAGTTCATAGTAACTGACTTTACCAGCAGAAGGATATAAAAAAATAGTCCCAATACATTTTTAAAAATGTATAGAATAGTTTTGCTGTTAAGTAAACAGCATTTACACAATACATCATAACATGGTAGAACAGATTTATTGGTGCTTATTTGGGATGACCTTTGGGCTGTGTGTATCCTCTTCTTGCCAGCTACATGCAGACCTTCTAGGCATCTGATCACGTGTTCTTGAAATTCCTTGAGAATTGGGCCTTGAAATTCAATGAGAGTTAGGTATCAAACTGTCTCACACTTTTCTTCTGAAAATTCAAGCTTTAACCATTGTTCGTTTTTTAAGAATATTATTTTTACACATCACCACCTTTCATACCAAAGGACCCCCAAGCACTTCACAAAAGTAGAACTCATTTCACTCACCACTGACATAGAATTGCTGCTACCTCTGTGTCATAATATTTGATGTTTAAACACCAATACTTCTCCATAGTTTAGACAGCAAGTAAATAATACTATTTCCAACTGTAACTAGTGGAGGGATTTGTGGTATCCCCTATGTCCTAGCTAAATTCCTATTTTAATTTTCCCTTCTACCTAACAGCTATACCTTTGTGAAAATTATTGTTGAATATCAGTTACCTCTAGCACTACTACAATGCTCCTTACCACGCTGAAACACTGGTGCAGTTTGGACCTGGAGAGAAGACTGCCACCTGCTGAGTCATTAGGATTTTCCTTGGAGCATCTTGAGTTTTTCTAAAATTCTCTGACTCGTATACAATTTTTAGAGATTTTTTAAATGTATTACTTTTAATTTCTCTCTCATACCTGTACATTTGGGCTTAACTAAAACATCTAGCTTTGGGCAGAAGGATACAAAATGTAGTACCAATACAAATTTTAAAAGCACTGTAAAACATTTCTAAAATAGGTTTTCTGCAAAATATGTGACAAATGCTGAGTACGTGGTGGTACGATGTGTTAAGTTATGTGGTCATCCCAAATTCATGATGATAAATATTTTCCTAGCTGGACAGTTCTGTATTATGTCTTTCCTAGCTGGTTGATTAGTTAATGTATCTTGTTCAGACTGAGTGGAAAAGCATAAAATACTTGATTTTTATTCCTTTTAGATAAGATGGGAAAAAAACATCACATTGGGGGAGCCCCCAGGATTCTTGCACTCTTGGTGGTGGTAAGTGTTAATAATTTTCTTTCTTTAAAATTAAAGTAGGTTGAGAGTGGAGTCGAATGGCTAGGCTTAAAATTGGAGGAAAAAGAACAGTAAAATACCAAATTTTCATCCTTATTTTAAGCTGGCAAATTCTTTTTTATTAAACTTTTTGAGGCATGAAAGAAATTCAGGTGAATTTTGTACAAATTATACTGAGTTCATCAAGAATAATTGGTGTCAAAAACAATGAAGAAGCTAATAATAACAATGGAGTTGCCTAAAAAACATACCCAAGAGACATAGCCATATCGTTTTAGATTTCATTTATTTCTTCAATTTTTTTTCCTAAGAAAAGATGCACTTCCATGCTGAAATCTTTAGCTTGTGGTATTCGTCACTCCAGTTGTTTCTCCAAAATTTTCTTTTGCTAGGGCAAAAGTGTGTATTACAAAGATGGCAGTTTTAGCACATCATATTAGAACTGGAACAGGTTTCAATACTTTGTTTGCAGTGAGTCTTGCAGTAAATAATGCATTTAAAAATAAGTTTTCATATGGGAAAAAATTGAATTAAGATTACAAGCAGAGATGATAAACTATACTGTCATTGGAAAATGATATAAAATACACTATCCACATTACTGCCTATGGCCCAAATTCAGTATAGCACTTAAGCACATACTTAACTTGAAGCATGTGCTTAAGTCACATTGAAGTTGAAATATGGCTTAAACGTGTTCTTCAGTGCTTTGCTAAAGAGGGCTGGACTTAAGCCAGTGTCAGAGGGTTACTGAACTGGTTTGCTATGGCTAGGCCTGATTAGGGGTCAGAAGCTATATAAGGAGTCTGGTGATCCAGGAGAGAGGAGAGACAGGTCAGAAATATGGGAGACATGGATCGTGGAGACTGCAGAGCCATAGGAAGAGCTAGGGAGTCCCCCTGTGGCTATCATCCTATATGAGGGGCAGGGATCTGGGAGAAAATGGAGGTTGAAGGAAGTCAGCGGCCTCCAGAGTGGGAGAGGGGGCATTTCCTGCTAATGTTTATAAGTGCAGGGGTGAAGGAAGGCCATAGAGAGAGGCTTTGTGGCCACTGTCCCGTACAAGGAGCAGGGGACTGGGAAAGAACCCAGGAAGGAAATGAGACTTTCATTAAGCCAAGGTGGGCAGATGTTGTTTATGTTATTGCTTCATTTTAGCCTTTGAACTTTACTGGGAATGATAGGAATAAACCAGGAACCCTCCATTTGAAGGAAGATTGGGGACTGAAGAAGATTTTAGAGTGACAAAAGACAGCAGAGGCAGAGTTGTTTTGAATTATGATATGGGACTTTAGTTTATGTCTTTGAGACATGTATAATAATTAATTACCTTGGGACAAGGCCATCAACCCAAGAGAGTGTTGAAGTATTTGAAGGGACTCTGAATGGGGTGGAACTGATGCTGGGCATCTGTAGGGCACCTTCATGCCATTAGGAGGCACTCAAGGAGGGCCTTGCTTGTTAAACCCACACTTATAGTTTTCCACATGGTCAAATCATGAGTGCACTCATGCTCCTTTGGAAGAAGTCTGTGGTGTTGGCTTACAAAAATAGTTTATTAACATCGACAGGGTAAGCTAAAGAATTATTTAAATGGGCAGCATAAAAAACTCTGCAAATCCCATCTCTTCCTCAGGTAGCCCATTATCTCTGACAAGTATGCCACATGAGTGCCTTATACTTTTTCACATATGATCACACTTACTTACATGTATCTATGTGTCTGCGTGTATATATAGTATCCCAAAGTTTACTATTGGAACAGTGGATGAAAACATAATTCATAGGAACTGCTGTTTAGTCAAGCTGAATTGTATCTGTATGGGATTCCAGACACATCTGATATGTACATATATACTCTATGAATGGATAATCATGATGATTACTGACAAAGGATGAAGTTACAGGTGACATAGTAGTTCGACCTGGCCCCAGGAGAGTATGTAATAAGTACACAACTGTGCAGAGTGGCATAATCACTACCAAATGGGGTTTTCTTTTTTTTTTTTTTTTTTGTTTTTAGAGTTCTGTATCTGAAATTCTATAAGGAAACTTTGCTCCTTATGTCTTCCTGACCTCTGTATTCACCTTTAATAGTGATTGCCTGCAGTGAAATTGTCAGACCAATTAAAGTCTTCCTAAGTTATTAACTATGATATGATGACCAAAAGATAAATCTAAGGAATTAAACTGGGTCTCTCGTATTATAGGTCTGGCTTGACATGACTAGTTGGCTATGGGTAAGGGTTCGTTTCTTGGGAGACAGAATTAGGGAGTAAATGGGTCAATGAGCAAAAAGACAGATAAGGTAAGGGGTACCCAGGGAACCATTTACAACAGACAAAATAATCTGAAACATAAAACAACGTAACTTTGGATGTGTGGTATGCCCTATACCCACCTCCTATGCTTGAGTCGGATCAACGCAGTGTAGCATTGTTGTATGCCAAATAAAGGAACCCAAGTAATAAGACTGGAGTTGAACTGAGTTCTTGGGGAACCAACTGAAAGAGGTCTTAGAGGAACTCCAACACATATGTCTGAGATCAACCAAATAAAACTCAATTTTGATTTTATTCTTTAAAGTGATTTAGTAAATAGCAGATTTTTTGATTCCAGGGACTTTGAGACTGCAATGATAAAATAGCTCAAACATTGTATGTAAACATTGTTTATTTTAATCAGTTAATACAGCTGACTAAATCCTGTTAAACACAGCTCAGAAGGAGAAGTATATTAACTCTGTTTTAACACTGTTTTTAAACACTGCTCCATTCCAAAGTGTAAAAAGGGCCTGATAAAGGCAGCACAATTTTTTCCCCACTATTTTTATGACAAGATGTATATCATGGTATTCTTTCCGACTTCTTACATTTACCCATATATATGCTGCTTTATTGTCTTTTGGTTAAGGCACAGTACAGCGACTTAGAAGGTCTAAGTACTATCCCTGTTTTTTTCCCCGCTGTCTTACTGTGTGACTTTGGACAAGTCTCAGCCTCTTTGTGCCCTGTAGTGTTTTGTGGAAGTAAATGTAGGCAAACACAAGATATGAGGTTAATATAGAGTTCCAGCCATTGCTCCGTATTATAACAGTTTGTGCACTAAACTAACTTACAGCAGTGCTGATATTCTTGGACTAATCTATCGTGGTCTTAATGGGGGACATCATTACATCCTCAGAGATTCAAAAGATAGTTCTTTCTTACCTTATAGGGCTATCATCAGGTTTAATTCATTAATATTGTGATACAGGAGAGCCAGGGAGCAGTGGCAGAGTGCTAGAGGGGAAATATATAAGCCCAAGGCTAATTAAGGCGTGGTTCCCTGGAGACTAGGGAGGGTGGCTACAGGTTAATTGGAGCACCTGCTGTCAATGAAGACCCTGTCAGGGACCTAATATCCCCTGCTTAGGCAGTCAGAGAGAAGGAGGAAAGATAGAGGACTGGAGCTTGGAGGTGCGCTGTGAGACTTGAAAGATCAGAGAACAGAAGTAAGGGAGACCCTGCCCCAGCAGGGGAGGGAGACTCCCTCCCCAGCTCCTAAGGACCGAAGGTACCCCACCCAAGGGGGAAGAGGGTAAGAACCTGCAGGAGTTGAGAGGGGCTGTGGCTCAGCGTGAGGAGCAAACCCAGACCCTTCCCCCACTTCCCTTCTTTACCACCTTCCTGGGTCACTAATGGGTCCCTCGGCATCCCAAGAGCAGGGGCAAGGGGTGGCATCTTAGCCCCTGGCAAGAAAAGTGCAGGACTCACCATACTAACATTGGCCATCTTGTCACTGCGCTGTGAACATAATCCAGGGTGGGTCATGACCACCCTGCCTGAAGATGGAGGATGTAGTCAAAGCACTGGTGCAAGCCACTGCTGCCCAGCAGGAGGCTACCTGGATCCAGGCAGCTGCCCAACAGGAGGCCATGTGGCTGCAGCAAGAGGCCAATCACCTGCTGATGACCCAGACTACCCAAGATCGGGCCATGCTGCAGGAACTAGTGAACCAGGTGAAGGCCCTTATGGATCTGAGCCACGGCTATGACGGGCATGGACCATACAGGCCAGCTACTGTCTGCAGAAAATGACATGGGAGGATGATATGGAGGCATATCTCCTGGCCTTTGAGAGGACAACCCTATGGGAGGCCTGGCCTTGAGACCAATGGTTGGGCATCCTCGCCTCATTTTTTTGTGAGGAGGCCCAGAAGGCCTGCTATGATATGACCGCAGAGGAGGCTACAAATTACCCCCAACTGAAGGCAGAGATCCTGGCCAGGGCAGGGGTAATGACAGCCTTGTGAGCCCAGAAGTTCCATGAATGGCAGTACTGTGAAGACAAGACACCGCGATCACAACTATTTGACCTAGTACACCTAGCCTGGAAGTGGTTACGCCTGGAGGATCTCAGCTTGGAGAAAACGATGGAGCTCCTGGTGCTAGACCACTATATGAGGGGACTACCCTTGGGCCTCCGAGCCTGGGTAGGCCAGAATGACTCCTCCACCTATGACGAACTGGTCACTCTTCAAGGGTGACAACTGGCAGCCCAAGAACTGTTTGAAAGCCCGGGAGGTGAAACACGGTGTTTCAGGAAACTAGTCCCGACTCCAAGGCCCCGGATCATCAAGAACTCCAGGAAAGCCATTGCTGGAAGAACAGGCACCAAGGAGTGGCCTGAGGCCCCAAAAAGACCTGAGGGTCTGGGGGGAGAGGGTTGGGGGAGCAAGTCAGAGGGCCCAGGACAGAGGGCAACCTCCAGAATGAGATATTGCTGTTAGGAGTGTGGGGAGTTGGGGCATATAGCAGCCCAGTGCCCCAACAGGGAGGAACCCATGCAATGTAATCTGGGGGATCCCAGGGACCAGTGTGGCCTAATCAGCCTGGTGGGGATCGTGACGGCCCCACATGAGTACACCAGGCCAGTAAAGATGAATGGCATCCAGACCGTAGCTTTGGTGGACTCTGGGAGTGCTGTCACATTGGTCTCAGGGAAATTAGTGGGGCAAGACCAGCTGAGCCAGGCCAAGAGCATTGGAGTGACACGTGTCCACGGCACAGTAAATTTCAACCCCACAATTCCAATATGGATTGAGATCCAGGGAAACATTACCAAGATGACTGCAGGTGTGGTCCCCAAGCTCCCCTACCCAGTCTTAATTGGCAGGGACTTTCGTGGGTTTGAGAGCCTACTCCCGCCCCCACTGAGTTTGGGGAGGGAAGTAAATCCCTAGCAGAGTTTGAGGTGCCCATGGATGATCCTACCACATTTTTTGCTGGGTTTTCCCCAGAGTTATTTTCACCCCCTGGGAAGTCCCAGAAATCCAGATGAGAAAGGAGGATAGACAAAAGATTAGCAACCAGGATTTTGGTGGCAAACCAGAGAGCTGCCCTGGTTGGGAGGAGGCCCTATGGAGACCCAGAGATGGCCCCCAGCACAAACACCCCAGGAGAAGGAGGGGAGCCCAATTCAATAGAATCAGGCCAGATCGGTCCCACATGCGAATGTCTTGGGCACGACCAAGCCAATGACCCACATATGTGAACGTGAGGGAGGAGGTAGTAGAGGTAAATGGTGTGCCAGTAGAAGGGAAAACCAAAGGCCCAGGGCAATACTATATAATCAAGGAGAATCTCTTGTATCAGGTTGTGCCAATATGGGGGGAAGTAGTACAGCAGCTTTTGGTGGCACGGAAGCACACAAGGGCCATATTAGAGTTAGCTCACAGTCATCTATTCGGGGGACATTTAGGAGCAGACAAGACCCTGGATAAAGTCCTAAGGAGGTTCTACTGGCCGGGGGTATGGGCAGAAGTCCAGCACTATTGTGCCTCCTGCCCAGAGTGCCAGCTGCATAGCCCCCAATCTTAGTTAAGGGCCCCATTGGTACCCTTTCCTATAATTGAATTTCCTTTTGAAAGGATAGCAATGGATCTAGTGGGCCCATTAGAAAGAACGGCCTGGGGCCACCAAAGCATACTTGTCATCCTGGACTACGCTACATGGTACCTGAAGCCATTCCTTTAAGAAACCCCACGTCCAAGGTGATCGCAGAAGAACTGGTGCAGGTTTTTGCTAGAGTAGGCATCCCAAAGGAGATTCAGACAGACGAAGGGACTCCCTTCATGTCGAGAGTATTGAAAGACTTATGCTCCGCATCCAAGCCTTGAGGACCTCGGTCTATCATCCCTAAACAGATGGTCTGGTTGAGCGATTTAACCGCACTCTTGAGAGCATGATCCAAAAGGTGGTGGCCCAAGATGGAAAAGACTGGGATACCATCTTACCATACCTGATGTTTGCAATATGAGAAGTTCCCCAAGCATCTACTGGTTTCTCCCCCTTTGAGCTACTGTATGGATATATAGTATATGGCATATTAGACATCACGAAGGAGGAATGGGAGAAACAACCCAACCCGGGGAAGAACGTCATTGCACGCATAGCCCAGAGAAGAGAACGAATAGCCCAAGTGACCCCCATGGTACGAGAGCATTTGGAGAAAGCACAAGAGGCCCAACAAACCTACTACAATCGTCGGGCAAAAACACAGAAATTTCAACCAGTCAACGGGTGTTGGTGCTGGTACCAACAACAGAAAGTAAGCTCCTGGCCAGTTGGTGTGTACCCTATAAGATCGTGGAAGCCATTGGGGAGGTGAATTATAAGGTGAAGCAGCCAGACCACCAAAGGCCAGAGCAGATATACCACATCAACTTACTACAACCCTGGCTCGATCGAGAGGCATGCCTGGCCGTCCTGCCAGCTCAATCCCAGGCAGATGGCCCACAAGGGCAAGAAAAGATATCCCCTGAATTAGCCCCAGAACAACAAACAGAGGTTGTCGAAATGATCTATAATAATAAATAATAATAATAATTGGAGATATACCAATCTCCTAGAACTGGAAGGGACCTTGAAAGGTCATTGAGTCCAGCCCCCTGCCTTCACTAGCAGGACCAATTTTTGCCCCAGATCCCTAAGTGGCCTCTTCAAGAATTGAACTCACAACCCTTGGATCCAGCGGAACCAAGATGTGTTCTCCTCACAACAAGGCCGTATGATGCTGATTCAGCACCATATCGTCACCTGTCCCGGAGCAAGGGTGATGATAAAACCATATCGCATACCAGAGGCAAAAAGAGAAGAAATTAGGGCATAAGTAAGGAAGATGCTGGAATTTGGGATAATTGAGGAATCACACAGCCAGTGGTCCAGCCCTATCGCCTTGATCTCCAAGCCTGATGGCAGCCTGAGGTTTTGTAATGACTTCCGGCAGTTAAATGAGGTATCCCAATTCAATGCCTACCCAATACCACATATTGATGAGCTGGTGGATCAGTTAGGCAAGGCCCGATACTTGACCACCTTGGACTTGTCAAAAGGCTACTAGCAGATTTACCTGGCTGAAAAAAAGCTTTCTCTACACCTGATGGCCTTTTCCAACATATCGTCCTCTCTTTTGGGCTCCATGGGGCCCCCGCAACTTTCCAACAATTGATGGACAAATTACTTTGACCGCCTGCCAAGTATGCTTCCGCCTGTTTAGATGTAGTGATCCATAGTCCTGACGGGGAATCGCACTTGGGGAAAGTGGAAGCGGTACTAGATACTCTTAGACAGGCTGGCCTCACCACTAATCCATCCAAATGTGCAAAAGGGTTAGCCGAGGCCAGATACCTTGGGTATGTAGTTGGAAGGGGCCTGGTGAAGTCCCAGTGGAACAAAGTGAAGGCAATACAGGAATGGCCTCGCCCAATCCGCACGAAGCAAGTCAGAGCATTCTTAGGGATAGTGGGGCACTATTGCTGGTTCATCCCTCACTTCACCACAAAGACAGCGCCTCTGACAGACCTGATAAGAGCTCGGGGCCCGGAGATAGTTAAGTGGACCAAGGCGGCAGAAGAAGCTTTCACAGACCAAGGACGGCCCTTTGCAGCCACCCAGTGCTCCTAACCCCAGATTTCAAAAAGGAATTCATCCTACAAACCGATGCCTCGGAAGTCCTTTCACAGATGGTGAGGGATGAGGAGCACTCAATCCTTTACCTTAGCTGAAAGCTCTTGCCTAGGGAGCAACGGTACACTGTAGTAGAAAAGGAATGCTTAGTGGTTAAATGGGCCATGGAGATTCTACAGTATTACCTGCTTGGGTGGCGGTTCACCCTTGTGACAGACCATGCCCCACTCCAGTGTATGCACACAAACAAGGAGAGGAATGCACGAGTGACTAGATGGTTTCTATTCCTACAACCTTTCCACTTCCAGATATAGCATAGATCCGGAAGCACTGTCTCTCATCCCAAGTAGCCCAACTCTGTAATGTTGAACAGGGGAAGGGGGAGAAGAGGGACATGTGATACTGAAGGGCCAGGGAGCAGTGGTAGAGTGCTAAAGGGGAAGGCCAAGGCTAATTAAGGGGTGGTTCCCTGGAGACTAGGGAGGGTGGCTACAGGTTAATTGGAGCACCTGCAGTCAATGAAGACCCTGTCAGGAACCTAATAAACCCCCCTGCTTCAAGCAGTCAGAGAGAAGGAGGAAGGATAGAGGACTGGAGCTTGGAGGTGCGCTGTGAGACTTGAAAGATCAGAGAACAGAAGTAAGGGAGACCCTGCCCCAGCAGGGGAGGGAGACTCCCTTCCCCAGCTCCTAAGGACCGAAGGTACCCCACCCAAGGGGGAAGAGGGTAAGAACCTGCAGGGGTTGAGAGGGGCTGTGGCTCAGAGTGAGGAGCAAACCCAGACCCTTCCCCCACTTCCCCCCTTACCACCTTCCTGGGCCACTAGCGGGGCCCTCAGAGCCCCAAGAGCAGGAGCAAGGGGTGGCATCTTAGCCCCCGTCAAGAAAAGCGCAGGACCCACCATACTAACATTGGCCATCTTGTCTCAATATGTATAAAGAGTTTTGAGATCCTTGGATGGAAGGTGATCTATAGATATAAGGTCAATATATTATGATTATTTCCTTGCTATTTTTATAACTCATTATTTTTAAATTGTAGTGTATTTTGGGATCTCTACTGTGCAGCTCCAGAAAGACGAGAAACATGTGAACATTCAAGTGAAGCTAAAGCCTTTCATGATTATGTAAGTTTTTTATATATATATCTTACTCTATTTGGTTTATTGTATGTCTAATTATTATATTCAAAGAAAAATGTCTGGGCAGTAGTGATTCAAAAAAAGAAGGAATATCCGCTATACAGCTTCCTGATCTCAAGTACTCTGATTTACTTTCCATACATGCCTTAGAATGAGATTGTTCTTTGTACATTTGCATCTTGAAAGGACATAAAATCCTCAGAATGTCCTTCTACCTTTTAAAGAAGCGTATCATGTTACAATATTTAGACTAGATATTATGAAGTGAGTTAAATATAAGGGGCTGAATCATCTGATCCAGCAGAGCAAGACAACAGGAGGAATAAGGGGGAAAGGAGGCTGTGTGCGACTTTTGAGGCCCTTTGGTTCAGCTCCTGGAACAACTTAAAGCACCCTCAGAGTTGGTCAGTTACCTTGTCTCCCTATGGCCCAAAAGAGCTGTGCCAGCAACTAGGGTAGCTAGAATGCAGCACCCATGTTCCTTTTTCTCCAACCACATCCCTAATGCTGGGGTGAGGATAGGGAGTAGAGCCACTGTGACAACTGTATGTCATCAGTGTTGATGGAATCCTCAGAAGGCTGACTAAGAAGGCTTTATTGCCCCTATGTGCCTCCAGAGTGACACAAAGAAGCTGTAGTGGGGCCAAAAATCTGGCCAGGGTATTAGTCTTAAGTGTGAGTTTCTTTTCAGTTTCTTTTTCAGTTTGTCAGATCATTACTTTCAGTTACCTTTTTTTGTGGAATTATATTTTCTGAAATAATTGTGAAGTAGACTGTTATTACAGATTGCCAAATTCATGCTTATTAGACAGAGTCTGGATGGATCAGAAGATTGATAATGAGATTAAGAGCCTTTAACTTCTAGGTTACCCATTTGAATCCTGCATGTTGACCCAAATTGTTATCATCCGATGACTACTTAGTATCTTACAGTATGTGAACTAGAGGCGATTTTGGTTCCATTCCTAGTTGACAGAAAATTGTGTAGCAATTAGCACTAACCATCATATTCTGCAAAAAGACCAG
Source organism: Gopherus evgoodei (assembly GCF_007399415.2). Classification (NCBI taxonomy): domain Eukaryota; kingdom Metazoa; phylum Chordata; order Testudines; family Testudinidae; genus Gopherus; species Gopherus evgoodei. The sequence goes on from NC_044327.1 coordinate 84,495,175, forward strand.
GGAATAAGTGGGCATCGTGCTTGTATCACCCTTTTACATTGTCTTTTCTTGTTAGGGTTGAGGCCGGTTAGCAGGACAGCATGAATAATTTTGCACATCAACTATCTGTGTTGTACTTGTTTTGTGGACAAATAACAAGGCAACGGTCTTCAGAGCTACCAATCCCACACCTTTCATGAGCAATAAAAAAATGAAGGAAAAAGCCAGAATAAAATTGGGGGAAAACACCCAGCCATGTATTCATTGTAGTTTGCCGAGTTGGTAAATTGCGTTTCTGAGAAATAGAATTGTTAAAGTGTACTACTGTGAGTAGATCAAACTTCTGTAATCTAAGTTCCTTTTTCTGCTTTTAGTATTTGTTTATTTAAGAGCACAATATTTTGATGTTTGCTGTTTATAGCTCCTGTTAATAGAACAGTATTTAATCCCCCTCTTCTGGAGGCAGAGTTTTTCTGATAATGTTACAGGTGTGTGCTCTACAGATGGAATGAAGGGAACAGAGTTCAGTGAAGTAAATTTGGGGAAATCAGAGCCTCTAGAGTGACAAACCTACTATAGTAAAATATTATACTATTATAAGAACATAACATAAGAACGGCCATACCAGGTCAGACCAAAGGACCGTCTAGCCCAGTATCCTGTCTACCGACAGTGGCCAATGCCAGGTGCCCCAGAGGGAGTGGACCTAATAGGCAATGGTCAAGTGATCTCTCTCCTGCCATCCATCTCCATCTTCTGATAAACAGAGGCTAGGGACACCATTCCTTACCCATCCTGGCTAATAGCCATTAATGGACTTAACCACCATGAATTTATCCAGTTCTCTTTTAAATGCTGTTATAGTCCTAGCCTTCACAACCTCCTTAGGTAAGGAATTCCACAAGTTGACTGTGCACTGCGTGAAGAACTTTCTTGTATTTGTTTTAAACTTGCTGCCTATTACATAACAGGAGATGTGCCAGAAGTAAAAGGTTTTTGAAACTCTAAAAATTGTGAAATAATCTTAGATGTAAGTTAGTAATGAGAGGATACCTTCAGTGAAGGATACTTTCATGTTGAGAAATGGAAAATGAGTTGGAGCCCAGAAGAGCCTCTTAAGCTCATGAAAGTTTCTTCAGGATCTCCTATTAAATAGTTCACTGTTGATACTAAACTTGGAAATGCACTGAGGGATGATTTCAGTAGTTGAATCAAAATAATACCTAGTGTGTAATGTTATAATCTCTATTATTCTGTGTTTGCTACTCAGTCCTATTGCTCATTTTGCTTTGTCTGTTCATTATCATCATTCAAAAATATCAAAAAAGTAATCAGCTCAGTTTTTTGCATAAAACAGATATATATTTGTCTGGCTAGTCTGGTCACTGTGGTCGTGGTCTGGTTGGAAGCAGGTCAGGGAAGGAAGAAGGGAGACCAGGATCTACACACATCCTTTCCATGTCAACCTGCTTTAAAGTCAGTTTTTAATTTGAGATTGATGGATTGCTTTTTGAAGTCTCCCTACCTTAAAAAACACAAAGCAAAAAGCAGAGCTTTGTTTAACAGTTGTTGTAAAATGGCACAGTTAATAACTAGGTGATGATAAATATGCCTTACCTGCAATTATTCTATGGGACAGTGCCTGTGTAATATATGCATTTTCCTATTATTGCTATTACCTATTATAACTTGTGCTCTCTCATGAAGTATAACAGGGATAACAAATTGTTGTAAGACTTTTTTTTCAAGCTATATCATTGGGATGTGTGCAGCCTTTAGTGTGACAAAAATGTGAATCTGATATTTCACTGATTTTTGCCACAATTGAAGTTAACTCTCTGTACTTATCAATATGATATATAACAGGACCAATACCGTTTTTATGTTTCATCTGCTTTTAATTATATTCACTATATCAACATATGACTTTGAAGTCTAGCATCTACTTTTAGATTCTACATTCTTACAAATGTATTGTATATACATATTGAAGCATATGGCAATGATATTGTGGAAAAGTATTGCCTAATAGGTTAGGTGCAATAGATGTAAAACACAAATGTTTTAAAATATCCTGCCCCAATGAGAGTTTTACCATTGACTTCAAGGGGGCTAGGATTTTATGCTCAGTGAAGTACATTATATTGCCAGTATTAGAATTCGAGGCTATGGTTCAGTTTAAAGGCTTTGATAACATCAAAGCCATTATGGTGGATTGTAATAAAGGTATTCAGTAATAGAATATGTGTAATATCTAAAAACTTTAGTTGTTAGGCACAACAAAGCCACAGAAGGCTTGTTTGTTTTTTTCATACTTTCTTAGGTATGTACCTTGTTGGTCTAAGAGAATGATTCTTGTTTAGGGTGTTAGTGATCCTTGGTTCTTATCCCTGAGAATCCGTCTTTAACAACGTGTACTTTAATAGGATGAACTAGATAATCTAATATTTTTTTTCTGACTCTGGCTATTAAGAAACAGGAGAAAGGTTTAAGAACATTTGATGCAGGAGGAGGGTAACTTAATAATATTTAATCATCTGTGCTGCACCACTGTCTCAGACACCCTACTTATTACTCTAAGGGTACATCTACACTACGGGATTATTCCGATTATACATAAACCGGTTTTATAAAACAGATTGTATAACGTCAAGTGCATGCGACCACACTAAGCACATTAATTCGGCAGTGTGCGTCCATGGTTCGAGGCTAGCGTCGATTTCCGGAGCGTTGCACTGTGGGCAGCTGTTCCATAGCTATCCCATAGTTCACGCAGTCACCCCCGCCCCTTGGAATTTTGGGTTGAGAGCCCAGTGGCTGATGGGGCAAAAATCATTGTTGCGGGTGGTTCTGGATAAATGTCGTCAGTCAGTCCTTCCTCCGGGAAAGCAACGGCAGACAATCATTTTGCGTCCTTTTTCCCTGGATTGTCCTGGCAGACGTCATAGCATGGCAACCATGGAGCCCGTTCAGCTTTTTTTTTTTTTTACAGTCACCGTATGTGTACTGGATGCCGTGGACAGAGGCGATACTCCAGCGCTACACAGCAGCATTCATTTGCTTTTGCATGATAGCAGAGACGGTTACCAGTCGTTCTGTACCATCTGCTGCCAATGTAATTTGGCAATGAGATGACGGTTATCTGTCCTTCTGTGCTGTCTGCTGCTATCATGGGTGCCCCTGGCTGAGGTCGGCTGGGGGCGCAAAAGCAAAACTGGAAATGACTCCCTGAGTCAATCTCTCCTTTATGGTTTCTAAAAATAGAGTCAGTCCTGCCTAGAATATGGGGCAAATGTACTAGAGAAGCAGTGTATTAGAGAGTACAGCTGCTCCGTGTCAGATCCCGCAGAAATGATGAGCTACATGCCATTCACGGGGGGTGCCCCTGCAACAACCCCACCCGTTGCTTCCCTTCTCCCGCAACCTTCCTGGGCTACCGTGGCAGTGTCCCCCCCATTTGTGTCATGATGTTATAAAGAATGCAGGAATAGGAAACAGTGACTTGTTAGTGACGTAAAATGAGGGGTAGACAGCCTCCCCGTGCTATGACAGACCAGGCAGGACATTAAGCGGTGCGGGGGAGAGGAGCCCAGCATCCCGCTGCTATGATAGTCCAGGCAGTACAGAATCTTTTCTTTTCACATGAAAGGGAGGGGGCTGATGGAGCTCAGCCCCCCAGTGGCTATGATGAAGGTGGTTACCAGCCGTTCTGTACCATCTACTGGGAATGACCAGGAATCATTCCTATTTTTACCCAGGCGCCCCTGAGGCCAGCCAGGGGTATTCAGCAGTTATCAAGCATGTACTGTCTGCCACCAGGGAGGGGAGAGGGGCGGATACTGCTCTTCACTGCTGCAGCATCGCGTCTACCAGCAGCATTCAGTTGACATAGGGTGACATTGAAAGAAATCAAGAAACGATTCCTTTCCCTTTCCTTTCACGTGGGAGGGGGAGTAAATTGGCGAGCTATTCCCTGAACCACGCCGGACAATGTGTTTGAACCTACAGGCATTGGGAGCTCAGCCAAGAATGCAAATACTTTTCGGAAACTGCTGTGGACTGTGGGATAGCTGGAGTCCTCAGTACCCCCTCCCTCCCTCCATGAACGTCCATTTGAGTCTCTGGCTTCCCATTATGCTTGTCACGCAGCACTGTGTAGCCTGTAGATTTTTTTTTTCAAACGCTTTGGCATTTCGTCTTCTGTAACAGAGCTCTGATAGACCAGATTTGTTTCCTCATACAGCGATCAGATCCAGTATCTCCCGTACAGTTCATGCTGGAGCTCTTTTTGGATTTGGGACTGCATTGCCACCCGTGCTGATCAGAGCTCCACGCTGGGCAAACAGGAAATGAAAATCAAAATTTCGCAGGGCTTTTCCTGTTTACCTGGCCACTGCATCCGAGTTGAGATTGCTGTCCAGAGCGGTCACAGTGGTGCACTGTGGGATACTGCCCGGAGGCCAATACCGTCGATTTGCGGCCACACTAACCCTAATCCGATATGGTAATACCCATTTTAGTGCTACTCCTCTCGTCGGGGAGGAGTAAAGAAGCCAATTTAAAGAGCCTTTTATATCGATATAAAGGGCCTCGTTGTGTGGACGGGTACAGCGTTAAATCAGTTTAACGCTGCTAAAATCGGTTTAAACGCGTAGTGTAGACCAGGCCTTAGAATTTTCTGAGCTTGTAATACTTATTTTAGGATACGTATTCCTGTGATATTTTAAAAATACTGATATGTACTCAACGTTAACTCCAGGTTAATGTAGCTTTTATACAAGAAGTGTGTGTCGTAGCATTGTACGTCTGTAAGTACATAAACATACACACTATGAAAATGTTTGTTTTATTTTTCTGTTTCTTCATTAAATTTATAAGACTAAAGATCATTTAGTTTTAAGTCTTACTATGTCATTGGGGAAATGAATCATAGCGTGGATGGGTAAGCTGGTTACGTTGGTAATTGTTGTTGTTACTGGTATTCTAACAGGTAGTAGGTCTAGTAATTGATTTGGTAGTTAGTACTTGGTTTGCTCATTGGTATGCTAACTGGTCACTTAATTGGTATTCTAATTGGTTAGATAATGGGTATAATATAAAATTAAAAATATAATAAAATTTGAAACAAAGTTGTTTCAAAACAAAAATATAGATTTTTTTTTTGTGTTCCAATAAGGTTGAAAAGAACTTTATTGAAAAACGTGCCTTTGATTTTTTTTTTTAAACCAAAATTTCATGAAAATGTACATGTTCTTGTGGAATATTTTGAAGAATCAACATTTTCCAATGGTAAAATGTTCTGTCTAACAATTTTCAACAAGCTCTAACTGCAACTGACATAAATCCCAAGGTATTGTTATTTTCTTCTGCTTGGCTCTACTGGTGGATTATTGAAGTTAACAATCTCAGATGACATTCTCATAAGCAAACTAGAGAATTATGATCTAGATGAAATTACTAAAAGGTGGGTGCAAACCTGGTTGAAAGACCATACTCAGAGCAGTTATCAAAGGTCCACTGTCAAACTCGGAGGACGTATCTTGTGGGGTTCCACAGGGATCAGTTCCAGATCCGGTTCTAGTCAACGTTTTCATTAATGACCTTGGATAGGGAGTGGAGAGTATTGTTTATAATTTTTTTGTAATAATACCAAAGTGGGAAGAGTTGCAGCACTTTGGAGGCCAGTATTAGAATTGAAAATGACTTTAACAAATTGAAGAATTGGTTTGAAATCAACAAGATGAAATTCAGTAAAGACAAGTGCAGAGTCCTACACATAGTAAAAAAAAAAATAAAATCAAATGTACAATTACAAATTGGAGAATAACTAGTTAAGTGATAGTACTGCTGAAAAGGATGCTGGGATTATAGTGGATTCCAAATTGAATGTAAGAACAGCAAGATAATTGTCCTGTTGTGCTTGGCATTGGTGGGACCTTAGCTAGAATACTGTGTCCAATTCTGGGCATCAGACTTTAGGAAAGAAGAGCACAAACCGGTGAGAGTCCAGAAGAGAGCAACAAAAATGATAAAAGGTTTAGAAAACCTGACCCCTAAGGAAAGGATTAAAAAAAAAACAACCTGAGCATCTTTAGACTTCAGAATAGAAGATGGAGTGGGGACCTGATGACAGTCTTCAAAGATGTTAAAGGGTGTTATAAAGAAGGCAGTGATCAATTGTTCTCCATCTCCACTGTAAGACAAAATGTTATGAGCTTAATCTGCTGCATGGGAGATTTAGGTTGGATATTAGGAAAATCTTTTTAACTATAAGGATAGTTATGTACTAGAATAGTCTTCTAGGGGAGATTGTGGAATTCCTGTCACTGGTCGTTCTAAGAACAGGTTAGACAAACACCTGTCAGGGATGGTCTAAGTATACTTACTTGTGTCTCAGCTCCAGGGGCTGCACTCAATAACTTTTTGAGGTCCTTCCAGCCCTATATTTCGGAGATTCTATGAATCTCCTGCAATGCTATGTTTTTGAGTACACATTTATCCCTAAGTGTCCAACAGTCGATTCCTAGCACATTTGTAAAAGCAATCTGTTTACCCATATTTAAATTTGCAGTCTTGTTTGATATACACATTGTACTGTTGTATGTCTGCTGCTGTAATTGAGGTTGTGCTAGTTAAATTTTAAGCACCTGAGAAGTTTTGACAATTGCCACTTGGATTGAAGCAATATTCTTGGTGTACCAAGTTTCAATCAAGAAAGATTTTTTTTTTAATCTTTAGAGTAAAACCTTTCATGTGTATACATATTCCATATTGTGCATTTTAATACTTGAAAAAGAAGAGTTTAAAAGTGTGAACTGCTCTGGTATGTAGATACATTTTAGATGCAGTTTCAATTGTTCTAGAAACTTTGCTTCCTTTTTGTTAGTTTTTTTTTAATGAATGAGATTATGCATGATACTCATGTTTCATAGAGATTTGGATAGTTTGATTGCTAACTACTGTACCAATTTAAATGATGAATCAGAACATAATTGATAGAAATATAATCTGAATTACCTAAGAGATCTATTGTAAAGGAAAGTATGTAATCATTTTTGAAGTGACTGATGTCAACATCTACAAGTAAATTCCACTTACCTGATTTTACCATTTCTAATTTTTTAATGCTTGTAAGATGCATATATTTATTGTTCTCATAGATTGATCCATTCTCATTCATTCATATGCATTAATAACATGCATTTTATAGCTTTGAATGAAGTTATATCTTAAATAAAAGTGGAGATTAAATGGTTTAACAATATTAGGACCATTAAACTAGCTAACAAAAATGCTGTGCATTTACAGTTAAAGATCTCCTGATGGTAATACTTAGCACTGACTTTACATCACTAAAGTACTGTACAAACATTAATTTATCAGTAGAGAACAAACATTGGATTAAAATTTTAGAATAATCTGCTTTTCCCCCCAGGGTTCTTACTTTGGCATGTTATTCTTCATATGATTTCATTTGTTTCCTGCAGTAGTTACTGAGAAGAGAGATGCAGGTTGCCTTCTAATGAATATTTTTTCATTTTGAAAAACTGCTGTAGCCAGTGTATTTTTGTAGCAGTGCATGATTCCTTAATACTGATCATACAACATACCCACCACGTGCTGGATTTTTATCTGCACCCTTTGCATGCTCCCTTCTCTCTGAGATCGCCAACCCTCAGGATTGTTCTGAAGTCTCCAGGAATTAAAGATTAATCTTTAATTAAAGATTATGTAATGTGATGAAACCTCCAGGAATATGTACAACCAGAATTGGCAACCTTACTTCTCAGATGCACCTGATTCTTCCCTCAATTTTTTTCCCTGCTTGGGTTCCTCACATGATGTCAGTGGGAATGTCAGGAATCATCCACTGCAGACATATTTCAGTAGCCTAACTTTAGCGTTAAAGTATGGAAAATCAAGGAAGTCTGACTTTCCCTAATAAGTGACATAAAAACAAAATGTATCTTAACACATTTTTCAGTTATTAACCCAAATGGACACAATAAGGTCTAAAAGGCTAGCTATTAATTCTTAAATGTCAGTTTTTTACTGATGCTGAATTTTTTCACAGTAATGTGAATTAAAGACCAAAGGGGAGAGTCTCCACCTCACTTCAGTATTAAGGCAATAATTTGGTTAAAAATGAAACAGATTTTTTTTCTTCCCTGTGTCTTGTGTTGTAGAATGTGCATTTCACATTTAGTGTAACGTTTGAATGTGACAGTTCCATTCAACCACAGACATCTGTGTTCCCTCAAGAGGCTTACCTGCATTTCCTCCTCATAGGTTCATTTCTCACGACTTCTCATAAAGGCATTATTTGTTTAGCTGTTTGTGATCTTCAACATTCGTCTTTCATCATACTACATAGTAGATGGATGTTCTAAGCCTTTGTTTTTTCCAGGCACGTGTTAAGCAAATCTAAAATGAGTCACTTAGAATATTAGCAGAGCAGTAAAGCTTATCACAAGATCTGTGTTTGGCATATTGTGCAGTAATAAGATTCTTGCTTTCAATTTGATTATTTTATGAAACTGAAGAAGAGTATTTTTAAGAATGGTGCCTAAAAAGAACATAGATGTGAATACCAGAAAGAGATCATTGAGACAGTTCTTTAAATCATTATGATACTGACTTACATGTTGTTGTTAAAAGGAAGATATCTTCTGTATCGATTTCAAACATTATTGTAAAACTAAATAGGTGAGAAATCTGTAAGAAAGAATGTAATTCATGAGATTAATTTTATCTTTTAAAACTTTTTCTGTATTGACAAAAGTACACAGAGTGTATTGGAGAATCTTGCTATATCTTGCAAGCCAGTTTGGCACACACAGGCTCAAGCATTGCAATCAGATTTGTAGAGGCAGACACTTAAACCTAGTGAAACCCCACCACACTGACTTCAGTGCAGTTCTGTCCAGTTGGAGTGATCTGCCTGCACAGATCTGATTGCGGGCTCAATATCTTTGGCCCTAATCCTGTGAACACTTAGAACTTTAGTAATTTTATGTATGTAAGTTGTCCCATTCAACTCACTTATGGGTCTGCAGTATCAGGACCGTAGGGGGTACTATAAAAGAAATAGTCTATTTTTTATTGTTTGTTGTTTTTAAAGTACCATTGTTGTATGCATTGTTGTTGTTAACAGTGTCGATCCCAGGATATTAGAGAGAACTCATCAACATAAGTTGGTCTGATAAAAGGTATTAGCTCACCCCCACCGTACCTGGTTTTTAAATTATTTCTCAGCCTAGAAACCAGTTCTTCATTGGTTGTGTTCTGTGTATTTTCTGAACAGTTCATGTTCAAATGGACCCATTTCTGATTTCCGCTGCTGTGTGATACAACAAATTGCAAAAGAAAAAAATACATAGAAATTTCTATTTGTAAGAAGAAGTAAAATTATTTTCAGAAGGGATACTCAAGAGAACACTCATGCATCCAGGGTAGAATTTTCATTCTGTTCCAACAGTGCATTCACTATGTTTTGTATATTATCCCAGTGTTTTGTAGTTTTACACAATCCCATAATATATGCATCAAGTCAGCATTTACTGAATTGCATCTTCAATTTTTTTATATTTCTTTATTTCAGTGGAGTTTTGTTATTGGGTTTTAGGTTGTGCTTTTTTTATTGGGGTGTGCGGGAGATATGGGAATCATGAATCACAAAAGGGTTGAGTTTACCTTTCTGATATTAGATGCAACTGCTGTCTTGGCTTCTCCTCCTCTAGAACAGAGGTGGATTAAGGTTTTGTGGGGCCCTGGGGCAGAGTAAGTGGGAGGGCACCTCCCTACCCCTTCCAACTGTGGTTCTGCCCCCATTCTGTCCCTTCTGCATGTGACTCCTCCCACGACTACACCCCATTGTCCCCCTTCCCTCCCACCTGTATTCCACCCACAGTCCTGCCCCATTCTTTCCATCCTCACTGCAGCCTGCTTCCCTCACCATCTGGTGCTTCTGATGGGGAGTGTAGTCAGACTGCTGGGGCTTCCCGTTTCAGCTAGGGAGCAGGGGCTTCTCCCGCCCTGCCTGCCCGCCCAGCACTTCTGCCGGGGAGCAGGGTTGGGGTACAGGGATAGTTTACTTTTTGGTAGCTGGATACTTTTTAATTTAATAAATCCAGCAAACTTCCCTCTCTCCCCTCTCCAGGGTAAACAAAAATAAGCAATGTATCCAACCAACCATTTTTTACCTCCTCTGGGCTAGAGCCTTTCCTTGAGGATCTGAGGAATTTTTTCCCCTGCCTTTATGCTAGGGAGAGGTTAGGAGTTTCTCTCCACCATCTTTGGGAAGCTTTGACCTTGGGCCTCAAAGCAGGAAGCTACCACCAATAAAATCATATCCCAAGCCCTCAGTATTCCCTTTGACCAACCCTTTATCTCCCGTCTGGGATTTGGCTACTTCTGGTTCTTAGCCTAACACCACCCATAGAATCCTATATTGAACAAAACTGGCCCCAGGACCGACCCCTGGGGCACTCCACTTGATACCAGCTGCCAGCTAGACATGGAGCCATTGGTCACTACCAATTGAGCCCGATGATCTAGCCAAATTTCTATCCACCTTATAGTCCATTCATCCAGCCCATATTTCTATAGTCCATTCATCCAACCCAGCCTTGAGTACTTCAAAGACATTCATTAGTAGTTACCTTGACTCCTAGCTATATCCACCCTAGGGCTATGAAACAAGGTTCATGAAATGTCCTAATCCATAGAGTTCCTTCCCTTCTGTCCCACCTAATCTTGGGCTTCCTCTCAGGCCTTTTCAACAGGAACAATCCCTGCAAGTCTGACCTCTTCCCTGATCTCTCATTTACAGAGGAAAAGGGAGCAGTTTTGCAGCATACATTGCTGTCCAGCCTACAATTCCCAGGGTCTGTCTGGAAAAAAAAGTACTGTAAACTTTTGTGATTTTTTTTTATTGTGAATGCCACAATATTTTCTTGAAGCCTCAGCTCCTTGAATTGTGTAATTATGTGAGAATATGCAAGCTTTCTTTTCTTAAAGTAAGTTTCTAATCCTCATGGTTTCACAGAAGAGCTTGAATATATGATCCAAGTGTACAATAAAAATGGCCATACTGAGTCAGATCAAAGGTCCATCTAGATCAGTATCCTCTCTTCTGACTGTGTCCAGTGCCAGATATTTCAGAGGGAATGAGCAGAACAAGGCAATTTTGAGTGATCCATCCCTTCTCTCCAATCACAGCTTCTGGTAGTTAGAGATTAAGGGACTCAAGAGCGTGGGGTTGCATTCCTGACCATCTTGGCTAATACCTATTAATGGATCTATCATCTATGAACTTGTCTAATTCTTTTTTGCACCCAGTTATACCCAGTTTTAAATTTCAAAGGTTTAAAAACCAGAAAAATAACCCAAAATGTATTTTTTGCTATTATGATTTTTAAGCCAATCTCATGGTTTTTGAGGGGCTGATGTGTGATTTTTTGGAACGCTTGGGTTTAGCAATACTGGAAGTTTCCCAGAATTTCCTTGTTCTGGGGAAGAAACTGGGAACAGGCTGTACTAATAATATAGCCACACCATGCTACACATATCTGTTTTGTGATAATGCACTACAAATATCCCATTACTTCAGTTACATGGGGTTTCTCAGATATTTCCCATACTTTTTTTTCATAGTTCCAATTTTTAATCTATATGTATATCATAAGCATAAGTAACAGATTTAATTACATCATATGTATTTTGTATAAACATTATATCTCTTTAGAAAAGTAGTGTATTCAATCTCTAGGAATGGAAATAACCTAATGTAAATATGGATTAAAACATACATGATAAGACAACTTGGTCTTGAGCTGCTGTGAAAGGATTTTAAATGGTTAAATTTTTAAAAATGAATTAACACTGCTCACATTCAGTGTTGAATCTGAATTATCATAAGAAAGTGGTGCAAAGAATTGTCCTACAAGGGGATTTCAAGAGACTGCTTTGGCATATGCAGTGTGTATTTTAATGTTTTACCAAACTGTTAGAAAATGCCTCAGCACATAGGTATATCTTTTAAATCAATATATATAAATTAATGTTTTTAGTACCACTAAAAGAAGTATATCAAGAAATATGTAATTTTTCAGTTTTCTTACTATATTATAAGCAGCACTGGTAGTGACACCTATAGTTAAGGTTGTTTAACACTTTCCATAATAAGCCCCTGTTTTCAGTTGCTTGCAATGTTGACAGACTTCAATAGTTTGAGCTGATATTTTCCATGCTGGGTGTCTGCTTCAGTCTGAAGACTTTTTGATAAGTTTCAGAAAAAAGGGTTCAGTGATTTCATAGGACTGGGTTAGGGAAAATATTTTTTTTCCAGTGTTAAAAAAAATGCTTATAGTTTTTTCTTTGAGAAGCTCTAATGCTTCCATGTTTTGGAACAGAGACTTGATGTCTGCAGGTGGGAGGGTCAGCTTGGTGTCAAGGATACGCCTCTTGCTTTCCCAGTGAAAATCCATCCAACTTTAGTTAAAAGCCTTTGAAAAACTGCAGTTTGCACATGCTCATTAGAGGCTTGTTGGAGGATGGCAGCATTACTTTCTAAAGATTTAACCTGTACTGAGCACATTCCATCCCTATGTAGCTCCTGCACATAGACTGGATTGTGCATCCATCCATCCTTGCTGTGCACTGAATGAAGGAAGGATCCTGTGGAAAAAATAGTATGTGATCATGTAATTAAAGATCACATCATAATGCATAAGCACAAGGAGCTATACTTAAGGTTGACAGTTAACTATAAATCTGGCATTTCCTAACTCACCTCCCCCACCCCCAAAGTTTGAACCCTGAATCTTCAGCATTGTCTTATTCCATGTGGGCTAGAGGACTAACTACATTAGTTGCCAACAGGAAAGGCTGTTTCCCAGAAGGAAGGATGGGCCCCTAGCACTATGTGCTGGGTTTGATAGTTGGTTGGGGGGCATGTCTTGGCTCGACACTGTCCCTTCTCCCCCTCAGCAGGTGAAGGGAGGTGCTTTTTCCATATGGTGCCCCTGGGAGACATGATGAGCCAGTTGGGCCATGTGCTGGGTGTGTTGGTGTGACATACCAAGGTACAATCCAGACTGGTGGAGGGCTGTGTCACCTCTATTCTGTAATCGGTGGTGCATTGCAATGTCCTGCTGCTGTAGCCTCCAACATGGACTGCTCACAGCGAGCTACCAGCATGCAGGCCTCACTCAGATGGGTTTGTGTAACTGCAGCCTACCAGTCATACCCTGCTCTCACCAGCCTTGATTATACTGCAGCATGATGCCAGCACACTCCCGGTCATGGACATTTCCCAAGAAATGTATGTCCTGTACTGTTGAGCCCTCTCTGAGATAGCCCAGAAATATTACATTTGTTATTCCTTTAAGGAAATAATATACTCCAACTTATCATGATAAATGAAGTTACCCAGACAGTTTAACTTAAACACACTGGATTTGATGAAACAATAAAACAAGTTAATTAACTACAAAGAGAGAGATTTTAAACGAGTACATGTAATGAGGCATAAGTCAGAATGGTTACAAGAAAACTAAAGGTAAAATGCTTACTAGTGCCTAATTTAACAAACTATATTAGATTAAAGCAAAATTTCTCCCCACGTGTTTCCAGCAGATTTACTGACCAAACTCTTCAGGTCAGGATCCCTCCCCCAAAATCCAGTGGCTGTTTTCCTTTTTCTTCTTTGGTGCGATGCACCTAGAGACAGATAGGGAGTCTTGGAGTGTTTGCATAACGTTGATAGACTCCAGTCATCAGTGGGTGGGACTGAACCTGGAATTCTGAAGCTTGGTGTATCAGCCTCTACTGCATGAGCTAAAGGCTGCATGGCTCTTAGCTAAGGCTGTTACAGACTCATCAATCTCTAGATATGGTGTAGGTGCAACTAGAGGGGGGCAGAATACCACATCAAGCAGGCATGGGTTACATTTGCACCTTCTTTTTATAGTTCCAGTCCCGTCGTTCCCGCCCGCCCCTCCCCCCCCAAAATATTTCCAGCTGGGAACTAGGAGACAAAGGGTATGTCTACACTGTCCGCCAGATTGGGGATCGATTTAGCGTGTCTAATCTAACCACGCTAAATCAACCCCCAGCGCTCTCCTCTCCACCGCCGCGAGAGGCGCAGGCAGAGTCGACGGGGGAGTGTCAGCAGTCGACTCACCACAGTGAAGACACCAAGGTGAGTAGGTCTAAATACGTCAACTTCAGCTACATTATTCATGTAGCTGAAGTTGGATAACTTAGATTGATTTTCTCACCCACCCCTCTTGTGTAGACCAGGCCAAAGAGTCTGTGTGGAAGGTTGTACCCTGCTGCGGGCTTTTCCCCCCACCTATTTGGGCTTCATTTGTTTCCCCTTTCTGCTTGATAACTCTGTTTACTGTTTAAGTGCAAATCAAGGCAAACATACACTCCTTTTGTTCAAGACAGGCCTTTTTAACCAGTTTGGTACTATGTGAGTTTTGAATATGCACACTTAACATCATACTGGCAAACTTTATAACTTCACATACAATATTATCACACCTATTTTATCAAGACAGTGTTGACCAGCAAATTATGAGATTTCAAATGATATCTTCCAAGGCATACCTTGTACAAAGATTATTACAATAGTGTGTAGGGTGTGAATACAGGGGTATATTCTGTCACAGGAGGATGGTCAGTCCCACCCCTTTTGCAGTAACTGCTGTTTTGATGATGGCATGAGCCAAGACAGGTCTTTAGAATGTCATGTTCATGTCCTGGCTCTAGAATGTTCCTGAGGATTATTGCAAGTAATTGGCCAAAGCTGAACTGAATTTCATGGGACAAGCAAAAGGCATGTCTCAAGTCCCAGGGCTGTGTACCTGCTGATTTCAAACGCCTCCTGAAAGCAATGGAGGTGTTAAAGCTTAAAAAAAAAAAATTAAAGTTGCAGGAATATTTTATAACATAGGGTAATAGGCAAACTAAATATATGGGTGGCTAACCAGCTTCCCTTACAATGTGTATATTTGGTGCTTGTCCTAACCCATTTTATCTCTAGTCAAAAAGTAAACAGTTAACTTAAAAAGCTGCTTTGAGAAGTGTCTGCTTTAGTAACAGATACATTTTGCTTTATTTTGTTTTAAATCTTTTTCTAGCTATAAAAATACAATATTATAGGGCCTTTTTAAACTGAGTTTTCTCAGTTCAGATTTAAGATTGCTTGATATTTTAGTTGCTAATTCAGGGCCCCATTCAACTTCAGATCAATGGGAGTCTTTCCATTCCCTGTCAGTGGAAGTATGATCTGATCCACAGGCTGTAGGCTCAAGGGATACTGTTAAGATTGACAGACATAACATTTCCTCCTTCCTTATAAATGTCAATCTTTTAAAATAAGTCTTACTGGTAAGTTTATTTTGTTATGGTTTTTTTGTTGTTATGAGGGTTTTTTGTTATGTTTTGTTTTTGTTTTTTACTGTCAGTTACCAAAATGCAGAATAAATCAGTATGGAAAAACCCAGCTGCTCAACTGAAAGACAGACAGTATGCACATTGCAATGTATCTCAACTATCCTTGCCGTCCTGGTCTTCTGAAGCAGCAGGGAATTTAAATTAACAAGATTCCTGGTGCCAGTTCTTGGAGAACAGGATTCTTGTATAATCAGTCCCCTGATGGTTCACAAAACAGAATTGGCAACAAAAGCAGAGGATGGTTTTCTTAGTAGTGTTGTCTTAATTAGCAGCTGAGGTATTAAGATTACAATAGACCTAGATTTAAATAAAAAGAATGAGGAGTACTTGTGGCACCTTAGAGACTATAAAATTTATTTGGGCATAAGCTTTTGTGGGCTAAAACCCACTTCATTGGATGCATGTGCCACAAGTACTCCTCATTCTTTTTGCTGATACAGAGTAAACAGCTACCACTCTGAAACTTAGATTTAAATATCAGAGGGTAGCCGTGTTAGTCTGGATCTGTAAAAGCAGCAAAGAATCCTGTGGCACCTTATAGACTAACAGACGTTTTGGAGCATGAGCTTTCGTGGGTGAATACCATTACATGCATCTGAGGAAGTGGGTATTCACCCACGAAAGCTCATGCTCCAAAACGTCTGTTAGTCTATAAGGTGCCACAGGATTCTTAGATTTAAATGACTCTTAAGATATTTGGTTTAATATCAGTAACATTTTAAAAGGCTTTTAAAATTTATGTAAGTATGTCAGGGATGGGGAGTTGTTGGACATAATTGGGGGATGGAAAGGGTAGGCATTTGGGCCCTGTTGACGTGGCACTATGTCCCAGACTTCCAAAAATGGATGCCTAAAGTTAGTCTCCCAAGTCCGTATTTAAGCACCTAAATAAGTGACCTGATTTTCAAAAGTATTGCACATCCAGCAGCTGCCACTGAAGTTAAAGCTACACCTCCAGGAGCTTCTGGGATACTCAGCACAAAGTGGTTTACCTCTGTCAAGCATCCCATAACACTTTGCAAAGCTGAAGTCAGCTCTGGAATTAGAAAATAGGAAACTTGTCAAAGCAAAGAAGCATCAGTATTTTGTACCAAGTACAAATAGATCATTGACACCTGGAATGTAGTATTCAAAATGAATTATGAGAAAGTGTAGGGAGGTACCAATGACAAGGCTGGCACAAACTAGCTTAAACATTAAGTGACATATAGGGAGCCTTTAGCTTGTAAACAAACACAGTACAGTAACTCCTCACTTAAAGTTGTCCTGGTTAATATTGTTTCATTGTTATGTTGCTGATCAGTTAGGGAACATGCTCATTTAAAGTTGTGAAATACTCCCTTCCAACGTCGTTTGGCAGCCGTCTGCTTTGTCCACTGCTTGCAGGAAGAGCAGCCTGTTGCAGCTAGCTGGTGGGGGCTTGGAACCCGGGTGGACTGGCAGCCCCCCATCAGCTCCCCACTCCCCTAAGTTCCCTGTGCTGCAGCCGCCCAGCAGGCTATCAATTGCTGGGTAGGTCAGCTGTCCCTCCCACCACTGCCATGTGCTGCTCGTGCCCTCTGCCTTGGAGCTGCTCCCAGAGACTCCTGCTTGCTGTGCAGGGAGAGAAGGGGGGGCCTAATGTCAGGGTGTCCCTCTACCCCCTGCTCCTGCACCCCGCGTACCCCTTCTCCATATAGAGCAGGGTGGAGACATGGATGGACAGAGAGAGACCGAGAGCGCTTGGGGCAGCAGCTGCTGTCTCAACTTCCTGATCCACTTGAAAAGACAATGCACTTAAGAGTGGGTCAACTTACTTAAAGGGGCAGTGTGCACCTCTCTCGCTCTCTGTCTCTCTCCTACACGCAAGGTGTGTGTCTGTCTCTGTCTGCTATGCTGTCTCCCCTCCCTCATATTCGTGCTGCCTTGTGTGAGAGGCTACATTAACAACAATGTGTTAACCCTTGAGGGCTCGAGTGTTAGTTCATCATTTAGCAGCAGGGCATTCCCTGGAAAATATTCCACCCTCTAACTTCACCACTTCGACCAAGCTTCACAATCATCATTGCTGTGAACAGTATTAAATTGTTTTGTTTAAAATGTATACAGTGTGTATATCTATATAATGTATAGTTTTTTGTCTGGTGAAAAAAATTTCCCTGGAACCTAACTCCCCACCCCCTTTACATTAATTCTTATGGGGAAATTGGATTTACTTAAAGTCACATTTTTCAGGAACATAACTACAACATTAAGTGAGGTATTGTATCCCTAGGAGAAAAGAATTAAGGTTACTATGCATGGTCAGTAATATGTGGTAAAAATAAGCTGTGTGCTTGAGGGTGAAGTAAAGCATTGATTCTTACGCATACCTCTGGGGGTAAGCAGAGGTCTTCCAGGGGATACATCAACTTATCTAGATATTTGCCTAGTTTTACAACAGGCTACATAAAAAGTACTAGCACAGTCAGTACAAACTAAAATTTCATACAGACAATGACTTGTTTATGCTGCTCTACATGCTCTACATTCCACTGAAATGGAAGTGCAATATTTATATTCCAACTGATTTATTTTATAATTGTAAGACAAACATGAGAAAGTAAGCACTTTTTCAGTAATAGTGTGCTATGGCACTTTTTTCTATTTTTATGTCTGATTTTGTAAGCAAGTAGTTTTTAAGTGAGGTGAAACTTGGGGGTACACATGACAAATCAGACTCCTGAAAGGGGTACAATAGGCTGGAAAGGTTTAGAGCCACTGAAGTAGAGAATATGTCTTGTTAGGTGGCATCACTTTTAATTTCCTTGCCCATGTATAGCCGTGTGACAGGTATATGTGTAGCAACCCTTATTGTTTCACAATACATTTTTGTGTGCATTGATCTCCTAGGGTTTTTTTTATGCTTAATTGGAAGTTGAGGTTGGGGCTAGATGAGAGGACAAATCTGTGTTTGGGTGATGTGCATCTGGTGACCAAGAATATTTTCTCACGTAGCAACAGCTGCGCATGAATTCTCTGATGTTGGGGAGAATTAGATAGAACAGCATAGCTCCTGATGGAGGTTTTTATGTGCATTAGGCAATGTTGGCCAAAATTGGTCAGACTTGGATACCTTCTGAATAATTGACTAATCACGTTTATGTCCACCTGGCATCTATTGATCAGGTTTTTGTGCACAACTCATACTGTTTCAGTTATAACATAAATAACAGCTAAAAATAACCCTAAGTTCAACTTTTAAAAAATTATCTTATGGACTGGATCTACTCAGGATACACCTCTCTACCAAGTTTTATGTAAGATAAACAGTGTTTTAAGAGGTAACAGTACAAAATAGACAATAGGACTGTCAGAGAAAGAAACTCTGTAGTAAGAGTTGCATTCTAAAATTGACTTAAATGAGATGTAAAAATCCATTTTTTCCCTCTAAACGTAAATGAGGAGTGATTTGAAATTTCACAAAGGGTCAGTTTTTAAGTCCTTTGAATTTTCTATGTTGTTTTTGTTATGTTTCTTTTCACAAATTTTGAAACAGGAATTCTGAATTCAGGCTCTGATCTGAAATTTTTCTATCAGGCACCTGCATAATAAATTACATACAAAAATGATGTTAAAAGAATGTCAGGTAGTAAAATCAAAAATCCCCAGAGAAGAAATACCAGGAATAATGCTATTATGGTATTTTGCTTGTGTATTTGTTTAGTAACTTGCTGTTTTCACTTTTATATAAACTGTAGGACTGACTATTAATATATGGTAAAATCAGAGTGCAGCTGAATAATGTAGTGTTTGAGGATAACTTCAAAAATAATGTTTTTTAAATTTCATTTTAGGTTTTACTTGTTTTTTCAATCACCAAAAAAAAAATCTGTTAAATAATTATGATTGATTTGAAAAGAAGACAACTGTTTTTCTGGAGAGGAAGAATGTGTCAGTAATATATCTTAAAAGATGTGGTTTTTGGTTACAGCAGAATTATTTTAAAAGTTCTGCTAGTTGTTTTACTATAATTTTATCCACGATTTAATGTTTTAAAATTTGTAAGTGTTTTGTATGTTTTGAAAGTGTTTTCTTTTAATGGCAAAAACATAAAGAATTTTGCCTTCATTTGTCACATAGGTGAATTTGATGCTATTGATAGCACTGTAATTGGATTGACATGCATAATTAGCTGTTGTGAAAAATAATGTGTTGTGACAATGTCTGATTAGTTGATCAGTAGTACTAAGTGGCAAGGATAAAAGGCATTCAGCAGCACCTAAGTTATTCCAAACTTAATTTACTATTATTTTAATGGCTTAAATGGTATAAAATATATTTTTAAAAGCTTTGTCAAAATCTCACCATATACAGTTTTCAAATTCCACCTGTTATCTGATTCTCTATGGATCAGATTTGTGATCCAGCAATCTCTGAGGGTCCTGTGATGGGACAGCATGCTGCTTTCTAGGGAAACATTAGGAAGTGAGAGTTAGTCAACTGTGACATTGTGAGACCTAAACCAAAGAATGGAAAAGGTGGGTTTATGATTGTTTGCTATGTGCCAGCCATCTCTCTTACTCTTTCTATTTGGGGCATTTGACAGTATACACTTTATGTAAGATTTAAAAAAAAATAAAAACCGGAACAGAAAACCTTTGAAATAAACTGTTAAAAATTCTGTTTTTATTTAATTTTTTCTTCTTTTGGTGTTATCTATAAATGTAGGCCTAGAGGTGTTTCATTATCTAGTATTTCCTTTCCTGGTGTGATTAGTGAGCATATGGCCTAGTTATTCAACCCCTGTACCTTTCTGTACATGGGGGAGTCTTTAACTGCTAGACTTGCATACTATAACAGAGTGTGATTTCTAGTCTTCCCTTGACAACTACTGTCACTTTGACATCTTGCTTCTCTTTGGGAAGTCAATCAAATGTCTGTATTTGGAGCAGTCATTTTCATGTTGCTAGATGGATCAAGTGACAGAAGGGAGTGGAAATCAAAAACAGCTTTCACCCTCAGCTTCATAACATACAAAATTTCCAGTAACCTAGAATCTGTAAATTCCTGACCTTGGTTCTCTGCCTAGGTGTGTAATGTAAAGATGTGCTAGTCCATCAGGTGAGTTTCCTGTTAACCAAACCAACCAACACTAAGAAGTTATTTCATTCCAGCAATGAATCAATACAGGGGTTGGCAGCCTTTCAGAAGTGGTGTGCCAAGTCTTCATTTATTCACTGTAATTTAAGGTTTCGCGTGCCAGTAATACATTTTACATTTACAGGGGCAGTGAGATGCTCAGCCCGCTACCGGCCCGGGGTTCTGTCTGCCGGTCCCATCTGCTGGCCCTACTCAGCCTGCTGCTGCCCTGGGGTTCCATCCATCCAGGCCAGCAGCAGGCTGAGTGGGGCCGGTGGCCGGGACCCTGGCTGGCAAGAGGCCAGTAGACAGAACCCCAGACTGGTAACAGGCTGAGTGGGGCCGGCAGCCGATATCCCAGGCCAGCAGCAGAGCCCCTGGGGGTGGCAGCCGGGACCCCAGGCCGGCAGCAGAGTGCCACTGAAAGTCAGCTCGTGTGCCACCTTTGGCACATGTACCATAGGTTACCGACCCCTGAATCAATACATTTCCATCATTCACTAGTTCTCTTTGCCGCCTGAAGACTAACAGTGTATGATAAATTGGATTTGTGTGTGTATGTGTGTGAAATATTTTTATGTTAAAGAATGTTGGGGAGGGTGACCTACATTGAACAATAGTTTTCAGATATAATGATTTATTGGGAAATAAATTGTCAAAAGTAGTAGTTCTTGCTTCAATTTAGATTTGGCAATTGCTCCTTGAGTCCATTTCTCTCAAAAGCCTGTACCTAATTGTAATATTTCTTGTAAGGCAGGAGTGTTAAAAACAGATTCTGCAACCACCCTAAATAATTAAGACTGTTTTTTACATCTGGGATAAGCTTGATATGAATTTAAATGGGAAGTGACGGTTCTCATATGATTAAAAAATCACTTTTGCTTATGGGAAAAAATAATGGGGGGAGGGATAGCTCAGTGGTTTGAGTATTGGCCTCCTAAACCCAATGTTGCGAGTTCAGTCCTTGAGGGGGCCATTTAGGGAACTGGGGTAAAATTCTGTCTGATTGGTCCTGCTTTGAGCAGGGGGTTGGACGAGATGACCTCCTGAGGTCCCTTCCAGTCCTGATAGTCTATGATTCTAATTAACACTAATTCCTCAGCTCTGCAAGACAGAAATTCTTGTATAGGTACCAACAATTAAACAAGTAGCATAGCATGCTATTAGAGTTTGAGTATTTGAATTGTTGAATTTGTGTGTATCCATTTTTTTAAAATACAAAAGCAAAAGCACACTGAAATACCAAAATCCATCCCAGTTCCTTGTTTGCATTAATTCAGCAAAGTTAACTTCTTGATGAAGTTTTGGAATTTAAAGTTCTAGTGTCTGAGTTTCTTTGTCCACGTGAGGCAAATAAAACCAACCCCAAAACCAAACCAAAAAACAGTGTACAATCTTGTATTGCTGTATTTTTATTTCATATTTAGCAGTGTCAGATGTCTGCTTTCTTTTATACTTTGCCTGTATTTTAATGCCCATTCAATTTTTGACCTCTCTGAGACTGTTAACAAGGATGCCAATTAGAACCCTATGTGTCAGTTTTTCTGTACAGTGGACAGATGTCTCCTCAGCCCCTGGACTAATACAAGAACTCATTTCCCATAAGCCAACAAGTATCCATCAGATAGCATCAACTTTGAATCATTACCGACCTGGGTCAGATTGAATCTGTGATCTTGAGGCTCTGTATGCCACTAGCAATCCCATGAGCCATCCAGTTCTCCCTTTTTTCTTTTATTTTTAGGCTAGCTGTACCATTTAATATATAGTACACAGAAACGGTAGAAGCAAGCTGAAATATTGCTCTCTTTAGTGATCCAAAATGTTCTTGCCAGAAGAGAGATTAGTCTAGATGAAATATGCAATTTTTTTTCTTGCCAGATTCTTCTCTTCCTCTTTTTCTCAACCCATTGTTGGCATTGTTCTGGAGCTCTCTCACAGCTAAGTGATACTGTATTCTTTTTTCTATTTTAATTGGAACTTCTTTAACATTCTCTTTTGATTCTCAACTGCTATAGGCAAAGATGCAATCCTGCATATTTCTTCACATGACAGACCTTGTGATGCTGTTATGTCTTCCCTCTGAACCCCTTCTAGCAGTACTGACTGCTTCAGAAAACAACTTCCCTTCCTGACAGGCCAAGACCTCTGCTTAAATTTTTAATTTTGACCTGACAGGCATTCAGATTCATTGCCTGTAACTGCATTAGAATCAACATATTATTGCATATGTTTGATGAACCATAGAATTGTACTCTTTTGGGACCTAAAAAATGTTGTCAATATTCTTTGTGCTAGTTGCTCAGCAGTTTACAGTTTAATATTGTCAAGGGTTTTTTGTATTATAAACGGTGCCTTAGTTAAACCTTTGGGAAGGAATGGAAGAAACTTAGAAATAGTTCCCATATTCAGAGCCAAACAATGAAAAATGTTTTCCTCCTACTTCAAATATTTGCAAATATGGACTGACTGAGTGTTTAATTACATCAAACTTTTTTCTACTACTTTTTAGTATGCTTTAATTAAATAACACTAATCAAAATAAACTCACTCTCTGTAACATCCAGAAAGGTGTGACTATTATGTTTAACCTTTCTTTGAACATTATTCCTGGGGGAATTCTGCGCCACTGTGCAATACAGAATTAACTTTGTGCGTGCAGAATTTCCTATCCCCCGACATAAATGGGTTGCAGTTTTTCTAGCCACCACCAGGGGCCACTGGACTCGGCAGAGCCCAGCTTGCACATAGAGGACTCTGCTGGGGGGAGGGAGAGAGAGCTAGAGGGTTCCTGGCAGCTGCAGTTCCCAGCATGCCCTGAGGGAAGGAGAGGGCGGCGCACAGGAAACAGTGCAAGCCTGGGACTGAGCATCAGGCAGTTTCTCTCTCTGGATCCCTGGGCTCTGGGGTTGAGGGGGACGGGTGTCTGGGCAAGGGAGAGCCCGCAGCTGGGCTCTAGGGAGGGAGGGGATGCGGGTATCTGGGACAGGGGGCCCCGTGGCTGGGCTCTGGGGGGCAGGATGGGGGGCAGGTATCTGGGCTGGGGGCAGGGCCCAGGGTTGGGCTCTGGGGAGGAGGGTGTTTGGGTGTATTGGCCCACTGGCTGGGCTGTGGAGGTGGGAAGGGGACAGAGAAACATGAACTGGGTTGTCTTAGGGGTTTCTTTAACTCTCTACTCATCAGAGGGTAGATACCAGTAATATATGGATAGCCTTCCTGAAAAGATTAACATAGCTGCACTTTTTATTATAAACTAAAATTTCAAGGTATAGTAGACAATTCTTTAAATAGAAAGTGGTTGTTATTTGTAGTTCCTTAATAAAATTTGTCATATTTGAGGTCTCTTAGTTCCCTTTTACCAAATACTGCACTACTTAGTTGTATTGTAGTGAAATTGGTAAAATGTTTGCAGCAAGTTTGTGTGTGTGTGTGTGTGTGTGTGAGAGAGAGAGAGAGAGAGAGAGAGAGAGAAATATATAGAAATGTAATCCTGAAAAATTTTGCCTTTAATCCTTTTCCATCATATATATATATATATATATATACACACACTCTCTCTCTCTCTCTCTCTCTTACTGCAAACATTTTACCAGTTTCACTACGATACAGCTAGTAGTGCAGTATTTGGTAAAAGGGAACTAAGAGACCTCAAATATGACAAATTTTATTAAGGAAGAATAAATATATACATGATGATGGAAAAGTCTTAAAGGCAGAATTTTTCAAAATTAAGGGGCAACTGCACACTCCCTAACTGATAGTTGCATGTCTAATTGGACAAATAATTATGCTTGCATCAATTTCAGCAGGCAACATTTAACAATATGTTAAGAACTATTATATGCCTAAATAATATGCAGAGTTCCAAAACTATTGAGCACTTAAATAGGAACACAGTAATAAGCTATAGGGAGGGAGTGGCCATTTATTTAACCAAGCAACTACACAGCCAACCAAGTGGTCATTGCATGGATTACATTTTGATATTTAGAATTGGGAATTGTAAGTAACACTAGTCAGAAGTCTGAAAAAATGCTTTAATACTGCTTTCCAACTATGTATATTTGCTAGCATATATTCAAATCATATAAACACAGAATATTTTATAAAGTAGATGAAGAGAGCAAAGATTGTGATGAGAAAGTGTCCATTTATATTTTAATATTACAGTTGTCTTGGACTACAGAATAATTGAGACCTTATGTCTAAAGATGATGCAAGTATGGTTCCCTATATTAATATATTGTTTTAATATAAATAAATTAAAATGGCCTGAGGCATAGCATAGTCTGTGAAATTCTTATATTCTTTATTAAAAAAAATACTAGATTCAAAAATAACAATAATTTAAAAGTAGAGACATAAAAATCTTTAATTCCATGAATTGTAGATTGTAGACTGGCATCACTACAGATGTAGAGTTAAGGGTGTTTTGGTGGTTTGTTTGTTTGTGTGTGATGGCTGACACAGCTGTGTTTAATGAGGTCATATGAAGATGATGCTTTCTATAAGCTTTTGATTACTTGCTGTGTATTGTATTTAATATAACTTAATTGAGTTTTTTAATGTATGGGTTTATGCACCTTGAGCAACCTTAACTGTTATACAGTGTGATGTATTTCTGTTAGGATGTTATATTTACCAGTTTGTTGTTGTCAGCATATGCTTATATTATGGCAGCAATTGTAATGTATTCCTGAAAGGTTGGAATAAATTTCTGTTTAGGTTTAACCAGTTGACAAGGATGTTAGATGCCTTCAAACACTTCAGAAAAAATCTTGATAGCTGCCTTCTATGGATATTACTCTAAAATGCAAAGATTTATAAAAGATCAAACCACTGACCATTTATTTATCTATTTTTAAATTATTAGAGTTCTAAAACCATAGATCTTCACTCTATATAAATTCTACTAACTTCCTGTCTAATTCTTTCATTGCAGCTTCAAATGTTCTGATTAGATAGCACTTCAGTCAATCTTATTCTAGAGAGAAAAATTTTATGCAGAGCCTTTGACTGCTACTTTCACTGAACTCCAAATATAGGAAACAAACTGACTCTGTTGTTTCCTGAGAATGCAAACAAACCCCCAAGCAAAGTAAACTACTACCTCCTAACTAAGTTTCACTGTGTCCAAAACTCTATTGTGCCATATTCAGAAATAACGTAAATATACAATTCACAATCCCAGGCTAGCTTCCAGCAAGGATGATGCTAACAAGCAAGACACAAGCCCTGATACTCAGAAAGTAAAAGCATAAAAAAAATCTTATAGATAGAGCATGTCCTCAAGCAAGCCCAAAGATCAAAGAAAAATTCCAAGATATAAAAAAGGGAGAGTGCATCTCTTTCTCTGTCATCATCAGCAGAAAGAGAACTCTCAAAATCAGATCTAGATAGCTCTAAGGAAGAAATTCAGGAAATATTATTCCCCCCAGGGTATATGTTTGTTTTTTGAAACAATGGTTGAGTTATTTTAATACTCTGGATGTTCATCCTCATATGCGCTACAGGGAAAAAAAAGAGAATAAAGAAACAAGAAAGTATTTTCCATTCAGCACTAATAAACAAGCTTATGTTCCTCTCCAGGCAGATTTGGAAGACCTTATCCAAGCAGAATAGAAATGCTTCAACACATCCAGAAGGTTTAGCAGATCAAAATTCTTCATGATACAAACAAACAAACAAGAATGATTGTGTACCATCTTTAGCAGTGACCTCTTTAGGTAACTGTGATACAATCTGAAGGTGAATTCCTAATCTAAAAATCAGCTAATGCAAAGAGAACACAAGAATTACTGCTTTCTACAAAAGAATTACTTAAGATCAGTCATCATTTCCAACATGTTACTCAAAATCAATCTTACTGTGGATAAATGAACTCATGGAAAATAGCTCTTCAAAAGATAAGAGATGGCATTTTTATTACAAAACACTTCATTAGTTTACTCCTTTATTTGATTTCTTCCTATATATTTAGTTTCAGAGGTCATTCTGTTATAGCCAGTGCCATTTTTAGGAGGCCTCTAAACCTGGGAGATTGGAGGTCCTGACTCCCAATCTAAGCAATAACTGATAGCTTCTAAATACTCTAGTGGAGAATTGTGAACTCTTAGACATGGTGAGGAAGAAGTGGAGAAACAAGCCTTGTTTTCTAAATAATGAAACAAAACAAAAAGGAATATAGACCTAAATACAGTTTTTTGGGGGTTCTATGCATTCACATAATCAAGGACGACTTCAGTTAGGAGTGGAGGATTGAATAGATATAAAAGGGGAGGTAAGCTCAGAGATCATTCCAACGTATTCCTTATGAACACCAAGCCCAATGTACAAGGCTCATCATGTCTAAGAACTCAGAGTAGTTAGGTGAAAGGCGTTTTGACTAAGAATGAATGAACTTGAGACAGGTAGAAAAAGGAAATGGCCCTTCAAAGATCCTTGACTGAACTGAAATGATGGATCTCAAAGAGGAATATTTTTATATTTCCATCAAGATCTGCCACAGGAGATTGCTTAGATTTGCTTACTGTTCCAGTGTCATTTCTATTACACAGCTCTCCCATTTGCCATGGCCACATCTCCATGAATTTTTACAAAGTTCCCACTAGTTCTAATTGCTGCCATATTAGAGAGGAGAGTACATACCTATCCATTCTTCAGTCATCACATTATAGTCGGTTTATAACTGAGAAGGAAATTGAAGACATCAAGGCAATCATGCACTTACTTCCTTCAGTCATACAGGTATTTGTACTTGCTAAATATAGAAGCAGATAATTTGATTCAAGGACATGGATGTAAATTTAGATGCAGGCAGAGGAGGAGATTTCCTCCCACCAGAGAGGATTTTTTGTATATTTTTATTAATTATTTAAGAAGTTTTATCAACAAGGATTTTTATTGCCAAGAAGTCACTTGCAACAGTATAACTAGTAGGCATAGACATACGCAATATAAAATATACAATTTCATGGGACCAGTTTTATAAAGATAAAATAGTACTCTACAGATAGGAAATAGGGGAAAAATTAAATTGTGCTTGCTTTTCTAATTCATATTCTAATAATTTAATAGTCTTTGTGCCTTTTAAGTCAACGTGATATAATTCCATGTAATTAAAAAAACATGTATTTGTCATATAATGTACAAAATAAAAACTCTGAACTAGCACAGCATATCTAGCATTTCTTTAACAGAAGAGTAGGGAAAATAAATTCAAACAGTACATAAAGGAAGTGAAAGTTACCACAGTTCTTTATAAGCAGTCTGAGAATCAGTTTAATTAAGTTCCTTCAGTGGCAAAATTATAAATGTTATAAGCCATAAAGGAGAGCACTAAAGTGGCTGCTACCCGTGATATAAAATTCTCATATATGTTAATGAGTTTTGAACTCCTCTCCCATCACTCTAAAATTGCTGATGAAAGACACATTGGTCTCATGGATCAAGATAGTCATGATAATACTATTTCCTTTCCATCTTCCCCTGCCTCCCTCCAAATCTGGGGAAAGCTAGGAGAGGAGGGATAGTCATGTGGTTAAAGTGCTGGGGAAATCTGGGCTCTGCTTCCAGCTCTCCCACAGATTTCCTGTATCATGATGGGAAAGTCACTTAATTTCTCCGTGCTTCAGTTCCTCATCTGTAAATTGGGGATAATGGTACTTCTTTTCCTGTGATAATGAACTGTATCGGTTTAGGAAAAGGAACTGCACATCTTTGTAGACAGTTCAATGAGGATCTAAGCTAAATGTGCAACTTTGGTCCAAAAAGCAGAGGAAGTTAGGATGCGTAAATAATGGGATGGAGAGCAATATGGAAAATATTATAAAGCATTATATACGATCAATAGTGTGGCCTCATCTGGAACCCTGTGTGAAGTCCTAATCACCCATCTCAAAAAAGGAGATTGCAGATTTAGAGAGGGTGACAAGATCTATTATAGCAGCAAAGAATCCTGTGGCACCTTATAGACTAACAGACGTTTTGGAGCATGAGCTTTCGTGGGTGAATATCCACTTCATCTGACGAAGTGGATATTCACCCACGAAAGCTCATGCTCCAAAACGTCTGTTAGTCTATAAAGTGCCACAGGATTTTTTGTTGCTTTTACAGATCCAGACTAACACGGCTACCCCTCTGATATAAGATCTATTATGGATGTGGAAAAACTCTCATTTGAAGAGAGATTGAAAAGATTGGGATTGTTTACTTTAGAAAGGAGACGAATAAGAGCAAATATAATACAAGTATATAATATAATGAATGATATTCTCCCTACTGTCTAACAGTTAAACAGGAGGACAGTCAATGAAATTAAAAGGTGGCAACTTCAAAACTGATAAAAAGAAATATTTTTTCACACAACGTATTATAGATTGTGGAATTCATTGCTATAGGAAGTTTTGTTGAGACTAAGAATTTATCAAGAAAAAATGATTGGCCAAGAATATCCAGAGTTATAATTTAAAGCTATCAAAAGTTTTGGAAGGGATATTAAACCTCATTTTTCAGGTTTTGAATTGGGGTGGGCAAACTGTGGCCCACAGGCTGCATCCGGCCCATCAGATCTTTTAATCCAGCCATTGAGCTCCCGCTGAGGAGTGGGGTTGGGGGCTTGCCCCTTTCCGGCTCTCCAGCCGGGGAGCAGAGTCGGGAGCTTGCCCCGCTCTGTGCATGCTGCGGCTCCCGGGAAGCAACCAGCATGTCCCATCTCCAGCTCCTATGCATAAGAGCAGCCAGGGAGCTCCGCACACTTCTGAGGAGCTGTGGCCAATGGGAGCTGCAGGGCTGGCAACTACAGATGGGGCAGCGTGCAGAGCCACCTGACTGTGTAGGAGCTCGAGGAGGGACATGCCACTCTTCCAGTGCTAATTATTAGAGTAGGATGAAAGCTAATGTGGAGAGCATATTATACCACATCTGCCTTTGTGTGCTTCTTACACCTTCCTCTGAAGATACTGGCCCCTGTATCATGATACTGAACTAAATGAATCTCACATTTAATCCAGTATGGCAATTCCTAGGTACCATAATAGTACAAAGAGAATGGAGCAGTCCCAGAGATCTGGCCAGTCTCTTCCATTTTGGGACTGTATTGTGATCTTTGTAGTCTTTGTTTTATAAGTCAGTGATAATGTTTAAAATATAGGATCTTTGGACCCACCTGTTGAAATAATTAAAGGAGAGTCCACTAGGGAGTCAATCGGAGAGTCATGCCATGGAGTGATGTAGGCAAAGCCTTTGGAGTTGATTTAGGAATAACCATGAGGAAGGTGGCAAAGAAAAATGGGCAAGGATTAAATGCTGAAGGAAAAATCTAAGTTTTTAGATTTGAATCTAAAATCAGATTATTCGCCTAGAAATACGGACACAACACCTAATAGCATTTAAGTGCCCCCAAGAACTAAGACGTTTTTATCTCTTCTTTCTATTTGTCTCTAATTATCTTTAATTTTTTATACTTTCTACTTTGTCAGATAATTTGCTCTTTTTTATCACTCCTGCACTTCAGCGTTTCAGCCGGCTTTTCTTGAGTTAGCAGCTCTCGTCTGTGACTGATGAAAGATATTATTTCGGCAAAATGGCTTTTTTTATATCTGTCTCTCCTTTGCTGCTTTCTTTTTGTCTTCTGCTTTAGCTCCTGTTCTGAATCTTCTGTTTGTCCTCTTGCTTGTCTCTCCCCTCCCACTTTTTGTATATGCTTTCCCCCATTACCTCATTCCTACCCCTCAGTCAGCTATATCAGGGGTTCTCAAACTTCATTGCACTGTGACCCCTTTCTGACAACAAAAATTACTACATGACCCCAGGAGGGAGGACAGAACTTGTGCCTGTCCTAGCCCCACCGGCCAGGGTGTGGGGGAAGAAGACAAAGCCCAAGTCCCACCACCTTGGGCAGAGGGGCCAAAGTCAAAGCCCTAGGGCTTCAGCCCCAGGCCGGGAGGGCCTGTAACCTGAGCCCACCAACTAGGGCAGTGGGGCTCAGGCTTAGCCCCTGGCCCCAGGTGGTAGGACTCGCATTTTGACCCCAGCCTGGGCCCCAGCAAGTCTAATACCAGCCCTGTGACCCCATTAAAACGGAGTTGTGACCCACTTTGGGGTCCTGACCTACAGTTTGAGAACCACTATATCCTTCCAGGTAGTCCCCCCAATCCTACCCCTCAGTATATCACCCAGAGTCTGTCATCTCTCCATTCCTTACATGCATACCACTTACCCCCTAGCCCATGCAACCCATTTGAACAATCTAATTTACATATATGTAGGAGAATATTTTAACAGCTTTGCTGCTTGGTCCATTTTACAGTATTAGAACACTTTCTTGGAAGTGTCTTGGAATGCCATCACTTAAAAGGTAATTTAGCTACTATGTTGGGGTGCATTGGAGGCACATTTTTTGTGTTTGTTGCCCCGTATGTTTGAATGTTCTTTATATATTTAGAAGAGCTGAATCAACTTGGCTTGTGTCAATATTTAAACATTATTGCCCATTATCCTCATATGTATTATAAAAGCAGTTGAGCAAAACTTTAAAGAGTATATTTTACCCCCGCTGTATACGTGTGACTCCTGTTTTGTAATGGGAATTAAGTTTGTTGGGTCAAGAACATAGCAGTTTATTTGTAGCTGTAGAAAAAGAGCATTACAATCACTTTCATACTTCCATTACAGAAGCCGGAAGTTTGAATAACCAGAGTAAAATTTTTCACAGTACTTTGTATCTGTGATACATAGTAGAAACTTCTTTTTCTATTTCATGATAGAGAAATAACTTTTAACCCTAACAGAGTAAATGACAATTTTTATTATAAATGCAGATATCAAAATTGAGTAGAAATATATATTTTTCTTTGTATCAGAATATGTCCACTGATGTACTTCAATTTATAAACATGTAAATATTTAGTATAGTCTAAAACAAAATAATTTGTTATAAATAGTAGAGAGAGTTGGAAAATGTTCATTGTCTGACAAAGGAAGTGCTTTCGTCCTCATGAATAGGTCAGAATATGAACAAGCGGCTGCTAGACAACTCTCTGACACCACATTCTACAGGCCATTACGCTTTACCCCACTGAGGATTACCAAAAGAAACTATATCATCTACTCAAGAAACTCCCTAAAGAAGCTCAGGAACAAATCTACACTGACACACCCCTAGAGCCCAGGGGTATTCTACCTGCTACCCAAAATCCATAAACCTGGGAATCCTGAATGCCCCATCATCTCAGGTATTGGCACCCTGACAGCAGGATAATCTGGCTATGTAGACTCTCTCCTCAGGTCCTACGCTACTAGCACTCTCAGCTACCTCGAGACATCACTGATTTCCTGAGGAAACGACAATCCTTTGGTGATCTTCCAGAAAACACCACCCTACCCACTATGGCCTGTAGAAGTCTCTACACCAACATTCCACACGAACAAGGACTATGAGACATCAGGAATAGCATCTTCGATACCATCACGGCAAACCTGGTGGCTGAACTTGGTGACTTTGTCCTCACCCACAACTATTTCAGATTTGGGGATAGTTTATATCTTCAAGTCAGCAGGACTGCTATGGGTACCCGCATGGCTCCTCAGTATGCCAACTTTTTTGTGGCTGACTTAGAACAGTGATTCCTCAGCTCTTGTCCCCTTACGCCCCTACTCTACTTGTGCTACATTGATGACATCTTCATCATCTGGACCCATGCGAAGGAGGCCCTTGAGGAATTCCACCAAGACTTCAACAATTTCCACCCTACCATCAACCTTAGCCTGGATCAGTCCACACAAGAGGTCCACTTCCTAGGCACTACAGCGCTAATAAGCAATGGTCACATAAACACCACCCTATACTGGAAACCTACTGACTGCTATACTTATCTACCTGCCTCCAGCTTTCATCCAGACCACATCACACTATCCATTGTCTACAGCCAAGCTCTAAGATACGACCGCATTTGCTCCTATCCCTCAGACAGAGACAAACGCTTACAGAATCTCTACCAAGCATTCTTAAAATTGCAGTACCCACCTGGTGAAGTGAAGAAACAGATTGACAGAGCCAGAAAGGTACTGAGAAGTCACCTACTACAAGACAGGCCCAACAAATAAAGTAACAGAACGCCACTAACTATCACCTACAGCCCCCAACTAAAACCTCTCCATCACATCGTCAAGGATCTACAACCTATCCTGAAGGACGATCCCTCACTCTCACAGACCTTGGGAGACAGGCCAGTCCTTGCTTACAGACAGCCCCCCCAACCTGAAGCAAATACTCACCTGTAACTACACACTACACAACAAAAACACCAACCCAGGAACCAAACCCTGCTACAAACTCTGTCCACATATCTGTTCAAGGGACACCATCATAGGACCTAACCACATTAGCCACACCATCCAGGTCTTGTTCACCTGCACATCTGCCAATGTGATATATGCCATCATGTGCCAGCAATGCCCTTCTGCCATGTACATTGACCAAACCAGACACTCTCTACGCAGAAGAATAAATGGACACAAATCTGACATCAGGAATCTTAAGATTAAAAAACCAATAGGAGAACACTTCAGTCTCTCTGGTCACTCAATAACAAACCTAAAAGTGGCAATTCTTCAACAAAAAAACTTCAAAAACAGACTCCAATGTGAAGCTGCAGAACTGGAATTAATTTGCAAACTGGATACCATCAGTTTAGGCCTGACTAAAGGTTGGGAGTGGTTGGATCATTGCAAAACCTAAACTTAATTTCCCCAATACTAATTTATCCCTATTGTTACTCGTGCCTTCTTGTCAACTGTCTGTAACGGGCCACTCTTTTACCACTTCAAATGTTATTTTTTATCCCTTGGTATCCTGTTGTTAATTGATTTATCTCGTTAGACTGACCTCACACTTGGTAAAGCAATCACCATCCCTTCATGTATTTATACCTGCTCCTATATTTTTCACTTCATGCATCTGATGAAGTGGGTTCTAGCCCCCGAAAGCTTATGCTCAGATAAATTTGTTAGTCTCTAAAATGCCACAAGGACTCCTCATTGTTTTTTCATTGAAACAGTTTTGCATCAGAAAATGCAATTTCAGTGAAACTGCATTCTTCACAAAAAGTATCTTTTTGACAAAATTTTAAGTGAAAACAACTTGTTCCAAAATAAAACCTTTTCATTTTGGAAAATTATATTTAGGAAAGTTTTGAAATTTTGTTTCAAAATTTTGTTTCAAAATTAAATTCAAGTTTTGAAATTTATTTTATTGTTTTTAATTTTAATATTTTTATTATTTCTACATTATTTCAGTATATGTCAATAGTATTAGTGAATAATCTGAGAAATAATGCTATTGCAAGTCATGTCATAGTGATATCATGTAATAGTAAAAATATGTTTATGTAATTTGATTTTATTAAAAATTGGTTGCTTAAATTCCATTTTGCTGAAGTATCAGATTGTAACAAGAGACTTTGATCTATAAAATAAGATAAGAAGTTTCAATGTGTACTAAGTAGAAACTGCCCTTATTTTTTTGTTTTATTTTTACATAATAAAACATCGTCATAATCTGACATTACATTATGCCTTTATGTTGAGATATCATCATATAATATAAAATGAAAATAGATCTTTAAAAAAATTCAAAATGAAAATTTCATGAAAATATTATTTGCTCAAATTTGGAACGGAAATAGATGTCAAAAAGTTGAAAGAAGTTCTGACTTTTGTCCATCCCTAATAAATAGTATCAAAAATCCAGCAAGGTGTATTTTTTATATAACACACACCAGGGGCACAACTGTTCTCGAATTAAATACAAAATATTAGTTTCAAATAGAAAACTTGGACAGTGAAAGTATAACAGTAGTTTATGGTGAATTAGTTTTTATTCTAACATTCATCCATAATATGTGAATTTTATGTAAGACTTGTTTATTTTGTTAATAAACATTTTCAAAATATGTTTCTCAAGAACTTTAATTTTGAAACACTCTGTGTAACTAATATTGAAAAATATGGTGGTCACCAGTCAGTGTACAGTGTTTACAGTAACTTGTGATGAAGAGGGTAGGATAAAAGGATTCTTCTGGAGTCTCTATGAGAATTAGTTAGCAGCAGCAGGTGCTTTCTGGAATGCTTCCTTCTGCTTCCTTCTTTTTGCACGCAGACAGTGGGTGAGATTCTAATTTTAGATGCAAAGTGTACAATACTGTGTATCTTCAAGAGAATAAAAAAGCACTATTTAGTAGTGGAGTTTTCAAGATAAGTGGGAATGCAAATTTTAGATTAGGATCTATCATTAAAACTATTGTTAACACTAACACAGCGTGCACATTTACTTGCGTTCTGAGAGTACGATTTCTGAGCCTACTGCTGAACATTTGTCTCCCTCCAAAAGGGGGATTATACTTGTTCATACATATCCTTGTTGATAACATCAAATGTTTCTTGCATCATGCATATTTGATGTAGAAACAGTATTGTTTTTTCTTGTTTTAGTGAAGATACTAATCTATTGTGCCAAATAGTTTACAAGTGCAGAAGATATTATGCAGTGAACTATATTTTCTAAGGATAAAAGTAATAAAGCAGTTTTAAATTATTCTCATTTTAAATGTTTAGATGCTTAGATAGTAGTTTATTGGAGGAGGTTAATTTTCCAGTGATTTTACATACAATGTTTGATAATGTTGGTAGGCCCAACCTATTGAATTATTTATGGTTGAGGGGTTGTGTATGCTCAGAGATGAAGCAGGCTTGTGCACGTACTGCAAGATTTTCTTGTGTTCAGAACCTGAACTGAGAGAAACTGTTGAGGGGCTCTGCTACAGGAGCCTGGTCATTTAATTTTAGCGTGGGATTAATTTTTAATGCCCACTTGAAAAAAATAAAATTTCAAGTTTTGTTGAGCCACAATATTTCATTTAACCCCTTCAGTGATCTATGATAATGTTTGTTCCACTAGCTCTGGGGCTCTGTTAAAGTGTATCATACAGCTGAAATATGTTAATTAAAAAAAAGTCTTCCATGACACATTTATCCCTAAGCATTAGTGCACAAATCATGGCTTCATTGTCATAAGAACAGATTACTGCATCACTTGATCATTAGTTTTCAAATGACAATGTGGTTTAAAAATATTTGTATTTTAAAACATCCCTTTGTACTTTATAAAATATAATATAGAACGAGACTCATAATTTTGGTCAATAGATAGAATGTTTTCATGTCTCTACGACAATTTACATGAACAGACTGCATTTAACTGCAGAGTAGTTTTTAGTGTAGTTGTAGACATAATCTTTGACTGAGTGGAGAATAGTTAAAATAAGAGAGCGAATTTTTCTCTGTGGAAATGTATCCAATTATGTTTATTTTATCTTTTATGGGACATTTCCTCCCAGTATGAAATATCGATTCACAGGGATTTTACTGAACAGATTTTTGTTACTGTTCATGGACCTCGACTACTTTTATTTCATATGAATTTTAGGATAGTTTTTATAAAAAAACAAGGACAGGTATAATTTTATGTACTTTCTGTGCTTATTAATAAAGGATTTTGAGTACTTTTTAAGATATAAGTAATATTTTACATATTATTGATCTGTTATTTTAATACATTTAGGTTTGCAATTGACAGGTAAAAGAAATGAGCTTTCATACATATTCTTTAAGCAGTATTAACCTCTTTATTGCTGAGATTTCAACCCACTGACCATTAGTCTTTCTCAAAAGTGTTAAAATTTTATTCCTCCATGGATCTGTCATAAGAATGTATTGTGAATAATGGAACCTGAATATTTTTTTACTTTTTACCTGTCAATTGCAAGCCTTTAGTTGAAATGGAAAGCTTTGCCTTTCTGTATATATATAATTTTTCTATGTCAAGAAAATAGTTGTCCTAAAATTCCCTCTCCCTTACCCTGCATACCAGTCATCATCACACTAATGTGGTAGTCAGATTTCACTCCTTAAGATGATGTAATACAGCATCAGGATTTGCAGTTCTATTGCCTAGCATACGTGCCATGTGTTTTGTTCCATAAAAAGGTACAATTTGCTCCTGTGGATACTTGCAACTTAACAGAATTATTTTTTAAACAGTCCAAGAAAAAAGCAGAAACAAGCTCCCCTATTTAAATACTATCACAGTAAATAAGCTAGTGTAGTTTCAGTATAATTAGATTTCAGGTATATTTTTACCATACAATATCGTAGTATAGTTTTAGGTGGTATTTTTTCTTTAAATAAAGACATATTTATGATAGATCTCCCAGTGTTTACAGTGGGCTCGAGCCTAAAGCAATAGACAGATCACATGACACAAAGTGTCAATACAAAATACTTTAACAGGTATAACACAGTTATTATGTTGTCTTACTTTATCAACTGAACTGTGTGATACACATTTGGAAAATACTGTTTTTATGAGATTGCAGAGGGTGGTCATAATTAAATAGGATTTGACTTATACAGAATTTAACTTTTATACATTTGCAAAGCCAGGCCCAAACTATTTTAAGATGCTACAGCCAGGCTCTTGGGTAACTTATATACAGTTCATGGTTTCAATAATAAATAATAAGTGGGAGGAAAGGAAAAAAGGCAATGTGAATCAGTTTAATAGATATGGTAACTTTGCAATTGGGTTAGACTGCATTTCTGATGAACAACTTTTAATTAAATGTATTAGCAGTAGCTGCAGTTATATTTCTATTTAACAGAAGTTGTCTAAGAAGGGAGGCAGTATAATTCAGTGGATGGGGCATTGAAATAGGAGCCACAAATTCTGCATTCTATTCCTGACTCTGCCATTGACCTGCTGAATTACTTTGGGTCTCGTTATAGCATCTTTCTGTGCCTCAGTTTCCCCATCTGTAAAATGCAGGATGTAGTACTTGTCTCCATTGTAAAGCACTTGGAAATCTGCAGATGTAAAAGCACTAGACAGAAGCTAAATATTAACATTAAATAGAAATATTGGTGAAAAGAATTCCAGTTTGAGTATAAGCTTGCAATAGAGATAGCTCTTTGCAGTTGAGATTGTATCCAGGTAAATGGGAAAAAACGTTCATTTGAGTCTTGTTTGTAAAACTAAAACCAAATGCACGAGATGCAGTACTTAATTGTTTCAGTGTATCTCTTCTCTGTTTTATGTGATATCTGAGCCAGTTTTTTACATAAATATTTTTGAGCCAGATATTTCAGCTAATATATATTGCCAACTGTTAGTCAATGGTGCTACACTCATTTACACAATTTAAGAATCTCACTGTATATAGTTAAGAATTATTGTTAATTGTTCTGGGCATGTAATTACATGACTGTGTAGAACAGACTTTCTTGTGGAGCATCATAATATGTGACCACAGTCACAAATTTATTAATCAAGTACTTTCCATCATTTCAGAAGTATGGAATGTGGGAAGGAGTGCCAAGGAATATAGGAAAGAGTGCTAAGTTGCATATTTTGATGCAAGAATTATTATGAAAGATGCTATTGATATTTCCTTCTAAAATACAGTTTTCTCGGGCTGCTACTTGCAAACTAATATACACAACCATAAGAATATTAAAAGAATGTATTATTCGTATTTTCATGGATCAGGAATAATCATGTAACTTGAGTAGTGAAATCCTACATCGGTTATGACTGGTTCTCTCCAACAAGAGAAAACTATATCAATTTCTGTGGTGTTCATATTAATTAGACTCAGTTGTTTTTAGATACCTCCTGATCCTTAATAGAGTTTTCATTTTCACTTGAACTCACTAATTGAATAGTATGGTATAATAAGACTGGGTAAAAAATTAGTTGGACTGTGGAGAGGATATTACATGTGGATGACAGTTATACTAACATTTTTACTTATTGTCTTCAAGATTTTTTGTTCCATAAATTTGATGTACATAGTAGTGCTGGGCAAATCTTGCACAACAAGCCTGAGTCCCAGCACACTGAATTCAATGGAAAGATCCACATTGCCTGGAGCGGGCGTAGGATGAGGCCTGGGATTGGTTCTGGACCGACCCTGCAAGGTTTGTTTTGACTGAAGCTGGGAAACAATTTTTCCATCCGTTTTGAGATTTCAGAAATCTTCCCATTTTACATTGGAATGAAACTGAGCCCTTTTAAGTTTTTCATGAAAAGCAGAGAGAGCAAGAAAGCCGCTAGAATAAACAGTTGCTCACAGCATTCTCATAAGCTCTAGGAGACCAAGGTTCAAGTCTGCTCTGAATCAGGCACAGCAGGGATTTAACCTGGATCCCCACATCACAAGTATCCTAACCACCAGATTATAGAGTCTGTTTGTGTCTCTCAGTCTTGCCTATTGGAACTGTTCTACTTTATATTAATAGTTAAATATTCATTGGCCCAGAGCCAGAGAGAGCAACTCTAAAGTCCAGTGATTAGGGAACTCATCTGAGATGCAGGAAACATAGATTCAGGTCCATGCTTTGCCTGACGCAGTCCTGAAAAATACTTGAATGGTGTCCTTTGAACCTAAAATTACATGGACAAATAAAATCAGTATTTTCCACTCTTGAAATAAATAATTCTGTTACTAAAACAAGACAGTGGTTTTTCTTTGTCCTGCTGGTACATTGTATCTTCTTGTAGCATTTCTACTTCTCTCTAATTTGGGAAGGGTGGGGTTGGGTGGGGAAGTCATTCTTCTGTATTAAAGACAAAATGGGATGAAAGATCTCTTATGGATGATTGCAACGATCCTTCTGGTAGAATATAAATTTACTTCCTTTGTTTAGTCTCTAGTACTCTGCTACTTTTAAAATGTTATCATAATACAGTCTGTTTTCTGTAAAAAACCTCAGCAAATCTTATTCCGTATTGTATGAGTCAACTATTTTTATACATAAAATAATTCACTGTATATTTTAGATAAATCTAAACAGTAATTGTGCTTTCAAAATGTATTTAATTTAGTTGTCAGAGGTAAGTTTGTTGCCTATGTTGATTTTACTTTGGTTTGGTCTAAAACATTCCTATCATAGGAATAATATCAGAATAATAAAAAACTAAAAAATAACAGTTATGAAGGTTTTAAAACCTCAGTTTTAGTATAATATACTAGTAGTGTTTACTAATATATGATCTGCCTCTCTAGACATTTATACCATAGTCCTCACTAAGGTATCTGCATTGTGCATATAATTTTGGTGTAGCAAACTTTCAGTCTAGGCACATCTCAGTACAGAAACAGAGGGTAAAGCAATGGTGGGCAACCTGTGGCCTGTCAAGATAATCTGCTGGTGGGCCATGAGATAGTTTTGTTTCCATTGATCATCCGCAGACATGGCCGCCAACAGGTGCAGGTTGCCCACCGCTGGGGTAAATGATTGATTGACCCCACTGAAGTCAAAACTGGCTGTTGTTTCCACTGGCTTCCAGGTCCCACAATGATTGGTTCTTGGCCCCATGCTATTTAACATTTTTATCAGTGACCTGGAAGACAACATAAAATCATTCCTGATAAAG
Organism: Gopherus evgoodei; assembly: GCF_007399415.2. Taxonomy (NCBI): domain Eukaryota; kingdom Metazoa; phylum Chordata; order Testudines; family Testudinidae; genus Gopherus; species Gopherus evgoodei. The sequence continues at coordinate 84,535,211 of NC_044327.1, forward strand.
TTTGCAGATGACACAAAAATTGGGAGAGTGATAAATAATGAAAAGAGGGCAGGTCACTGATTCAGAGTGATCTTATTGCTTGGTAAACTTCACACGCAAGAAATATGTTTTAATATGGCTAAATTTATTAATTTAGGAACAAAGAATGTAGGCCATACTGAAGAATCTGGGAGTCTATCCTGGAGAACAGTGACTCTAAAAAAGATATGGGAGTTGTGGTGGATAATCAGCTGAACATGAGCTCCCAGTGTAATGCTCTGGCCAAAAGAGCTAATGCAATCCTTCGATGCATGAACAAGGGAATCTGGAATAGTAGTAGAGAGGTTATTTTATCTCAGTATATGGCACTGGTGTGACCACTGCTGGAATACCGTGGCCTGATCTGGTGTCCACAATTCAAGAAGAATGTTGATAATTTAGAGAGAGTTCAGATAAGAGTTGGGAAAACGAGTAAAGGATTAGAAAACATGCAGTATAGTGATAGACTCAAGTTGCTCAATCTATATAGCTTATCAGAGAAAAGGTTACGGTATCTACATGGGGAACAAATATTCAATAATGGGTGATTCAGTCTAGCAGAGAAAGATACAACATGATCCAGTGATTGGAAATTGAAGCTAGACAAATTCAGACTGGAAATAATGTGTACCTTTTTTACAGTAAGAGTAATTAACCATTTTACCAAGTGTTGTGGTGGATTCTCCATCTCTGACAAATTTTATATCAAGATTGTTGGGTTTTTTTTAATAGATATGCTGAAGGAATTATTTGGAGGAAGTTCTGTGTCCTGAGCTATAACAAGGTCAGACTAGATGATCACAGTGGACCATTGTGGCCTTGGAATCTATGAATCTAAATCAACCACAAAACTTCCATTGACTTCAGTGAGGCCATGATTTCATCCAGATCTCTGTGTAATTTGTATTTTCCTAAATCTAGAGACATGTAGGGGTGTCAGAACAATTCCTTTATGGTACATTAAATGACTCAAAGATTACAATCCATTCCTTTCACTTGAATATGTAAAAAGTCCAAACTGTGAAGGTGTATTTGAAGATGATAAAAAGATAATTCCACTTAGTGCCTGCAGACCGTAGAAAGTGTAACAGCTAGTGAGATTCCCAGGTCAGATCAGCTGTACCAACAATAGTTGTCTTGGAGTGGCTGCCACAATGACATGTGGTAGGAGAGAGGAATTGTTAGGAAGTACTCAAGTATCTCAGGAGCATATAGATAGAGCTTTTAACCCTGTACAAATTTTGAATAGAGCTTCAAATCTGTACTTCCTATTGGAACAAAAGTAATTTTATTTCTTCAAGTTTATAAAATAACATTAAGCTACTTTGGCATTACAGTGGATTGCTTTAAAATTTTCTATTTGTTAATTAATTTGATATGGAGCTGTAAATCTTAGTAGATTTTTTTACCCACATCTTTTCTTTCCTATGAAGCAAGATAGATTTTAAAGGTAATCTGCTGCACCCAATGGACATTATTACAATAGAGTGATCTATTATTTAAATAAAAATGAAGATATTCAAATCTTTATTTTTAAATGTGTTAGTATATATTATATTGTCTGAAATACTCCTCTCCCTACTACACTCTTCAGAGCATGTTAAATTTGAGATTTTAATCACATGGAAATCAGAAAAATCAGAATTAACTTTCCAACAACAACCTTAATTCTGCTCACTTTGTGTACCTGATGTATTTTGGGGGCTTATAAAATCACACAACACTTAAGTGACATACTGGACCATTTGGCAAATGATTACGTTTTTGCTCAAAAGCACGTCCACTGCTGCATCTGGCTGGTGCTATCCTCTGCTTGGACCTGAGGCAGTTATAAAGCAGTCCGTTACTGGCTCACTAGTTTAACACCTTCCCACATGTTAATCCGGAGTATTCTGCCTCCACTGAGAGCATCTGGGCATTTCCAATACTTCCTCCTCTTAGGAGATTTACTGATTCATTTGAATTTGAAATATAGTGACATTGTTAAACTCTTTTCTATTATCTCCCTCCCCTCCCTCCTGTCAGGTTTAACCTATATTTAGCTATAATGTAGAAAACCTCCAGTGGCTATTTCTAAAATAACAGACAAAGGGCAAATGATAGCAAGCAGATACACAATTTTGTACAGCCTCTACTTCAACCCTATACTGAAGAGAGGGCAGCTTCACAAAATACTAAAAGATACTAAATAAACAAAAGGGTTTTGTTTCTCTAGATTCATCTCATTTTTGCCATGAGAATGAATACAGTATAAAGCTTCCCTAATTTCTTCATGATGTGCAGGGAAGGCCATGCATTATTTATTTATACTGTTTATTTAGAAACTTACATTAGCAGTGGATTCACTGCATGTAAGTTGCTTGAGATCCTTGCAGTTAGCCTTCTCCACTTCAAAAGATAATAAAGAAAATGAGAGGGTAACACAGAGATGAGAGGATAATAAATGATGAGTTCAATAATTCTGATTGCGCCAAATTGCCCAACACATCCTGATTACTTAGATCTTGTGGAAACTATGGTAGCATTATCATTGAGTCCCATTCAGGCAGTGTCCTTTGCTGCATCTACACCTGATCTATGAAGGGAGCAAGGAATGTTGTACATTTACGGGAGGCAGGGGGAACCCACTGTGTAGATAGAAATCATATGATCATCATTGTATGTTGTGAAAGAAAGTGTGGAGAAGATAACTGTAATCTCCCTGAAATAATAGGCCAACCAAGTCAGTGTACTCACTTTTGACGCTGCAATTAACAGCAGTCTATAACCATCCATAAATAGTTATTTGAATACTTATTAATATGGTTACAGCAACTGATCATTCTTTGGAAGAATGGCTGATTTAGGGTTTTTTGGGGCCAGGGTAGGATGTTATTTTTATTTATTTTGCCATTGTTCCTGGGCTTTGGACCTCTGGGCAGGTATTCCAGATGCAGACCTCATGTTTGACAACCCTCTTGACAGTGTGATCCAGTTGCCTAGGCCCTGAAACTGGTACCATCTCCCACAATCCTCCTTAGCTGATCTTGTCCATTCCCCAGAATCACACTGAAGGCATGAACCCTTCTGGGTTACAGTTTACCTCTTCAGGGGTACATGACAGTGAAAACAAATAGACTTCACACAGCATTTTAAAACACTATTACTCTATGCGTAGCAAATCAATTTAAATTACTACTTTTAATTGTGATTTAAAACAGGAAGCAGGAAACCTTGATTTAAATTATCAGTTTTAATCTTGTTTTGCATATATACATTTTAGTCTTTTTCGTAAAGAAAGTTAGATTCTCATTAGTTTGTAGCCATTAAAGCATGTTGATTTCAACTAAATATTGCTTTTATACTACATTTAATGGTTCTTTTGCTAACCAGAAGGTTACACTATCTATGCACGTTTATTTATTAAAGCAGTTATAAAGCTTAACATACATGTGAGATTGTTAATTTTTACATTTTTTTGTTATGTTAGAAAATATTGAGTGATGAATTTCTTATTTACTAGATGATTAATTTTTTGTGAAGCCCTATTTGTTTGGAAATCCAAATTCAATTTAAAATGTACAGAATCAGCAGTGTGAGTGTGTGTGTGTGTGTGTGTGTGTGTGTGTGTGTGTGTAAAATGTAACTACCTTAGATGTATTGGTTAGATACATAAGAAAAAAAGTTTATCAAATAGTTTATCAAAATGTGTTTTGCATTTAAAACTGATTAGTTAAACAAAGGAAGTATTATCTTCAATTAGTGAATGTTTCTGGTCACCGTGTCCTTCAAGATTTTAAAACTAGTAGATTTAATTCTCTTACACAGACTTTTAATTTATAGAATGGAAGAAGAAAACAACTTTCCTGCTTTTTCAGCTCCCAATTGGTTTCTTAACTTTGAATTTGAATTGTCATTGAACTGAACTGAAAAAAATATTCTCTCTGCAGTTACTACTGCCCAACACTGATTAAGTACTTAAAAAAACTGTGGTTCCAAGTGCACAGCCAGTGACTTCCACCAGTTCAGTGGTTTGACTTCCTTTAAAACTTGGCAGCAAACATACTGCTTAATATTTTTAAATTTTAATTTAAATGATTTTAATAGATTATTGTAAGTTTAGGCTTTAACATAGGTTATCATTTCAAATTTAATTTTTTAAAATACATTTATTTTAAAAAATCTGTAAAATAAACTTGTATTTAATTTAAATAAAATAATTTTTTTATTATTGTTTAAATAATTTATTTTGATCCACTCTGCATGAGAGATCTACAGATCTAGACAAATAATAAATTCATAATTTGTACATAGATTCCCCAAATCATCATAGCTTCTTTATCTAGATCAGGTCCTAGTTTTCAGGGGTCCTGTTGGATGACAGAGACCCTGATTCCCACCCTTAGGGTAAGGAACATTTCATCTGGCCTGCTGGGTCAAGCCAGCAGAAATAGGTCAGCATAAAAATTTGATCTTTTTTGAGTTGTCCTTCTCCATTAGATAGTACGTCTAGTGCAATGTAGGAAAAGATCATATAAATAATCTTCCAGTGCCACCAACTACAGAAAAATTGTTATTTAATGTTGGGAGTCCTCCCTTTTTCTTTTCCAAGTTGATGGTTTGTTTTTACATTCCCGGAGCTTTCTCAAATTGTTTTAACATTACTTTTAGAAATTGAAATCTCAGAACTGCTTTCCTCTGCCCTTTTATTTGATTTATTTATTTTGTAATACTGTTTTTTCTTTAATTCTTAACAGTCAAGCCTGTAACATAAGGGCACACATAGGATAGGAAACATTCTAACTGTAATAATTTTTGTGATAGCCCAGTATTACTAATTTTTCAATATAATATGTGTATACATGTGTATATATATTTACAATATAGATTATATAATTTTAATACACATATTTAATTTGTGTGTGTAAAATACTATATACTATATGGAGAGAGAGAGAGAGTATAATTTTTGGCATATATAGTATAGACTATTATATATTATGAATTGGGTGTGTGTGTGTGTGTGTGTGTATATATATATATATATATTTATAGGTGGGGCTGGTAGTACAGCCCGTTATTAAGGTAGCCCAGCACTTCCTTGTTTTCATTTGCTTATAATTTGTTTTGGCTGAAATTTTCATGCTGGATGTGTGCCTCAGGCTGATTTAAAAAAAAAATCAGCCAAAATGCTTCATCCATTTCTGAGAAGGAGGATGGGGAATAATATAGTGTTTTTCAATGTTAAAATAATTTGTCTTTCCTTCAGAAAGTTATAGTATCCCCATGCTTTGGAGCAGGGCCTTGAAATTTGGCAGGGGCTGGCCTTTGTGTCAGGGATGTGCCCTTTCCCATCTCTGTGAAAATCCGACCACATTTGGCCAAGCTACAAGACTTTGAAAAATCAGTTTACCCATGCTCAGTGGAAACTTACTAGAAATTAACCTCTAAAAGCTCTGAACAACTACAGGAGCAATGCTGAACTTTCACTGTAGTGGTTGCTCGCAGCTGTGGACTGCTGTTTTACTGGGTACTGGAAATGAATGCAGGAAGCATGTCTCTTCTGTTTTCTCACTGATGCCCTGCTGGGCAGAGTGGAGGCAGAAGCCATCTGATTCAAAAGCAGAGGAGACAAGAGCTGGATTTAAGCTATTGAGGGGGAGGACTCAAGGAGTAGATTGGGATAAGGAGCCTGGAGGCGGAGATTGGGATTGGAGGCTGACGAAGATTGGGACTAGGTCTGACCAGGCAAGGAGACTCGATCTGAAGTGACTTGGACTATTTAAGCAAAGAAGACCATTTGAAAATCAGTACAGCCAGACTTCCACTTGTTTATGTGGAAACCTTAGCAAATGTGGAAACATGTTAGATCTGCATTATCCTCACCTACACCACAGAAAACTTAGCCACTATTTTGGGTTTAGCTCTTAGTAGTAGCAGTTGTTTTAAATCCTTAAATATAATTTTAACAGCCAGACATACTGTTAACTATATGCAAATCTCAAATATATATTTTAATTGATGTCCCAGTAGACAATTTCTCTTCCAGTTTAAACTGAGGAAGGTGATAGTGAATAAAAGTCATTACCATCTGAATACTGCTTGATAGCCTACATGAAATGAGATGATCTCAGTTTGTATCCTAACTGATAAGTGTTTAACATTCCAGTTAACTCCCCCGTTTCTCAGCCTTATCAGAGAAACAAGAACTAAATGGGCCCATAGACCTATTTACTTAAAGCTACACTAAGAAAATCTCTGTTTTTTTTCTACTCTCAATCTAGCATGGACAAGGCTATAACATTTTTGACGCTACTGAATATAACTGAGTTACTCCTGATTTACAGCAGTGCGAACTTTAGATTCTGGTGCTAGATGGTTAAAGGCACACACAGGAGCCATGTTGTATTCATTCTTGAAGAAAACAAGTTCTAACCACCTTTAGCCCGAACAAATTTTTACAACAGAATTATTAATCCCTGAAAGTAGTGATTGATTATGGAAATGTTGACAGTCCCTAAAAATAGAAGTGTTACTAGGAGCTGCTATAATATTTTATGCTAGCCGATATATCACTGACATATTTTTGCTATTTTTTTTTTTTGTAATCTCTTTTTTTTACAATCTCTTTTTTCCTTCTGGTATTTTGTCTGAATACATGTTCCTTATTTTTAAGGTATATAGTTTACATGCAGTGTTGAACCCCTTTATGATTTTCATCTGAACATCATCAGAGTTTCAAAATTTGGAATAAATCGCCCATCGAGAACACTGATGTAATTAAATTTAATTCCAGAAGACATAAACTTTAGATAGCACTGAGCCATTTTACACTGCCATGATTATTACAATAACAAACTTTAATTTGGTGTCACTTTAAATTTAGGCCATGTTGTCCAACAATGTTAAAAGAAATCCTCTAGTGATTAAAATTATTCAGGAACAGCTGTTGAACTACCTGTGTGGAAAAAATGAAGCTGCCAGCAATAAGAGGTTGGCTATTGGAATAAATGTTTTGGTTTTTGGTTTGTTCATTTATTTGTTGGATCAGGGCATATAAAGGCTTAATTCAATTTCAGAATTTAGCTAGTGTACGGGAAGTTCAACTTTATGGCACAAAGTGTTTTGGAACATCCATTGTCATCATTAGATGCAATGAAAAGACACATCCTGGGGACAGCATAGACACATTGGGCTTCTATGCAAATGCCTCTGCCCTTAATGGCTACCTTTAGATATGCAGGTTTTGTTAGTTCTTGCCCCTACCCAATTTGGAGAGGGATCAAAATCCTTCCTGCAAAAGAATGATCTGACGAAAATGTAATTTTAAATTTAGTTTCTTGGTATCCATATTTATTTTTTTTCTGCTTGGAAGACAATATCACTGAAAATTATCTTATGTTTATGTTTAGTTTTTATTCAGTTTTCGTTCCTTTTCAAGAGAGAGAAATCACTTTCATGGCTTATTGCTCTGTATCAGACACAAACTTCTTGTCCTTACGTCCAGAGCACTTTACGTTTTATCCCACCCTATCTACCGTATGATCAGCTCTCACGTTTTGTCCACTAATGATGCTATCCTATATCACTCAATATTTTGTTTCTTTAGCAGGCTCTTTGGCGCCTCCAACAAGTGGGAAAAGCTCCCTGTCTAAACCACCCCATCAAAGCTCAAATTCTTCCTCAAAACTCACCCATTCTTTAATGCATACTCTAAACTATAATCTGATATTCCCTTTGTATATGTAAGTTGTGATTTCTGTTCCTGACTAAGATTTACGGACATCCTGTTATTATTGTTGTCCCATGTCTCCTGCCCCACACCTCAGCCTGATGATTTATTTCGTCCACTTACTTTGTTTTGTCTTTTAGATTGTAAGCTCCTTTTTATATGTTGTACAGTGCCTAGCACAATGTGGCCCAACCTAGCTGAGGTCTATAGTTGATACAGCGATATAAATGTTTAATATTAATATGCTGTCCTTTGCACACCAAAGGCATGAGAGAGCTAGAGATGTCACTTAAATTCTTCATGCGCCAAGCTTTTTAAATAGGCAAGATGGAAATTACCATATCAATAAGGGACACATCTGCCAGGTGATCAGATAGTGTGAGAGCTTCAGAGACTGGTAACTTAGTCATGTTGTCTTCCAATCACTTTGAAGCAGAAGAATAAAACAAACCACACTGATGCCCTTTGATTGTTGTAAAGGGTATTCTGTCTTTCTGTTCTCCCCACATGCCACAGCACCTACTGGCTACTGCAAAACGAAAAGATGCTTGCAACTGGAACCTTGGCCAATCTATTGTGTCTCCACTAGTTTACTCATTCACAGTGAATAGCTCCAGTGCTTTACTCTGTTGCTGCTCGGTTTTGCCCAAGCGGAAGAGTGAAATTGAATTGATTGTTGTCAGTCAGTTTCAATGCTGCCCACAGGGTTCTGAAATGAAAAGGGATCAGATTCTGGTCAGTTTTTATTCTGCTTCAGTATAGAATGCACTGATGAGGTCTGTCTGTAGATTTGTGTAAACAACACTGCATCATTCACAGTTGGAATTTTATATTGGCAACCATAAAAGGCTAGAAACTTCAGTCTTTTTTTTTTAATGAAATAATACATTCTGCAAAAGTTGATGGCATTAATAATTTCACTCAGATTTCCCTCAATTGCCAGGTAAAGCTTCTTATTTACCATTGGCAATAAAGGGAAAGGATTTTTAAGACCTGCTGATTTACTAGGCATAGGGTTGGCCACACTTTTTGGCCAAGGCCCAAAAATTATAACAGACAGATTGAGGAGCAGTCCCAAAATAGAGAAAGAGACAAAAGTAGAAGTGGAAGACAAAAAAAGAAGTGAGAAGCAGTAGAAATATAACCCTTTTTTTTGAAGGGGGAGCAGGAGTGGAGGGAGAAGAGGAGAATTTAAATCCTCCACTTCCCCAAACATACCAATTGTATCACCTAATTTCAGTTGGTATTCCTTTTTCTGTAGATACTTCTCTGCTCTTCTCATTTTAATTCCTCCTTTACCCATGTGCTTTCACTGAACTTCTTGAATGGAAGTGCAATCTTTGGAAAAGTCATTTTTTCAACATTATCTCTATTTTTGTATGTCATTTTGCTGCACTTGTCATAGACTGGTAAAATACAAGCATGTTGGATAAATGTGAGCATCAAAAAAACTAATTCTCCTGTGAGTTCTGATATATAGCAGTGTATGTCACAAGAACATAGTTTGGTCAGATAGACCCATTATATGTATATATGAGTTTCTTTAAATCTTAACAGAAGTTGTAGATGCACATCTGTACATGTATGTATGAGTTTATTTACAGCTTCTCCCAAGATGTAAATCTATTTAGCTCATACTATCTGCTGATTTTTAAAACATTGTTTTTAAAATAAAGGAAGAGAAGCCAAGATCTTCACAAATGATTAGTGATTTGTAGCACCTCAACTTTTGAGTGCCCAACTTGAGAAACCTTAAAGGGATCTGATTTTCCAATAGTGGGTTCCTAGCACTATCTGAAAATCAGATCCCTTTAAAGTGTCTCATATTCGGTACCCCAAAATTGAAGCACCCGAATCACTAATTACTATTGAAAATCTTGGCTATATACTTCATATTTGATGTGATTTTAGATAAAACTATTCAAATACTTCCCAGAACTACAAATATTACAATTTCTGTAGTTTGCTCTTTTACGTTCAAAAGAATAAAATAGTGCATGGTTGCTGGGAAACCCTTGTCGGGGAAGAGGCATAGGTGCCAACTCTGGGTGCTCTGGGACTGCAGCACCCATGGAAAAAAATTAGTAGGTGCTCAGCACCCAGTGGCAGCCCCGCCATCAGCTACTCCCCCTCCCCACCAGCCCTCCTGCCAGCTGGCTGCCCTGCCAATCAGCTCCTCCCCCTCCCTCCCAGTGCCTCCCCCCCACTGCGATCAGCTGTCCAGCGGCATGTAGGAGGCGCTGGGGGTGGGTGGGGAAAGATTATGGGTGGGGAAGAGTCAGGGTGGGGGCTTGAGTGGGTGTGGGGCCTGGTGTGGAGCACGGGTCAAGCACCCCTCGGGAACAGGGGAAGTTGGCCCCTCTGGGAAGGGGCTCCTTGCTACACAACACTAAGAATTTTAATCATCTACTCACCCAAGTTAAATAAAGGAGCTGGCCAAACTGTGAACCAGTAATGTTTCATAGCCCTGCTGCCTTATGTATTAGATATGGGCTCTCTATCTGGCCTTTTCAAATTATACTTATTCTGAGGTGGCACAGGCAATTACTCCCTTCTTCTTTTTCTTTTATTAATGCACATACTGAGAGACAGAGAATCTCCCATATAAGTATTTTGAAAGATTCTATTATTATTTTATTTTATTATTATAATATTATTTATTTTTATCATCATGTTAAAACAGTGATTTAAATTGGCAGTACTACTCTGACCAGAATGATTCTGCCTTCTGCTTCAGCAATGCCTCAGCACACTACTACAGAGAAGTAAGTTGAAATTGTTGTACAACTACAAAAAGACCTAAAAAAGAAAATATTCAGTTTGCACTCTTGCCCTATACAAAGCCGTAGAAAATTTAAGATTCTCCGAGAGATTTAATACAAGGGTCAGAATGGGGGAAAAAATAAAAAGAGGTGATGACACTCTTCCAAGCTCCACCCACAAGATAAACTCTGCCCCTGTGAATCACCAAAATGACATGCCACTCATGGTGGATTGGGCAGATATTCAAAACATGATCTTGCATGTTCTCTGAGCTCTGTACTACAAAATTAAGACATCACTCACAGTAAATTGTGCAGATCTTTGATTTCCCTCTTTTTTACATGAGAAATGAAACAGTAAACAACTTTGGCATTTAAATGATCACCTTTAGGCATCTAAGTTAACATCTACTTAATTGAATGGGGCTAGCCGACACCTCTTAGAGCTATTGTTCTAGGCTTTCTGCAAGAACTTAACTTTATTCTTTAATGAACGATTAGATTCTGAAGAACAAGATAGTTGCTTCAGAGGTAATAGTATGATATATTGGTGTGTATTTGCTGTTTGCAAACCCTGTATTGGTAGCTGATAAGAAAAGATTGTCACATGGCTCTCTTTGCAAGGTAGGAGCTTTAGCTGGTACAGTGGAATCTGGTTCATCATAGATGTGGTATTAAATGTGTTTGTTTTGGGTTTTTGTTGTTGTTGCAGTTTTCTTGTATATTTCATAGGTTTTTTAGGATTGATATTTTAAGAGCTGGTATTTCATGTGTGGGTTTATAAAGCCCCACCACCTTCAGAAAGAGTAACTGGAACTTGGACACTGTTCCTTTTTCAATATATGCACTGTAAATCTTGCCCAAGCAGAAAATAAGTTTGGAACTCTACCCTGCAAACATTTGCCCATTTGCATAACTTTACACACATGACTAATCCTTCTGGAAGTACTCAAATGTGTGAAGTTACATATGTGGGCATGCGTTTTTGGGTTTGGGCTTTTGGTGACTAGCTTAACTTGGATTTAATTTTGGTTTTATAGTTATTTGTCAATCATTCATTTCCTACCAGAATTCTTTAAATAAGTGACTAATAAGGGAGGCAATGTAGCCTGATGGATAAAGCACTGGACTGGGACTCAGGAGGCCTGGATTTTCTTTTGAGCTCTGCCACCAGTTTGCTGGGTGGCCTTAGCCAAGTCACATCACCGCTCTGTGCCTCAGTTTCCCCATCTGTATAATGGGGATAGTGATACTGACTTCCTTTGTAAAGTACTTTGAGACCTAGGAATGAGAAGCACTATATAAGAAGTAGGCTTCATTAATATTTATTTATCTTTATTACGTCAGAGCCTACTCTTTTCACACATTATAATAAAAATGAGTCTTCTATTGTACACCCAGGCAATCTCCATGTTACAGCTGAGTTGACATCACCAGGATAGTGCCTGGTGGTGGTGTTACTTGAAGGCAGGAACTAACCATCTGGACAGAGCCGGCACATCACAATGGGTGGGGGTAAAATGATTTTTCAAGTAATGATGTGGTGAATCTTTCTCTTAGCCTCTAAAGCATACTACATCTATTGCTAAAATGATGACATTTTGTGAAAATGATTTGCAGGTCATTGGCCGTTTTTTTTCAAAATTGTAGTGTGGTAATGCATGAAATTTTATAAAGCTTGAAATGATTGGAGCTATTATACTTAATACACATGACGTATATACCATTTGGGAAATATGATCTGTGACATTACTCTTAAAACCATGATGTATTACAAGACTGAATAATTTCTGTTGGTCTAAACAAGCTAGAGACCATTGATTTTTAGCTACTTTCAATCTCTTAACAGCTCCCATTTCCCTAGTAAACAACATTCAAGTTCTGCTTAGCAAGAGTATCTGAGCCATGTGACACTTCCAATTCTTTTTCACCCTGTTGGCACAGAGGTTGATCCTGCAAGACGCTGAGCACAATTTTCAAGTTGCTGAGCACCCTGAACTCCAGTTCACATTCTTTGGGAGTTGAGGGAGTTGAGGACCTCACAGGAATCATTCAGCACATTGTAGTGCATAATATCATTAAGATTAGCAGTTCATTCTTGGATTTCAGTTTTGCCATAGATGTCATAGAAGTGTCTACATTAAGGGGTGTTAAATTAATTGTTCAGTGATTCTATGGAGTAGCAATGTCATAGGATACACTCTCACAATATGTGTCTATTGGTTTGTTTTTAAAATTATTTCATCAGTGAATTCTGTATGAGAAATGAAATGGCTGTTGTTGTTGTTGAAATATTGTAATTCCATTAAAAATATTTAACTTGTGCTATTGACATTACATTGGATTCCACTTAATAGCAATTCCAGTATTAACAACTTTCATCTAATAGAAAAATTTTGCTGAGAACTGATCCTGTTCCACTGGCTTTAATATTAATAGGATTTTGATATTGGCAACAAGCATGCCACTCACTGACAACCCTTTCTGGGAGCAAAGCCCTGGTTGCAGGGCTGCAGACAGGGATGAAAGCACTGGGACTGCACGGTACCGCTCCCTGCTCTCTCAGCTGCGTCCTGCCATGGCACCAGGAGCTTGGCATGTCCCAGCACTTCCTTCCCTGGCAGCAGTTCTGCAAACCTGCCTTCTGCTTACTGGCAATATCTGGATAATGGCAACTTTTAGCTGGGAATCAAGAGGTTGCTAATAAGTGGAATCCACTGTAATTGTTTTAAAAAGCTACGCCACATTTTTTTCAGTAAATACAACTCAAATAGTAGAATCTGAACTCTCTGGTGTGTATTCCAGGAATTTTAGAAAATTCAAAATAGTCAATATGGATAAAATTTTCCGATGTTTTCACTTGGGCACTGTTGAAAAATTTACTCAGAAATTACAAACCAACTGAAGCACCAGATTTTTGTTTTGTTGTTTTTAGATGCATCAAATCAAGAGTACTAAACAGAGTATTATCATTTTGATTTGATAAATTCATGTATTTTAAACCTTTATCTTGTTTTTCCTAAAAAGATCAGAAATTGACATTAGGTTTCTAACACATTTGTAGAGAGAGTCAAAATTTTTCAACCAAGACTTTTTAAATTGAAAAATGCAGATTTGGCTCAACCAAAGCATTTTGTCTATTCTTTTTGATTTCGGCATATTGTTCTGGTAACAAAAATTAGAAATGTTGAAATGGTTCATTTAGACATTTCCTAAATGAAGCGTTTTGATTTTTGGGGCTAGATTCACAAGGGGACCCACAATGGTGGTGGGTCAGTGAGACAGAGTGAGAATGACTCTATAGCCTGGTGGGTAGGGCACTCCCCTGGAATGGGGTCACCTTGGTTCCATTTCCTGCTCTAAGTAATATTTTATTGATACAAAGTTGAATAGCTTCAACAGCAGAGAATGAGAGAGACTCACCTGAGACTAGGCAATAGCCTGGTAGTTAGAGCACGCACCTGGGATGGAGGAGTAGTGAGTTCAAATCTCTGCTCCAGAGCAGGGATTTAAACCTGGGTCTCCTCATCCCAGGTGGGTGCCTTTGCTGTTGGTCGTAAGGGGAGCAGTAGCTCCTCCCGCTTCTTCTCAATTTTATGAATCTAGTCCATTGTTTCCAGATTTCCCTTGCTTTTTTAAAAAAATAGTTAAAGATGCCTCAAATCAAAATTAAATGTTTTGGGGGTTTTTTGAAGTAAAATTAATTTCTTCTGACTTCTCAATTTATCAACAATTTTTAAAAAATGGTTTTAGGTTGACGTGAAATGATGATTTTTTTTTGGACCTGCCAGCGAACTGAAAAATCAATTATTCACATGGGTTTAAGTGTTTAAGACTTTCATCTTTTACTATAGTTAATTGTTTTTCTGTTCACTTCTTCAGAGGACACCAAAATATATCAAAACTATATCTAGAGAAAAAATAAAAACTTGCCTGTGAATATATGCCACAACATTTTAAAAATCACTTTGGGTTTCCCTAGAAAGTATCTGTAAAAAGGGAAGAGATTGTGGAACAAAAAACTATCATTATAGTTATTTTTTATGATAATTATAGGTATTTGAAAAAGATTTTATAGAAAATCTCTCTATAGATGGAGCACCTTCCATAAATCCTCTAACATAAATAGAAATATGCTCCTTTAAATAACTAATTTTCTTTTTAGCTTGAAGAGAAGGAGGGTGTTCTTGAGATTCCCACTCAAATTCTAAGCACCACTTGTACGCCAGAGACTCTAAAAAGGAGTCATAGCCCATGAGAACTCAATGGTATACCATTATAGCCCGTCACACAACTCATTTGGTTTTGGTTGGAGATGGAGCTTTTAATCTGGTCACTAGTTCAAATCCAGATCATACTGTTAATAATCATAAACTGTTCCCAAGAGTTGGCTGTTCAGTAGCCTGTATGAAGTGAGTTAATAAGTCAGTACAGTTACCAGTGAAGAGAAATCTACATAAAAAAAACCGCTCTCACAGTTGGTAGCAGTTGACATTTTTATCAGTTTCGGAAAAGAGGCCCAGGAGTGAATGGTCATGAAAAGTGAACTGTCTTCTCACCCTTCAAGTTAATTCCTCCCTTTTAGGTCATCATTGATGCACATGAGTGGAGAAGCTTCTAGATAGTTTACAAATAATCAAAACAAATAAAATATATCTTGTGGATAAATCGAAAACTTCACTCTTCAGAGCTGTCAGTTCAGCACCTTTCACAGTGGTTCCTTGCTCCATCAGGAGCATAAATTGGTGGCTCCTTCATGGAGCCATGAACACAGATATGTACTTGGCATGATTCATGGGCTCCCCTAACATCTGCCCCCCTTCTGTAGCAAGAGGGTGACTTGGAATTACATATTTCCAGTGTGGCTTGTTGTAACCCTTCTTCCACCACGTTTAGAGTGTCTGCGTCGGCCAGTTATAACACTACAAAAGGTTTGCTGGTATAATACTGGGAAATTCTCCTAGTGTAGAAGCAGCTTATGCAGCAAAAAGTATTTTTGCTGGTATAGTTGATATTGATTGGACAAGTGAAATAAGCTATTTATTCCAGAAAAGTACTTTTATGTTGGTATAACTGTGTCTACAGTAGGGCTATTGCCAGTATAGAAATGTTGCAAAAAATCACCTCCCTAACTGACATTGCTATGCCAGCAAAAGTTTGTAGTATAAACCTGGCCATAGATTTTGGCAGTATTTTTGACCCATCCTTTTTATTTATGGTCATCCCATCCAAAGCCCCATTAAATCCAAATACCTCCTTGTGAACTTCCTCTGCCTTTGGCCAAAATGATCACAGGTAAGTCTAAGAGGAGGAGTCTTAATTACAGGGAGGCTGTCTGCAACTGTGGGGTCATGTTCCTTGCCCTCATTCTTTCACGCATCCAGGCAGTATTCGTCTGGGAAATATGACTTTGGGGTGTCCAGATGTCCCACTGTTATCAGGACCGTCCCGATATTAGGGGCTTTGTCATATATAAGACCCTATTATCCTACCCCACTCCACCCCCATCCCGATTTTTCACCCTTGCTATCTGGTCATCCTGAGTCCCTAGATTTTTCTAAGAACCAGTTAGTGTTACCCAGGGTTGTTTACTTGGTGTTCCATGCTGACCTGCTTTTATTACACCTTTCAAACCACCCTTGTCCCTGTTGTTTTGTTTTGTCCATCTTGTTTGGTTAACAGCTGTTCATATTAGCTCTTGTCCTCTTCTGAGGAGGCAGCCAATATTGTTAGCGTGGTATGGTCCTTTTAATAAAGTGTCTTCTGACTCAAACTGGAAGTCAAATAAACTAGCATTTTTCACAATCATAAAATTATCAATTTAAGAAATTCTCTCTCTCTCTCTCTCTCTCTCTCTCTCTCTCTCTCTCTCTCTCTCTCTCTCTCTCTCTCTCTCAGAGAGAGAGTATGCACACACAGTTTCAGGATAAAATAGTATGACTGAAATTTTTGGTTAAATGATTACTTTTGTTTACACTATAAGCTATGTGCTTTTTGCTTGTCACGACTCTATTTTCTCACTTACCACCATTTTGAAGTCCATTTATTAGAATCTGAAATGTTCCTTGAAATTTGTCAATTTGATTTTTTTCTTCTATGCCATAATGCTGCATACCGCATCAGATGTGTGAGGTAAGAAAAAGTTAAAAGAGGATGTCTCTTTTCCAAGATGAAACAGGATCATCAGGTTTTGCACATACACCTCTGCCCCGATATAATGCAACCCGATATAACACGAATTCGGATATAACGCAGTAAAGCAGCGCTCTGGGGTGGGGTCGGGAGCAGGGCTGCACACTCCAGTGCTTCAAAGCAATTTCAATATAACGCAGTTTCACCGATAAGGCGGTAAGATTTTTTGGCCCCCGAGGACAGCGTTATATCGAGGTAAAGGTGTAGCTAAGTTATGGAACCCGTTGATTTTATTGCTGTTACCCTTATTCTCCCTTCTCTGCTACTGTTCATCACTTATTTATATTCTGTTTTAAATTAAATTCTAAGTGACCATGTCTTTGTGTGTTCCTGGGTAGCACCCATTGCAGTAGGGCTCCAGTGAAATGAAATGATCATAATCATAATTATGATTTGTTAATAAAATGCAATTTTAGTTAGAGTGAACATCCTCTTACAGCGAACTTGTTTTATGAAAATATTGCTACTATTAAAACAATCAGTTTTTTGTTTTTACATGTCTGAAGAAAGATCTTGGAATCAATGCAGCAAATGCTTATTAATGTACAGTAAATATGCAAAAGTTTAGAACTGGAAATCAAGGAGAATAGTGTACTCATTTGAAGTTGAAGGGGAAGTTTAACCATGAGGCCAGCACTAACAGCCACACTCATGCAAAAAGCACTGTGAGCTGTTTGATGACTACAAGTGATCAGGAGTTTGATTTTATGTCTCATACCATAAGCTATGATACATTTTAATATTTTTTTGCAGATTTTAAAACTTTAAATTTTAGCAAAATGCATAGCACAAATATAATCTTTCTAAACATTGCAGACCACATTCTGGGACAGTATTTTGGCAAAAAATAAAACCAAGTTATTTGGAAGAATGACTACATTCAATGCGACATGTGGCAAAGACTTAAAATTGTTTCCGTTATTGAGGGAAATATGGATACAAGTATAATTTGGAGCTAGCAAAATGCAGTGTACCTTGGGGATAGACTAGTTTCCATGACAACACTTTCTTTTGTTATTTTGAGCTAGAAATGATGGGCAGGAGCTGTTTTATTCAGCAGTCATTAGGTCACTCTTTGGTCTGGTGAATAAAAGAATGCAGACATGTGTACAACAAAAAAAATGTTATCTCCGTTTTGAATAGTACAGTGGTACTGCACATCAGCTTACAGAAACTGATGTAGGAGTAAATACTTTCATTTTATTAGATGTTTAGTTAAGAACCATTTATATGTGTCGCATCACTTGAGCTTTATCCTAATTCACGCTTATTCAAAGTAGACATTGCTGTATTATGCAGTGGTTTTGGAGCTGTGTCAGTCTCAGGATATTAAGGAGATGAGAGGGAGAGGTAATATCTTTTATTGGACTAATTTCTGTTGGTGAGAGAGACAAGCCTTCGAGTTACACAGAGTGCTTCTTTGGGTCTTTCCCTGACCTGAAGAAGAGCTCTGTGTAGCTCAAAAGCTTGTCCCTGCTATATTAGAATTTTCAGGAACAGAATCTTTGTTATTGTGAGCAGAAATATTGAACGGCTTGTACTGGTCCACATTCTGCTAGCAATTCAATAAGAATATCTTCAACATGGTTGCAGACTGAAAACCTTGTGAATACCAGTCTGTAAAGTGGTACCTAAAACTTGGTTATCATAGCCACACCCTTTAAGTGGCCTTTCACTCTTCATTTTCAAATCATTGGTTCATCCAGTTTTCTTTTTCATAATTCATCATGTGGCTTTGCAGCTATGAAAGCTTACATTAGTTCTTTGGGTGTAGTTCTGAATGTAATCCATTTCTGAACTGTGCTGGGCTTTCACAGAATAACTAAACACCATTCTCTTCGTGTACTACACTATTTGGATTTGTAAACTCCATTAAGAATGCTCACTTCACTGAAGCATCACAGTTTGTTAGCCTGCTAGATTCTCCAGAAAGAAACCTTTGATCGCTAATGAAGTAATGACGTGCATGAGAAAATCTGTTAATCAGGATAACATCCCTAATGGTCTTTGTTCACAACCATCTCTACTAGCAGTATGGTTGAAACTGTTATCTGGCGTCAAGAAATCCAAAGCATTAGATCATCTCAGAAGCTGGAAACTGAAAAACAAAACCTGCCAGTCTAAGAGGCTCTGCTGGGCTGGGGAATCCCATCCTCAACTTAGCTGTCACAATAATAAACAAATAATAACAATATTTTCACTATCCAAGGAGCTCAAAGCATTTTACAAACGTAACAGTACTTAAGCGCTAAATAAGGATTATTATCCCCATTGTATATGTGGGAAACTGAGGCCCAGGAGGTTAAATAGTTTCTTATACACTGTTCACTCAGTTGCCTCCTACTGCAGTGACTGTGTGCAAATGACCAGTTAGAGTGGCTGAGTCTCCTTCATCTCATTGAGAGGATAAAAAATGTAAATAATTTCTGAAATGGTGGGAAAGCAATTCACAAGTTTCGCCATTGAGCAAAGATGACAAAGATAAACCACCAGGAGTTTTTAAAGTGAAGTCCAAGCCTACAGCTTCTTGCTTACTGTTCTCAGTTTGATCTTTGCTATGGCAGTGGACAGGAAGTTTGGAAGAATGTGATCCCATACAGGGAGTTTGGAAGAGTGCCATCCCAATTATATACTTTTCATTTGCATTGATTATTTACTGGCTTGGAAACAAGTTAATAACCTCTTGTTACTGGCACCTAGCTCTTCTAATCTTTTTTTTCTTTCTTTCCCCTGCAGCAGCTAAGATTAAACAGCTTCAGATACTCTGGTTAAACAAAAATATATTTAAATAAAAAATACCCTATGTTGAAGAATGATAACTAAGGCCCTACCAAATTCATGGTCCATTGTGGTCAATTTTACAGCCGTAGGATTTAAAAATTGGTAAATTTCATGTTTTCAGATGTTTAAATCTGAAATTTCATAGTGTTGTACCATGGGGGTCCCGAGCCAAAAGGGGATGGGAGGGGGTGTTGCAAACCTCTTGTGGGGGGGTGATGGGCTTACTTCTGTGCTGCCTTTAGAGCTGGACTCTGAAGTCAGCAACTGCAGAGTTTCCTGCAGTCGCAGGACATCCCCAGAGGTGGAGGTGGATCTGATCTCCCCCCACCTTCTCCCAGAGCAGCTATGCAAGGGATGGACAAGTCCTGTCCCTCCTCAGCCCAGCCGGAGCTAGGAGCCCCTTTTGCTGGGGTGCTCCCAGCAGCACAGGAAAATTCAGACCCAACTCCGTAAGTCTCCTCCAGCTGCAGGAACCTCAGGGGCTGCTGCCCAGTCCCAGAGAGCGTCCTGCAGCAAAGGGAGGCACCGAGAGGTGAGTCTAGTCTTCCACCCCAACAGAGCAGCTGTGCAGGGGATGGACACATCCTGTCCCTCCATAGCTGAGCCGGAGTGAGGAGCCCCTTTTCTGGGGAATACACGGGCATCGGATTTCATGGGGAAGGGCTATTTCACAGTCTGTGAGATGTTTTTCTCCACCATGAAATTGTTAGGGCCCTAATGATAAACTTAACATAGATTTTGGAATTGCTCCTGTTCAGCTACTAGCGGGTCACTTAACACCTGTAGGTTGCTGTAGTTAGTGTTTTACAATCTAGCTCAACTAATAAAGAGCCTTCATTTTAGGTAAAAACAACGAGGCGGCGTCATGGCACCTTTATCTGGTAGATGTAAGCTCTTGTACATACTGTAAGGAACCAGAGATCTGATGACAGTTGAAAGTAAATTGTCTTAAAAAAACCCCATAACATCTCTTAATTCCATTGTCCATTACTTTGCAAGTGTTCAAGTTCATCCTTGTTCAGCAAAACACTAAAGCATATGCTTAAAATTAAGCTTGTGTTAAAGGGCTTTGCCAGTTTGGGGCCTAGGTAAAAAGGAAAATTATATTGGTGGAGATCTAAAAATCTTGATTCTCTTCTGCCTTGTGCGTTGTAGGTCATTTATACCTAAGAAAAGTGGTTATAAATAATGCCATTCTGAGTTGCTACAATAGAATCATTTTGCACAAGTGTAAATAAGTATATTATAGATTAATCAATAGGTTAAAATATCGGTTGTATTGTTGTTTTGTTTATACCTTAAAATACTGTTTTTATTTCAGGGTTTCAAACAAGCTTAAAATTGTGTTAAAAAGTTATTTGATTTTTTTGTGTCATCCTGGGAAAGGTACAGCCATGAACGGTGTTACATTTTGTAACAGACATTATTTCATGCATGAGGTTACAATTTACAGTAAATGAAAAGTAAATAGTAACTTTATGTTATTTACAGTGGGGTTTTTGTTTGTTTTGTAATACTTGTGATCACACTCAACTTCTGCAAGCAAATTGTACTAGCTCCCATTCTTCTTATTCACTGGAGATAGGAAATTGACCTCTTTTGTCTTTCTACTTTGTTCTCATAGCACTCTGAATCTGATATAGCCACTACACTTTCAGCAAGTTTTTTTTTCTTTTTAGAACATTGTAACATCACCTTCAATCAATCTACTAAGTGATTTGAAGTTGAACTCTAGGAAGCAGGACTGTTCATTCAATTGGTGTATTTGAATGGGAATTGTAATATTTAGCTTTTTGGCTGAGGTCATGACACTTTTTTCAGTGGACATTCTTGTACCTCCCCTTTTGTCAGAACTATTGGAACAAGAACTGAAGTTTTATATAAAATAACTAAGGAGGCTTTGTCAGGCATGTTGAGAGTAGATCAGATTACATCCATAAATTGCTTTTCCCCCATCCAGAATATTTCAACTTGGGTTGTTAACAGAGATAGCAGATAAGTTATTTCAAATGGGCAAGCCTTATAGAACCCTTACCTACCCATACTGAGCCACTTTATTATTATGTGATTCTAAGCAACTCAACAGTTGAAAGCAGAATATCTTTAAATCTTGATAAATCTGCCAGGACTCACCTGCTGCCTGCAGAGTTGGGCTGGGAGGAATTGATGTGGAGCCTGACCACCTGCCCAATTGGGGCACAGTGGTCAGGGAAATCAGTGTGCAGCAAGGCAGGGAGAGGGGTTGGTCCTCAGAGCAAGGGACTGGGGAAATTGAGGAACAGCAGGGCGGGGTGGGGTGGGGAACGAGAGGTTACAGCCCCCGGATGGCACCAGTACCTATTTTGGAGCTCAGTCCGGGAGCGATTCTCTCCTTCAGGCTTAGGAGTAGGAAGAGTAGCAGCTGCTAAGCAGCGTGGCTCCTTCAGGCTCCAGCTGCAGCTGCTGCTCTTCCCCCCTGGTGGTGGAGGGCAGTTACTGCAGTAACTGGACTTGCCAGTTTCTCTTTTCAACCTGATGTTCTGGACACCTGGCAACCCTTTGCATGATGGTTTTAGAGCCATAGGTATGCTGTGTTCGAATGCTAAGGCTTGATACTTTAAGGTTTTAAAACTTACAGACTACTGGAGTTTCACACCTCATTCTTTGACCAGTTCATTGAAAGCAAGGATGGACAACAAAGAAGAGGAAGTGCTCCTTGATGAAAGGATGAGGTCCTTGTTGGTAAAGTCAGACAGCAAACTGTTTACTTCCCTGGACCTTTTCACATTCTCATACTTGGTAGTCTTCAGGCTTTGAAGTAAGTGAAGTTTTTAGAAGGTTTCTTTGACAAAATAAAGAATGGACTCTTTATGAAGTAACATTAAAATACCCGTATTAAACAGAGTCTTAACTCAGGCTTTTAGCTTAGATTCAGGCCATCAGACTTGGGATAACCTTGCCCAGAATTATTTTATGAGGCCAGCAAGAGTTCTTTTTATATACTTGTCTATTCAGTGTATTTCTACTCAAATGAGCACTCTTCCATTTTCAGAACTTTTGTTGGCATATACATTGAAACTCTGAAACACTGCATTTTTTCAACCAACATTGATCCTTCTCTTTCACTCTTGCTTAAGGTGACATATACTCAAGCAAGAAAATTAGTTTGACTTAGAAAAACTGGTATCACATGAAGGATGCTGTATTTAAGAGGTTTTTTGAGACCAGTTGACATCATTGTACAGAGCTCACTTCATTCTCATGCACGTCTATTCCACTGATATGTTGCACACAAATTGGTACAAGATCGTCTTTCCTGAGGTGAATTCACATAAAGTTCATTCAGCGTCTTAGCAGCTCAAATTTTAACAGACATGATTTTCCTGATAGCCAGGTTTTTGGCCTTTGCGTTACTACTTAAAAAAGTTGGTTAGTTCTAAAGTGTATTTAATTTGTCTTTCACTTTCTGGTGACAATCTCTTTTGGTGAGAAGTCAAGTAGAATCTGTAAACAGCCTATTGATTGTAAAATAATTTTGTCTTCTAGCACTATTCCAGGTCTCTGTTTTATTTTTTAGATCATTTTATAAGGCGTTGAAGGCCCACATTGTTTTCCCTTACCAAAAATAGTTCTCTTTACCTCATATTTGAAGCACTCTGTGCAGCAGAAGTGACTCTCCCAAGATTCAACCACTGGACAGTTGGTTGAGGAGGCTCTACGTTTTTTAGAAAATCAGTCAAAAGTAAGCAAGTCCAGGTAACCATTTTCTTCATCAAATAAATAGTTCCTTTTTAATTTTCAGGAATGGTTTAGTTCCTTCTTACAGTCTGAGAAATCTTGAAAAAAAGTACAATAATTGTCTTCAAGGCCAGGGGCGGCTCCACGCACCAGCACACCAAGCACGTGCTTGGGGTGGCAAGCCATGGGGGGTGCTCTGCTGGTCGCCACAAGGGCAGCAGGCAGGCTGCCTTCAGTGGCATGCCTGCAGAAGGTCCCTGCAGAAGGGACCGGGGACCTCCTGCAGGCAAGCCGCCGAAGACATCCTGTGTGCCGTGCTTGGGGCGGCAAAATACCTAGAGTTGCCCCTGTTTAAAGCACTCTGGGGCACAGCTTCTTAAAACAGAGACAGTTTAGCTGATGCCATCTCCAACTATTGTTCCAGAACCTATACCAGTTACCTTGTAGTCTTGAACAGAGGGATTGAGGCCCATATTAGAAGAGTTTTTGTGGTTTCTGGCCCTTCAGAAGCACTTATTTCAGAAACTGATATAAACTGTTTTCCCAGTTTCCTACTAATATAAGGTAAATGATTTTTGGCTACTTGCCTTATTAGACAGCTGTATACCTTGAAGAGGAACAATGCACTCTGTACAATACATTTAACTCATTTTCAGATTTGGAGCTAGACTTACCGTGGATTTTATCAATATGTTTAAAACTAGAGACATCAGACATCAATCTTTCCTGCACAAGTAAAAGACTTATCAAGATGATGCACAGTAAAATAGGAGAGGTATCATTTATTACAAAATGATGTTTTATGTGTGTATGTATAGCTGAAAAGAACATTTTATAAATATATAAAATGTATGTGTATGAATGTAAAATAGTACTTTTTTGCAACGTTACTTTTTTATAATGTTGTGTCTTATTAGCATTATAATATTTTACAATTTGCATATTAGCATTATGTGTCTCTTTCTTTGAGCTGGTATATGAAATACATAGAAGCAGAAATAAATTGCATTTTCTAACCTTAATGATAACGTGGTTAAAGCTGATGACCAAAGCTGATGACCAAGATGCTAAAATGTGACTAGTGATTTTTTGATGCTTCAAATTTTAGTTGCCCAGCCTGAGACATCTTTTAAAGATGCTTGATTTTCAGAGAGTGAGTTCTTAGCACTTGCTGAAAATCAGACCCTTATGAGGTGTCTCAAGTAGGGCTCAGGAAAAGGGAGGCTTAGAAACCACTAGTCACTTTTGAAACTGTTGATTGTTATCTTTCCAGGATATGATTCATTCAAGGAAAATGTTTATCTCTCGTTAACTTAATTAGCTTTCATCAAATAGGGAAGCTTTTTCAGTGCAGATTTATTTGTGTGTAGTAATATTAAAAGTGAGGTCCTGCTTCTGTCTTGCACCTGTTTGCACCAGAGTAACATTTTACTACCTGAGGTGAATACTTCTGGCTTTATATAATATATGGGCTCTACTCACCTCAGCTAGTGAAAGGAAACACAAAATTGCATCGTCTACCCCTGTATCAACAGGTGCACCTCAACCTCTGGATGGCATCAGTGGCAGAGGGCTGACGCTGTTTGTTTTGTTTGACATCCTCACTGAGGATTCTGCCATAGGAGAGCAACTTTAAAGTGTGGTCAGAACTTCATATTAACTTCACCACTTTAGGCTGCCCTAGGTGTGCATTGAATCAGCACATCCTAGCTGCAATTGCCTTTGCCACATCCACCCACCCTATTTTTATGGCAGCACTGACTATTTGGGGGCCCACTGGCACAGAGGGTTATAGGTGTCTTCCTCTATGTGGACTATCTACCACCAGAGGCTCTGCATTTCGACGTACACCTGTGGAAACAAGTAGAACCTAAGGGTGTTTTTAGCTCTATATGTTTTTAATATTTTGCGTTCAGTGACAACCTAATAATTAATTTGTCTGTGTGTCCCAATTGAGTTTGAGGTTAACTGAATGCTTCTGCCAAAAGATGAGAGAGAATATCGAGTTGTGCTCTCATGGTAGTCAACCAGAATCAGAATTTGGTAAAATTTTGTCTCATCTTTATTACATCTTCATCATAGTCCTTAAAGCTCCTCCCTTAGGTTTTTCATATTAGGCTACTAGAAGTGCTCCTTAACAAGAATCTGTGATGCCTCTGCAGGATTTACAGTATCTGTTAATACTTACACAGTGAGGGCCTTCATGCTTGATGCATGATTGATTCTAAAGTGAGAACACTGACAGGGTGGAAGGCTCTTACAGCTCTTGACCACAGATGTCAATCTATCCAACTGAGGATAGACTTTTATGTTATGTAGTACAGGGATTTTATTCTTCCCAAAAACACAGACTTCAAATAAATATCTTTCAAACAAATGCAGTCTTTAGACCTCTCCTGAAATTCAAACATCTGTTGAGACAGAAGGTCTCTCATAGACTCATAGACTCTAGGACTGGAAGGGGGACCTCGAGAGGTCATCGAGTCCAGTCCCCTGCCCTCATGGCAGGACCAAATACTGTCTAGACCATCCCTGATAGACATTTATCTAACCTACTCTTAAATATCTCCAGCGATGGAGATTCCACAACTTCCCTAGGCAATCTATTCCAGTGTTTAGCTACCCTGACAGTTAGGAACTTTTTCCTAATGTCCAACCTAAATCTCCCTTGCTGCAGTTTAAGTCCATTGCTTCTTGTTCTACCATTGGAGGCCAAGGTGAAAAAGTTTTCTCCCTCCTCCTGATGACACCCTTTTAGATACCTGAAAACTGCTGTCAGGTCCCCTCTCAGTCTTCTCTTTTCCAAACTAAACAAACCCAATTCCTTCAGCCTTCCTTCATAGGTCATGTTCTCAAGACCTTTAATCATTCTTGTTGCTCTTCTCTGGACCCTCTCCAGTTTCTCCACATCTTTCTTGAAATGCGGTGCCCAGAACTGGACACAATACTCCAGTTGAGGCCTAACCAGCGCAGAGTAAAGCGGAAGAATGACTTCTCGTGTCTTGTTTACAACACACCTGTTAATGCATCCCAGAATCATGTTTGCTTTTTTTGCAACAGTATCACACTGTTCACTCATATTAAGCTTGTGGTCCACTATGACCCCTAGATCTCTTTCTGCCATACTCCTTCCTAGACAGTCTCTTCCCATTCTGTATGTGTGAAACTGATTGTTCCTTCCTAAGTGGAGCACTTTGCATTTATCTTTATTGAACTTCATCCTGTTTACCTCAGACCATTTCTCCAATTTGTCCAGATCATTTTGAATTTTGACCCTGTCCTCCAGAGCAGTTGCCTCTCTTAACTTTTGAAACGATCACAGGCAGGAACTACTACTAAGAGGCCTGTAAAAGTGTTTCATGGACAGATCATCATTTGTCAAACTAGTAGAAAAGATAAACCAAGAAACAAACTTTTTGAACATAAAAGGTCCATCTGTGGACCTTTTCAGAATTATTTGTTACATGGGAAACACTCTGGGGCATATCCTCAGCTTTTTCAAATTGTCATATCTCTATTGATTTCAGTGAGACTATGATAATTTACAGCTGCTGAGGATCTGCCATGTCTGTTTTGGGGCTTGTCTACATGGAAACTAGGACCACAATAACTAACAACACCTTTAGTTATTTCAGTGAAAGTCTCTATGTGGGTACTCTTATACTGAAATATGGCACTCTTATTCTTAAATAAGTTACGTCAGTAAAAAGTTCACTTAAATTGCATTTGAGCAAGTTTTAACGTATAGATTTATGGATTGTGGGTAGCAGTGATTGCTGCCCTAGTCTTCCCTAAAATCGTTATTAAGGTTTTGTTTTTCAAATATGTTGGGTTCATAAGAGGAACTGTGCCATAACTGTTCTTTTCTTCACTTATAGGCCAGTTTAACTGTGCTAGTCTGGGGTGTGAAAAGTCCACACCCCTGAGTGGCATAGTAAAGCCAACCTAAGTCCCCATGTAGACAGCGCTAGACTGATGGAAGAATTCTTCTGTTGATCTAGCTACTGTCTCTCGGAGAGGTGGATTACCTATGCTGATGAGAGAATCCTTCTTGTCAGGATAGGTAGTGTCTACACTGAAGCACTACTGCAGCACCGCTGCAACAGTACACCTGTGCTGCTGAAGCATTTTAAACATAGACAAGCCCTTAGTTTCCAGAGCCACACAGAACACAGTCATCTATATATTTATATTATGTACATATTTCATTTCTATCTCTAACTTTAAGTATTGCAAAGACAATTATAGTTTTTCTTCTATCCTGGATAAAAAATGTTTTGTTTGTAGACTTGAATTTGTCACTTTCTGTGATCACGGATGTTATTTGTTTGTAAGACATCTAAATAAAGTCCCACCCTTAATGTGTCCTTTTGTGCTAAGGGAAAAGGACTTGACAGATTATAAATAAGTCCTCTTGGTCTCTCAAGAACTTGAATTCTATGTGGTATAACTTTTTTCAATCAAAAAGGAGTTGATTCTCTGGATTATAGTATGATATTTATAATTGTCTCTTAGCTAAAATAACATTTAAATAAAAGTGCTGTGTTTAGAATAATAGAGTTGTATATGTTAAAATTGTGCACTGTTACAAGATGCTTCCTCAGTATAGACTGGATGATTTTATTCAGAAGTTCTCATGATATTTCAAAAAAGACTTTAATTTTGCATTCCTCAATTGATGTTAAAATTGATTTTTATTTTTCTATCTTGGATACTTATATGGCCTCTGTTAATATAGCATCTCTGTGCCTCAGCATCTATAATGTATTTAACTTCGCAACATCCCATGGGAAGTAGTTAAATACTATTTTTAAAGTTAGGAATTCCTATTTTGGGAATGCTATCTTGAAGTTTTGATTACAATAGTCTCAATTTTGAGGTTTTATAATTATTCAGTTAGAAGTATTACATCTGTTTTTAAGTTTTAGGAACTTAGTTGAAAGGATTTTGTTGATTAATTTGAATCTGAGGCAGTGATTTAGTGCTACATAAATGTCCTGTTTATGCTTTATAAAGCAGTTGAAATGCAGTAGAGGAGGTGAATCTGCCCTTGAGATGGACCAAGAATGATGAGGCTAACCTGAAAACCATTTTCAATAACAGTTAAAGACTCTGTTCTCCTAGCTTAGTTTGAAATGACTATCTAGACTTTCCTGTCACCTGGAGTAAAACAGAGCTCTCAGAAATGCCCTGAGATCCAGAAGGTATCTTTCTGCAAGTTCAAGTACCTACTGGCTTGTATCCACAAAGAGACTTAGGTACCTAGAAAATCGCTGGAACAACAATGTGATCTACAAAGCCTGTGTTAGCTGCCTGGTCTCCCTCTACAATAGATGGGATGAGTTAGGTGCCTTAGAATGAGATTCACAGAAGCCAGCATGCTAGGCGGCTCCCCACCTAAACTGGCCAATGGCAGATGCAGATGAGACGTGTGTGTCCTAAGCTCCATCCTTCTCATGGAGAAAGGTGCCTGTGTCTTGTCTTATAGACTCATAGACTCTAGGACTGGAAGGGACCTTGAGAGGTCATCGAGTCCAGTCCCCTGCCCTCATGGCAGGACCAAATACTGTCTAGACCATCCCTAATAGACATTTATCTAACCTACTCTTAAATATTTCCAGAGATGGAGATTCCACAATTTCCCTAGGCAATCTATTCCAGTGTTTAACTACCCTGACAGTTAGGAACTTTTTCCTAATGTCCAACCTAAATCTCCCTTGCTGCAGTTTAAGCCCATTGCTTCTTGTTCTATCATTGGAGGCTAAGGTGAACAAGTTTTCTCCCTCCTCCTGATGACACTCTTTTAGATACCTGAAAACTGCTATCATGTCCCCTCTCAGTCTTCTCTTTTCCAAACTAAACAAATCCAATTCCTTCAGCCTTCCTTCACAGATCATGTTCTCAAGACCTTTAATCATTCTCGTTGCTCTTCTCTGGACCCTCTCCAGTTTCTCCACATCTTTCTTGAAATGTGGTGCCCAGAACTGGACACAATACTCCAGTTGAGGCCTAACCAGCGCAGAGTAAAGCGGAAGAATGACTTCTCATGCCTTGTTTACAACACACCTGTTAATGCATCCCAGAATCACATTTGCTTTTTTTGCAACAGTATCACATTGTTGACTCATATTAAGCTTGTGGTCCACTATGACCCCTAGATCTCTTTCTGCCATACTCCTTCCTAGACAGTCTCCTCTCATTCTGTATGTGTGAAACTGATTGTTCCTTCCTAAGTGGAGCACTTTGCATTTATCTTTATTGAACTTCATCCTGTTTACCTCAGACCATTTCTCCAATTTGTCCAGATCGTTTTGAATTTTGACCCTGTCCTCCAAAGCAGTTGCAATCCCTCCCAGTTTGGTATCGTCCGCAAACTTAATAAGCGTACTTTCTATGCCAACATCTAAATCGTTGATGAAGATATTGAACAGAGCCGGTCCCAACACAGACTTGTTATACCTTTCCAGCAGGATTGGGAGCCATTAACAACTACTCTCTGAGTACGGTTATCCAACCAGTTATGCACCCACCTTATAGTAGCCCCATCTAAATTGTACTTTCCTAGTTTATCTATAAGAATATCATGCGAGATCGTATCAAATGCCTTACTAAAGTCTAGGTATATCACATCCACCGCTTCTCCCTTATCCACAAGGCTCGTTATCCTATCAAAGAATGCTATCAGATTAGTTTGACACGATTTGTTCTTTACAAATCCATGCTGGCTATTCCCTATCACCTTACCACCTTCCAAGTGTTTGCAGATGATTTCTTTAATTATCTGCTCCATTATCTTCCCTGGCACAGAAGTTAAACTAACTGGTCTGTAGTTTCCTGGGTTGTTTTTATTTCCCTTTTTATAGATGGGCACTATATTATAAGAGCCCATCTTTGCTTGTGATCCTCAAACTGGGGGAAGATAGATGTTCAGCTGCTTATCTTGTCTAGAGGGTGTGATCCACTAGGCGTGCCTAGAGGCCACCTAACTCCACTCAAAACAGCTGAGGAGGAGGTCCGTCAGCCAGGTGAGGAGGATTTGAACAGGGATTTGCCACATCTCAGATGAGTGCCCGAACCACTGAATTATAGAGTCATTCTCATTCTTTCTCTGGCCCAATTAATATTTAATTATTTAATTAAAGTGGATAAACTTTAATAGGAGAGTTTGAAGGGGACCCACACAAGAGAAGTTCATAGCCTAACGATTAGAGTAGTCACCTGAGAGGTGGCAGATTTCTGTCCAAATTCCTTCTCCTCTGGCTGAGGGGAGACTTAAACAGGTGGTCTCCCACATCCTGGGTAAACCACTGGGCTACAGGTTATAAGAGATATTCTTTCTCTAGCCACTGGGCTAAGGGTTATAAGGGAGGTTGTCTTCCTCCTTTTCTCCCCCCTCTCCCTATTTTATGTGAAGTTAGATGGCCTGTGATCATGCCTACCAGATCAAGCCTTGGGTGTAGATGTCTGCCTGCCTATCTTCCCCTGGTTCATGGATCGCTCTGGGGCCTAGGCAGGAGATAGGTGTCCCAACACTTAGAGTGAAGCAGTGGTGCTCATGCCCAGAGGCAGAACCTAAGGCTCTTAGGGAACTTTTACTGCCAAAACAAAGGCACCGAGCAAGTTTACATGTCCTACAGGGTTTGGCGACAGCTGATAGTGGATTTAGTGGATTGCTATGACACCTAAAGATGAGACTTAGGTGCCTAATGCTGGGGGTTAGCTGCCAAAATATCTTTGTGGATCTGGGCCACCATTACTAAATGCTAGTGTAAAACCCAGAGTCCAAAAAACATGGCTAGGTTGAACAGTTATCATCTAAAATATTTATTTTGGGGATCTTATTTGAGTACCGGGACTTAATTTTCAAAGATGTTGACCACCCACAGATCCCAGAGACTTAAGTGAAATTTGTGGATGCTCAGCACTTCTGAGATCTCCATGTAGACATAAATATGTTCTTTACATGAGCATTAAATAAGTTTTTGCAAGATTGGACCTATTTTACTGAGATTTTCACTTAATTCAAAGAGGGTCTTTGGCAGTTCTCAGGGTTTTCTTAAGCATAGTGGCAAGAGAGCTGCTCAGTAAAAGGCTACACCAATGGAATACATAAAATGAAGGATCATAGTATATGGAAAAATTGGGTAAATTTTCCTCCTTTATTTTATTATTAGGGTGTTATTCTTTTCAGAAAAATGTTTTTAATAAAGTTTTCTTTTTGTACTGTCTGTTGAAATCTCTAAGATATTAAATATTTTAATGTATTTGCATTTAAGAGGCTTCAGGCTTTAGAGTGTGGGCTTTCTTTTAAAACTGTGATGTGGAAGTAAAAGAACAATGCCCTGTAATAGAGAGGGGATGCCCGGGGCGGGATCTGGAGTGTGGGGGATACTGGAACTGCACCTTGGCAAGTCCACTGCTTCAGTTTACTTCTGGAGTGGTCCTTCAGTTTCCTCTTCTGACGTACCCACACAGGTACTTCAAATCTTCAAATAATGTGGCTCTTCTTGGGACATGTCTATACTACAGTTAAAATCCTGCAGTCGGTCTGTGCCAGCTGACTTGGATTTGCGGGGCTCAGGCTGCGGGGCTGTTTAATTGCAGTGTGGACTTCCAGGCTTAGGCTTCAGCCTGAGTTCTGGGACCCTCTCACCTCACAGGCTCCTAGAGCCCAGGTTCTAGCCTGAGCCTGGAAGTGTACACTGTTGTGAAAACAAGCCAAGCCCCACGAGCCCAAGTCAGTGTAGACAACTGTCTGGTTTATAAGGCATAACAAAAACACAATCTGATCCTTTTCCCTTTCCAGGCACATGTATGTTTTAACAAACCCTTTTAACCCAGAGTTCCTCTCAGTCTCTTCTGCCCTTGTCTCAGAGCTCCAGTTGTAGGCTTCTTCTTCCACCTGTACCACTGAAGAGAATCTCACTGTACTTCTTGCTCTCTGCAGAGTTCTATCTCGCTCCCTCTTCACCAAGAACTGCTTGAATCCTGACAGGCTTCCCTCCATCCTGGCTGTACTGCCAGAGACCCTTCCTACGCCCTGCAGGTTTCCCCCTTCTTCAAAATCTGGCAGCCTATCTTATTGGAGGGGCTACCTTTACATTATGATCACATGGCCATGGGTCACCCAATTCAGTTACAGTCCAGAGATTTGAAACAGGGTGCTGGAACACATGCATGTGCCTTGTCACCAACACCCTATTACAGGGGCCCTATTGAAAACAAAAGCTAGTCTAGAAATGCAGAGATTATTTAGTTGACTTTGTAATCCTGGTATAACATTTGGTCCATTTTTGCTGGGTTTTATTCATTTCAATAGCACAAAAACCATAAAGATTTTCATTATTGATTTATTTATTTTGCTGTTTAAAAGGATGGAATTTTAACATAATCATGTACTTCACATTTCTTTTCCTAACTAAGAAAAAAATATCCATGTCTATTGTGATTAGCATAGATTATTTTTTATTTTATAACATAGTTGCCAAATTGAAATAACAAAGAGAGGTATTAGTTCTGGATAAATGACAGTTTTCATGTGTGTTATGGTAATATGCAGGCATCTAAACTTACAGATGTATTAATTGTATGGAAGTATATGTGAGAAGTTGTATAACTATAGTAGGTAGTTAATATTGCAGATGATTAGTAATAAGCAATATGCCCAGAATGTAAAAGTGAAATTAGTAGATGTAAAAAGATATTTCCACACACCAGACAGGCAAATTGTGCAATTCTGCATAAAATACGAGTGTTACAAGCATAATTCAATCGGCCACTTTTGAAAAATTTTCCGTTAATACTTTTAGACTAAAGAACATTAATTTCTAAGTACCAGTACTGTAGAGAAACTATAGCAGAGATGCATTTTTTTTCTAGAATTAACCAACTATTATAATTTAAGAGTTGATTCTTATAACTTAAGAATGTGGACAGAGTAAGATAAGTGAGAGACTGTGTGCTTCTTGTATATACCTTTTATTTTTGTGAAGGGTGGTTTATTGAGTCTTTCCATCCACACTATTATATCTGAAAGCATTTTAGTTTGAAATGTTCCCACTTAGGTTCGGTCATTGTAAACAAAATCTGGTTTAAACTGACTAGTAGGTTTGGCCTCAGTCCAAACTTGTCTTTCCATTTAGTGGAAGAATTCTCTTCAATAATTTAAGCTCGTTTTATTGTCCAAAGCACCATTTAGGTATGTTCACAATCATTTGTAGCTAAAGGCTTTTGGTTTTGGCTAGGAAGAACAGCTGTATTTTGGGGCTTGCCTGCACAGAGGAGTAATGCACACTAAGAGCGTGTGATTTCCAAAGTGTACTATATGTTGTGCATTAATTGGTCTGTGTAGACCGTCTGGTGTGCTTTAGTGTAGTGCTGTTTGAAACAGTATTATGGTAAAGTGCACAAGGCAACCTTTAGTGCATACTAGCAGGGTCTACACCAGTGGCGGGGAACCTACCGGCCCACAGTCCACATTCAGACGATCAGGATGATCTGATTGCAGGCTGCAAGATATTTTGCTGACATTGATCATCCGCAGGCATGGCTGCCCGCAGCTCCCAGTGGTGCGGTTCGCCGTTCCCAGCCAGTGGGAGCTGTGGGAAGTGCCAGCCACAAATGGTCAATGTAAACAAACTGCTCCCACCCTGAGTGCTGACTCTGCAGCTCCCATTGGCTGGGAACTGCAGCCAATGTGAGCTGCAGGGGCAGTGCCTGCAGGCAGGGGCAGTGCATGTAGTTCCCCTAACCCCTCCAGGGACCGCATGGATGTGCTAGCCACTTCTGGGAGCGGCGTGAGGTCAGGGCAGGCAGGGAGCTTGACTTAACCCTGCTGCGCTGCCACCTAGGAGCCGCCTGAGGTAAGTGCCGCTTGGCCGGAGCTTGCATCCCAGACCCCTACCCCAGCCTGAGCCCCCCCCGTGCCCCAACCCCCTGCCCCAGCCCTGAGCCCCCTCCTGCACCCAAACTCCCTCCCAGAATTTGCACCCTACACTCCCTCTTGCACTCCAACCCCCTGCCCCAAGCTCAGCCCAGAGCCCCCTACCACACTCTGAACACCCCCTCCCTTACTCCAACTCCCTGCCCCAGCCCAGTGAAAGTGAGAGTGAGTGATGGAGGGAGGGGGTAATGGAATGAGCGGGGTGGGGCCTCAGAAGGGTGGGGCAGGAGGAGGAATAAGGGTGTTTGGGTTTGTGTGATTAGGCAGTTGGCGACCCTAATTGTGATTTCTCTTTAAAAAACAAGGCACTATACTTAAGCAATAAGACACAATAGGGCATATCACCATGTTTTAGTTTCCTTGAAAGACTAAAAGCCAAGTGTCTCACCTATTCTTGAAATGATGAGATGCCAATCTTTCTGTGAGTATGGAATGGCCATATTTGGTATCCATACTAAAATAATGTATGTATTGTAACACTTACAAAAAGTTCTGCGTTTAAAATTATGTACATTAAACAAAAATCTTACTTTCCTTCATAATTTTTTTCTAGTTTCTTAGTGATTAGTTGAAAGAAAAACTAACTGATTCAAACATTATACAGTATTTCTGAGTCAGCTCTTTTAACTACAAAAGGAGTGGCAAAAGAACACCAGAATACTACTAGAAGCTGTGCTGAGCAGCTGTCACCTCTTTTTTTTTAACATTTTTTC
The DNA here is from genome assembly GCF_007399415.2 of Gopherus evgoodei. NCBI lineage: Eukaryota > Metazoa > Chordata > Testudines > Testudinidae > Gopherus > Gopherus evgoodei. The sequence goes on from NC_044327.1 coordinate 84,570,047, forward strand.
TTCTTCTGAGAACTATCAGCTGCTTGGTACAATGCCTGCAGACGGCATTAATAGCATTTCTCCCCCTTTTTCCGTAAGAAGATGACTCGGAAGACTTTTTAATGTCTGATTCAGCTTTTTAGTTTCAAACTAAATCGAGGAAGCTAGATTGGATAGGGAGGAGATGAGAAGCGGAAGGAAGGAAGAATGGGACGGAATAGGGAGGAGCTGAGATGTGGAAGGTAGGGAAATGGACATTGTGTCAGAGAGAGGAAAGCAGGGGGCAATAAGAAAAGCCAAATAACAGGCAGAAGAAGAAGAAGTAAATTTTACACTGATGGTCTTCCAGAAAAATTTGGAAGAATAAAAGAAGAAAATATTGTCATATTATTTGCCCCCGTTATGAGTAGATCCACTTGGTACTAGGTGCTGTACAATACGTAGGTCCTGTTTCGGTAAACGCTTGCTGATGGGCATTACTTAACTCTCATGGATAGTCTCATTCAAGTAGTCAGTAAAATTACTCATGTGAGTAAATTTACAAATGTGCATATTTTTGTCGGATCAGAGCACTAATGAAAAACAAACAGCCTCTACTCTAGAGAACTCAAAATGTATGAAACCGATCCTGTAAAGATGTAAGCAGGTGAGTGACTTTAATGTTAATAATCCCTTTGACTTCAAAAATTATTTCCAAGTCTGTGAGGATCAGACTCTAATTCTAGATTGGATGAAATGACTTAGTGTAAAAAACATATGAAGGAGAGGAGGATACGGAGGATGAGAATAAATCATAGGAAATACGAGGATACACAAATTAGCTATGTGCAAAACTCTAGCTGATTTTGAGTTAATCTTAATATTAGTTTTGTTATATAAGGAAATGATATAGATATTAAAAGATTTGAATGAATAGCAATAAAAGTGTAAATGCGTTTTTTTTAAGTTGTGCAATGCTGAATAGTAAGGACATGGCAAGATTATTTTGTTACCCCATCTTGAAACCTCTGGGGTTTTTTGCAGCTTTGGGGTTTTCCCACTAAGAACTGGCCTCCATTAAATGCTATTTAGCTCAAACAAGAAGCAATGAAGAAAATGAACAGAGGGAACTTAAAGCTAAATATTATGAAAAACTTATTATAAGTAAATGTCTTATACTTCGGAATTATGTCACAGAGGAAGTGAGGAAAGCGTCAGTGCTTGAATCGTTTAAAACTGGAATGGACAAAGCGCTCATGAATATTGTAAGGAGCAGTGTTGCATTAGACTATCTGACCTAATGTGCTTGTTTCAAACAGCTATGATTACATAGTTTTAATCATACAGCAGGGTCTGTTTTTTTGGTTTCTTATGTACCATCTTTCTTTATTTTACTGTGCTTCTCCTTTATTCAGGAAGTGTCTAATGGCATTTGGAGGAGGGGAAACTCATTAGCTTCCTTCCTGAGTTATGTATTTTTTATTTCCTGTTGTAACTGTGGCCTTAGCCAAAAGCAACAATGTAAAAGGAAAAAGCTTGCCTGTGCAAAACGTTTGCTTATTTGAACTGAAATACTGGTTATAAGAAAATGTTGTGGCACAAGGTACTTTGTAACATTATACTCCACACATTGGAGAATTTTTTATTTTTTATGTCCTGCATAGCCAGTTTGTACTAATTATTTTAATTGTAAGGACTGAAGTAAATTATAAATATATATTATACCGTCCTTACCATCAACACTAGAAAAGTTATGGAGAAATGGCTGGCATATATCTCTGTCCCTGGTTGACCTTAGAAATCAACCAGTCAGCCAGGAAAAACTCCTTCACAGTCTTTAGGCCACACTCTTATGTTTTCTTGGCAGATAAAAGGAACATTTCTGTCAGTTCCTTACACAGGAACCTGTGTTACATCCACTAAAATCAGTAGAAATTTTGCCACAACTGGAGAAGAAAACCCCAAGTTTTGGGCACTGAATGTGTTCATTGTAGTCTCTCTGTCATCGTTGTGGGCACTTTTTCTTTTCTTTTCTTTTAGGTAGATTAAAGTGTGAAATACCCTGGCCATGTGTCTTAACTAGTAGCTTTTGTATTGAAGCTCTGCTCTACTAGAAAGAAAAGAGCGCACGTTGTATTTTTTGCTTTAAAAAAATCTTTGCTGAGAGTAACCCACGTACTTGGAATTTAGAGTCCCTTAACAAATTTTACAGGAAATGATCAACAGTATTGTTGATGAAAGGAAGATAAAAGTTAAAAACTTGTTATAATGAGTAAAATGTGGTATGATTTGTATGGCGTCTATCAAGTGCACGAGTGATTGTCATGCTAAATTGCACACTGTTCTGTGCATGAAGAGTTATTTTAAAATATAATCGGAAGGCTGTGTAGGTTCACTGTTATGGCTGGTAATGTTGACCCAAGCTGTTTGAAAAGTTAAACAGTTTGCCCAAATTGTATATGATGTGAATTTCAATCCTGTTTCTTTCTTTTTCTTTCTTTCTTTCTTTCTTTCGTACAATTGCTACTGTACATCCTGAACTGCTTTTTACTGTGTAAGTTTCAGATTTATTCTTTCAGCCTATAACTGATCATAAATATTTAACTTCTCTGTTCACTGAATACAAATCCTTGTGCTATATCAATAATGTGTGAATCCAGCTGTGTTCTGTGAATTTGGCACTAGTATATAATGCCACAGACATTGAAAAGGGCCCTCATTTGTTTATGTATCAAGCTGCAAATACTCTTCCAGTTGAAGTGCTGTGTAGCTCATACTAACACTATTAAGCTTACTGCTACTAATTAAATTATAAACTTGTGTCTGCCTTGTTTTGTGTAAATAATGAACCTCTACCCCGATATAACGCGACCCGATAAAACACTAATTCGGATATAACGTGGTATAGCAGTGCTCTGGGGGGGCAGGGCTGCACACTACAGTGGATCAAAGCAAGTGTGATATAACGCGGTTTCACCTATAATACGGTAAGATTTTTTGGCTCCCGAGGACAGTGTTATATCGGGGTAGAGGTGTAGTACCACTTGTCTTAAATCACTAAGGCTATTCTTGCTGCATTTCTAGCCATTTCACTAGGCACCCCTGCTATTATGAACTTCACAAGCTAATCTTTCCTAAAACTGCTTATTGAAAAGTTATCAGTTCCCTGAAGCTTGTGGTTTTCTTGTTCGCCTCCTTTGTTTTGGTACTTTTTGATATGTCTGTCATTAGCAGTAGCACTATACCAGAAAACCCCAGTGCGGAATGTGAAAGAGTTAATAGAATGATGGAAATGGGAACCAACTGTGGGAATGCACTTTCCTGCCAGTCTGTACAATTTAGAACAACTTGAATTATGCTTCTAAGCTTTAGTCAAAGCTTGAATTGAGGAGTTAAACTCAGAGAATGCAGACATCCTTGTTAAAAAAAAATATTTTAAAATAAATAAATTGAATGATCAGACAGGAAGGAAAATTACTCTTGTTCAGTACAATACAACGTTGATTGTTTAAATGTTAATGGGTACAGTATTCACAGAAATTTTCAATATAGCTAATAGACATTGGGGAATATGACTCTGTTTTGGATAACTCTCTTTTAGAACAGTCATTACATTTTTACTGAATACACAGCTGTTTACAATTTGAGTTCCTGATTAGTTTCGCAAGTTCTTACACTGTTGCATTGGATCAGTGAGGGACATTATTCATCAGGAAAATTAAACACAGCAATTCTTCACCCCACCCCACCAAAAAGAATGATGGGGCTTAGGCAGGCAGGTTAATAATTTTGGCTGTAATGTGTATGTATACGCAAAGAAAACTGAAATGGTAATTGCAAAAATGTACTTTCTTTTTATAATCCTTGATGAAGGAAAAAGAATAGGTTACAAGGAGCAATTTAAACTGTTAAATAAAGTATTGCTTTTATGGAACTTAATTACCAATGTTACCTGACACTTCCAGTGTTGCTATCTTTTCCCTGGTACAAAACATGATACCCCACCCTTGGGGGCTTAGTATTATCTTTGGAGACATATTGCCCCTAGAAGTCAGTAATTTTGGAGAAAACAACTCAACTCCCTGAAGAACAGAGAAGCCAGACATTCAGAGTAGTTTTCTGATATTTGGAAACCTAGCAATGGAAGCAAAGCAGGAGGAGTGATGGGATAGATGGACTTTAAAAGTATTGTTTCTTGACTGTTGCTCAAAGAAAATCCTAACAAATATTGCCTTTCTCTCACTGCTTTAATAAAACACAGCTTGGATGAAAACTTGATGTCTGGCACTCAGCCACCTTCATATACAAGTGAGTCTTAATTTGTGCAACTTTCCCAGTTTGAGATTCGGAGCAGGAGCATGTCAGCACTCAGACACTGTGTGGATGTGGTTCTTACAAGCAGATAGATAAAGCTGTATTGTTTCCCATCAAAAGTCTCACATCATTAATTCTATAGCGAGTATGATGTCTCATTGTGGGTGCTGCATGCAGTGGGAGCAGTGAGACTAGACTTCAGGAGCCCTATAAAAGAGAAGGAGAGAAGAGGTAATTTCTAAATTTAGTGTGTTGAATAACCTTCTTAACCAGATTGTGTCTGTACTATTCAGCACATAATTCTAAAGTTACTGAGACATTAAAAATATTGAGATCATATAAATGTCATTTCTACAAATTTAATCTTTATTTTTTCAGTTTTACTTATTTACAGCCTTTTTTGTATCTCTGCATCACTCCCTGTAAGCCTCTCCAACACAACATAGATATATGCCTGATGGCATAGACAGAGCACTGGTTTGCTTTGGCAATGTCTAGCTGATGGAATGCCCCATTGCAGACTATTACCAGCCAATGTAAATTGAAACAACTCTGAGGCCCCTTTAGTTTAACTTGGGCCCAAACTGCCTTTCAGGAACTCTAAGGATTGGGGAGCAAAAAGATGACACATTGATGACCTTTGCCCTACTTGCCCCTGGATAACATGTTGTGCAAAGCTGGATCAGGCTTCAGATATTAGCCCTGAACATTTCTCAGTTTTAGTAAATCAAAGATGGAAGAAGGGAGCAAGCTTTCAAAATGTACTTGGAAATGTGGATTGTTCCAGCTAGATGCCAATCATATTTGACAACCTTTTGGACTAACTTGGATACAGTCCTGTGGTGAAATTGACTGTGACAGTCAAGTTTGATCTAGTATACTTACTTCAGAAAATAAACAGGTTTGCTCACACTTGGTATCAGCACTATTTGATCTTTACTAGATTATATAAATATATGCACAGGGAATATTGTTGCTAGTCCATGTGGTATATTATACACATAATGAGCTCCTCCTGACAAAAAAATCTTTAATGAAAATGTGTGTACATATTGTATATTTATATAGTATGTAAATTTTGTTTTATATTAAAGTTGGTGCTGGAAATGCCACCTATTATTAAGGTTGCCTAACTCTTCCTACATAAGACCCTGTTTTCAATTGCTTTGCCAAACTTTAACCATTTACTTATCCATGCTGGGTGTCTGCCTCAAGCTGAATGTTTTTGGAAAATGACAGACAAAATGGTTCAGCAGTTTCCAAGAATAAGGCTGTGGGAACTATGTTGTTTTGCCAATGTTAAAAAATTCTGGTAGCCTTTTCTCTGAGAAGCTTTACTGCCACCATACTTTGTAGCAATGACTTTAAATTTGTCAGGAGGTGTCTTGTGTCAAGGATGTGCCCTTTGCCATCCCTGTGAAAATCTGACCGAATCTGACCAAGTTATAAGTCTTTGAAAAATCATAAATCACACATGCTCAGTAGAGACTTAGATTCCAGCAGCTAATATGTCAGAAGGTTTTGCCCTCACTGATCATTCCTGAGTCCCCTCAAGTCCTAGTGTTGACCTTTTTGCACGTGTGACTGTTCCATGCTTCCTCTAGTCCAGAGCTACAGGGATGAAGCCATAGTTTCCTTGTAATGGCTGCTTCCTGCTGCATTGGCCCAGATTGGGGTCTGACACCATAGATGAGCGCAGGGAGTCTGTCTTTCTTATGCTTTCAGTTGCCTCCCTACCCCTACTCAACATAGTCGCCATGGAGGAGGAAGCTTGTTAGATGTCCAATCACTACTAACATTTCTGATGAAAACCGAAACAAAAAAGTCATTTAGCTCTTCTGCGATTTCCACATTTTCTATTTCTTCCTCTTGCTTCTAAAGTATTTGTATAATGTGTTCTTTTTACTTTTTATATCTCTAGTTAGTTTAATCCTATTTTGTGCCTTGGCCTTTCTGATGTTGTCCCTACATGCTTATTTTGTTTGTTTATATTCATCCTACGTACTTCTACCTAGTTTCCACTTCTTGTAGGACTCTTTTTTGTTTCAGATAATTGAAGATCTCCTGGTTAAGCCACGGTGGTCTCTTGCCATACTTCCTATCTGTCCTGCACTGTGAGATAGTTTGCTCTTGTGTTCTTGATCCCTGTCTTACTCAATGCACAGAATTTAGCTGTTCTGGGAATGAATCAGGGCTGTGTAGTAAAGAAGGCTGTTGTCTGTAGGACGCATGACTCGTTTGTTGCTGAAGTTAGAAGGTATGTAGTGAATGAGACAGGGAAATGTACAACAATAAAGGAGGGTCTCATGGTTAAGGCAGTTGTCTGCTGCCCGGGAGTATTGGATTCTCTCTCTGCCTCAACCAGAGTTCGTATCTGATGCTAGTCAAGTCACTTGAACCAGACTTTTCACAGGTGCTCACTAATTGCGTGTTCCTCATATTCTGGATGCCCAACTTGAAAACCTGCGATCTGATTTGCAGAAGTGCTGGGCACTCACAAGTGCAATTAGAGTCAATGAGAGCTGTGATTTGAACATTTAAAGTGCCATCTAATTCTAAATTCTCTGAAAAATCAGTGGATACTTTTGACGTTGATCTCTCTGTGCCTCACTTCTCCCACTGTAAAATGGAGATAATACCACTCTCTCACCTCAGAGGAGTGTTGAGAGGATAAATGAATACATGTTTGCCAAGTATCAGATACAGTAATGATGAGAACTATAGAAAAGCCCATGGGGACAAAAATAATTCTGCCTTCAGAGTAAAGTTTTAATAGTGTGCAGTAAATAAGACATGGGACCACACTTTCAACAATGGGAATAAAAGAAAACATTGAATAGCTGCCTATTAAGTAAGCATCATCCATCCCGTGCACTGAATGAGGCAAGGTCCTGTGGAAGAAATGGCATGTGATCATGTAATTAAAGACTATATCATAATGCATACGCAAAAGGGGGTCAGCTTGAGGTTGCGCAAGTAACCTTCTTGCATTTCCTAACTTTCCAGTGCTTGACTTTGCAACCTTAATAATGTTGTTTTAATGCAGCTTTTCATGTAATATACAACAAACATTATGTATAGATATACGCAGGGCCGGTGCTTCCATTGAGGCAAACTAGGGAATCGCCTAGGGCGCCAGGATTTTCGGGGGGCGGGATTTTGCCGGGGGGGAGGCGGCAGGCGGCTCTGGTGGACCTGCCGCAGTTGTGCCTGCGGAGGCTCCGTTGGTCCACGGCTCTGGTGGAGCTGCCGCAGGCATGCCTGCGGACGTGCTGCTAGTCCCGTACGGCTCCGGTGGACCTCCTGCAGGCACGGCTGCGGCAGCTCCACCGGAGCCGCGGACCAACGGACCTTCCACAGAAATGGCTGCCGCACCTCCACCGGAGCCCTGGGACCGGCGCATGGGGTGGCGAAATGGCCCTGCGCCTAGGGTGCGAAAAACTCTAGCGCCAGTCCTGAATATACGTATAGGGTTGGATTGTTTTATGAGGTCCAACTCATTTGCGCCACTCGGTGTGTCACAAGCAGGTAGGGATCTGTGGTGGAGGTCTGCAGTACTATGCCTGTTCTCCGCTGATGTAGGGGGTATTAACAAATCTAAGCCAGTAATGTATTTTCAAACTGTCCAGAAGCAGCTAAGAGCATCATCAACACCAAAGCCATCCATATGTGTGCGTGTATGAGTGTATATATGCATCTCTGCAGATGTATAATGTAGATAATACTGGGAAAGTGCATAATTATCAGATTTTTTTTTGTTTTACTTTTAATGCCCCTTTTCCCTGCATAAGCTTCCCACATTTTTTATTTGAGTCCAGAGCAGGACCAGGTCGAAAGCAGGCTCTGTGGGTCAGCTACTTCCCACCACATAAGTGGGTAGGGAGTGAGTGGAGTCTTGATTCACTTGTAGACCTGCAGAGTAACATTTGCATGGTGGGGGAAGTTATCTGCCACAGGCATGGGCCTTGGAGCAAGAAGGAGCCAACTTTTAGGCTGTGGTCTACACTACGAGCTAGAGGTGTGATTCCCTTGCTCATATACAGATACTTACAATAGCTGTCATTAAGCTAGTGCGCATATAAATAGCAGAAACTGGTGGGTATGTACTCAACATGGCTCAGCTGTGCTTCTGCAGCCACTGCTCATGCTATACCTGTGACTACACAGCTATTTTTATTCATACTAGCTCAATGAGAGCTAGCGTGAGTGTGTGTACACGAGCAGGAGAATCATCTGTAAACATAGCCTCAGAGTAATGGCTCCTACTCCAGATTGCTCTTTCCACAGGTGCCACTATGCATTGTCTTGGTGTACTGTAGAAAGAACTGTAAAAGCAGTACAGCATTAAAGTTAATGTGTAAATATGAGAAGTTTCTCCCAGATACTTAAAATATTTTCTAAACAATGTAAGCTCTGCAGAGTGAGGACTGTACCTGTTTTATGTTCTACTGCACCTACCTCATTGTGAATAGTAATGGATAATAATAATAATTAGTAATAATTAAGTTGTGTATGCAAAAAGTGTGCATGAAGTTTTAAAGTTTTGGGCCTTAAAATCTACATGCAAGTTTAAGAGATTTAAAAGCATATTCACCATAAAATACTTAAGACCTAATTATAATTGGGATATATTTAACATAACAATGAGGATATACAATAATTAGCTCTCCGAGGAGAGGTATCCTCTACAGATTGCCACTCTTGGGTTTTATACCCTTTATACTTGTCACTTTGGGAACTGACTATTTTGCTGATAGGTGAAGTTGAGAACTCTGATACGTCAGTCCATGCACATATTTGGGGGGATTTATAATAAATAGCATATTATAGCCACGAACAGAGAGTTCCTTTTCTCTCAAATGATTATCAAAGGCACTAACACTGTACTAATTGCCAGAGTAAGAGAAGTGTTTAAAATTACGTGTCTTATTTATCTTGTCATCCCCTCTGTATTTAATTTTATGGTCATTGTGTTTTGTGTTAATCATATACTGTATCCTGGTAGTTCCCTGATTTAGGGAGTTGAGGCTGGAACTTCTGGGGAATTGAGAGCCTCCTGCCAGAGAACCCTCAAATCCACTGACTTCGTTAGTTCCTGTATGCACCCAGCACTTGGTGGGATTGGGAACTTCAAAATATTATAAATCCATGCTGGTCTCTTGTAATCGTATTGTTCTTTAATAACTTGTGTCTGAAATATAGTTCATGATACTTTCAATTTAATGACCACATTTATTTTAATTCCTAATTGTATTCCCTGTATCTTCCAAATACCTATGCTATATCTGACCAATATTCCAGCTGGAATATGTCGGAGATAGAGGTGGCTTACTTCAGACAATCAATCCACTAGATTAAGGGTAGCTCAGGAGCTGCAGCGCATCCACATCTTCTAAGGGGTGAGACCACCTTTTCCGCAACTTGCCTAGTTTCTGTTGTTCCATAAGTGAAGGATTGAGATCTGTGTTGAATGCTGATATCCCATGTGGTATCACATTGTTTTCCTGCTAATATCAGGTCAGTTAAGATAATTACTTTGTGTTAAATAGCTATAAATAAAACATTTTAATGATGTTTAACTGCTATGTTAGAGATAAAGATAAACATAAAAACTTCATAAAAACAGTATTTTAGTTAACTACTGGCCATCAGTGCCACACTTGTGCAGTGAAGGTATCTTGTTCGAGTAGATGAATATGCATATTCCACTTAGGTGTGTGTGCACCCAACATACTGGAGCTGGAGAATTTTGCCTAGCAATACCCATAGGACGTCTCGTGCTCATAGCACCTCCCTGGCTATACGAGGTGAAGCTGCCTTGATCTTCCCATCCCCTCACTTCCTTCTTACTGTCTCAGAGCTGTTTACCAGAGTCAGAGCTCTGTGTGATTTCTTACTTCACCACCTCACTAGTTCTTAGTGACTTTTTCTACTTGTATACAGTTAATTAGGATGCTTAAATATAGTGTTTGTTAGATTGAGTGTTAGTTAGCTTTAGTTTAAGTATTTCCCTGGTGCTGCCCTGACCAGGGTTTAAACATTGTCCGTTGTGTGGGGGGGTGATCCCCAACAACAATCCCCACACACAGTGCTTGCTGTGCTTAGACAGAGCCCATGTCAAGGAGCAGTGTTCTATTTGCAAATTGTTCACAAAATGGACTCAGATGGTGAAGGATCTTCGCCTAAAGCAGCACCTGCTTGAACAGGCCAGGTGGCCTGCATTGCCTTTGAATTCTGAGAGTGCTGCCGTTTCACACTCTGGAGCTGGTGCCTCTCCAAAGAGATGGAGGAGTTGCTCCCCATCAAGTGTGCTCAGGAAAAAGTTTCATAAGACCAATTGAGGCCGCTCTAGGTCACGTGAGCACATAGATGGGCCTGATGGGTAGGAATATTTACACCACCTCTTCCATGCACATGTACATTGCTATCGAGTAGGCATTGCTGTCCAAATATGACTTTGTGAACTGGACAACTGTGTCTAAGTTTGCAGACCAGCAGCCTGAAGCGCTGAGCAAGGAATTTTGAGCATTTGTCACAGAAGGCTGCTTGGTGGCTAAGACTTCGTTGCAGTCTGTGTGGATATCATGGGTACTTTGGCATTTGGATCCAGGGATTTGGCCAGTCAACATGCCTTCCCCTGGCACACACACACACAGCCCAAGCACCCATGTTGACTCCGTTGTCCAGAGCAGTGTTCTAATTGTCATTCCCTTCTCCCCGTCACCCCTGTTTGGGAACAGGCTGGCTTGTTTTCACGAGGCTTCGGGCTCGATCACTAACAGCTGGTTCCTAAGCACCATCAGATTCAGCTATGCTATCCAGTTTCCATCCTTCCCCGTCTGTTTTCAGGGACTCCTCTCACGAGATACTACTCCTTGAGCAGATTCGCTCATTACTGGTTTTGGGAACAATGGAGGAGGTTCTACTGGAACACCAGAGCCAGGGCTTCTATTCCAAGTACTGGCCAGATCCAAGGAAAGGGTAAGACCCATTCTTGACCTTCATGGCCTCAACAAATAAATCAGATACATGAGGTTCCGAATGGTCACTCTGTTGCAGGGGTCCCCAACGTGGTATCGGCCCCGCGGGGGCATCTAAATGTGCCCGTGTCCTGGCCAGCAGTCAAGCATCCGCTGAAATGCTGCCGAAATTCGGCGGCATTTCAGCGGCGACACCTCTTGATGACGTCTCTTGTCGGCAGCAATCGGCATCATCGAGAGGCGTCGCCACTGAAATGCTGCTGAAATTTGGCAGCATTTTGGCAGATGCTCGACTGCCACCACAGTCCTTCGTCTGGTGCCCGCCAGAAAAAAAAATTTGGGGACCACTGCTCTATTGTGTATCCTTCCCAGAACAGCAAGCCAGCAGAATGGCTTGCTCTTCTGGACCTTCAGGATGCGTACTTGCATGTGGTGATTTTGCTGAGCCACAGTAAATTCCTTCAGTTTGTCATAGCAGAGTGCCATTTTCAGTATGTGGTGCTTCCCTTCAGCCTTTCTTCTGTCCCTTGGGTTTTTACCAGATGCACAGTTGTGGTGACAGCATACCTCAGGAAGAAAGGAATCCACATCTTCCTGTATCTAGATGTCTGGTTACTGAGAGCAGGTACAGAGAAGAAGTCCTTTCTTCTGTCAGCACTACACTGCACTTGCTTGATTGTCTGGGTCTCATCCTAAACACTGGAAAGTCTGGTTTAGTTCCCACTGAGAAAATCGAGTTCACTGGGGCCCTAATAGTGTATGAATTCCAGAGCATTTTTGTCAGCTGACCATTTTCAGGCAGTTCGCCACCTTTGTCTCAATCTGAAGTCTCAGCCTTCCATGACAGTTTGAATGTGCCTGCAACTCTTGGGCCACATGTCTGCTTGCACGCAGGTAGTCGAGTTTTCAAGGTTGCACCTTCACCCCTTCAAATGTGGCTCGGGACAGTTTAAGATTGATTCTTCACTCCTTGGACAGATTAGTTGCCCTCCCTGCACTGTTCCTGGACTCCTCGCAGTGGTGGATGCTTCTGGAGAATGTTTGTCAGGGCGTTCCCTTCATCCACCCCTTCCCAACTGGGTCTTTTGTTACCTACGACTCTCTGATGGGCTGAGGAGCACATCTGGGGTCACTGAAAGTTCAAGGTCTGTGATTGGAGCAGGAGTCCTCACTGCATATCAACATGCTGGAGCTTCGGGCCATCTACAGTGCATATCACACTTTTCTGGATCATATCAGGGGCTCAGTGGTTCACATACTTACTGACAATAGCATTGCAATGTATTATGTGAACAGGCAGGGGAGAGCACACTCCAGGATGCTCCACCAAGAGGCAGTCAGATTGTGACAGTTCTGCATTGGGTATCACCCCGATAGTCGACCACTTGCCCAGGGTTTAGAATCATCTCATGGGCAATCTTAGCATGTGTGCTGTTGTGTAAGCTCAGAAGGGTTTTAAACTGTAAATTGTTATAACAAACCTGCATGTAAATGCATAAGCAATAAACCATCACCTTAAGATTTTTTCATTTATATAGTTTTACCTGTGTTAGTTGAAGTAATTATATTCTTCTACAAATTCCTTACTAAAACATCTTAGTAACCAACATTTTTCCAATTTTTATTCAAATAAATTCCTAATGATTTAGAACGTAATGGGTTAAAATCATGGTTTGATGTCAGTTATTCAGAAGAGATGTGATCTGGAGGTGCAGCTGGAAAAATATCATTGCAGTGCGTATTTTGTGGTTGTTAAGCCAGTAGACCGAAGCATTCTTGGTCTCCAGGGACTATGGAGGAGGGGTGTGAGTGTCACTTCTGGAAAGAAGATATTTCATTGAAGTATCATTGTAGCTCAGCTCCAAGCTGCAGCGGCAATGTGTGTGTGTCCTCAAGTGCCTTTAACTTGTCAGTAACATAGTCATGACAGATGAATCTGATAATGCAGTTGCATTTTGACAAACTGAAAGGTATGTAGTTCACTTTACAGATTATAATTAGCATTTAGTATTTTGATTCTGGATATAGATGGACACGCTGTTGACTGATAGATACTTTCAATTAAATTGAAACAAATCCTGTTATTTTAGTTGAAAACTACGTTCTGGAAACATTCTTTGATGCATGATTTTTTGTAGGCATTTGTATTTTCATAATGAAATAGAAAAAGTTAAACATTAATTTATAATACAGTCAGTTTATAAATATAGGCATGTACAGTAGTAAACTTTTTAAAATGAATAGAGACTTGCCAATAATTTGACAGACTATTTGGTATGATTTTCTCCACATTTAAGACATGATTTATTATTCCACTTCCTATTTTTATACTCTTACCAAACAGAATATGAACCTTCTGTTTACATCTCTCACAAAATCACTTGTATGCAACCTTCAATGAATAAACAAATAATCCTTCATGGAAACATCTGTTTTCTTTATGTCTATGCTTTAGACAACTCGTTCGTCAGAAATCACTTTGTAAATAATCCATAAGAAGAACAGCTAGGACACTGCATAGCAATACTATTGTGGGACCAGAGTTTACTCACAAACAACAAGGAGTTCCTTATAAACCCTTGGTATTATACTTCCAGTTGAGGAGTTACAGAACAGTATATGCCCAAACTAATTTAAAGTTAACAGTTTTATAATAGCATTCTATAGTAGAATTTCACTATAACAGCTAAACAGAATGACCTCCCCCATCTAGATTATAATGCACTGAAACAAATTGTAATCCCATTTCGGATACAATGAGCCTTCATTCACAGTGGAGTTGTTTATTGGGAGGGATTACTACATGGGGAGCAGGGCCGGCTCCAGGTGCGTGCTTGGGGCGGCATGCCGCAGGGGGCGCTCTGCCGGTTGCCGGGAGGGTGGCAGGCGGCTCCAGTGGACCTCCCGCAGGCATCCCTGCAGAGGGTCCGCTGGTCCTGCGGCTCCAGTGGAGCATCTGCAGGCACGCCTGCGGGAGGTCCACCGGAGCCGTGGGACCAGCGGACCCTCTGCAGCCACGTCTGCGGGAGATCCACCGGAGTCGCGGGACCAGCTAGCAGCAGAGCGCCCCCTGCGCATGCCGCCGTGCTTGGGGTGGCGAAATGGCTAGAGCCAGCCCTGATGAGGAGAGAAATGGTCCCAGAACGTGCTATCATATTCAAGAGAGCTGCTCCTTGAGTGCATCCTGAGTCATAACAGCTTGCTTTTCTGACAAAAATAAGTTTTTACTCCTTCTGGCAAAGCCGTGGTTTGATATTAATAGAATTATTACTGTATTTCAGTTATAGAGTCTTTATTACTGGTGATGATGTACGAGAAAGAACAGAACTTGACTTTCAGATCTCTGGTTGAATGAGTAGGGCTGGAAATTAGAAAATGGTGTGTTTACATGTAAACTGAGTAAATTTGATTCAGAATAATTGAGAGTTGATAAACATGCAATCTCATAATGCTACTTTACAGTGTCACTTTTCAGAATATAACCACAATTTTAACATATATCAACCAAGAAAGAGAAACTAAACATCACAGGCTAAATTCCATTAGTGGAACTATACCTGTCATTAATTGGGTCATATGAGCCGAATTTACAAAGAGGTCTGTCTTCTATGAATGTGCTGAACGCACCTTCATGGAAAGATCTTCGACTGCTGTAAATGGAGCTGTACTCACATTAAATGAGGATGTGGTTCTTGAGTGTGTAAATGGGTATTTGCATTCATCAGTTTGAAAGCTATACCATTATCTGATCTGCACTTGCACAAATGATAGGCCCTTTTGAAAATGCAGCCCAGAAAGTGTATGAAAGTACGAAGGAAAGAAGGATAATTCAATAATTTAATGCCTAGAAAAGCAAAAATAATTTATAGGCTAGAGTTTTTAAGCTGTTAGTTACATGGGGAGGAGGGATAGCTCAGTGGTTTGAGCATTGGCCTGCTAACCTCAGAGTTGCGAGTTCAATCTTTGAGGGGGCCATTTAGGGAACTGGGGTAAAAATCTGTCTGGAGATTGGTCCTGGTTTGAGTAGGGGGTTGGACTAGATGACCTCCTGAGGTCCCTTCCAACCTTGATATTCTATGGGTAAACAGTAGGTCCATGAGTAGTTGTAAGTTTTGTCCTGCAGAAAATGAGGAGGTTTTCAGCATTTAGTTACAGGAGTTACTCCTGTAATGTGTCAAGTATCAGGAGGTAGCCATTTAGTCTGTATCCACAAAAACAACAAGGAGTCTGGTGGCACCTTAAAGACTAACAGATTTATTTGGGCACAAGCTTTCATGGGCCATCTGAAGAAGTGGGTTTTTTACCCACAAAAGCTTATACTCAAATAAATCTATTCATCTTTAAGGTGTCACCAGACTCCTTGTTGTTCCTGTAATGTGATCATCCAGTCTGCTATCTGGGATGAAAGTAGAATGAAACAGTTGCTATTATTCTAGCAAAACTGTACAAGTATTTACAAGTGTTTGGAGTGTTTACAAAGGGAAAAATTGCTGATCCCATAATGTCACTGATTAATTTTGTGGAATAATATTGCAGTTTGAAGGTATTTTACAGAAATTAAGTACCTAGTAAATGAAATTGGATCCATTGATCATTTGACTTATCAAAAGGTTAGACTTAAATTCTCTAGGCTTGACACATCATACATTGGTTTTTGGTCTGAAACAAAATAGTATTGAACCCTCCTCCTACATTTTTCAAAAAAAGACTGGGAAAATAGTTCCTTTCCATTGTTTTTACAAAGAAGAGAAATTAAGTCTAACGTCCTTTAAACAAAAATAAGCTATGGAATGTGGGGACATGATTATGAAAATTCACTTTCTACTGTGTTTGTCTGTTCAACTTTCTTTGTCTCTGTGAAATAACTTGTGAATTAGAAGTCATTTTCCTGAATTGCAAAAACACTCAAGAGATTGGTAACGAATTTGGTAGGTAAGTTGCATGGCTCACCACGTACACCCTTGCATTTTGTCACCAAGCATCCAAAACTGTGCAGAATGTATGAACATTCACAAAAAAATAAGGACTATGTTCACATTGGAAAAAAGGAAGATCAGGATGCAGTAAAAGGAAGCAATTAGTTTATGTGTAGTTCCATTAATCTGAGCAGCACCATGGTGATAACCTAAACAGCCTTGATTTTGAAAGTACTTTGTTTTTCATACATATTTTAATCGTGCAGTCATCTTCGAGATATTTATGGTCTAACAGAAGGTCTTATTTATAGTTAGAGCAGTGTAGTGTCTCTGAGTATGGAAGTAAACAAGATGTGAATAAACATTAGGTCTCTACCTCACTTGCAGTATTATGTTGCCATTGTCCATCAACATTCCAAACTTGCAACCTGCAGCAGTAGTCTTCAGATCCCTCCTTAAAACTCACTCAGTCGGTGTGATGCCTGCAAAAACTTGACAATGATCAGGTACCTGGTGTGCTGAGATGACTATGATGCGGACCAATACTGGTCTCATTGTTTCCTTCTACACCTACATCTCTGTCTGCATCTATCTGTTATCTCTTGTCTTATACTTAGACTGTAAGCTCTTTTGGGGCCTTTGTTCTGTGTTTGTACAGCCCCTAGCATGATGAGCTCCTGGTCATTGACTGGGGCACCTAGGTGCTACTGCAAAAATGGTTATGGTGATGTTTTGCAACACAATTGCAGACATTACAAGTAAGTTTAGAGTGCCCTGTTACTATTTATGCTTAAAATGTAAAAGTAATGTTACATGAAAATGAACATTTCATGGTAGTTTTATCATTGTTTCTAATATTTTGTTTCAGTTCATTGTACTGATATATTCATTGTGAGAAATTCTCTAATCTGGCTCTGGCTACCATATTTTTTGCCTGTTATACATTGTGTACATGGTAAATGTTATATAATGCTTTTTATGCCAGAATTAAGACATCGAGGTTCATTTAGTTTAGCAATCCCAGTAAGTAATTTTGTAATAAAAGAATGATTGGTTTTTTATTACAGTTTCAAAATGATGCTTAACAACAGGATTTGTGCCAATGGTATCAACATTTTAGTATTTGAGCCTTAGGAATGAATTATATTTTAATCAAATTACTGCTTAGATGAATTGTTAAATGATATTGCATATATAATAGTACAATTGGTTCTCTGGATTTACTACAATATATTGAATGTTGACATAAAACCGATATATTTTCATTAGCCTTTGTCATCTGTAATCAGAGTAAATAGTTCTAGCTAATACTAACCTAAATATTAGCTGAATTATCAGATAATGTCAGTTTGTCTTCTATAACTTGATGAACTGACTTAATAATGCAAGATGTCTCAAGTACCTTCCATTGGGAACTATTTATCATTCATCCAAATTTAAAACTCATTTCAAGCAAGGTCCTGAGACTCCATGTTCATAAAGTCTCTATATTATTCTAAAGAGTCAGCTGTGAGACTGCCAACAGAAAATGATGTACAATATATAAATAGAACTTTGTTTCCCAAACTAATAATTAATAAGTAAATTTTAAATTTCAGGGAAATGATTGTTTCAGTATAGCTCACTTAATATCAAGGGTTTCTGAAATCTTCAAATTCCAGTAACCATTTTGACTAGTACACTACATAGGTCAACAAAATACACCCCTGCTGCCTCTTATATCCCAGTAGAGGTGACCTAATAGAGTATGGATAGAAGTTCTGGACAATTTTCTGTTTTTGTAAGTCTCTGCTATGAAATCAACCCTACTTCTAGCTACTTATGCAATCCAAACTGACTGCTGCTCCTGCCCCTCTAGTAAATGCACTGTTTTGGGAGTGTGAGGGAATACTGTGTTTAACAAGGAAAAAGAAAGGAATTCCTTTACACCAGATGTTATGTTAATTACAAAGCAACCAACAGCAAGGATCCTGAGCAATTTGATTAAGGACGGAACTGAAGTCATTTGGCGGGGGGAAAGTAGACATGTCACAACCACAGACCTTGATGCTCCAGAGCTATTTCCATAAGGTTGGATTGAGACATCGCTAATACCCTTTTGTAAGAGGTGGTGGACAGCTGCACCACAGCAGGATGAGGCCTAGGAAGGATTTATTATTCACAGAGCTCCCCCTTCTTCCTGGAAAGTGAGTATTTGCTATAGCACTCTTCTGGGCATAGCAGAGTTCCCCTCACACACTCAGCTTCACCAACAAATGCTTTGGGTGAGGCTCATCTAAGGCTCTGCCCTCTCTGTCCCCACCTTACCCACTTGCTCTTGAGGGGAGTAGTTGCCCCATGGAGCTGTGTTTCCCCTACCCAAAGTCATGATCCAGACAGGGCATTGGGAATGTGCTTATTCCCCTTGCAATTTTGCTCATAATAGATACTTACGATCTGGCTAATCTTATTTACCCTATGATTGGAAAATAGTTGATAGATTCAAGCTGGTGCAGGTTAGAGCAGCCCTTTAGTTGCCCTCATTTGTGCCAGGGGTTGGTCTGACCACCACCCAGTCCCAGGATCACAGGAGACAGAAAGGTGGTTTAGAATAACCTTTTCTTACTACTCAGCTGTGTCAAATGTGAGCTCAGCACAGCTGAAGATTGGATCTATTGTTTTTTGTGTTTCTCTTCCACTGATCCAGATGAGTAGGTTGTCTGGACTGACCTACAGAGAGGCAGGAAAGAATGGAGAATTGACAAGGGCCTAGTCCTTTAGAGGGTCCTGAAATCACTATGAAAACTTATTTTTATAGTTAAGTAATGCCTTGCAACAATAATGAGGGCTCCCTGGTGTTGGGATTTCTCCAGCTATTTGGATACCAGGTACAGTTATGCTCTCCTGCAGGGTAGGTGACAGTTGGATAGTATGTGCAGGTAGAGTTGGTAGGGGACTAAGAATGTTTTACTATCCGATGGAGTAGAACATCTTTAAGGGAAACTGCAGAAATTCACATTGGCAGCTTTTCTGGTTGCGAATGCCTCTTCTTTAGCCTGTAGAAGAAGAAACATGAAGAACAAGACTTCTAGCCTGTTTTCATATGATTGTGTCTATGAATTGTCTGAACTGAGAATGAAAATAATTTACAGATAAATAACTGTCGCCAATCAAACTTACTAAATTCTACACACCAATCTCCTGAAACCACGGTTAAAAAAGAGAACCACTAAGAAGCTGTATGCTTATTATAGTTCACTAAACTTTGAGGTCTAAGCAGCTTCTGCTGAATCTACTCAGTGGAATAAGAACTCCTGCTATTTATGTTTCCTTTACTGAATCTCTAATCACTTCAATGATAAATCTGAAAATTGTTCTTTGGTTCCCCAAACACTTCACATCTCATTTAGAAACCGAATAAGAGTCAGAAGAAGCTGTTGATCTACTTTGAACTAGCATAAGTAGTATGCTCAGCATACTTTTTCTTTCTCCTCTCTTTCTGCAGCAGGATTTGGAAAGAGATTAGGTCATGAGATTTTAGCCAAGATTTTCAGAAATATTAATGTTAAAAAAACTCAATCAAATCAAAATCAGTTTCTCTGAATTGGTACTTCTTTCACTGAGGGCAATTTCAATGCCACTTATAATCTTTTAACCCCCAGTTATTCAGCTATAGAGCTGTTAAAAGAAAAGTAGAAGAATTTTCGTTTCCTAAACCTGGATAAAGATATTTCCCAAATTTTACTCTTTGTCACTGAAGAGATATAAATAAAAAGGTGTATAGAGGACCACCTGCAGCTTCCCCCAATTCTTCATTAAACTATTTGAGGAGGAACATTCTCCATAGACCAGGGGTGGGCAACCTGTGGCTCCGGAGCCACATGCAGCTCTTCAGAAGTTAATATGCGGCTCCTTGTGTAGGCACCGACTCCGGGGCTGGAGGTACAGGCATCAACCTTCCAGTTTTCAGGGGCTGCCACAGGCCCTGCCCTCACTCCACCCCTTCCTGCCCCCTCCCCTGAGGCTTGCATGCCCTCACTTCTCTCCCTTGTCCCCAAAGCCTCCTGCACCCCATGAAACAGCTGATTGGGAAGGGGAGGAAGAGGGGGGCACTGATCAGCAGGGCTGCTGGTGGGCAGGAGTCGCTGGGAGGGGAGCTGATGGGGGGGCTGCTGATGTATTACTGTGGCAATGTACACTGGTAAATTTTGGCTCCTTCTCAGGCTCAGGTTGGCCACCCCTGCCATAGAATGTTTCTGTGACTGCTTGTTGGAAGAAAAAAACAAAACATTTTTTTGAAAAGGTCCCTTTTTTCTATGTTTAATATATTTATTGCATTGTTATTATTTATTCATTGTTATTGTTTCTTTTATGCACTTTATCACTCATTCCTAACATTAAATTTTTCAATAATTTTGCTGTTTATAATGTATAGTAGAATGCATATAAGGGCCAGATGCAGCACCCTAATACTTAAATGAGATCCTTTCTTTTGAATTCAGTGGGCTTTGTATCAGCTCCATGGGTATAACTATTTATTCTGTGTGTGTGTGTGCATGCACACACATACGTATTTGTGTTACAGGCAGAACTGGTGTCATTTTAGGATTACCCGACACTGCTCATTTTAAGATCCTGTTTTCAATGCCAGCTGTCTGGCACAGGCTGAATTTTGGGGGATGTGTGTGAAAATTTCAGACAAAATGGTTCAACTATTTCTGAGAATGAGGTTAGGAAAAAAATATTTTTTGGCAGTGTTAAAAAAAATCTGGTGACCTTTCCTTTGAGACACTCTAGTGCCACTATGCTTTGGAACAAGGACTTGAAATTTGACAGGGTGCACTTTGCATCAGGGATATGCTGTTAGCTGTTCCTGTGAAAATCCATCCAAATATGTTCAAATTATGTCTTTGAAACATTGCAGTTCTCATATGAATAATAGAGACTTCTTAGAGTTTAGCAACTAAAATTTCTGAAGAATCTGTTCACAGTGAGCATGCTCTATCCCTTACAGCTCCTACGTTTGAACAGGATGAGAATGCCATCCCCAATAGAGGAATGGAGGATGCTTCAATGCAGAGTTATGGGGTCCAGAAGGAAGTTCCCTTTAATTGCTGATGCTGACTCTTCCAGACTGGGACAGAACCAGGCATCAGAACCGAGAGCAGGGACCCTGTCTCTCTTGTACTTTCAGTGCCCCCCTGTCATAACTTCCTACTCAGATCTGAACCTTAGAGTTCAGAACATGAGAAGCTAGCATGAAACCTCCAAACTTAATTACCAGCTTGGATCTGATATCGCTGCCACCAGCCAGAAAATTCCACTGTCTGGCTCACTCTGGTCTCCCCAAAACCTTCCCTGGGGAACCCCAAGACTCAGATGCCCTGAGTCTCACCACAATGGGAACTAACCCACTTCCCTTCCCCCTCTTTACCTCCTCCCAGATTTCCCCGCCCTGGGTACTCTGAGATTCCCTGCTTCAAGTCCTTGAAACACAAGCACTGAGAAATCAAATATCTCTCTCCCCTCACCCAGAGGTTATGCAAATTCAGGCTTAGTAAATCTAACACAAAGAGATTTTCCCCCTCCCTTCGTTCCTTAGCCTTAACCAGTTAAAAAAAACCCTCAAACAGGTCTCTAAAAAAAAGCTTTATATAAAAAGAAAGAAAAAGACATAAAAATGGTCTCTGTATCAAGGTGACAATATACAGGGTCAATGGCTTAAAAGAAAAAATGAATAAACAGCCTTATTAAAAAAAATACAATTTAAAACATTCCAGCAAACTACACACATGTAAATACAAAAAAAAAACACAATATAAACCTATTGTCTGTCTATCTTTGTACTTACAACTTGGAAACAGAAGATTAGAAAGCCTGGAGATAGAGAGATCACTCTCAGAGTCGAGAGGGCCACCGAACCAAGACAAAGAACACCCACCCAACAACTTCCGTCCCTGGACATTTGAAAAATCTTGTTTTCTGATTGGTCCTCTGGTCAGGTGTTTGGTTCCCTTTGTTAACCCTTTACAGGTAAAAGAACATTAACCCTTAGCTATCTGTTTATGACACCCCCACCCGTGCTGGTGGCCAGGCAGCATGGATGAGGATGGTGTCTAATTCGAATGCAGAGAGGACAAGAGCTGGACAGGGAGAGGGAAAGCAGAAGTTGGGGATGAGGAGCCTGGTTTGACTTGAACTGTGTTTGGGGAGAGAAACTGAGACTGGGAGCCATGATGAGAGGGGAGGCTGGGCCTGGCTATGCAAAGAGACTGAAACTAAGGAAAGGGAATGCTTTGAATTATTTGGTCAGAGGAGATGAGAGGTGGAGAGGCTAGGAGCGATTGGCCCAATAAATTGGGTTTGGTAATCAAGGAGAGAAATGGGAGAGGGACTGAGAGCCATTGGTGGGTGGAATACTGTGAGACTGGATGAGGACCTGGGGGAAGAGGTGAGTCTTGGACTGGAAAAGAGCTGAAGGTAAACGGGGGCAGGGAGGAATGGGACAGACCTGACAAGAAGCCAGTTTGCAGGGGGAGCACTGAGACTGGCAAGAAGCCAAGGAGAAGGTATGGGTGAAAACTGAAGATAAGGAGCATGAGGAGGGAGCTGGGGCTGGGAACCCGTGGGAGTGAAGAGAGAGAGATCAGAGTGGGTGAGGAGCCAAGAAGGGAGAACTGGTACTAACTAGGCAAGGAGACGGGATGAGGAGGAAGAGGGAACTAGGATTGGCTAGCTAAGGAGACTTGAACTGGGATGAGAAAATCTGAGGAGTGGAGACTGGGATTGGGTAGACCACGAGAATGAGGCTGAGTGAAAGAGGAAAGAGTGAAGAAGAGACAGGACTGGGACAAAGACAGGCTGGAGGAAATAGAGCATAATGGTCTGTGTCCAGCAGAGCACACTCTTTTCCAGAGTCTGGAATGGAACACATGATTCTTAATTTCTACAATTCTTCTGCTGTCAGCAAATGTCTGTGAAACCGATTGGCAAAGCGTGTCTCTCATCCCCCCCTAGTCCTGGTCCACATAGATGGTGACAGCTTACTATGGCTCAGTTACTCCATTAGCTCAATTGGCAGAGGTCTGTGTGATGGATCTAAAGATTCCAAACATGCCGAGCACCCATGTGGGTGTCAATATGATGTCACATGATGGAATTTCTGGGTGTTTTTTTTTTGCCTGTGTAACGTTAATCGGGCACCCGTGTGTGTACACATTATGATACAGTCTTTAATTACATGATTACATTTTTTCCACAGCCCTACCTCATTCAGTGTACACGATGAACTTGCTCTGGGGATGAATCAGGATTCTGTACTGAAGGAGTCTGTTGTCAGTATGACCCTTCCTCATTTGCTGCAGAAGTTGGAAGATGTGTAGTGAGAGAGACAGCAGGGTACTGCAGAAAGAGAAAGGATAAGGTTAAGGCCAGTTGAATGCTGCCAAGGAGAATTACTCTGTGTCTTCACAAAGTTTCTGTGTGATACTGGGCATGTCACTGAAAGTGAAACTTTTCACAGGTGGTAACAGGAATTGTCTGTTCCTCATTTTTAGGATTCCTAGCTTGATTTGCAGAAGTGCTATGCACTCACTGCTGCAACTGAAGTCAACAGGAGCTATGCTTTGAACGCAGAGTACTATACGATTATAAGTACTGTGAAAAAGCATGCCTTAGGCATCTCAGACTGGGCAATCAAAATCAATGGACACTTTTGACCTTAATCTCTCAGGCCCAAATTTTCAAAGGTATTTAGGTGTTGCTGTGCTCAGCATTGCAACGCCTAACTGATTGAGGAGCATAAATCTCATTTGCAAAAGAGATTTAGGCACTTCCAGATTTAGGCTTTGTGGAACTGTCACTTTTTGTGACTTTTCTTGATTTTAAGTTCTTGTGCATATATAAAATCAATATGCCCACCCTTGCCATGGTCACGCTCAGGAAACAATTAATGATATTGTACTCGCTTGTCAAGATAATTAACTTACTCTGGGCAAAAGTGTGAATATAATTTTGTAAGACTAAGTTAAATGAGTCTATGTTCTGCAATGACTAAAAAAATTAGAGAAAGCTGTTGCAGAGACATAGCTCCTGTATTTCTCTTCAGCCAATGTAAACACATTTTTAATACGTTCTATTCAAGGCAGCTAGTATGTAGTCTTCAGAAGCCCAAGTGTGAAAACAGTACCTAGTGACTGAAACAAGAACTATTTCAATTAATATAAGTACAGTACATAAAGAAGTAGGTAATTTTCAACCATTCATAACATCATATTGTTTTGATTGTCTAATAGAGCTCCGATTACTGTGATAAAAAGTAGGGGCTTGATTTTTTTCCCTTGTAATAAAAAGAAAGCCAGTATCATTTTGAAAATACTTGCATCTTGTTGAACTCTGTGGATTTCTAATTTTGTTCCACTTTACTTTCCCACTTATCTGAGCCTTGCATGTCAACCAACATCCTTCCTGCTGGAGACAGGTTAGGATACTTCTGTTCTATATGGGTTCTTATACCACACTCATCACCATAGTATCTGAACACCTTCCAGTGG
Source organism: Gopherus evgoodei (assembly GCF_007399415.2). NCBI lineage: Eukaryota > Metazoa > Chordata > Testudines > Testudinidae > Gopherus > Gopherus evgoodei. The sequence continues at coordinate 84,594,746 of NC_044327.1, forward strand.
TGCACTAAGCAATTTGAATAAAATCTATTACAAGGTGTTTGTTCTGTCATCCTCTCCCCAGAGGGAGAAGCAGGTGCAGTCGAATGTCTTGTTTTGGTAGGTTTTCATGTTTTTGGGGTTTTTTTTAAATATGCCTGTTGCTATGTATTTACGTTTGAAAAGGCAAGGTCAAAGAAGTATACTTTGCACTTGGAGCAGAAGATGATGAGGTTTGTGATGGCCCTTAGTTCCTGGAAGAGTTCATTTCAGTGTCTTGAACTGGCCTCCAAGAAAGTTCTGTCTCCCACACAGAAGAGCTTTACCGTTATTGTAGAGAGAGTTCCATTGTAACAGAGGAGCACAGTTATCTGCTATGGTCCTTATCTCAGAGCTTTGGGGTTTTTTTCGATATCCTGGGCCTAGCCCACGGTGCACATTGAACATAGGCACCAAGAACTTAGTCATGGTTTGAAATTCTATGATAAGCCTGTGTAGAGAGTGCAGGGTGATGTGCTAGTAGTAGCCTGTGTTGCTGAGGAGATGCACTATAGCATTCTGTACATTCTGTAGTTAGAGTTTCTTAAGTGCTGAAGCCTTCTTGCCCAGGTTTATCTCATTACTGACGTCCAGCCAAGATGCGACAGTGCTGTAAATAACAGAGGTTATGTCATTGTCCAGGAGGATGGGATGAAATCTGCTGACCAACCGGAGAGGATAGAAAGAGTTACTTGCAGATGCTGCTATGTGAGAGTTTAGCGACAGTAAGGCCCCAGGAATGCTCGTAAGCTACAGATTCAGTTATCAGTTGTGGTGTGTTTCTTTAACCAGAGGAGAATGGACCTTGACTGTGAACTCTTCAAAATGCTTTCCTCTGGCCACCAGCATCACCTCTATGCTGCTTGAGTTCAGCTTCAGACAGTTGTTCTTTACAATTAGGAGCCTGTCATTGTCAGTCTCTTTGCTTGGGTTAAGCATACTCCCATTGGATTAAGGCTTCTGAGTCACTTAGGCACTTTTGAAAATGTGCCTAATGCCTAGAGCTACAATTTTGTCAGGGAGGTCATGGAATCCGTGACTTCCAGAGACTTCTGTGACTTGAGCCTGTGGCACCTGGGAGCTCCAGGGTCCCCCACCACCAGTGGTGGCTGGGAACTGTGGGGACCCCGAGCTCCTAGCCACAGCAAGTGAGGGGCATGCCCCAGGAGCTCCCAGGCACCATGGGCAGCTGGAGTGCCCCCGAACTGGAAGCCACCATGGGTGGCCAGGGTGCCCCAAAGCTCCCAGCCACCACAGGTGGTGGGGATGCCCCAAGCTCGAAGCCAAGGGCAGTGAGGGGACCCCAGAGCTCTGAGCTGGGGCCCCCCTTGGTGGTGTGGGGACCTTGCAGCTCCCCATTTTGTCAAGCATATTTTTAGTAAAAGTCACGATTAGGTCATGGGTTCCATGAATTTTTCTTTATTGCCTGTGACCTGTCCATGACTTTTTACTAAGTATATGCGTGACAAAATCTTAGCCTTACCAATGCCTCAGTGATATTTCTAGTCTTGGTAAGTTTAGGGGGTGAGAGATCAGAGCACAGAATTAAATCTAGAACTCCCACATGGCAATACAGATCATTACTTCTAGGCCATCAGTCCTGCTCACTGTACAGATATTTTAAATAAGATTTTAAACATATTTTCTGTTAAATTACATAATATGAATTTATGGTGCTATAATTGCTATCTCTTCTTGTACCATAATTCCACTTAGACAAAAGTAAACTGAGTAAGATACTTCTCTGAAAAAATGTCCTTGTTATTTAAAAACCCTTGATACACTAGCAGCCTATTATTTAAATCAAGTTTCATTGACTTACTTTTGATAGAATGAAATCATAAATGTTATATTGTAAACAAGAAAAGCTAAAATTGAATGGCCAAATTAGTGAATAAATCTGGTTAGGATTGTTATGGATTAACTCAAGTCCAGTTATTTTCTTTACATAAATATTTTGAATCACACTCACAGTATTCTCTTGCAGCCATAGTGCACCACTTATTGCAATAGAACAGAAAATGAAAACCATGCAATATATGGTTCTCTATGGATTATTAGGTAAACATGATTCAAATATTTGCACACAGTAAATTAGTGAAGTAGTCCATTAGGACTTTATTGCTTTATGTACTTTATAAGTTAAATTATTATTGTTGAAAATTAGTGTAAACAATGACCATCAACAGCTACTGATCATAGAGGCTAGTTTTAATCTTTGCATATTTTCATCTATTTTTATGTTGTCTAGAGATGCCTGGGTATACCAAGCAGATACAAATAAATATTCTGGCTAATTTTTATTCAACTGGCATTTTTTAATTTGTTTTAATTATTAAGTGTAAAGAGACACCGTAAACTCAGTAACTTGACATAAAACCAAACCTAAGTTTTCTGTTTTTAAAGAGAAATACTCTTGTATGAAGAGATTAAACAATTTAAATTCTCCCATTTCATCTTCTTATGAAAAGCTGGGAAAGCAAATTGCAAATATTTAAAATGTCAAACAAATGGAAATATGAATGATATACCACTTATATTGCATGTAAAAAGAAGCTATGGTTTGCAGTGGAACTGTGAAAAGGATTTCTGAATAATTCATCAGAAATAGGTTAAATCAGAATATTTCCATGCAACCCATTTTGTGGTTGTTTATTGATCTGCTTGTTGTAAGTTTTAAGGATATATTTCTTCATACATTCTTAGACTGAAAAACATATTATGCCAAAGACAATGAAAATCTGTTTTATTCCATTGTTGTGACTTCATTGCTATTTTCTTTAAATTACACCTTCTGTCATGTATATTATGCAGTTTTCATTGTATTTATTTAGATTTTTTCAGGGACTAACAGTGGCTTTAGGTCCTTCACAATAATTTAAACAATATTCTTACAATTTCAAGTCAGTAATACACTTAATGAACACCATAAGCAAACAATGGCCAAAGTAGCCAGCATGATAACCCAGACTTTACAGTTGCTTTATCCCCTGGCCTGTTAACCCCTTCTCACCCCAAAACATAAGAGAAAAGATGAGCTTTGTAACGTATGCCTGGAAGCATAACAACTGGAGCTCTGGTAGACCTGGTGAGTGAGTTCCAAAGTCAAGACTCTTTCTTTTAAACTGAGGTACTGTCACATAGGGAGAGACGCAGTCTCTTGGGTAATGAGATCCCAAATCATTTAGGGCTTTGTAGGTTAAAACCAACACACTGAACTGCACCCAGAAACGTTATGGTCCATAATCAAATCATGGATGACTTTAATAAAGTTAATTAACTTAATTAAATGAGTTAATTAACTTAATTAAATGTGCTTTAAACAGCATGAAATAAAGAGCTGGTTCCCCCAGCCAACAACATGCACTCCTACAGCCACAGAACTGAGACCAAATATCTTAACCGTGCCTTACTCTTAGTACAGAATGTTACACAAGATTATATATCTTTTCTTTTCCTCCCCTTATCACCACCACCAAAGGAATTCCCTTTTTCCCACCACCCCATTCTTAGCATATGATAAGATTGCAACTGCAGTAGGATACTCAGACAAGCTACCTGAACCAATATGCACACTAACAGACTTATCTACCCCCTCTTTCCATGTGCCTATATCCAGCAAAGCAATGAAAAATTCACTTATCTTAAACCTCTCTAACTCTATGGATCCTTCACCTCTACGATAATCAATATGTCATCCCTCCCATTCCTGGATGCCCAGAATATAAGAAAAATCAGAGAGGACAAAGCAAACATCGTACTTATAATACCAATGTGGCCTTTGTAATATTGATAGGTGGCTTCTCCAGCTGATCAGAGAACAGCCAATTCATCTTCCTCTGTGCCTGGACCTCCTTTTTCAACAATAAGGGAGTAGTCTGTTGACTGCCATGGGTTTTCTGTATTTTCACAGAGTTCAAGCAGGACTGTTACAGTCTAGACAGAACTCTACCTTGAAGTGGTACAGATTTGAAATGGACAAGGTTTTTGTGTTGGGGAAAGGATAAAGAATAAACCCATCATGGGCAAAAGTCCCTGCGATTTTAGAGCATCCCTAGCATTTGAAATAACAGGATTTAGTGGTAACTTCCTAAAGGTGACTCTACCAGGTTTATCTGTGTATCATATATACATCTTGATTAAAGTCAAAGCTCTATTGGCTTCCCCCACAGTCTCCAAGTTTCTTAGGGGAATAACTCAGGAGTCCCCAACACGGTGCGCCCGCGTCCTGGCCAGCGGACAAGCAACATCATTGAGAGGCATCGCTGCCGAAATTCAGCGGCATTTTGGTGGATGCTCGACCGCCGCCACAGTCCTTCATCTGGCGCCCACCAGATGAAAAGGTTGGGGACCACTGGAATAACTAATGACTTTTCTTCTACTAGAAGCCGTTTCCCAGCCTGCTTTTAACAATATCAATGGACCTGTCCTATTAGCCAATGTATCTAACTTCTTTAGAGTACCTGGCTATCAAAATGGCATTACTTCCATTAAGAGGGTCAGCAATGTCAGTGCCTTCAGTGTATCTCCAGCCCGTATAATAATGCACAATGAAAAAATCATTATGAGACTTCATCCCAGCATAATGCCTAAAATGGGCTCAGATTTGCATCTGCTACCCTCCCTGTTTTCTTCCTCAGACCTAATGTCCATCCAGGAGAGTCCTATTTATGCTCTTCAGATGTGAAAGGGCCCCTGTATTATTACCTAAACAAGACTAAATCCTTTAGAAAACAAACAGATTATTTGTTGCCTATTGGAAAAGGTGTAACGGACTGCCTATTAGTGAACACTCTTTCACACTGGATTAGGAAACATATTGTTATTTTTTAGTCAGAAAACCAGTACTTCTAGGGTTAAAGATACACATACACCACTAGGGCTACTGCTACTTCTGTAGCTTGTTTGAGACTGATCCCAACTGAAGAGATTTTCAAAGCAGCAACATGGAGTTCTGTTCATATTTTCACTGAATACTATTTGTTGGATGTAGAATTGCAATATGATGCTTACTGTGGCATTAATCATTGTGGTTATTTGTGGGACTGGTAGAATCATGAGCACCCATTGTTTTGAAGCTTGGTATGATTTTAAAAGAATATTAAGTCTGCTGAAGTTAAAAGTGGTTGAAAATTTCAAATAGATTATATACGTTAACTTTTTTATACCAGATATATTTATATGTGTGTGTGAGAGAGACACACACATACATTTATAAATATATATAATACAAACATTAAATATATACATAGTCGTGATACATTTAATGGATGAATGTGTCTGTCAGTCCTCTCCTCAAATAACGTATATTTGTGAACTAAAATTAACCATTTCATGTGTATAAAATGAGACTGTTACTGAATTACAGTTTACTTTTAGAGTAAACAATGAAAATTATATCCAGAGAGTTTACTTTCTGCCGTACTGCATTTTGGTCACAGTAGTTTTTGGTTTTATGCCTAGCATGCAATGACAAAGGTTTATTTTTCCTTTGTTCTTTTCAGAGTGCTGCAGCAGCTCCCAGTCCAGTGCTAGGAAACATTCCCCCAGGAGATGGCATGCCAGTAGGTCCTGTACCACCAGGTTTTTTTCAGGTATTCAGAAAAATTATGATTACAGACATTTTAGGATGTAGAAAAGCTTCAGTGCATTATTTGAAGCTGTGTAAAAAAGGCCTATTCTAAATTATATTATGCATCATGTGTACAATATTTAAGAGTTATTTTTAAGAAAAATATATGAGGAAAACAAGTGACCTCTTTGACTAATAATAAGAAATCCATTAAATACAGTATCAATCCTTCACAATTTCAAAGATAAGAATTTGTGCTATTTTATGGTTAAAGCTAGAAAATTAATATGTTATAATAACCTCTTATGAGGAAATGTTAGAATTATATTGATATTTTGGTGTAAGAATTGAGGAGTTGTTCATGTCTAGCTATATGCAAAGTGGAGCCAGAGGGTCAGATTTCAATGGGAGTTAGGCACCTAAGTGTATTTGAAAATCTCACCAAGTACCAATCTGCATGTTTATACATTTAAAATTTGAAATTCTTGCCCCTAGTGCATAACAACAAGCAAAGGAATCAATGCCTACTCTGCCTTCCCTTAAGGTTTGATCTAGGTGAAATTATACCTTTGGTGCTTTGGACACTAGCAGTGCAGTATGCTTACCTGTGGTAAATAACAAGCTGGTATGCAAGGCCAAACTAACAATTTCGGTCCAGGAATGGAGAGCTCATATAAATGATCTATCTGCTTCCTTTCTACCAGGATCCAGTTATTTTTCTTCTTACTGTGCCTGCTATTGCCGTGCAGCCCATAGGAGTGAATGCAACTATAGAGCTGGAGTAACTCCCTAATTTGGACCACAGTGAAGAGACAGACTTTCTACACTTATCCAAGTGTTGAGAGGAATTTTTGCTTCACATATGTGGTCTCCTGCTGAAAAATGAGTAAACTGGGTGTCCAGGCCTGGAGTGTGAGGATGGGGAGGTTCTTTCGTGTGAAAGACAGGGGTGAAAACCAGGAGAATATGGAGGGGGATCTTCATTCTCCTTTCCCACTGAAGACCATGAGACGGGAGTACTAGGTGTGTCTGAAAGGTATATCTTCACTCTCCTCCCAAAATAGGGGGTTGGTGGATATTTTTCTCGTAGGCAATCAGAAATCTTTACTGAATGCTTTTGTTCTGTATGCATGTGTAACCCTTCTGCCCCTCTGAGTTGGCAGCAACAAGGGCCGGGTTCAGTATCCAGGGGTTCTGTTTTAATGACACAATGCATAACCGGCTCGAGCCCCCACCCAGTGACCTGGGACACTTACATACCACACCCTCCTGGGTGCCTCTAGGCGGCAATACTTCCCCTCTCACAAGCACAGAGTCTGAGTGTAGCAAAATCCTTTTAATAAAGGAAGGAAACAATGCGGCATCCAATTGGAGAAACACCACAAACAGGATTATAACACAAACCATAAACAAAACCCACCTCCAAGTACATTTGGCAATGTCCTTTCCCCTTTAGGGTCTTAAGTCTAATTACCCCAAAGTCCAACAACCCAAAAGACTCTGGTCAGTGCCACCCCAGAATTTCAAGAGTTTATCTGCCGAGTTTTACCCCCCTAGCCTGGGTGGAAAGGCCGGGGGGGGAAGAGTCCACACAGGGTGTTAAGGGATACCTTACGTGGGCCAGGGCCAACTGCTCCACCTCTCCATGAAGTTCTGCTGCAGCCTTCACCATGACCTGCTCCACCACACCAGCCGTGCCGCTCCTCCAGCTGTCTGTGCAAACCACTTCACTCTGCTCACTGCTCCATGGGCTGCTCCAACCACGGCTGCTCCAACACACTGCAAACCGCTCCGCTCTGCCAACCGCTTAACAATAGGTCTTCAGGCTCCCCCACAGGTTAACACAGCACTCAGTGATCTCAGCTCAGCCCAGCCCCTTCAGTGATTGCAGCTCTTAGTAGGGGAGCCCTAGTGTTGGTGCACCATTGGCTCAGGGTGAATTCAGCTCAGCAGTCTTTAGATGGACTCCTAAGGGAATCAAAATTAGCTCTACTCTTCAACAGTGGAGAGAGGAGGATGTGCAATTGGTGTTCCAGGCCCTCACAAGGGGCCCATACCATCAGGTACACACACCAGTTCCCAATCTCTCTCCCTTCATGTGGTTTTGGAACCCATGTCCCATGTTTAGCAAGTACCACCCAACTGAGGTTGAATCATCTCTGTCACAAAGCAGTCCCACAGCTCCCCATTCACACAATCAGGGTGACAAACTTTTTTTTTTCTGCCCCAATAACAAAGAAATTGGGGATCCCAGAGCTGTTAAAATAACCATTCCAGTCTGCTGTGGGCTTATGCTAAGTGGAGGGTGGATGCCAATGCAAATCTTTCCCCATTCTTTGAAATTCTTGGAATTCTTTCCACATTCCCTACAATTCACCACCAGATGTCAGGGTAGCGCTCATCCTGACTCTGCTTACACATGAGTGGTAGTAGTATTCAGTATTGTGGTAGCCATGTAGGTCCCAGGAATTCGCAAGAGAAGGTGGTTGAGGTAATATGTTTTATTGGACCAACTTCCGTTTTCGAGAGACAAGCTTACACTTCACATTGAACGGTCCCTTAAAATATGTGTTAGCTAGCTATACTAAACTATCTGTTCAAACCTTGTCATTAGCAGTGACACTTAGAGTTAGTTTCCCAGATCTGAAGAAGAGCTCTGTGTAAGAAGCTTCTCTCTCTCACCAACTGAAGTTGGTCCAATAAAGATATTACCTCACCCATCTTGTCTCTCCGAGTGATAGCAGGTCATCTACATGGAGTTCCTCTTCACACAATCATAGAGGGAGGTGGAGTTCTGACTGCAGGATTCACAACCACAAGAGTTACAGAAGTCTTGAAACTGGTCATAAGCCTTGTGTTTCACCTGCTAACCCAGAATCTGAGCCAAATTGTTCAGTGTAGTCAGGGCCGGTGCAAGGAAGTTTTGTGCCCTAGGTGAAACTTCCACCTTGCGCCACCTCCCTACCCAGCTAACCCCGCCCCCCCGCGGCAGTTACCCCCGCCCCACTAGAGGAGCCCCCCCCACGGCAGTTAACCCAGCCCTCCACCTGGGGAGTCTGCCGCCCCCTCCCTGCAGCAGCTACCCCCCTCCATGGCAGCTAACCCCGCCCGGAGAGTCCCCCCCCCCCGCAGCAGCTAACCCCACCTAGGGAGACTCCCTTCCCCACGGAAGCTAACCCCGCCCCGGGAGACCCCCCCCCCCACAGGAGCTAACCCCACCTGGCTCCGCCTCCTCTGCTGAGCACGCCGGCATCACTCTAATTCTCCTCCTTTCCCAGGCTTGCGATGCTGATTGGAGGAGAATTAGAGCGGGGGCTGTGTGCTCAGCAGAGGAGACAGAGTGGAGGAGATCTGGGGCAGGGAGCAGTTCCCCTGTGTGCCCCCTACCCCCCGTTACTGCAGGTGACCCTCCTTGCTGCCCCCCCCCGCCCCAGCTCACCTCCACTCCACCTCCTCGCCTGAGTGGGCTCTTAGGTGCCCCCAACCACTAGGCGCTCTAGGCGGCCGCCTAGTTTGCCTAAGTGGTTGCACCAGCCCTGAGTGTAGTGATGAAAGAGATTTTGCAGATATCTGTTTGCAGGTATCATTACAAAATGTCCAGGAGTTGGCAGAAATTATGTTAATTTTAAAAAAGCACTTAGCCCATAGATCAAAAGTTACAAGCAGAAATAAAACAAAACAGCAACTCCTGTTGTCTTCACAAAGAGCTTCACAGTATTAGCCTCACACCTGAGAAGGAAAAAGATCCATGTTTGTCAATATCTGGATGATTGGCTGACCTTGGTCATCTCTGAAGTGTCAAAATGTGTTGACAGCAAGTTTGAATGACAAATTTTACATACTGCTTTTATATTATAGAAAAAGAAGCAAAAAAGAAAGCAGAATAATATAAGGATGCCATGCCATCTAGTGGCAGCTGCCCATTCCCTGTATTAGCTGTATTATATGGATGCACTATTTTTAGCTCTGTTGTGCTGTAGCAGAGCTGACCTAATGCTCTGATAGAGCATTATTACAGGAAGAAGAATGAGTGAAAAGAAGTTTCATATTTTTTTCCTCCATGGTATTACAAAGAGCTAAGTTTAAGTAGCACTCAGGTAATTAAACTAACTAAAACAAGCTAGGAAATTCAAAGCTAATGATAACTCACATCTTCTTTGCGTTTCAAAACGAAAAGCCAGACAATATATATTTAATAAGCAAATAGCTTACAAGCTTCCGCAGAAAGATGTAAAATGTATATCGTTTTGTGAAGAGAGAGGTAAATAAAGACTCTCAGGTAACTACAGTGAGCACCTTTACATCCCCCTGATTCTGGGGATAGCAGGGGGCCAAACCAACCTACCTGGAAGTTGGAACAGCCACAGCAGTTGTTCACTCTAACCTATACCAGCTAGAACTGTCTCACAGGGGCCATTCTGCCAACTAGGGATCAGCTGAGCAGATCATGCTCCAGGTCTGCCCCCTTCCACCTTTAGAATATCCTCTCGCACACATAGCTGATTCTGACACGCCCTTTACACTAGGAATGAGTCAGGAGGGATTGGCGTAACAATAGGATAGGAAGAATCCTCATCTGTCCTTTTAGAGCAACTTTGGAATGTTTGTAGTTATTTGTAGATGTAATTGCCCCAATTCTACAAAGACTTAAGCCCATTATGATTACTCACATGTGTAAGGTTACGCACATGCTTAATTTTTCGCAGAAACAGGGCCTTTATGTCGTTGCTCTTGTAACCTCATATTTTATTTTTAAAATATTTTAAGTATGAAAATATAAATGAAACCCATCTTCAGTCTGTAAGCAGAGGATATTAGCACCTCAAAAGGTCTGAAAATAGTGTAGGTCGAGTCAGCAACCTTTCAGAAGTTGTGTGCCGAGTCTTCATTTATTCACTCTAATTTAAGGTTTCACATGCCAGTAATACATTTTAACGTTTTTAGAAAGTCTCTTTCTATAAGTCTATAATATATAACTAAACTATTGTTGTATGTAAAGTAAATAAGGTTTTTAAAATGTTTAAGAAGCTTAATTTAAAATTAAATTTAAAATGCAGAGTCCCCCGGACCGGTGACCAGGACCTGGGCAGTGTGAGTGCCACTGAAAATCAGCTTGCTTGCCGCCTTTGGCACGCGTGCCATAAGTTACCTACCCCTGGTGTGGGTGTATGTTTGTGTATGTGTTTCTCTCTCTCTCTCTCTCTAAATACCAGAAATAAAGTCAATTTTTAAAAAGATAAAGATGTCTGCTGGCTTTGATAATGCCATCCTGCAGTTATAGTAATTGTTTTATTGCGCACAACTATATTAAAACAAATTAAAACTGCTTAGCTTGAGTAACTAAATAAGCTTTGTGCCCATGGTCTCCCCACCGCAAATACAATCTCAAGCACAAACCCACTGCTAGTTTTGGGACAGTATTAGGGGAAGGGAAGGCACTTAAATGACAAACGCCTTATAAATATCCAAGCTTTTGACTCGTATGTAGAGGAAAATATATGTACCCTTTGGGGTGAACAAGCCTGATACTGACTGTATGTCAAAAGTGGCATTACAGTGTCTTCTAAAGGCTGTTTAGGGGTGCTTGGTTTGTTTTTTGTTTAGTTGGTTGTGGATTGTTTCTTGCTGATATTTTATAGTTTATATATGATGCTATTTTCTTCAGAGGTGAATCCTGTCCTTGGCATAAATTGACAGTTGTACTTTCCATTGGACTTGAGAGATCAGTTTCATATATCAAAATTCATTGATGAAGATAATGCTTTTAGCTTCATAATAATAATAATATATTTAATAGCTGTAGCAGCAATACAGATTCTTAACTGAGAGATCACTGAGGCTCTTAGTTGTCACTTGCCGGCATTGCTCCTAGAAATGAATTGTTCATGTGTTGGGTGGGGCATTGCTAATTTTTCAGGAATGTGTTCTTATTCTCAATGTTTATGTTCAAAATATCTGAATTTTAGAGGTATGGGTAAAAATAAGTTCATGTGATCCTTCCTAACCTTATTAGCTCCAGCTCAAATCATATTTGGAATAATTAGTTATATTTTGTGTAATGTTTTCCCTCAAAATTAAAGTGACAACTCTTCAACTGATTTAAAATATATATACTTCATAGTACTTTTAAAATTGTACAGCTTAAGAAATCTCCATTAATTATCATGTGTATAGTTCGGCCTCTTCCTCTCCCAGTTGCTTGATCTTCTTGAGTGAGAAATAATCATTATGTTTGCTGCAAAGGGAGACAATATTCAACAACAATACCATTCCAACAAATCATCTGTTATTGAAATTAGTGTTACTTACTTCTCAAATTCCTGGTGAAATAACCCGGTAGCAGCAATAGATCCTGTTTGTAAGATCCTAGAGAAGTATTGTACATACGTGTAACCGGGTTTTGTATGCAGATTACGAGATGTGTATTCTGAGCACTGCAGTTATTCGTTCTTACTGTGGAATAGGTCCAGTAATTCTTTGATGAGAATAAAACATTGACCTTAATTGAAAAACTATTATTTGTTCTGATGATTAGTCTTTGAATCTTCAATGTAGAAACACTGAAGTCTGGAGACGGGAGCTATAGTCATTAGATTTTTATTTTTAATTATTTTAAATGTTGCACTCTACATTCTTAACTTGATCAATGTCTGACTGTTGCCATATTTAAACTTCTAGGGTGGGAGGCCTTGTCAGACAGCTATAAACAAACTCAAATAATTTTTGAGGGGGACCTCATTTGAAGCACAAAGAGATATTCCTGTTTATGAAACAGAGATGTAGTTACCAGAGAAGGCCATCAAGAGAAGTTCTCTTACCTATGCAGAGAGTCTGGTACAAGCCATTTTATGTAAAAGCTAGTTAGTGTGTGATTTACTTGATTTGCCTTTCCCAAAGTACAGTTCTCATATACTTGTGCCAAAAATAAAGCATAGACACGTGTAGAGTTTAATTGTTGTTCAAATATGATTGAATGGTAAAGTACTTTTTGTTAAGTATTGATCATGGACTATCTGAGTTCTATAAAATAAGCCACATATTTGTGCTCATCAGCAGAATATGCCAGCACACGTGGCATTTGGAGTATTTAGTCTTGGTTATCACTAAAATGTGTTAATCAAGAGTGTCTTATACACTGCAATGACAGTGATTGTTGGTGGAGAACAGAGAGGAAACCAAACAAATTAAAATATGTGAATTGTAAACTAACTCTAGTCAATTCATTTGACACACATTTTCTGTCTCATTTCATTCCTATGGAATTTTGTAAATGAAACCACTTATCTCATACTAGTAACTGTTGAAAGCACTTAGAAATCATATCACAATACAAGGAGCCTGAAAGAGGTATATTAAAAAAAATTCCTTTCTTATCACTTTTCAGTACTGATAGGATAAGAAGAAAGTGATATTAGAAAATTATATAATAAAATAAAATTTCATACTTTTGGAATATAACAGCTAACAATTTCAAACTTTTTAACAAGGGATGAGATATGAATAAAAGACAAAAATGTGCATATGAAGGAAGGACTGAGAAGGAAAACAGAAGAGAGAGAACATGGGACATGACAGATGAATTGAAAATGTAGGAGGAGAGAAGAACCTAGGATAATTTTTTTACCTAGATCATGTATCATCATGTATCAATTTCAGGACCTGCAATGTATGAATGGTGAGATTCTGAGATTCTGTCCTTATGAGAATCCACACTTGACTTACGCTAGATGCTAGTAATTTGGACATTCTTAGTATACCTGCACCTGCAGTAGAAGCTAATTAGTACAGAATCATGTATCACAATGCCTATGTAAATTAAGGCTGTAATTCCATTTTAGGGCTTCAGATAATATGCAGTACTCAAGTTTTGTTTGTGAAGATGGCAAAGATAGTTGACTCCTACAAAGCAATTAAAGATTCTAAGTCAACTACATGCAACCAACACAATTTAAACATGACAATCCTTGTCTACCCTGAATGTTAAATTCTGTTTCACATCATGTTAGAACGCTAGGTCATTTCCCAATGTAGACAGGCCCCTTGTAAGGAGTTACTTCAGCCTCTCAAAATGTTTAGGCATACAATATAAGAGGATTATTTTAAAGTATATTACTATTTAAAAAAATGTAAACATTGAAAATATAAGAAGTAAAACAGTATGTTATTTTAATGTTCATTGTATTAAAAAGCTATTTTAATTTGATTTTTTTTCAGGTAAAAATGGTCTACAATTTAGGAATAATTTGGGGAAATTTGTAGAGCTTCTCCTGCCCATATAGCTGAAATTGATGAGAGTTGCTATAGTTCAACTCTCTCGCTCCCTCCCTGCAATTATCAGTGATAATGCATTAGTGCATTATTCTGGCCACCCACCAAACACACTCTGCCCACATGCATAATTACTCTGTGAGCCACATTTGTCTTTTGTGATCGTGTAGGCAGAGCTCCTTAGCCACAGATTCTACCAGTAAGAATAGGGGTTACTGCTTTATCTCCTGTTGGTGGTCCAAATGAGCTCTGGTACATGGAATCTTTGAGGAGAGATGCTGAATCAGCACTCTTTCCATCTATTCTAGGCACACCCACTTCCTGGGCAGCATCCCTTAGGCTCTGTCTACATAGGGTGAAAAAGGTACTTTTTTTCAGTCAGTGTAGCTTGAAATGATTAACAGCCCCCCCTACTCCCCTTAACATCCATGGAGAGACAGTTTAAGACCTTATAGTAGAGGGAGCACCCTAGGAGGTTCACCTTAACCAGCTAAAACATGGTAAAATTCAATTAGCCTTGTCTGTAGTATAGTTAAGTAGTTCATTAGTTAAAACAGTTAGCAATATGTTGTGAAAATGCATCTTTTTATCTTGGTGTGAACAGACCCCAATACTGTCACCTAGGACAGTGGTTCTCAAAGCTGGTCCGCCTCTTGTTCAGGGAAAGCCCCTGGTGGGCCAGGCTGCTTTGTTTACCAGCCATGTCCACAAGTTTGGCCGATCGCCGCTCTCACTGGCCGTGGTTCGCTGCTCCAGGCCAATGGGGCTGTGGGAAGGGCAGCCAGCATGTCCCTCGGCCTGTGCTGCTTCCTGCAGCTCCCATTGGCCTGGAGCGGTGAACTACAGCCAGTGGGAGCCACGATCAGCCAAACCTGCGGACATGGCAAGTAAACAAACCGTCCCAGCCCGCCAGGGGCTTTCCCTGAACAAGCAGTGGACCGGCTTTGAGAACCACTAACCTAGGCTAAAACACAACAGCTAACATGACTGAAGAGGTATTACATTATATCTACAATGGTGTTTAGGGGAATTTTCAATTACGTTAAGCTAATTGGATTTGAAGAAGTACCTTTTAACCCTCGGTAGACAGGGCTCTACTGTTCAGATGTCATTCACCACTTTTTGCCTCCTCACCTCAGGGTAACTGCCACATAAGAACATAAGATCTGCTATACTCGATCAGACCAATGGTCCATCTAATCCAGTATCCTGTCTCTGACAGTGACCAGTACCAGAGCTTCAGTAGAAGTGTACAGAAAACTATACAATTTTGGAGAGATCAACACACGTCTTTCCCTCCAAGCTTCTTGCAGTCTGACGTTTACAGTCGCCCTTGGCATGAGGTTACATCCCTGTCCATCGTGGCTAATAGCCATTGATGGAACTATCCTCCATGAAGTTATCTAGTTCTTTTTTTAATCCAGTTATCCTTTTGGCCATCACAGCATCCCATGGCAATGAGTTCCACGGGTTAATTGTATGTTGTGAGAAAAAGTATTTCCTCTTGTTTGTATTAAACTGCTGCCTATTAATTTCATCAGATGATCCCTGTGGGAAAGGGAAAATAGCACTTTATTCACTTTTTCCACACCATTCATGATTTTAGAGACCTCTATCATATCCCCCTTTAATCATCCCTTTTGTAAGCTGAACAGCCCTAATCTTTTTAGTCTCTCCTCATATGGAAGCCATTGCATACCCTTGATCATCTTTTCTGCCCTTCCCTGAACCTTCTACAGTTCAACTATATCCTTTTTGAGATGAGTTGACCATAACTGGACACAGTATTCAAGGTGTGGGTGCACTATGGATATATATAGTGGCATTATGATATTTTCTGCCTTATTTTCTATCCCTTTCCTAACATTGTTTGCCCTTTGACCACTCCTGCACACTAAATTGAAGTTTTGATAATCTCTTTCTTGAGTAGTAACAGCTAATTTAGAACCCATCATTATATATGTGTAGTTGGGATATTTTTTCCAATCTGCATTGCTTTGCACTTCAGTGTTGAATTTCATCTGCCATTTTGTTGACCAACCAGTCAGTTTTATGAGACTCCCATGTAACTCTTTGAAGTCATCTTTGGATTTAACTATCTTGAATAATTTTGAATCATCTGCAAACTTTGCCATTTCAATGTTCACTCTCCTTTCCAGATAATTAATGAATATGTTGAACAGTTGGGCAACCCCACTGCTTATCTGTCTCCATTGTGAAAACTGACCATTTTTTCCTACCTTTTGTTTCTTATCTTTTAACTACTTACTGATCCATTAGAGGAGCCTTCTCTATTATCCTATGAGTACTGCATTCATAGTCATATTAGGTTGATTTTAAAATGACTGCGTCCACAGAACCAACCCCGTTCCGTCGACCTAAAGGGTTCTTAAAATCGACTTCTGTAATCCTTCCCGACAAGGGGAGTAGCACTAAAATCGACCTTGCTATGTCGAATTTGGGATAGTGCGGATGCAAATCGACAGTATTGGCCTCCAGGAGCTATCCCAGAGTGCTCCATTGTGACTGCTCTGGACAGCACTTTGAACTCCGATCCACTAGCAAGGTATACGGGAAAAGCCCTGGGAACTTTTTTATTTCATTTCCTGTTTGGTCAGCGTGGCGAAGTCAGCAGCACAGGTGACCATGCAGTCCCTCCAGCATTGTAGAACGTAGAATGTTTCTAAGCTCCCTCTATCATCTCCATCCCTGAGGTTATTGCAGATTAGAAGGCAAAAAAAACGCACTCGCAATGACATGTTTTCGAGCTCATGCAGTCCTCCCGCACTGATAGGGCACAGCTGAATGCATGGAGACATTCAGTGGCAGAGGCCAGGAAAGAATTAAGTGAGCGCGAAGAGCAGAGGCAGGACGCAATGCTGAGGGTAATGGGGGAGCAAACGGACATGATGAAGCATCTGTTGGGGGAGCAAACGGACGTGATGAAGAGTCTGTTGGGGCTGCAGGAAAGCCAACAAGAGCACAGATCCCCGCCTTATCCACTGTATAACCCCCTACCTTCCTCCCCGTGTTCCATAACCTCCTCACCCAGATGCCCAAGAACGCAGGGGGGCGGGGGGTAAGAGGTTCCAGGCACCCAGCCACTCCACTCCAGAGGATGGTCCAAGCAACAGAAGGCTGTCATTCAAACAGTTTGATTTCTAGTGTGGCTATAATAAGCAATGTGGCCTTGTCCTTCCCTCCTTCCCCCCCCCCACCCAGGCTACCTTGTCCATTATCTCATTTTTTTTTAATTAAGAAAGAAAAAATGCATGGTTTCACAACAATAGTTACTTTATTTCGAAGGGGGGAGGGTGGCTGGCTGACAGGCAATTAAAATCAACCAAGTGGGCAGGTTTGCATCATGGAGAAACACACACAACTGTCGCACCAAAACCTGGCCAGTCATGGACTGGTTTTCAAAGCCTCTCTGATGCACAGCATGCCTTGCTGTGCTCTTCTAATCGCCCTGGTGCCTGGCTGCTCGAAATCGGATGCCAGGCGATTTGCCTCAACCTCCTACACTGCCATAAACATCTCCCCCTACTCTCACAGATATTATGGAGCACACAGCAAGCAGCAATAATAATGGGAATGTTGCTTGTGCTGAGGTCTGACCAACAGCGCCAGTGTGCTTTTAAATGTCCAAAGGCACATTCTACCACTATTCTGCATTTGCTCAGCCTTTAGTTGAACTGCTCCTTACTACCATCCAGGCTTCATGAGCCATGGTAGCAAGGGGTAGGCTAGAGTAGGTGCTAGCAGCCTGAAGCAGAAACCTCCAGCTCGCATGGTATTCCAGGCAGAACTGAATCTCCATGAGATTAAACTTAAAGAAGAGAATGACCTGGAGTCTCTGTCTCCCATTTGATGTTCTAAGAGGAGGATGGCCATGTCTGTCCAGGCGCCCCGATTGACCTCACTGAGGAAGATTCCAAGGAGTCCTCCTAGAGCAGCAGTATCACATCTGTCAGCAGCACCCAGGAGGACCAGAACGGATCCCCCGAGCTCGTTACTGGGGAGCAGGAGAGCAGAGTTGCAGGGGAAGTGGTAGAGCCATACATCATGCCCTGGAGGTTGCTTGGAGCCGGGCAGGGAAGACGTTCCCAGAACCCCCGGCCAAGCTACATGTCTGATAAGGATGGTTACCAGTCCTACTGCACCGTCTGCTGTGAAGGCAAGGAGCTGCTGCTGTGTAGCAATGCCAGCTGATGCAGGTGCTTCTGTGTCGAATGCTTGGAGGTGCTCTTAGGACAAGGTACCTCGGCCAAGGCAAAAGAGCAAGATCCCTGGAGCTGTAACGTGTCAACCACAGAAGTGCTATGGGGTGTTACAGCACCAACCGGACTGGAATGTATGGCTGCAAGACTTCTTCACCAGTGACAAAGGACAGGAATATGATGCACCTAAAATCTAAAAAGTCCCACACATTTCCCAGAGTCACTATCCTTGATAACAGAATGTCAATGATTGCATTGGCTACTTGGATCACAGCAGCCCCCACAGTAGACTTGCCCACAACAGCAGCGGTGACAGTGAGCTGAGCAGGCTCCATGCTTGCTGTAGTGTGGTGTCTGCACGGGTAACCCAGGAAGAAAGGTGCTGAACAATTGTCTGCCATTGCTTTCACGAAGGGCGGGATGATTGATTACATGGACCCCAAACCACCCGTGACAATGTTTTTGGCCCATCGGGCATTGGGAGCTTAACCCAGAATTCCAGTGGGCGGTAGAGACTGTGGGAACTATGGGCTAGCTACCCACAGTGCACCTCTCCATAAGTTGATGCTAGCCACGGTAGTGAGGACACACTCTGGCGACTTAATGCGCTTAGTGGGGGCATACGCAATCGACTGTATAAAATTGATTTCTAAAAATAGACTTCTATAAAATCGACCTAATTTCATAGTGTAGCCATACCCTCAGTTTGCTTAAGAGCCTTTGGTGAGGAATCCTGTCAGAGGCTTTCTGAATATACAGATACAACTATATTGTCTGAATTGACATCCTTAAAAGAATTTTTATGGATTGGTGAGACATGATTTCCCTTTACAAAAGTCATGTTGACTCTTCCCCAACAAATTCTGTTCCTCTATGTGTCTGATAATTCTGTTCTTTAGTATAGTTTCAGTCAATTTGCCTGGTACTGAAAAGGCTTACTGGCCTATCATTGCCAGGATCGCCTCTCACATCCTTTTTAAAAATTGGTGTTACATTAGCTACCTTCCAGTCATCTAGTACAGAGGCTTGTTTCAATGATAGGTTACATACTACAGTTAGTAGTCCTGTAATTTCATATTTGAGTTCAATCGAACTCTTGGATGAATACCATCTGGTCCTGGTGACTCATTACTGTTTAATTTTTCAATTTTTCTACTGTTGACCCATTGGTGTGCGACAATACAGGTTTGTTCATAAAAAGAATAGCTGTGATTTGGGTATCTCCCCCATGTCCTCTGCAATGAAGACAAATACAAAGAATTCATTTCGTTTTGCTGAAATGGCCTTGTACTTACTGCCACCAGCTGTGTGCTGCCATAAGTGAACTTAGAACCTAGGGTGAATCTCTCCCTATGTATTTACCTTTTCTTTTTGAGATAAGTTTTCTTTTCTTTAACTTTTTTCAGGTTATTTTTTACATTAAATTGAACCGCACAGCGCAGCCTGCACATAGGCTATCGCAGTCAGGGCCGGCTCCAGGTGCTTGGGGCGGCCAACGGAAAGGGGGCAGCACGTCCGGCTCTTCGGTGGTGGGTCCCTCAGTCCCTCTTGGAGGGAAGGACTTGCCACTGAATTGCCACTGAAGAATGAGGTGGCGGCAATAAAGCTGACGCCGATCGCAGCTTTTTTTTTTCCCCCACCTCTTGGGGCAGCAAAAACGCTGGAGCCGTCCCTGATCACAGTGGTGGGCAACCTGCAGCACGCGGGCTGTGTGCGGCCCATCAGGGTAATCCACTGGTGAACCACCAGACAGCTTGTTTATATTTGCACGGCCACCTGCAGCTCCCAATGGCCATGATTCGCCCAGCTGCAGGCGGCCATGAAAATGTAAACAAACTGGCAGCCCACCAGCGGATTACCCTGATGGGCCACAGGTTGCCCACAACTGGGCTATCACATGCCTAGAAACTCACATAAAGATTAAATTTACTTTAAAATCTGTCTGCTTAAACAAATGTCACATTTCCAGGAATTGAAATTTGAACAACTTATTAAAATAGATAGAAATAAAAGAAGTCCTGTGTTTAACGCCTTCTTTCAGAGGCTTCATCCAATGTTACGGAGCAGAGAAAAGGAATCCAGAAATTACATACAAAGGTGCCTTTTAAAAACCAAGTGGACTCATGGTAGTTTTCTAATGGGTTTTCTGACCATAATTTTCAAACCTGGATACCTAATGTTAGGCCCCTTAATCCAAATGTAAGCCCTAAACAAGAGTGGCCTGATTTTCAAAGATACTGAGCCTGCAGTCCCCACTGGTTTCAGTAATATTGTGGATACCCATCATTACTGAATATCAGGCTACTTATATTTATATATATTTGCCTAAATATTGCAAATTTTGCAATTTATTTGCACATTTTTGTCATTAAATATGAAAACGAATAAAAAGAAGTAACAATGGTCTCCAAATATTAGTTTAACCTCACTTGGGAGTAAACAAATTCTAATCCCAGTATTCAGAAAGGATGTTGATTTAAATAAAAGAGGTTTCTTGAGAACCAGGCCACTTGCTGGATTATTATCTATAGGAATTAACCCAAACCCTGGTTGCTAGGTACAAGAAATCTTGAACATTTTATATTTCAAAATCAGGCAGGTTAAAGCTTAATAGCAAACAGAACAAAAATAGCTAGTAGTCACAATAGGCAGTTAAAGATGCCAGAGTCTCTATGTCATCTGCATCCTGTTGGATATTGTTTGTGGAATCCAACTTTTGTAACTTGTCCAGAAGTCATGCTGAATCATTATCACTTTTCCTAACTGTCTGAACCAGAATGTAACCAGGAAAAGTGCTGATGTTTCAACATATGCTTTTTCAAAAGCTTTCCAATAGGGAACACATTCTCTCCTTTTCTGATGGGTTTTTCCTGGGCTTTAGAATGAGAAGAATGAAATTTTGAAGACTGATTTATTTTTTTTTAAATAGAATGTATTTTTTGCTCCCCTACCAGCTGTTGGAATTCTTTCTTTGTCATGAATGTCTGTAACAGAAAAATAATGTTTTTTCCTGCACCCTGTTTAGGGTTTTTCAATACAGACTTTTTTAAAAACCTGCAGTCATTATAATGGGATCTTCTAATTTGTCCAGCTGCATAACATTAAAACCACTGTACAGTCATTTGCTCCAGCCGTTTCAGTGAGCTCAGTAAGTCCAACACTTCCAGCTCAGCTTTTATTCTCCAGAATTTCCACTCTGTTGGTCTGAGAGACCCTGAGGGAAAGGCTTGTGGAAGGAAAGGTTTTTCCCTGATAATTGCAGGGATAGTCTTCTCTGTGTCCAAATATTCACAATTTGAAGTATGCTTTAAGCTTTTCAGCTGCTTCCGGAATTACAGATTTACAAGTGTTGTTAGTTGCCAAAATCATTCTTTTTATCATCTTTCTAGTTAGACATTTGCTCCCTTTCCTTTCAGATCTAGACTTTGCTACCACGATCTCTGCGTTCTGACTTCTAGATGGGAATAATTCAATGTGCTTTTCCTATGGTTGTATTTGAAGACAGCTTGAAAGTCACAGCTGATGAAGATTTCATGGGCTGTCGTGCTTGAAAATGTAATCATGAGGAATAGTAGTAGCACCCTCCACCCATCTCTGGTCACAGCGTTGGACAGGATCATTGTCTCTGGCACCCCCTACTGGACTCTTCCTCATCTCTGTGGCGGCCTTTCCCAGCCTTTGTCTTCTCCTGAGTTCCTCCAGGTGTTCTGTGGCTTGGCCCTCCAACCAACTCGCATGAAAGTCTAACCACTTCCACTGGAACATGAGCAAATCCAAATGAATCTTAAAACTTATACCTCTTCCCCCATTTCAGAATCTACTTTAGTTCCTTTGTTGGCCCTACCTCAGGCTTCCCCTGCAGGAACCTAATCTGCTCCCATAATATTCTTCCTTTGTTGTTTCCTGGCTGCTAAACCCTATCTCAGGGCTTCTCTCTTCCAGAGAGATCTGTCTCCTCTGCAGTCTCTCCCCAACTGAGCTCCTTCAGTCTATTTATAAGTCATAACTCCACCACCTCTGGCCAGAAGGCAGTTAATTAATCACCCCCCAAATGCAAAGCTTGACTAATTAGGGTTCTTTCCCTTGCCCAGGTGATGGGGGTTAAGTCCCCTCACAGGAATGTTAGATCTGTTTTCTGATGTTTGCACTGGCTTCCTGTTTACTTCTGGATGCAATTTAAGGAGTTGACTTTCATATATTAATTCCTAACTGGTTTGCTCCTCATCTCTCTTCAAGACTACCTCTCTCCTATGTACTATAATGGCAGCTGAGGTCCACTGGACACTCAGCTAACACCAAGTGATGATGAACCAAGGTCTGTTGGATGGGATAGGTAGACTGGCATGTGGGGAGAAGGAGTTGCATTACATGAGGTATGTGAGCAGAGCTCAGTAATTTAGATAATGTAGTTCAGATAAGTCTCCAGACCTCTAGATACATATGTGAACCAAACCTGAAATCCAAATCCTCTGTCACTATTATAAACCTTACATTCTTTAAAATGAAAATGTAAAAAGATAAAGTACTTAACATTTTTTATTATTCTGTTATTATGTACTTCTCAACTCTTCCAAGGGTATTTTATTTTATATTCCAGGCTTTTTAACTTCCCTTTTATCCAATCAAAAACTTCCATTTTTGATTATGTAATCGTAATAGTTTATCATTTTACATATGGTGTGCATGGAGTTGTTCATGTTCTGCTTACACAATAGCTGTATTAAAATTTTTAAGAAATGCAGCTTGGTACTAATCTTCAGAAAAGAGTTTTAAAATATATATAGTTTTGCTAAGTGCTGCAGACTAATGTACTAAATACTTTTGTCAAAGTATGTAAGATGAGCTCCTGAGATTTGAGGATCACAGGAACTATACATGTAGTTACTACATAAAACATTTCTGAACTAAATTGAATTCTTTGGTTATGTTCCTTTTTTCATAGCCTTTTATGTCCCCTCGATACCCTGGAGGTCCAAGGCCACCTTTAAGAATACCCAATCAGGTAAGAGCCTTGTATCAAGGACACACATTTATGGGTCGTGGTTTTCAATCTTTTTTTCATTTGTGGACCCATACAAAATTTCGAATGGAGGTGTGGATCTCTTTGAAAATCTTAGTCTGTGGACCTACAAGGTTTGCAGACCACAGGTTGAAAACCACTGTCTTAGGGAATATGGTATAGTGGTTAATACAGGGGACTCCTGAGTTCCATTTCTGATAGTTCCATCGACTACTAACCTCTGTAACTTCTAATTCACTTAACCTTTCTTTTCCCCTTTTTGCCCAGGTGTAAAAGGGTATATTGATATGTACTGCATAGAAGAGATGGGTAGCTTAATTAAAGTTTATTAACTGCTTTCTCATCTGTACATGGAAGGGTCTATATACTGTAAGTGAAAAGTTATCATTGCTTTAAACATTTGTTATAAGTATACTGTAATTCAGTATGAAATAAATTCCTGATTGCTGTACCTTACAATAATATGTTACTCAAAGACATTCTAGCATTTGACTTTTACTTTTTTATATGTATATATTTCTAAATTGTTTAAATACTGGCAGGTAAAAGCTGGATGTGGTGAATACTATAAAAACTACTACCAACCTGCTGTTTTAATTTCAGAAGCTATTTTTGTCTGCACATTACATTGTTTTCAGTTTAGAGCTATAGCATAATCTCAGTGAATTACAGCCCTTGCAATTCATTTACATTATGCCACATTCATGAATTACCAGTTTGGGCAACATTGCCTATCATTAAGTTACAGATAATATAAGCAGTACATGAAAGTGATAAACTATTATAATGCAATTTTAAAGTTGAAATTTTGATTACACAAAAGTCAGTAAAATCATAGTTAAAATTCCCATGGTAACCATAACTCTTCCCTCAAGCACATGCATTATAGTAGGCTACTATCTTACTTGGTCACATAGGAAAATGTGACATACTGCTCAGCAATAATACAATATGGTACAATGGAAGGAAGCTGCACTTCTTAATATAGCCATACATGTTCCAAATATTGCATGAGTCAAATCTCTAGGCTGGGTGTCTTACACTAAGGACTTTACTCTTGCTTCCCTACATGCCACCTGTCATCTCTGGCAGAGGTGACCAGATCCCACTTTGCTGGAATTTGACATTCCTCATGTTTTACCTTTTGCTCCTACATATCATCTGGAACTTGCACTTATTGAAGTAAATGGTAATGCTCCCATTGACTAAAATGGCACAGGATGAAACTCTCTATCACGGATCTGCAACCTTTGGCATGCGGCCTGCCAGGGTAAGCACCCTGGCAGGCTGGGCCAGTTTGTTTACCTGCCATGTCTGCAGATTTGGCCAATTGTGGCTCCCACTGGCTGCGGTTCGTTGCTCCAGGTCAATAGGGGCTTTGGGAAACGGCGTGGGCTGAGAGATGTTCTGGCTGCTGCTTCCCACCACCCCCATTGTCCTGGAGTGGTTAACTGCAGACAGTGGGAGCCGTGATTGGCCGAACCTGCGGACACGACAGGTAAACAAACCGGCCTGGCCCACCAGGGTGCTCTACCCTGGTGAGCCACATGCCAAAGGTTGCCAGTCCCTGCTCTATATGTTCCATAAATCATATAATGAAATACACTGTTGTGATGTATTCAAAAGGGAACATTGTGAACATTACCTTTGAATTTCCTGACACTTCTGCAATTAAAATCTCAACCTTCAGGGTGAACGCGTTGTATGTGTGAGTAAAAGTATAAAACAATAAATATATATTCATATGTATGTAAAATAATAAAAATTCACCACAATCTTATATTTCTTTGCAGTCAAGATAAACTGATCAGTTCCTTCATTAAGCAATACCAGTGTTACCTGATCAGATGCGTGTAATAACACCAGATTTACTTACTCCAGATAAACATTTTTATTATGAATAAATTAATTTTAGTTGGCTTTTTAAACAGCATTCCAGACTAAGATCTGTTCGTGGTGAAGATTTTTGTAAGATGACTATATTGCAGATATTCATGCAAAAGGCTAGAGAAATTAGTTGTAAATCTAACTATCTTATAACAAACTCAAAGGACAGATAATAACTTGGGGATTATGCTGCATTTGAGCCAAGCGGGACATAACAACACATTATATTTTCATGCTTGAAGGCACGATTTGGGACTAAGCTGAGTCTCCTGTTTCCATTGTAGGAGTATAGAGGGCATATCTTGGAACTAATGTCCTTGGATGGTAAGGCAGGATGGAAACTACAACATTCCCCACCTCCCAGCCCTATCTTACCCTGCATTTTGAATACCATCCAGGTGGCCTATTTGTGGCTGCGCATCTGAGAAGAGACAAAGCCACCTTTCTAGCCCTGGAAGGTAGCTGTTAAAATGATAGAAAGAGAGGATGTCAAAATTTAAATATAGAGAAAACTGACCCCAGCATCAAGAAATGACATTGCCCCATGCTCCATAGCCAGGTGGGATACACAATACAAGAAAATTAGGTAAAAATAAATACTAAATAATATTCACATTTAGCTGTTTAAGTCAATGGAACTCCATGAGGCCACAGGGGGCATGGATCCAATGGTAAGATCTTGTCCTGTGTCTTTAGCAGAGTTAAACTTTTTGCTTTACACTTGGCTCAGAAACAACACTTGGCTTCAAAATTAAAAACAAAATTACCTGAATTTTTTGTTTAAAATACAATGTATATCTTCTCTTAACATGTTTTATAAATGTGTAGGCACTTGGAGGTGTCCCGGGAAGTCAGCCATTATTGCCCAGTGGGATGGACCCAACACGACAACAAGGTAAAGTGCCTGTTTACTAGATGTGAAAAGTATGTTCAGAATATCAACCTTTCTTTTTTTTTTTTTTTTTTTGCATCCAGCACCTCTTCTTTTAAAGTCCACTGCAGCTGCGTAAATGTTTTTCAAACCATGAAGCGATTATTTGTCAATAATTTAGAAGTGTTTTTATGCACCACTGGTGTTAAAGTTGTGTAATTTTTTTCAGGGCATCCAAACATGGGTGGGCCAATGCAGAGAATGACTCCTCCAAGAGGAATGGTTCCATTAGGACCACAGGTACCTTGCATAAATATGTGTGTCTATATTTACAGTACGCATACATATGATATTTTAGAGTCCTTTTTGTCACAGCTGTACTAGAATTAAGTTTCAATATATCAGCACTAAGAACATTTTTAAGGGATTTTCTCTCTATTATAAAAATATATTCTCAGTTAAAACTTGACAGAGTTGCAAACTATAAAGAAAATTTATTTACAAAATTTTATAAAGACTGATTTAATTTATTTTGAATGATACAGCTGTAATTCAAATTAAAAGGACAGATAATATTTGTCCATATAACTCTAAAACATTCAGAAAACCTAACTTTATTCCACAATTAATGCATACTATGGTCTAAACCTAGGATTTTCAGAGGTGCCTAAGCAGTTGGCTCAGGCTCTTTTGAAAATCCTAACCTTATTGTTTATATTATTTCGGAGGGAAAATTAGCCCCACAATACAGTTAAAGTATTCATAGTCTGTGTAGTAAAAACAAAACTAATTAATTTTTAGAAAGATCTTTCTCTAGCCTCTAAATTTCTGATCACAAATTACGCACTCTAGATTTTTTTGGCATAAGATTTTAAAAGTACACAATTACTCATACTGTATGTGGATGGTGCCTGAATTTCACCTATAAATACCAATTGTTAGCCTTGTCTTTCTAGATCTGCTTTTCAAGAAGAGCAGCAAGCTTGAACATCTGGGTTCAGCCTTCCTCTCACTGCTGACCTGGTTATAGTTACTTATATAGATATTCCTTCACCAAGAGTATGAAAGTTTTTTAGTAAAAGTTTATACATTTTCCACTTGCAAGAATGAAGTCAAGTGGAAATTAAATCTATTCTGAAATATCTCCAAAAAGGTTAGCCCAGTGGATTGTCCATTCCTTATTATCACTTTTCCTCAGTAACTCAGGTCTCTAACTTTGTTTTTGTTTGTTTGTTTGTTTGTTTTTACTTTTTATAGCCATTTTGGCCTTACATCTTATTCTGAAGAATATTTGGGTTATGTTCATCCCTCTACACTTTGATTTCTTCAATCAGATATTTTCTCTGTGACTTCTCTGTTCAATGGGATCTATGTTTAATTTTGAATAACTAGGTGTTAAAAGTGGGGGTGAGCTTCCAGCAAGCATGATTCCAGTTTCCTTCCTCAGTGTCCCCCTTCCCAGCTCTGACACCACAGAGCCTTGCCTGTGTCCCTGTTACCATTCCCTGTTACCACTCCCCCTTAGTGAAACATGATTCCAATTCCCCTACCCTCATTCCCTGTTCCCATTCCCCCCTTACTTCTTGATTGACTGCAGACTATATAGTAAAACTTGAGTTCTGCTTAGCTGTACCTTAACCAATCATTTTACTGAAATTTAACTAACCAGTCCTAAAATATTGTAACGTGATTATTTAACCAGTTATATCCCACCACCTTAATTGGTTTAAACCCAACAAAATTAATTATACAGCAGACAGAAACAATCACAGAACCAGACAGACATTATACAGACAAACAATAGGGAAGTGGAAACTACAGTGATAGAATAATACAGAAATGAGGGTTTTACACCCAGCTATAGATAAGTGAGTTCTTGCCAGACAGGATGGTATCAAACTAAGTTTTCTTTAAATCTTTTAGGCTCTTCCCTTTCTCTGGAGGTGATAGATCCAATCTCCTTTCTAACTGCCCCTGATTGCCTTATTTCAATGTGACTAGTTTGGAATGTGAGGATGTGACCGTTCACTTCCCAGTATATGGATGCCTCTGCTGCTTAGCCAAAGGCTTTACTTAGGGTATGGCTACACTTGAAATTTCAAAGCACTGCCGCGGCAGCGCTTTGAAGTGTGAGTGTGGTCGGAGCGCCAGCGCTGGGAGAGAGCTCTCCCAGTGCTGCATGTAAACCACATCCCTTACGAGTGTAGCTTGCAGCACTGGGAGCCGCGCTCCCAGCGCTGTGACACTGATTACACTGAGGCTTTACAGCGCTGTATCTTGCAGCGCTCAGGGGGTGTTTATTCACACCCCTCAGCGCGAAAGTTGCAGCGCTGTAAAGTGCCAGTGTAGCCAAGCCCTTAGCCTACGAACAGGGCTTTAGATTGTCAAAGTGAGAAAAGGCCCTTACACCATCAGACAGTGATTTTGATTCTTTCTTTTATACCTCTATAACTAGCTAAGTGATAAGAATACACCTAAATTCTTAAAGTATAGACCTTTGCAGACAGGCCTGAATATCTGTATCCTAATATTGTGCTTGGGACAGGGAGACTGAAAACACAAGTTTGCAACTTTTTTTATGTTTTATTTTAAGTGAATTCTTCCTCATTTAACAGTTGGCCATAGGTACAATAGTTAGTTTTTAGATAATGTCTGACAAAAAAAAATACAGTGAAAGGGGAAAGGAAAATAAAACAAGGAAAAATAACTAAACAAAAACAACTTTATTAAACTCTGCTTCTAATTGTTAGTCAGACTCCTTCATTCTTCACTGTTCTCCAGATTCCTCTCTTCATCCATCTTCTCATGGATTTCCTTCTTAGCAGCAGCTGTCCCAAATTTACCCTAATTATTTTCTGTCATCTTCTACAACAGGCAAGCAGTTGTATATAATTGTAAAGGTTTATGTTTACTAAAGGTGCCAAATGATTTTAATCTGATTTCTCTCAGTTCAAGTTCAGTAAGGATACCTGACTAAAATGCTTCCAATCGAGAACTCGTAGTGAGTTCTATAAAGATCTTAGGTCCACAGACTTGGTTCCTTTGTCAAAATAAAGAAAAAAACAACAACAAGAAGATGCTTCAAAGAAGAAAGGTGGCTCAGATCTCTGAAATGAAGATGGAAAAATAGAATTAAATAGCTTCACAGTTCCTCCAGAAATGGATGTCATTTTGGTACTGTTTTGGTACAGGCAGTCATCAAAAACATGAATATTTAAAGGGAGCGCAAGGTATCATTCCAGTTGTTTCAGAATTAGCTTATTAGCTTGATACACAAACCATGCAAGCCATCTATGTCTAGAACTCCCATGGGCTTCAATGGTAATTCTAAACAAGGAACACTTGCAGGTTTGGTTTCTAGTTTACCACAAGAGAACCTACTCCCAGAAGTCCTTTCCTGGTTCACTTGAAATAAGTTTTTTGTAATTGAAATATCTCTTTTCACTATGACACATGAAATATATGATCAGGTCTGCATATTAAATCTTATTGTCAGATTGCTCCCTGGTCTGCATAATTTGATGCTCAAATACCCTGGAGCATGGATTTGTGTAATAGACTGCTTTGGAGAACTCCAGTTAAAGTTCACTAATCCAGTTATAATATAACTAGAGTGAGTTGTAGTTACATTATTGCAAAACAGATAACAGTAATGACTTTGAGGACATTCTGTTCTCTTAGGTAAATGATTGTCTGCCCGACTTCCTCAAAACACAATTTTGCTTTTTAGAAATTGCTTTATTATACATACATTTGCCTAAGATATCAGAAAACCCCAGTAGGACTGGTACAGTTCCTGCAATAAATGATATATGTGGGGTAAGGCAGGTTGTTCGATTTACATTTAACTGAAAAAATTGACTAATAATTCAGTCTTCCAGGAAAATAGCACATTGTCTAGGCTTTTGTCAGTTTATGTCATGATCTAAATCTTATTTGAGCACACACATTGGTTTTATCTATAATAGGGCTTTGGATAGCTCATTTATAGACATTTCTATGGCATCCATTATACTATCTGAATAATTTTCATGTTAGTTGTCTTAGATTGGTTACAAGAGGAGTATAGCAATCATTTTATGTGTTACAGAAATGAAATATATTGTAATATTTTCCCATGGAATTATTAATATCCTGTTCGTTAACCAGATTCAATTAAAAATAATTCTATCTGAATTCCAAACTGTGGAACTCACCTCAAAAAATCTATTTTTCTGTCCTTGAATGAGTTTTCATAATATGAAAGTTGAACGGTTATTGACTCTGATCTTTGTTTACCATTGAGTTTGCCACCATGTATCCTAAATCTTCATGGAACAATTAGCATTTTAAGTATGCTTAGTACACATACATTTTTAAGAACTGTTAATACGTGTAGTGTGCTAAGCATACTACTTTTTCATTAGGAATAAGAATTCTTTTTTTAAGTCAAGAATGGAAACTCCTGAAAGAATGAATCACACTGGCCTATCCAATCAACAGGTGTGTAGGGAAGTCATTAACCTGCTGTCCTTTCTTCCCCCCCTCCTCTTTGGTTTTGTTTTTTTGTTTTGTGGTAGTCTGACCCTTGGTTATCATTGCAGAACTATGGAGGTGCAATGAGACCGCCACTGAATGCTTTAGGTGGCCCTGGAATGCCTGGAATGAACATGTAAGCAAAATAATAAACTATTATCACTTTTATAAAAGTAATCTTTTCCTGTTAAAAGAAAAAAATAATTGTGACATACATAGGACAAGGGAGAATGTGTTTTGATTCATTAATTAATATTAACAGTTGTGACAAAGTAAGGAAACATCACAGCAGTGTCACTCTTGTGCAAAGCATCTTTTACAGAATTACTTGTTTTTTCCTTCCAAGTCTCTCTAAATGTTGGGTTTGTTCTACAGGTCAGGGTTCATATATTTGGAATATCTTGTTAGTGTGGCCCACCATATTCATCTGTAGATTTGTAAAGAGCCTTGACATTAGTTAGGTTTGAAGGTTTATTTCACTGATTTAATAGTAAAAGAGTTTGCCATCAATTCACACACAGAACATTTTAAAGAATAGTAAGGTTCTGATTCAGATCTGCAAAATCAAGGAAGTGCATAGTATGGACAGAAACAAACCCTTGTCTTTAAATACATCATCACAAAGGATACACAATAAAAGAGGAAGGACCAGATTCTCCATTCTTTTATATTGGTTTTATGCTAATATAATCAATGAAGTTACACTACATGAAACCAGTGTTATGCGGTGAACAATCAGACATGAGACATTTTTAGTGTACTACGTGGCATTCAAGGACTTCTGGGGCTAGATACTCAGTTGGTGTAAACTGGTGTACACTGATTTACACCAGCTATGGATTGGGTCCATGGAGTATAGTCCTCTCTTGATATATGTAGATAACTCGTATTTTCCAAGTCTTCAGAGCAACTTCTGATGTCAAACCACTGTTACTGGGTAGAATAAGCTGAAGTTGCACCAAAACTAAGGCCTTCAGTTCAACTCTCCATTATCAGCTTCTCCACTGCAAAGTACTGCCCCTGCCGGCATTGCTCCACGCCTGCCCCAGGCTTGAAATTTGGGAGGGGAACGCCACCTCCTACCCTCTAAACTACACCATATTTAAAAGTAGGGGGCATGGCCTCCTGGTGCCTCCCGGTTCCAGCACCATTGCCCCTCCTCACTTCTACGAAGGTTCCAGTGCCCTTGCTTCAGCACCGTACTTCTGGTTGAGTTAAGAGTGTTTCTTAACAAGTTGGTCATGACCTCCAGGAGGGTCATGAAAGATAGGGAAATCTCCCTCCCTTCTCCACACACCCCCTTACCCTTCAACAGATCAACAGACTGACAGAAATTCACACACCAAGGCTTATCATTAATATATTTTTACTCTTACTTTTATAGTAAATTGGAAGGAAATCATGAAAGTTTTTTACTGAAAATAAGGTGTCGCCAGCCTGAAAAGGGTGCAAAACACTGAGTTAGAACACATCTTGCAGAAAGACATCTGATCTTGATTTAAAGATTTCAAGTAATGAAAGATCCACCACATCTTAGATATATTGTT
Source organism: Gopherus evgoodei (assembly GCF_007399415.2). Lineage (NCBI taxonomy): Eukaryota > Metazoa > Chordata > Testudines > Testudinidae > Gopherus > Gopherus evgoodei. The sequence goes on from NC_044327.1 coordinate 84,626,661, forward strand.
CTAATCTTCAGGCAGATCTTGCATTTTTGAAGCAAATAAAATAATTTTAAGGTTTGTGTTACTTTACTACAGATATCTTCTGTTGCACCCAGGACAATTATTGGAAATTAATGTAGATAAAATAACTAGATATTTGAAATCAAGTATAGGTACAACACAAATTGTAGAAAGGGTCTCAAGAAAGAGATTCCAACAAAGGAAAACAAAACTAAACTATTCATTACAAAATTTGTTGCTATTTAATAACAAAAATAGAAATAGAAGCAAAAAAAGTATTTTGAGGATACTTGTACACATGAGAGAGACTTTATATAGGAAAAACAGACAGGTTGCTGTCTCAGAAAGGAGCTCCTCACCTGCCAGTTAGCAGAAAATGAAACAATCATGGTTGAAGTACAACTTCAATACCTCAGCAGTAGGTAAGCACACTTTTTCTTGTGCTGAGACAATTGCACATGGCTAGCTGTAACACCATCAGACCCCAATCATTGGGATTAAATCTGGGGCCTCTAGAGCTTAGTGCATTAGCCTCTACTGCATGAGCTAAAAGCCACATGGCTCTCAACTAAGGCTGTGGAGCAGACTCATTAATATCTCTCTCTCTCTCTCAGTGGTCTCAGTGCCACTAGATGGGACAGAATCCCACATCCAGGACATGTGTGGGTTATACAGCCGCACAGTGAAGAGGGAGGGAAGAAGTGGCTTTATTCCCACCTTGCACATAAGAGTTACCCAGAATTGTAGCTCCTGTACTTGAAGTACTCAGGAGCTTCTCTATGACATAAAGAAGGCATGAAGTAGCCAGTCATAGCTCCTTCTCCCCATGCTTCAGCCAAGCATATGCTGTGCTCTTTAAAGGCTGTTGGGAATTAACCTCCCTCTAGTGCAGGGGTAGGCAACCTATGGCGCGTGTGCCAAAGTTAGCACGCAAACTGATTTTCAGTGGCACTCACACTGCCTGGATCCTGGTCTGGGGGGCTCTGCATTTTAATTTAATTTTAAATGAAGCTTCTTAAACATTTTAAAAACCTTATTTACTTCACAACATATTGATATTTTCACTGAAGGAAACATCTGGGTTATTGTTAAAGGGGTCCTCAAAGAGGTAACATCCAGTAGTTCTGTAAAAAATGAAAGTATGGAAATGATGACTGTGTTTCTAAAGAATGCTATTGTAATTAGACATATGAGTCTTCTATATATAAAAGATTATATTGTGAAACTGGTCCATTAATAGTAATGTTTTATGAATATGTCGAGAGCTCCATAATAAACATTTATTAGAAGTGGGGGGTGGAGAAGCTGCTCACATTGCTGTAAAGAACTTTGCAGCTGGCTAATTTAAAAAAAACAACCAATATTCAACTCCATATAATCATATACCTCCTGGGCAGAATCTGCCTTGGTGCTTTTTGTAGCTTTCTACATAGAAGTTTCTCCTATGATTTCTAGTAAATTTGCAAAATCCAGTACCTTGTCAGATGCAAGATGAGCTTTCACTTAGTCTGCTTCGTACTTTTTAAGTATTTACATTAATCCAGATGTAGGAGGGTGTTGAAGCACCGGCATGGGTTACCTAGGGAGGTGGTGGAATCTCCATCCTTAGAGGTTTTTAAGGCCCGGCTTGACAGAGCCCTGGCTGGGATGATTTAGTTGGTGTTGGTCCTGCTTTGAGCAGGGGATTGGACTAGATGACCTCCTAACGTCTCATCCAACCCTAATATTGATTCTATGTATTCCGTGTATTTTTCTTTACGTCACATTCAAATTTTGGGGGCGAAAACAAAGTTACAATATTGTCACATACACACTTTCTTGTATTGGAGACAATTTGATTTTATAAAAATTAATTTAAAGCTTAATTATGAGGAACAATAGTTATTTTTATTAAACAAATTATAGATGGTATTATAGATACGTAGTATGTAAATTCTTACTATAGTCTAAATTTAGGAAGAAAATTAAGCCTGTATACAACTTGCATGCTTAAAGTTAAGTACATGTTTTAGTATCTTTCTGAATTGGGCTATACTGTAGGTAGGCATTCACAGCATATGTATTTTTATTATGGCGTCAATAACCAGAATACAACTGAAAATACTCCTTATGAGGAATCGATTGTCTTGAATCTTATCAATAGCACATTTTACTGCCTTTTAAATATTACTGTACCATAATAATTCAATTAAACCATAAAATGCTGTGTTTATGTAACATTGGGCCAAATTCTCCCCTATGCAGGAAAAAAAAAACTATATAGGGGCACAAATTTACATTTTCTTTCATGTCATGTTGTTGGAGGCATGGGATTTGCCATCCTGCAGAATACTCAGGAGGGCTGGATCCCTAATTGGCAGCTATCTATGATCTGTGCAAAACTCCAGTGTCTCCTACACTGCTTTCTATACCTCTGGGATCAAAGCTCTGAAGGAGTTGTTGTCATATAGTTCCTAGCAGATGGTGTCCTGAAAAGTACAGAAGTCCACAATATATGATTTAGCCACTTAAATATGTCTAGATATAACTGGTGAGCTTGTAGTGACAAACAATCTTTTAAGAATAATTTTGTATAGTATCTGCTAAACTGTTTAAATGCTGGTGGTAGTTTAGCTATGATGATCTTGTATTAGTTTAACACTATAACAAAGTATACTTGTATTTTATAATCACACTTTACTGCAGTGAAAAATGATGATGCTACCAGAAGACACCAGTAGAAGATAGCAATTTTTAAAAAAGCATATATTCTACAGTGGGAACAGATTGTGGTCAAGTTACATTATAGAGCAGCTGACATTTAGCTTCTTGGTAGCAGAGTTGATCAGAAACCAAACTTTGTTTGATTAAATCCTCATTTGTCATTTTATATTCCAGGGGTCCAGGAGGTGGTAGACCATGGCCAAACCCAACGAATGCCAATTCTGTAAGTAAATATTTAAGTGTGTTGGACAGTATCCTATGTTTTGAGGGGTTATTCCTTCTTAATATGCCCATGTATGGAAAAAAAACTGTATTCAGAAAATAGAATAGTGCATGCCATATTTTGTTGCCCTCTGTACTGTTTTTTTTTCAACCCTGATGCATGGGTTCTCCAGCTTTTTTCACAGTATGGACCACATCTTAATAGAAAGCTTCTAGTAGACCACCTTTCCTCCCACTCATGATTGTGCAGACCATCTGCTCTCCTGTTCATAATCACATAACAGCCCTGAGGCAACTACAGCAAATTGTCCAAAGGAAAAATTAATATTAGCATAGTATTTAATATATTTTTAGCTTTTTTAATACAATATAACAAAATAGAATAGAAGTCAGTACCATCTGACCAACCAGCTCTACATAGACCACAGTTTGATAAGATGCGCTCTTATGTATCGTCTCATGGCTTATATATGGAAAAAGCCACATTAATTTCTGTACCACTCAAATCATAGTGTAATTTCTCAAAACATGATCCATTTGATAGGTTTAACAATTAAATTTTGGCCTTCATGAAAAGTAGTACACTCTCCAAATTAATAGGCTGCAACAGCTACAAAAGGAGGTTGTTCAATAGCTGCTTAGGGCAAGAACAGTTTGGTAATGCCCACCTTCCATGACTTGCTTTGGCTGGTAGCTCTACAGAAGGTAATTCACAGTTCAAGGGGTTAGTTTTAGAAAGCACAGTGAAACCCTTCCTAATCTATACCCAAAGTACTTGAGTGAACATGTATCATCATATATTTCTACTTTGCATTTACATGGATCAGCTGTTACTAGACTCTATTTCTGGCTGTCCCTAGGACATGGTGTATCAGGTTTATCCTTGACTGGAATTTATTTATCTATTGGTGGATCGGAAGAGGAGTGTTTCCTATGTTCTTTTGTGATTTTTTGTTTTGTTTTGTATTTGCTATCCTCTTGTGTATTCCTTTTCTATGTAGGAATTGATCCTTGTAATTTGATAGAATGACTTCTATGTGGTTTGCCACTGTGCCAGATCTTTGGGCTCAGATTGGCTGTAAATTTGGGTAAATTATTTCCTCATTTTGATTTTAGTGGTGTTTGCTGATTATCGTATATGTAATGCAATAAATGTTTAAAATAAATTTTAAAAGGGAGAGATTATCAAAGTCACAGGGGAGTTAGGTGCCCAACTTTCACTGAGCGCTGAGTGCTTAACTCCCTCTTCTTTATTTGAAAATCTCCCCCTACCTATTTTCTTTCTGGGTTATACTTACCTGTCATATAATTCAGAGGTCCAGCTCAATTTACAGTAATATTAACTTTGTGGAATGTGGATCATGATATGCTAATGTTAACTCTTATACACACACTCAAAATAAAAAGTACACAAAATCTATGACAATGTGAACTGAGGCTGGCAGTTTTTCATAATAATAATAATAATGTACAAAAAGAAAAAGAGCTCAGTGTTTCATGACTGAGTTACAAATAAGTAAATGTAGGCCTTAATTTGCATTTTCCCAGCTTTTAGTGTGACATCCTTAATATTCTTTTTTGTTTTAAATGTCTTGATTGTTTTAAAATAAGGTAGAGAAGATTATTCTACCATGGAATTTTATGTTTATTAAATTCAATATGCAAGTACATGCAAGAGACCAGGTATAGACCCTGATTCATGAAAACACTTAAGTACATAAGCAAGTCATTGGAATTTATGCACATGCACAAGTGCTGTCTTGAATATGGATATTTTCCTGAATTGTGATCTTTGGCATTGACTTAAAATATGTATTATCTACCTGATTAGAATGAAATCAGGGAAATAGTTACAGAATTTAGGCACAATGTTAAAACCCACTGAATAGAAATTAGTCCTTTAAAACTATTGTAATCTGATATGAAAGTACACATCTAGGACATGCCCTGTGCATATTTTAGTTACTAATTATTAATTAAGATTTGTTGACATTTTCTTTCATAAGCAGGAAAAAGGGGGTTTCAAAGCATGCAAAATAAGAGAATACTGTTGAAGTAGTTCAGATTATGGGTTTCCTTAAACCTACAGCATATGCTGATTTTATAAAAGTGATATCAGTGATTGTTTTAACTGATGCTCTATATTTCATCAAATAGTTTAGTTGTTAACCTTGTATATGTAGCTCCATGGGTCTTTCATTTAAAACATACCTACCAGCAAAACGTGCCCCCCCCCCAAAAAAAAAAAGAATTAAGAGAAATGGAAAGACTTGCTTGCTATATACATTTTTGAAAAATATACTAAATAGAAACAAGGCATTGCCCCATACATGAGGCTCATGGCAATTCAATAACTGAGCTTGTAGTGAAGTCAGGACCTTCTGTCTTAACCATTATGTTTATTCAGATTTTGTACTAGATTTCTAATTGTTAGAGATGGGGAGAAGGGGAAGAGTTGTTTTAAAAGAGCTGCCATAATGCATATCTCGTCTTCGCCTCCCAATGAACTGATGTTAAAGGAGAGCTTAAGGGAGTCTGAGAGAGGAGGAGGAGGAGGGGAAACAAATATAGAACAAGATGCATGTTGAACATTACCACTTGCTCAGTTGTTTGCTGCTGTTGCCTCTGATTCCCCATGTTTGTCAACTCAATGTCTGTTTAGATTGTAAGCTCCCCAGAACATAGATCTTGATCTAAACTCTCTTTTAAGATATGGCCCCTCTGTGCTATTCCAGTGACATAAAGGGAACTCTTGCAGAACACACCTGGCATAGTGAGAGGCTGAGCTGTCTATATTCTTATAGCCTTTGTTACTGTGGTAACTGAATACCTCGCTTATATTAAAGAATTTTTATCCTCACAACATCCCTGTGATGTAGAGAAGTATCATCCCCATTTTACAGATGGGGAACTGACGCAAGAGTAGATTAACTGATTTACCCAAGGTCGCACAGGAAGTCTTTGGCTGAGCTCGGAATTGAACACAGATCTCTTTAGGCTTACTTAGGCCAATACCTTTTGCACTACAGTCAGGGGTTCTCAAACTTCATTGCACCGCAACCCCCTTCTGACAACAAAATTACTACATGACCCCCAAGGGGGACGGGATGGGGCGGGTAAAAGCCCAAGCCCCGCTGGCACAGGTGGTGAGAGAGGGGTCCATAGCCAGAGTTCCATCAGTTTGGGTGGTGGGAGAGGGGGCTAGAGGCCAAGCTCCACCGCTCAAGGTTGGGGTGGAGCTCGGGCTTCACCTTCAGCCCTGGGTCCCAACAAGTCTAATGCTGGCCCTGGTGACCCCAATGAAATGTGGTTACGACCAACTGTGGGGTCCTGACCCACAGTTTGAGAACCGCTACTCCATTATCTATTTTTCTCTGACCCTATAGTCAGCCTCACGGCTGGCCCTAGGTATTTTGCCAGCCTGGGTAGAAATCATTTCCAGTGCCTCCCTTGGAGCAGCCAAGCTAAAAAAACCCCAAATTCAGCTAGATCTATGCTATTCCTTCCTGCCCCTTGCATAGAAGATTTGTCAGGGGATGGCCAGTGTAGGCAAGGAAGGGAACGAGGTGGGATTGCTGGAGTACAGTGCACTCTGGCTATTTTATGCCAGCATAATAATGTATAGATTTCAGACAGTAAGACATATTAGAATGTGGAAATCTTGCAAAGTAAGTGCTGGTAGACCTTTTACTTGGGATATTAAAAGCTACTTTGGACTAACACTAGAAATTGTAGATTAGATTAATTCTGCTTTGATCAGGAGATGGACAGGAAGGTGCAGAATAGATTTTTGCATCTCTCGCTTCTAATATTCTATAATGATTCCCATAAAATTGAATCTATCTTATTTTTTTTTCATTTTCTCATACATTCTGAAGCAAGTCCATCCTTCAGAGATTAGATGCCAAGAGGCAGTTCACATCTTCAGTGTGTGAGAGTTTCAGAACATCACAGTGTTTGTGGCTTCTGAGGATAAATGCAGTGGGTTTAAAATAACATTTTTTCCATTTAATAGTGGGGTGTGTTTCAGTGGCCTGCTGAATCATGAGTGGGAAAGATGTGGCCAAGACTATGAAAATGTTTGAGAACTCCTGACTTAGATACATTTATACAATATTGTCTGTCATCTGCAGTGAGATAAGCAAATTCTTTTGGCAAAGTGATTTTCCAGTTTCTTAATTCTCAGCTCAACTTCCTGAGCTGTTACTCTCCAATATCCTATAGAGAAGATCTATAGAAGTTATTTCATGAAGAGGAAAACTATATTACTTACCAGCAGCTGGAGTTTTCCAGGGTATCTCTGTAACGAATCTCCACAAATTTAATTTAATGTTCAATTGCTTTTACAGATCCAGACTAACACGGCTGCCCCTCTGATGTTCAGTTGGGACACTGACTCTTTAAAAAGAAAATTCTTTCCTCAAGCATGCAGAAAGAATACCATCAGTGTCCCTTGAGATCAAAGAGAGTGTCAACTTGTGGCCCTTGATTCAGTTAAAGACTTAATCACATGTTAAGTCCATCACTGTTCCCTTGCTTAAGTCCCATTGACTTAAAGTTAAGCCCATGCTTAATGCTGTCTTGAATTGGGCTAATACTCATATAACCTCACTACTAACCTTTTGCCACAGTTAGTGGATCTTTATATTGTATTATTGTGGTTCCTGCAGATGAAGCCTGAAGACGATATTGGTAGGTGCAAGTAGCATAACTTGTGCCATAGCTTGCGGTCTGCCTTTTTAAAAAGTAACAATTTCTGCTCAGCAGTCACACATCACAGAATGTGGATCTAAAGAAGCTAGTGATTCTGATCTTGCAGACACTCAAGCATGTGCATTACTTAGTCCTGTAGGGTTACTCAGGTGAGCAGAGTTACACACATGCTTAAGTGTTTTGCAGGATTAGGGCCTAAGAAGCCACCAATGTCTTGAAAGCAACCTAATTATTTTCAGTGCAAGACACAACAAATATATTACTATGTAGGAGTTGGGACACAGCAGTCTTAAACTGGAATATTAAGTATCTTTTATTTACAGAAATTCTCTTTGACTGTGACTCTGTACTGCATGTTTTACTATGAGATGTTTCCTAGACAGCATTATGTTTAACCTGAGTATTTGCTCCCTATCTGCTCCCTCTTCTCTAAAAATGAATTTTAAAAATGTGCTTCAGAATAAGATCCTCAGTAAATTTTGGTATGGACTGCATTTCTCCATCTTAATGGAAAATAAATATATTATTTTGTTTTGCTTTACATTCTAGATACCGTACTCTTCAGCATCTCCTGGGAATTATGTAGTAAGTACCCTTGTGTATGTTTGCTCATTAGAATTGATGTTACATGTTATTTAGGGACAGAAATAGTTGTCCAGATGTTAAGAAGAACCCTTGTGTATTGGTTGAGAAGTGAACATCTGATCTGTGTTTAGTTGTTTTGTCTGCCATCTACAGCACATATGTTGGTGTTCATTACTAGAACAGTTATCAGTCTGGTCAAAATTGCCTTGAGTGCTGTGGTTTACTTCAGCATATGTTTCTGTAACCAATGCAATACTTCAGTGCTTCAATACTAAAGGAGAAAAAACCAGCCTTTTCTTGATGACACAATAATGTGCTTGAATTTTTGAAGCTCTGCAGAAAAAAATTAATTGGAAGAACTAAAAAAGCTTAAACCTCCCAAAAGATGTATAGCACATCACTTAAAAAGACGCTCACAGCTAATGTTTTATGGGACATTTTTACTCTCTGTTACTTATAATTACCTCCTGAAGGCCTGAAAACTCCTTTTTTCAGCAGCTACCTGAATGCTTCCCTGTGAGCTGCTGGGTCCCAGTCACTGAGAGCTACAAGGGATAAAACAACTGCTATCTCATACTCCTCAAGGTCCTAGTCACCCAAAGCTTTGGGGGACTGTACATCCGTACTTGTGGGACTGATAGCCTTGCACTCAGAGCTGACAAGTACCATCAAGAGGAGCATGACCATTAGATCTCCCTTAAAGACATCTCAGTCCCTGTAGATCTTAGACCCCAAAATGAGTGTTACTGAGGCTCCAAGTGTGTCCTGTACCATAAAGGTGTCTAAGGCTTCTAAGTGCTATGCCTCTTCCAAACAAGACCCAGTACTGAAGACCTTCTCTGTTATAGGTCACAGCCATATTAGCAGACATTCTACGATGAAGAGATCAGCACCATCTGGTTCTCTGGTGCACTCAGTACCTGCTTCGATACCCTGGTCTGCATGTCTTCAATAAATGTTTGTGTAGGCTCACCTTATGGCACATACTAGCCAGATACCACCTTAGTACTGATATCAACCTCCATCTTTCCTGTGGTACCACAGGAGTTCTGGTACTCAAGAGACCTCTTTGTACCTAATGAACCAGAGTTTTCTCTACTGTCTGCTTCTGCACATCCTTCAGTACCTAGATCCTCTGGGTCACTGAAGGTACTTCTCTCATTAAGACCTCCCCGATTCCCTGACTTCTGCCATCCAGGGAGAGCACTTATCACATCCCATGGAATATATTGAAGGATATTCTGACTCTGACTCGTAACTCTGTGGTCAGGAATCTCCTGTTTATTCAATGTGACATTATTCTTCTCCACATGTGGAGAGAAGAGAGGAGAGGTGACCTCGACCTCCAGCCACCTGAGGTGACCAGCAGTGGCTACCTCTTCCTCCTATGTCTTGTGATCCATCTCAGTGGCCGTGTACTGTCAACAACTTCTGACGAGGGAAGGGAGAAGTTCACTCTGCAGTGAGCACAGAAACTCTTGCTCTTCTTTACCTTCACTTCCTCCTCCACTTGAAGAACAAGGGCTGATAAGGAAGCAACACCTCATATGAATATTTCATTACCACCTCATCTAACGATGACAGTGCCTCCACGACCTTCCATAGCACATGACATTAAACAATTCCAGGACTTGAAGAAGTGAATTATGGATGGGCGTCAGAATTCTTGTGAAGAAGTCCAGGGCCCCCTTCATAAACTCCTGAACATTTTACACTTTTCAGCTTAGTCATGCATGCCACTCCCAGTTAATGAGACTCTTTGGAGCCAGACAGGACCATCTGGCAGATTCCAGCTGTGGCACCCCCAATTGGCAAATGTGCTGACAAGAAATGCATGTCCCAGAGGAGAATTCAGAATTTTTATTTTCACCTCCCTCACTGAATTCCTTGGTTGTGGATGCAGTTAATGAGTGCAGGAGGCAACACAACACAAAAACTACCCCATAAAATAAAGACCAGAAGAGATCTATACTCCTGCAAATAAGAAAAATATAGTAGATCTCAAACAGTGCGGAGGTGATGCCCAGCCCATTTTTCTGGTTTCTGTAGACCTCCTGAACCACAAGCTGAGACCGAGGTATTCAAAGAAGAAAACATCTACTACAACCACTACATCGCAGCCACCAGTGTTGTCAAGTGTCAGTTTTGATAGCTTGGTCAAGAGTCCAAACCACCCATTTCACACAGATCTACTGCTGCACTAACCAACCTTCTTCCTTGCCATTGGATTCTGCCTCTCCCATTTTCAAGGCGCCTGTGAGAGATTAACATCCAACAAATGGATTTTGAAAGTTGTAAATTCTGACTATTCCATCCATTTCACCACCATCTGTCCCTCCCACTCTGTTCCCTGTTCCTTTTCAGGGAACTGACAATCAGTTGCTGAATCAGAAGGTTACCTCTCTCCTACATTTTGGGGCCATAGAACCAGTTTCACTTCAGCACCAGGTAAAAGGGTTCTATTCCAAGTACTTTCTGGTCCCCAAAAAGGATGGGGGATGGAAACCAAATTATATTTTAGACATTTCAACAACTGTGTAAAACAACAGAAATTCAAGATGGTGACCCTTGCAGAAAATCAATATATATTCCCTTTCTAGATTCTGAGGATTGGTTTGTGGCACGCTACCTTCAGGACGTGTATTTCCATATTGTGATTCACCTCTCTCACAAGAGGTTTCTTCAGTTTACAGTCAATCACAAACACTTTCAACATACTTTCAGTCTCTCCTCTGCCCCAAGGGTATTCTCAAAGGTGATGAAAGTCAGAGCCACTCGCCAGTGTCTTCTAGTCATTGTTGTTTTCTCTTATCTCAGTGAGTGGTTAGTCTGGAGCCAATCTGATCAGGAGGTCCTATCAACACTACAGATGACATGTTCCTTGTTTCACGCTTGAGGTATCCAGATCAATCTTGTAAAGTCCGTTTTGATCCTGGTTCAACAGATAGATTTCATAGGAGCCTCTCCAGATGCCATGATAGCCAGGGCTTACCTACCTGTGGACAGGTTTGTGATTCTGCAGACTCTTATTGCAAAGTTTCAGTTAAGTCCTCAAACTTTGGCAAGGAGTTGTCTTCAGCTATTGGGCCATATGGCTGCTTGTATCTTTGTGAGCTAGCATGTCACATTCTATCTCCACTGTCTACACAATAAACAAGCACAGCCTCAACAAACAGGTCAGGTTTCTAATCCCCATCGAGTTCTACACTTGTTCACTTGTGGAAGAACCCATCCAAAGTTTGTTCAGGAATCCCCTTCTTTCAACCTCCTCCAGCCACCATTATCTGTTCAGGTATCCCTCTTGGGATGGGGAGCGTATCTTGGTCCTCACATCATCCAAGGCAAGTGTCTTCCCAAGAGAGTCACCTACATGTCAACATTCTGGAGTTGAGGCAGTCAGAAATGCTTACTCCCACTGATCAAAGCCAAATCAGTCAAGATAATAACGGACAATGTGGCCTGCACGTTCTACATCAATCATCAGGGGGAGGCCTGTTCCCCTTCACTCTCTGCCGAAACAGTGAAGCTCTGAAGTTGAAGTGAAGTGAAGCATTACCAACCATCTAGCTATCTCAGCTTCTTACCTCCACTGCATACAAAACGTTATTGCCAACCACCTAAGCAGACACTTTTCTCAGTTACTACTGGGAGTTTGATTCATGAGTATATTTCTAACCTAGGGACTTCCAGAGGTGGATCATTTTGACTGTGCCAACTTGACCAAGACAAGTTTGGTACCTTACCTGATTCAATTCACATCTTGTCTGCTGCTGAGACTTCCTCTTGATTACCACCTATTGTCTCGGGATGCTGGTTGGACACTTCACCCCAATTTGGACATTTTGTGACTTCAGGCATGGCTAGATGATTCTTGGGGTTAGAGATTTCCTGCTCAACAGTGGTATAACAGGTTTTGTTAAATAGCAGAAAAACATCTACTAGAAATACCTTCAGAAATGGAAGAGATTTCACTTACAGTGTATCCATCGACTAGTGCTTCCTATCTGTTCTTCTCTTTCCACCATTTTGGAATACCTGTTAGAATTAAAAAGATCAGTATGAGTTCTTCCAAGGTTCACTTGGTGACTGTAACAGCTTTTCACTCATCAGTAGAAGGTTTTTTGATTTTTGCTTACCCCATAACCTAAGATTTCATAAAGGTCTGATGAGTCTTTATCCATAGGTAAGAGAACCTGCCCCAGTATGGGATTTAAACCTTGTCCTAAATGGCCTTATGACATGCTCCTTTGAACCATTAGTTCCATGTTTTCTACTCCACTTCTCCATGAAAACAGCTTTCGTGGAGTGCATCACTTCCACATGGAGAGTGGGAGAATGGGGGGCTCTAATAGCAAATCCCCCCTTTACAGTATTTTTCAAAGAAAAGGTTTTAAAATGGCCACATCCCAAGTTCCTACCCAGTGTCCTCTGAATTTCATCTTAACCAGACCATTCATTTACTGTTTCCCCCCAAAACCACATCATTTCAAACAGGAAGCTACTTTCCATTCCTTAGATGTCAGAAGGGTGTTAGATATTTTATCTAGACTGGACCAAGCCATTCTGAAAGTCTCCCAGACTGTTTTGATTTAGGACAGATCTAAAAGTTCCTTTATCTCCACGAAAAGGCTCTCAAGGTGAATCTCTGGATGTATTATT